>NC_138356.1:66571090-67238233 GCF_046562875.1 Panthera onca
GTACACAGAGGGAGGGCCACGGTCCCTGCTGGAGGGTGTCCTCCCTGGGGGTCCGGGCGAAGTGTGCTCAAGTTGTGTCATTCTGGTTCTTGTGGGCCCGCCTTGTGTTCTCCCTTCCACCTCCCACCTCCTGAACAGCATGTGATCCTCCCTCCCCTCCCACCCCTTCGGGTCCAGGTGCTTGAGCTGGGCCCACACCCTTAAGGCTTTCAAGAGAACACAGCCCCTGCCTTCTAAGGAGCGGCCGCTTTCTTGTGGTGCCTTCCCCAGACGCCTATTCCTTCAGAAGAGGCAGGCGTTCCCACATTTCACAAGTGGCCTCAGCAGCTAGGGGACCGACTCATCGGCACAGAGCTGGGGACACTGAGACTCAGCTGTCAGCCCTTTTGTGCTTCCGCAGGGATGGCCAGCATCTGAGCACCGGGATTCAACCTGGTGTCTTTTCCGTTCACCTGCAAACGTTTGCTGGTTTCTGAGCTTCGGTCTTGCCATCAGTGAGGGGGCTCCCATGGCCACCCTGCACGGGTGCTGCCAGGATGAAATGGGGTCCTTCCCAGAGCCCTGCGGTCAGCCCACCTCCCCATTCCCACCCCTCACGCTCCTCTTCCCCTGCAGCTTCACCTGGCTCTGCGGCCACGTCCACCGGAACATCCTCTCCAAGTTCACGGGCCCGGCGGTGGAGCTGTTTGACGAGGAGTTCCGCCACCTCTACGCCTCCTCCAAGCCCGTGATGGGCCCAAAGTCTCCCAGGCTGGCGGCCCCCCTCCAGCCCAGAGCCGGCCACAGCCCCCCGCCCGGCCGCCTCAGTGGCAGTAGCTGCTCCGCCAGCGACCACACGTCCTCCAACCCCTTCAGCAGCCCCTCGACGGGCAGCAACCCCCAGAACCGGACTCTGTCGGCGTCGTCGGGGCCAGGCAGTCCCCTGGCTCCAAACCCACCTCCGCCCCCCAGGCCTCAGCCCCACCACGGCCCCTGGGGGGCCCCGAGCCCGCAGACCCACTTCTGCCCGAGGCCCCACGACAGCACGCTGGCTCCCTACAGCAACCTCAACGCCTACAGGCCCACTCGGCTGCAGCTCGAGCAGCTGGGCTTGGTGCCCAGGGCGGCCCACATCTGGAGGCCGTTTCTACAGGCCTCCCCTCATTTCTGAAGGGTCGCTTCCTCCAGCAGCACACCCTCCCCCCGACATGCCGCCACCCAGGGCCGGGGCCGGGCATTCCTGGGCTGTCTGGCCCAAGGACCCCACCTCAATACTAGCAGCTTTGAACGTGCATCCCTTTGAGCTGAAAGTGCTTAGACAACACTGTCCTCTGTGTTTGAATGTTCCCAGGCCTGAGACCATTCACTGGCCGACACCCACCAGACCCTGGTCTTCCCTCTCTAGTTTGGCCTGTGGAGCACATTCCAGAAAGTTCCGGGTTGGGGGGTGGGGTGGGGAGCTAGAGAACAAAATCATGAAAATAGAGTCCTTTTCCTCCAGAGAGCAGCCAGTCCTTTAATAATAATGTTTCCTGAATCTCTGAGATGTAAGAAGGGGCGGATGCAGCCCCAGTTTGACATATGGGTAAACTGAGGCACTAAAGATACGCTGAGGGTGTGACCAAGGTACTCCTGTTTCCCAGCGCTCGGGAATGGCCCACTCTACAGAGATTCCACAGGTATGGGAACATCCTGAATGTCTCTGGGAAAGTATCCCTGAGCCCCATGAATTAGGCCCCAGAACGTGCCGCCGTAAGCAGTGTGGGGCCAGCTGAAACTGTAGCCACCAGGGATGGGGTGAGCCAAGGTGACGAAGGGATGAAGTTCTGCAGCTCAGCTTCTGGCATCAGGGAGCCTTGGGCTGGCCTAGAGTCCCCCCAATCCAGGCCAGTCCCTGGGGCTTGAGTTGTCAGTGTCCAGCACGGCCTTGAGCAACCATGGAGGGCTCAGCATTGATCCTGCAGCCCCCTCAGAGTCAGACCCAGGAGCCTCTGTCTGGCTCATTGACATCCTGAGAAAGGGTGCTGGGCCCTCACAAGCCCCATCGTTCATTCATTATCAGAGTCACAGCACGTCCTTTGTTCCTGAGGTGGTACCAGATCTCGAGGGCACAGCCTAGCTGGGGTACAAAGAATACATACAGCAAGCTGAGGGAGCACTGGGAGGGCCAGGCAGCCCACTTTGGGGACCTCAGGGGACACGTGGGAGGGAGGTGACAGGTAACGAGGCCCAATGAACAAGGGTGTTATAGCTGGGAGGAGGGATGGAACCCAGGCTATTCTAGCCCGACAGAAGCAGCCACACAGACCCGCAGGCAACTTCCTGTTTCCACGCCCTCCTGTCATCAGCTCATCTCAGCAAATGTCTTGCTGTTGCCTGTTTCTGGCTCAGAAGCTTTGCTTTTGTCGTGGAGGGCTGGGAGGACAGAGCCCTTCCTCCCGCTGGCTCCTGAACCCCGACAGCACATGGCGCCCCAAGTGACGCTCTACAGAGAGAACCCCCCTTCAGCCCATCCCTGTTTGTCCAGTACTCCTGGCAAAGGCACCTTTGCTTCTGTTTTCTTTTAAATAGCATTCCTGTCCTCATTTTACTTTTTTCCTCCTTAGTTCCCTGGAAGTCCAACCCAAAACCCCTTTGGTTCCTTAAGTTTCTTTAAACCCTAGTCCCGATGTGCTGTCTTCCTGCTGACCGCGGTGACGAGGCTAGAATAATCAGGGGCTGCAGAAGGTTCTAAAGTGAGTTCCACAGTCTGCTGAGGAAGTTTCAGGAAGGTAAAGACTTCTGGGGGCCAACAGCCCCAAAGGACCGCTCCTGCCTCTGTCTGTGTCTGGCTTGGCCTGAGTGGACAGGAGCAAGCCCTCTTGCCCCCCGTCACTCTCCACCGGCCTGTCATCTTAGGGGTTCACAAATACTGTTCCTCCTCCTCTGGACACCTTTGCCACGTGTGACCCCTGCCTGCTGGGAAATTAGCCGTGGCTGGTGCAATACGAGAAATGTTGAGGATCACTTCCCGGCAGAAGTTTTTTTTTGTTTTTTGTTTTTTGTTTTTTTTTTTCAACGTTTTTTTTTTTTTTTTTTTTATTTTTGGGACAGAGAGAGACAGAGCATGAATGGGGGAGGGGCAGAGAGAGAGGGAGACACAGAATCGGAAACAGGCTCCAGGCTCCGAGCCATCAGCCCAGAGCCTGACGCGGGGCTCGAACTCACGGGCCGCGAGATCGTGACCTGGCTGAAGTCGGACGCTTAACCGACTGCGCCACCCAGGCGCCCCCCGGCAGAAGTTTTAAGAGCCTGGGTGCAGCTGGCTATGCACGAGCACGCCTCAAATGGAGCCACCTCCACCAGCCCAGATTCCTGAGACCGTGGTGAGCAGGACCTCCCACTTCTACCCGACCCGCAGTGGATAAGCAGCGTGAGCCAGAAATAAACCTTTGTGTGTAAGCCACTGAGATTGGGGGTTATTTCTTCCTGCGCCATGATCCAGCCTAGCCTGACACAAGGTTGGGACCCACTCACGTGAGGCCGGGCCTTTCCTTTATGGGACTGGATTTCCAAGGGCCCCCAGCCCTGAGCTCTCATTCCGAGACACTATTTCCACCAGAGACTGGGAGGGTTTTACACCCATGGCAAGGGGATGGCCGAAGATCAAAATAAACCCTTATTGGAGTTTCCAATGCTCCCGAACTCACTTTGCCCCATCTTTAATTCTGCTCTGGACTAGAATCACACCTGCACCTGCCTTGCAGGCCTGCTTGCTGTGGGCCGTCCCAAACATGGCGTCTCTACTGCAGCGTGAAACTCAACACCAGCAATGGAGCACCCCCCGTGGATGTGCCGGGCACCATTCTGGTGCCAGGCAGAGACTCAGACTCACATCTGTCCTGGAGAACTCCCAAGTCAGCTGAGAGGTGACACCTACATGAACCACCACCATGAAGAACATGAGAGAATGAGAGAAATAGTTCAATAGTGTTCATCCAGGGGGCATGGCAGAGATGGGAGGGGTCTACTTATGGCCACATGCACACCCCATACCAGGGATTAGGGATCACATTATCCACCTGTACCATTATCAGCCAGGACTGGAAGTGTTGGTTCCCCAAGCCTCCCCTAGGAATTATCTGTACTATTCATTTGGTCCTCACCAGATACTGATCCCCCATCTGCACTGTAAGAGCCCAGAGGCCAAGGGTATCTTTGCAGGCCCAAGGGACCCTAACCTGAGTGCCGACCGGCTGGTCAAAGAGCTCTCTCCGCTCCTGCAGGGGACACGAACACTCAGACACTGCAGGACGACTTGTACTCTTCCCGTTCCTGCTCTCACCTTGACCTGGGCTCCCTGCCTCCTCCCTGCTTGCCCTGCTGGCCCGTCACAGAGATGCCAGAGCCGCATCTCCAAATGCTTCATTTTCTGGACTTGGTCCAAGAAGTGTTGGGACACAGAGAAACTGTCATTCACTTTCTCAGCTTCTTCCTGAAGAGCGTATGTGTGTCAGAAAAACTGTTACCAGGGTATATAAATATAGCAGACACACACGTACGAGCATAAACACAAACTCCTTTTTCTCGTTGTTCCCTGTGTTTTGACCGAGCCAGACATGTGGCTTCCGGAGGTGCTCCGTCCTTCTTCCCTCGGCAGGGTGTGGCGAGTGAGGGTGTCCCCACGGTGCTGTGTCATGCTGACCGGCCAGCCTGAAGAGAACGAAAAGGCTGACCCTCCCCTGAGTCAGACAGTATTCCTCCTGCCTCGCTGCCTTTGAACTGGGCCATAGGTTTTTCCTGCCATCAGACTCCCAACTGAAACAGCGGTTTTCCCTGGGTCTTCAGCCTGTTGGCCTTTGGGCTGGAACCACACCATGGGCTCTCCGGGTCTCTAGCTTGCCAGCTCACCCTGCGGATCTTTTCAGCTTCTATAATCACCTAAGCCAACCCATGTACTAAATCTCTCTCTGTTATACAGATGGTTAGAGCTGTAGATAGAGATACAGGTGTAGATATGCACATCCTACTGGTCCTGTTGCTCTAGAGAATCCTGACCGATACAGATTTCGGTGCCAGGAGGTTAAAGGCCTTATCTCCAGGGGCGCCTGAGTGGCTCAGTGGGTTAGACGTCTGACTTCGGCTCAGGTCATCATCTCACAGTTCGTGGCTTCGAGCCCCGTGTCGGACCCTGTGATGACAGCCCAGAGCCTGGAGCCTGCTTCCGATTCTGTGTCTCCCTCTCACTCTCTCTGCCCTTCTCCTGCTCACTCTCTGTCTCTCTCTCTCTCTCTCTCTTTCAAAAATAAATAAACATTTAAAAAAAAAAAACTTTCTTAAAGGCCTTATCCCCAAATACAGTCCCATTCTGGGTTAGGGTTTCAACAGGCAACTTCTCAGTGGGGGGACATAGTCAAGCCCTGACAGGCAGGCCTTCCCTGTGGGCCCACGTGGCCGAAGGGGCCCAGTCTGTACATCTGGGCTGCTCCTTCAACCCCCGCTGCTCGCTCTCCCTCTGTCCCCACGACACTCGTCGCCTGCTTTGCTGTGGAACACCCAACAGCTGAGTCAGTTCAGCCAGGTGTCTGGAAATGGCTGTTCTCCCTTCAAACTGTGTTTCTTGGCCAGCAGGGTCAGAGGCTTGCTTCTGGCGGCTGCTCTTCGAGAACGGCACTTCCTGACTTTTCTTCCAAACATCCACACGTGTTTGCTCCTCTCAGAGGCCTCGGCAGGCAGCGCAGCCTGCTGTTGAGGGGCAAGCCCGGCACTGCTGTTCTGGGAACCCTCCCCTCAGGCACAGCGTGAAGAAACGTCCAGTTCACGTCTCCTTGAGGAATTACTCTATCCCAGGCCCTGCGAGGCCAGTCTTGGCTTCCACGCCAAAAGGGCCTGGACTCGTGTATCTAATTACACGTTCGCCTCCCGCCCCAACCCGTGTGCCAAGAGCTGGGTGGTCAATACAGATGGAAGCAGATGTGCTCCCAGTTTACATCACAGCGTCAAGAGCCTCCCTGCCTCCGGGGTTTGCACCTTGCTAATGGGCGGTTTGTTGGGTCTGAGAGTGACAGGGGGCAGGGAAGGCCCGTGTGAGGGGAGACAGGAGCGGAGACTGGAACACGAGAAGCAGTCAGCCATGCAAGAGGCAGGAAGAGTGTGCAGGACAGCAGGCAAAGGCTGGCTGGAGTCTGCCTTATTCTAAGTGTAACGGGAAGCCCTGACGAGTAACAGACTCCGATAATGTAAATTCCGTAAGGTGCTCGGACGCCTTGGGTATCTTGAGCCCACCTCCACCCTCCATGTTAGTGCGAATATCTGGGGCTTTCCTAGACCCAGAAAACACATACTGCCTGAAGCTCAAAGCCTTTTTTTTTTTTTTTTAACGTTTATTTATTTTTGAGAGAGAGCAAGAGTGGGGAAGGGGGGGGTGGTGGAACAGAGGATCCCAAGCAGGCTCTGCAAGTGCTGAGTCTATCGCGGGGTTCGAACTTACAAAACATGAGACCATGATCTGAGTTGAAATCAAGAGTTGGAGGCTTAAAAAAACCGACTGAGCCACCCAGGCATCCCTACAGTCAACCTTCTTACCCCAGCATGGACAATCCTCCATAATTTGATGCTGGGTTACCTGCCCTGTCTCATCACCCACATCCCTTCATGCCCACTAACCTGGACAACCAGTCTTCATGTCCTCCACGTGGTGGCTCCTTTCATCCCCCTGCTGAGAAACCCAACATGCCTGCCTTTCATTCTCCACAGAGCCTGCTATAAACTCTCCCCTTCCCAAGGTCCAACTCAGATGTTACCGCCTTCATGAAACTTTTCACTTATTTTTTAAGTTAATTTTTAAAAATATTTTTAAAGTTTATTTATTTATTTTGAGAGAGAGAGAGAAAGAGAATCCCAAGCAGGCTTTGCACCGTCAGCACAGAACCCGATGCGGGGCTCGAACTCACAAACTGTGAGATCATGACTTAATCTGAAACCAAGAGTTGGACGCTTAACCGACTGAGCCACCCAGGCGCCCCCTTCATGAAACTTATTTGAGAGCCCAGCCTTCCTCTGCACTTCTGCCATGTCCAGACCACCCTCCTACCCCTTATTTACTACTGATGTGGATGTCCTATCACCTCTGCTGGAGGATGGAAGATCCTGAAATCAGGTGCTGCGCCTTTGAGATCTACAATAATCTCTATCAAGCTTTCACAAAACAAATTCCTGTGTAAAAGAAAGTCTTCTGAGAAACAAAATCTTACAGTACAACCAAGACTGAAAGGGCCCAAGTAAAAAAAAAAAAAAAGTAAAAAAAAAAAAAAGGGCCCAAGTGGCCTCTGTTAGGATTCTTTGGTTACAATAACAGAAGCTGAAACTAGCTTAAGCAGCCAACTTAGGACCACAAACATCATCGCTTAAAACAACACAAATTTATTACCTTATGGTTCTCTAGTTAGAATTCCAACACAGGTCTCACTGGGCTAAAGTCAAGGTGTCAGCAGGGTGTGTTCCTTCCTGGACACCCTAGGAGAGAATCTGTTTTCTTGTCTTTTCTAGTTTCCATATGCCACCCACATTCCTTGGCTCATGGCTCTGTTCTCCATCTTCAAAGCCAGTAGTATAGCATCTTTCTGACCCTCACCCACTTCTTCTGCCTCCAGATGATAGCTAATTTTATGTGTCAACTTGACTGGACTAGGGGATGCCCAGATGGCCGGTAGAACATTATTCTGGGTGTGTCTTGAGAGTTTCTGGTAGAGATTAGCATTTGAATTGACAAACTGGGTAAAGAAGATCACCCTCCCCAATGCAGATGGGCATCATCTATCCTCATGAAAGCGCAAATGGAACAAAAAGGCAGAGGAAGGGCAAATTTGCTCTCTCTGCTTGAGTAGGACATTCATCTTGTGCCCTTGGAGATTGGCACTCCTGATTCTCTGGCTTTGGACTCAGATCAGGACATACACCATTGGCCCCCTGATTTTCAGGCCATTAGACTTCTCAGCCTCCATAACCATATGAACCAACCCCCATAATAAATCTCTACGTGTGTATATATACATATACATACATACACAAATATACATATACATACGTACACAATACCCACATACATCTACATCTACATATCTGCATACTATCTATCTATCTATCTATCTATCTATCTATCTACCTATCTCCTGTTAGTTCTGCTTCTCTGGAGAGCCCTAATATACTCCGTCTTCCATTTGGAAACACTCCAGTGATTACACTGGGTCCACCTGGATAATCCAGGATATTCTCCCTATTTTAAAGTCAGCTGATTAGCAACCTTAATTCCCCTTTGCCACGTAACCTAACGTATTCAGTTTCCGGGATTTAAGGCGTGTATATCTTTGGGGAGCCATTATTCTGCCTACCACACTCCAGGTGTTTCATGGAGACCTCGGCCAAGAATGTGGCTAGGGCTAGAGAACAGGAAGGATTTGCAATGAGGAAATAGTTGGGCATCTCCTTCATTTTCCTCCTTCTCTCTGTAGACTTGCTCTCTGCTCCTCAGTCCACTTGGAAGAACAAAACCAGCCCCAGGTTTTGCCCTTACTGGTTTCAGACACAGGAGAAGAATCTTTCATTTCTAAATCTCTTGAGAGTCTGATTGGCCCAACTTCAATCAGGTAAACCCTCCTTCCTCTCTCCAATTAGTTAGGGTCATTGAGTATAAATATGGCTGCCCCCGGTGTGGGTGAGAGGGCACTTCCCAGAGACAGGGGGCGGGGTGGTTGGTAGCTCAAGGGCTGAGCAGACACAACACTGAAGCTTTAGGTGATGAAGCCACTCTGCCAAGGAGGGAGAAAAGGACAAGTGTGAGCCCCAAATAGACAAATGCCTGCCCTCTGTTTTTCCTGACCTCTTTACCAATGCCTCCTGGTGGACACACTCAGATTAGATTGGAGCCAGGCCTGGTCTGCCCCTCATCAGGACTTGTTTCACAAGCTTTGGTGGTTTTATACAATCCTCCTTGGTTTGTGCTTGTTTGCATATTGTTTTTGTGATTAAGACCTTGGAAATCAGTGTATAAACTACTTTTACAGATGAAATTGCAGAAGTATTAGAAAACTGCAATTTAAAACAATCTGTTTTTGTAAATAGCGGCCTTGCGTTTGTTTCATAGACATTTCTACCCAAGATTTTCTAACATGAGGCACATCTTTGTTGAAATGCAGTACTGTGCCGGCAGGCAGGGGGCCTGTGGCACTGACAGTGGATCTCAGTGGGAATGGGCTACACGGGCTTCTGGCTCACCAGGCCTTTGGTGGCCTCTGCAAGGCCTGGGCCTCCAGCGAGGCAGCAATGGGCAGAAGTCACGGTGTCCAGTAAGCTGGGCTCTGCCATAAATGGGCAAACCAGAGACACAGTGCTAGAGCTTATGATCCAGCAAAGTTTCAGACAACAAAAATTCAATTATAATCCTATTAAACACTCTGCGGGGGAAAGCACAGGTACCATGACATTTAAAGGAACCTGAGCAAGTCTGGGATGGGGACCATCTGGCCAGAGAATGACCCAAGCTGAGATCTGTGGGAAGGGGAGGCTTATGGCAGGGTTACGAGATTGCAGGGAAGAATGTTCCAAGTGGAGATAACTGGATGGACATAGGGCTTGGGTGCAAAGATGCTTGAAGAGTCCAAGGACATGAGAAAAACCAGTGAGCCAGGGCGAAGTGGGCCAAGCCAGACCACACAGAGCCTCACACACGGGCTTTGTGAAGGAGTTGGGAAATCACTGGATGACTGAAAACAATCTTTGTAAGATCCTTTGGCTCTGTATGAAGACTACAGAGGTGTTAAGAGTATGAAGGATAAAGGACTCTCACCAGCTCGAATACCAGGTATAAACCCCCCCTTGGGAGAAAATGTTGAAGACAGGCCTTTTGGGAATCACAGGAGACAAGAATCACCGTTGGGTCCCACCCCACCCACCTGGAGTGCAGTCACCTCTGTGGTTCACATTTGCTCACCTTCCGAGTGATTCATTCACTGACAAGAGGGTGGGGTGTCTAAATAGGCAGGCCTGAGATTTTTCTTTAGCACAATTGTTGCTCAGTTAACCCTACCCTTCACCATCTGTCCTGGAAATCATCAAGATGACTTGGGCGTGATGAAACTCTGAGGTGGCCGGTATTCCTGAGTGCCCTTTCCTGCCCTGTATTACAGCCAAGCATCATAGTGCGGGAAGCTGGCTTCTCACACACATCACCATGTTGCTGCCGGGAACGTGAGGTGAGGCAGGAGTGAGAATGTGGGCGGATTCACGAAGACCACTCAGGCAGTTCAGAACAGCACAGACAGTGGATCTGGGAGGACAGCCAGAGGGCTGAAAGCTAACAGCATGGACAAAGTTAGAAGGACACTAGGATGGAAACAGGAAGCCAAACCAGGCAGGGAAGAGGGCAATAAAAAAAAGTTTATTTGAGGGAGGGGGAGGGGCACAGAAGGAGAGAGAATCCCAAGTAGGTTTCATGTTGTCAGCACAGATCCCATGAGCCATGAGATCAGGACCTGAGCCGAAATCAAGAGTCAGACGCTGAACTGACTGAACCACTCAGGCGCCCCGAAAAGGGCATCTCTAGGAGGCCCAGACTAACAGGAAGAAGGCGTTTAGCTCCATTGAGAGAAACAGGCAGGGTGCTCTGACGGCCTCAGCACTGTGCTGGATCTTTGGGGTGCAAACAAAGTAAGATGCTCGCCAGTTAATTCAGAAATTCAACCAATATTTAATGAAATGCCGGGTATTCTGCCCTGATATCAATGTAAAAAAGACTGTCCTAAAGTCTATCGTGACAACAGAGCAGGAAGAATCAGTATGGGAGTGAAACAGTAAAGGAGCAGGAAAGAGGGAAACCTACAGCCACCTGGAGGTCAAGACTCCTGGGAAGCTGTAAGGAGGTGGAGACCTGAAAGGTGAACAGAATTAGCCCCATGATGGGGGGTGGGGAGGGGTACCAGACCAAACTGCCAGCGTGAAGGCCTAAAGGCGAAAGCTAAGGCACAGCTGGGGAGCAAGGAAGGAGGGAGCCTGGGAGCCAAAGACTATGATGAAGGGTTTGCCAAACCACGGTTCAGCTTGGGCTCTATCCGGAGGGCCGGTCACAGCTAGACCGCTAACTCCCTGAAAGCCAGGGTCTCCACGGCAACCGCACCATGATTGTCACATAACACATAACACAGTGATGGTTCATGACTCCATGAATAGATGGAGGCCAATGGGGAGCTGTTGAGAGGTTTCCATACTTTTTAATGGTTCCTAAAAATCGAAATGTCTACTAATCATACCAATCTTTGGTTTCACATTAGAGAAAAATGACAACTTGCAGTTGCTAGTCAGGCTACTGTACCTACTAAAAGAGCAGCCAAAATAGAAACACAATGAGATGTTTGTCTGTTTTGGAAAGGGGCCTGGAAAGGGGAGAAGCAGCAGGTGGAAGGGAAATCCTGATGACTCCACCTCTTGACCCAGGGCTGGGATTCTTTTCCCTCTGCTGAGAATAAAAAGTTGTGCGGGACAACATTTGATGATGTTTTGGTTTCCTATTAAATTCCACTCCTCATAAGGGAGCTCTTGTATCTCAGATGATTCGAGTAAGATGTATCGGAGATGTTAGAGACTGTGACTGTAATTCGTGTGGCTGGAAGGACAGGACCATCACCCTGCGAGACGGTGCTCTGTGGGCCTCGTGATTCTGTGCCGTCTCATGAGCAAGGCACCAAATGCCCTTCATTCCAGACCATCTTTTCAATGTCTGCATAGCAAACAGCCTTACAAAAGAGACGGTATCGTCCTCTGGAGCGGGAGGCAAGCATGCTGACTACTGCCTGTTAGAGAAGACCTGTGTTTCCTCAGCTCAGGGCTCTTCCCCTGTAATACAGCCCACCCCATGTGTACTCTTTTGTTTAGGCCCACACGCAAAATCGCAGATCTTGACACACCCTTCTTAGAAATGGTTTACTGCTACATCTCAACATTCTTGTTCTTTCCTGAATTTACCTAAACAATGTGGCCACTTTTACTGCTGATTATAACACAGTTCCTGTTTCTAAAAGACTATAATACCTAAAAGGCTCTTTTATACACTTCCAACAGATATCTTCTAAAGGGGTAGTAGGTCTAAGATAAGTGAATGGCAAAAATCTACAAAGAAAACAAACAAAAAATCAAGAAACTGAACACAGTAGAAATAATCTGAAGAGAAGCCGTTTTTATAAAACAAATAATTATTTCAAATCCATTATATTCAATGAATGGCAGTGCATTCTATCTGAAATAAACAAGAACAATTAAAACAGTACAGGATTTTTTTTTTTTTAAAGGGACCACTAAACCAAGATTTGTATCTCTGTATGGAACTGATTTTCAAAGGGACAGAAGTGGTCTTTGATCTTTCTGAACCATTTGTCTTCAAATTCTTTCGAAGATGCAATCACCAAGGCAGTCAGGGCTGTAGGGCCAACACACTTCACCTCTGTGTGAACCTCATCTTTTATTTTTTCTGGGACGATATCTTCTCCCATAACCTGTAGCAGGAGGGAAAAAAAAACCAAAAACCTGTCCCAATAAAAGGGGCAGCGCGCGCAGAATGGAAGACTATGCTATTCATCAAGGGTAAAGGATTTCATACCAAAAAAAGCAGAATACTTTAGCAGCCAGGGGACAATTCCAACAATTCCAACATATTGAAAAGCTGTTTGTTTAGAAGTAGCGATCCAAGGACCACATGTGTAAAATACCCTGTATTTCCCCTCTTGTCTTCCCAAGTGAACAAATCACTGAACTACTGATGTGGCAGCTATCAGCCTAGAGAGAGCGCCCAGTCAACCTTCTTAAATCAAAGAGCATCTTCTGTTGGCAAGACCGCATCTGCAAGTCCTTCTCCCTCACTGTAAAATAACCAGAAAACAGAGCTGGGGCAGAATACAGCTGCTGGGGGTGGGGTGAGGGCAGAGACTCTTCCTCTTAGAAGTTGTCCAAAAAAGTCAAAGACTGTGAACAGTCGAGTAGCAAGCAGCTGGGCCTACCCTTTCCTGACCCAGAAAGACTCAACCCTCGGGAATTGCTGCACATGCCCTCTGAAGGCACAATACTGCTCCCTACTGGTCAGAGTCGGGCCCAGATCTGGTGTTCGCTTCTCCGGTAAGACAAGCAAAAGTTGTGGAAAGCCGGCACCTGAACCCACTAAGTGATCAGCCCATCTTCAGTAAGGACAGTGAACTAAAATTAAGTCCCAATACATTTCATACCACTGGCATGACAGGCTAGGGAGCCACCTGGCAGGGATGCTACAGAAGGAATTTAAGTCACTTGGGATTTGGACTAGATGATGACTAAGTTTCCTGTAAACCCTGAGATCCAGTGTGTTGATGAATACGCAAATTATAATGGATTAGAAGCACATTCAAAGAATCGTTTCCTCTGGCTTTAAATCTTCAAGGGCTACTTATTACTTGAGGCAAGAGCTAATGAGATGAACAGCTTAACCAGGCAACTGTCCACATTTATTAAAGCATTTTGTTTTTGTATTTTAACGTTTCTGACATCAAGAGGTATCTTATAACACAGGTGTGTCATGGTATAAGCGGCATCTTGTTTTTCTTTTGGTGACCCGTCAACGATGTGGCTTACAACTGGTGACTTCTTGGACTCAACGAAACGTAGAACTTTAAAATCTGGGATATAACACCAAACATCTTTTTTTTTTTTTTAAATTAAAAAAAAAGATTTGAATAATAGTAATATCCAAATGTGCAATATTCCAAAAAAAGGGATTAGCAGGTACATCATTCACAGGTTCAAAATATCTGCAAAAATATTTGACCAGGGGCGCCTGGGTGGCTCAGTCGGTTAAGCGTCTGACTTCAGCTCAGGTCACGATCTCGCGGGTCCGTGAGTTCGAGCCCCGCGTTGGGCTCTGAGCTGATGGCTCAGAGACTGGAGCCTGCTTCCGATTCTGTGTCTCCCTCTCTCTCTGCCCCTCCCCCGTTCATGCTCAGTCTCAAAAATAAATAAACTTTAAAAAAAAAATTTTAAAAAAAATTTGACCATATAAAAAAATTTAAACTTCTATATACCAGAAAAACATCATACACTTCAGAAAATACTGCAAAAGGGGCACCTGGGTGGCTCAGTCAGTTAAGCATCTGACTCTTGATTTCAGCTCAGGTTGTGATCTCATGATTCATGGGACCAAGCCCTGCTTTGGGGTTTGTGCAGAGCCTGCTTGGGATTCTCTCTCCCTCTCTGTCCCTCCCCTACTCATACGCTCTCTCTCAAAATAAATAAATAAACACTAAAAAAGAAAAGAAAATACTGCAACATATAAAATGTTAGTAACTCTAGGATAGAGAGCGAGCTCTTAAAAATTAGCAAGAAAAACAGAAACATAGAAGTAGAATAATGAAGAAAAAGCATGACTGGTATTTCACATAATAGAAATGGCCAAACATATGAAACATATGAAAAACTGTTTATCTTAATAGTAATCAAACAAGAGGGGCACCTGGTGGCTCAGTTGGTTAAACATCGACTTTGGCTCAGGTCATGATCTCACGGATCATGGGTTCAAGCCCCGCATAGGGCTCTGTGCTAACAGCTCAGAGCCTGGAGCCTGCTTCGGATTCTGTGTCTCCCTCTCCCTCTGCCCTTCCCCTGCTGATGCTCGGTCTCTCTCTCAAAAATAAATAAAACGTTAAAAACAAAAAAATAGTAATCAAACAAGTAATACTAAAACATGCCATTTTTACCAAATTGAAAATTTCAAGAAGTAATAAATACTACAGAATTGTCTTTAGAGGTATAAAGGATCAACTATTGACAATTTCACATGGTGCAACCTAGTATCTAGGATTGGAGAAGGGAAATCAGTATTCTCATACAGGATACATAAAGTGAACCAACCTTTCTGAATCACAATTTGGAAATGAGCTTCAAGTCTTTAAACTATACTTTAGCCTAGTGATTCTGTTTCTAGTAATCTATTCTAAAAGGGACAAATACATACAATGATTTATTTTGCAAAGACTTATTAAAATAGGTACTTGATATTTGTTAAAAATGTTCAATATAGAGGACTTAAATAAATAAATGATAGCTCATCAAAAGCTATAGTTAGACTACTAACCGGCCATCAAAAAGTACATACTCAAACAGTATTTACAGACACGGGGTCATGATTATGTCACAATGTTAGGTAAAAATAACAGAATATAAAGTGAAAAGTACAGTTTGGCAGTTCCTCAAAAAGTTAAACACAGAATCACCACATGACTTAGCAAATTCCACTCCTAGGTATATACCCCAAAGATTTTAAGTCAGGAACTCAAACAGATACTTGTATGCCAATGTTCATGGCAGTATTATTCACAAGAGCCAAAAGGTGGAAATGATGCAAATGCCCATCAACAGCTGAACGGATAAACAAAACGTGGCACATATGTGCACACAATGGAGTATGATTCAGCCACAAAAAAAGGAATGAAGTTCTGACACCTGCTATGAATGGATGAACCTGGAAAACATTATGTTAAGTGAAAGAAGCCAGATATAAAAGGGCAAATATTATATGATTCCACTATTTGAAACATCTAGAACAGGCAAATCATAGACACAGAAAGTAGATTAGAGGTCACCAGCTGTCGAAGGGAGGGGGGATGGGAATTATTGCTTAATGGTTACAGAGTTTCTCTTTGGAATGACGAAAAAGTTTTGGAAATAGTGGTGACGGTTGCACAACACTGTGCGTGTAAGTACTGAATCGTATACTAAACAATGATTAAGATGGCAAGTTTTAGGTCACGTATACTTTTTTTATCTTAAAAAAGCAGAGAAGGGGAGCTACTACAAAACGAAAGAAACATAAGAGACAGAAGACCAAATGCAGTCTGTGGACCTTATATGGATCCTAATTCAAATAAAACAACTCTAAAAAGGAGAAAAAAATAAGAAATGAAAGGACATTTAAGGGCACAGGATCGTACTCATGTCACAAAGTAAAAGAGCACATAGTGAAATGTACATTACAATCCCAGTGAGAGCCCAGACACTTGTCTTTTGTAAAAAGCTCCACAGATACTTCACATACGTTGTGCAGATGGAGAACGACCATTCCACTCAGTCCACAGGTACATCAAGCACCGCAAAGAAGATGAAGATGTTTAAGACATCTTGTAAAGATGCCTTATATCTTGCCTTATAAGGAAATCTAAAACCTAGTTGAAAAGATAAGATATATTCTTGCTTGGTTTTTTTGCGGGGGAGGGGGGCAAAGAGCTATCTATTCAAGGATTCACTCTACCCGAGCTCAGAGGAAGGAGCCATTGCCACAGACAGGGACGTTCAGGGAAAGCTTCCTAGAGGACGCGGGACTTCGGTGGGGTCTTTGAGGACGGGAATATAGTAAGTTGGTGGAGATGAGAAAACCCATGACAGGTCTGTTAGATGTGCAGATCAGTCTAAAGGACGTACGAGATTTGCGTAAGGAATTACTAGATCCTAGGTTTGGGGTTACTCTCTGGAAGGCGCCTAAATCAGACCTGACCTCTGAGGTGATGGTGGAGACAACTTCCGTTTTGGGGCATCTGGTAACGCGTTCAAAGCAATGCTGTGAGGTAAACCTGGTAGCAGCAACGTCTGAGACAGATCTGAGGGGAGAAAGCAAGGAAGCGAGGAGAGATGAACCAGGAGGTCACTGTGAGCCAAGCACCAGGTGACGGGGATGAGGGTGCTGGCGGTGCCAGAGAAACGAAAGGTGACCTGAAGGAAGGGTGGGCCGAGTGCCCCCTAGAGATGAGACTGGAGAAGACAAGGCACACAGCTGGCGGGGTCCCAGGTCTGGGTAAAAGAAGAATGACAGACAGGGCTGATGAAAAGAATGAAGTGTGGAACGCAGAGCTGGTTTTCTCCAACTCCTCTCCGCTTGGTACTGACAGAAGACTGACTGGAAAGTGTTCTGATGAGCAGCTCCACTTTAGACACTTTGTCCTTGAAATGACAGGAGGATATCAGCACTTTCAGATTAATACTCAGTAGGTAACTAGTCTGAGTGTTTAAGATGGGACCAGGGACACAGAGTGGAGGGTAATCAACCAGGAGGTGACAGCTAAAACCGTGAGTGGGGTTAGGACTTCTGTGGGAGACAGGCAGAGAGGAGAGAGAACCTAAGTGGAACCTCAGAGAATGTTGGTACTTAAGACACAAAGGAAACCAGAAGTCCCAAGAGGCAGAGGAATATCAAGAATTCAGGAGAAAACCAGACTGGTGTGGCCTCTGGAAGTAAAGAGAAGAGGGAACAAAAAGTGAGTGGTCAGTAGGTATAAACACCCCAGAAAGATGAAGGAAAACAAAGAGCAAGGAAAGGCTACAGTAAACTTAGGAGGGACAGGCTATCCGCACACATCTGTGGGCTCAAGGAGAAGGGCCCATGGAAGGGGAAAGGTTGAAAAAGGCTCAGAGAGAACAGATAGAGGGGCGTGGTCCCACCAGAGGGAAAACAGGGTCCAAGTGGGGGCTTAGCTTGGAGAAGGAGGGAGCCTGGCAATCTAGATATGCAGTAAGTGTTTCCTGAAAGAAAGACATTAAGGATGGATATGGGTAGAAGTTCTTTCATGGGATGAGTACCTGAACTGTCCATTTCAATTTCATACTAAAGGGAACTAGTGTGAATAACTTGAATACAAACACAGATAATCTCCAAATTCTATCTTAAGAAATTTCAACATCATATTTTAAAAAAAGCTAATGAAGGTTAAAAAAAAAAAAACAACAACCCTGACATTTGAATTTCTCAACCATCGAGGTAGTAGGAAGGTGGAGCAGAAAGAAAATGGACTTGTAGCCGGATGGGCTTCAGTCTAGCTCTGCCACTTAAAATCTGGCCTTAGGCAGGTCCCAACCCGTCCCAACAGGTGTCACTCCCAGCTCCACCTGTCCCATAGGCCGTTAAGAGTGTCAGGAGAACAAACGGAGGTAAAAAGGCGCAGAAATGCTGCCAAGAATGTCAATATTCATTCGTTTAAACAGCACTCAAAAAACAATTTGGGGGCATTTATGGTGTTCAGGCAGGCATGTACTAACAAGCACCAACAAGAAAATGAAACTGAGCCCTTGCTTCTAGCATGCTGCAGGAGAAAGATGACGAAGAGGCCGCTTTCTGGGATTAAGTGATCAAACGGCATGTAAAGCAGGGAGAAAGGGTCCTTTTAGATGAGATTTGGCTGTTTTTTTTAAAAACGGTACCAGAGCCAGGAAAAATACCTCTGATGCCTCGGTTCACATAAAGCCCTAGGGGTTTATGCGAACACTCACCTCAGCTATCAACAGCAAAGTGTCTTCTTTGAAGCCGAACTCTTTCATTTTATCTGCAATTTCCTGCTGAGTCCTTAAATTCCTCTCCAAAGCAAACGAGGTTTGCTGAGACTCGGTGAGCTGAAGCAAAAGCCTGAAAAACAGAAGTCCCAACGTGTGGGCACAGGTAAGGGAAAGCAGTGAGGGAATGTTCCCAGAGAGCACAGGCATGCTGCCGGATGGGAGTCCTACCAGGCTTGGAATGCACTCGCCTTCATTTGAATCCCTAAAGCTTCTTACTTGAGCAAACTGCCTTGGAGAGTCATCTTTTCTAAAATTCGCAGACTAAAGCTTCTCAAAGAAATCTTTAGAAAGCGAAACCTCAAAGGGCTTCCTGTAGGAGTCAAGTGATTGAAAGCACAAACAATTTGGAGTGAAAAGGACAAGCTTCCCAATCAAAGGCTCCTCCCCACAAAGTGCTGGGATGTGTTCCTTTGAAGTCAGTGTTCTGTGACCCTTCAATCTCCCAGAACCCACAGCAACTTGACCTCAAGGACTAATTAGATTCTCCAGTGTACTTCAATTACCCAAAGCAGGGTCAAATCTCTGATGAGCCTCTGGTGACCACTTTGCAACTGTCTCACTGCTAACTTTCCCATCATGATCATAATCTGGTCTTCTCTTTCCTCCTCCCTCCTGTCCTCCCACGTGGCCCCTTCTCTTCATTGTTTTTTATTATTTATTTATTTAAATTTTTTTAGACAACATATCCCCTCTTCTTTAAAAATTTTTTTTTATGTTTATTTACTTATTTTGAGAGAAAGAGAGCACAAGCATGGGAGGAGCAGAAAGAGAGAGAGAGAGAGAAAGAGACAGAATCCCAAGCAGGTTCTACACTGTCAGCACAGAGCCTAAAGCAGAGCCTGATCTCACGAACTGAGAAATCATGGCCTGAGCCAAAATCAAGAGCCAGGCTCCACTGAGCCACCCAGGTGCCCCACTTCATTGTTTTTTTAAATTTTTTTTTTTTTTAACATTTATTTATTTTTGAGACAGAGAGAGACAGCGCATGAACGGGGGAGGGTCAGAGAGAGGGAGACACAGAATCCGAAGCAGGCTCCAGGCTCTGAGCTGTCAGCCCAGAGCCCGACGCGGGGCTCGAACTCACAGACTGTGAGATCGTGACCTGAGCTGAAGTCGGAAGCTCAACCGACTGAGCCACCCAGGCGCCCCATTCATTGTTTTTTAAAATATTGAATGTGTAGATTTTTCCAGTTCCCCTCAAGCCTGACTGGTCCCTACTGCTATTCCCAGAAGCATTCAGCTCTCCTGTTTGTTCATTTCAGGTCTTAAAGAATGGACCGCTCACTACTCTAAGCATTAGGAGAAACTGGTGAGCACAACAGACAGGTGCCCGTTCCATGGAACGGAAGACGAGAGATCACAAATAAATAAGACGATTTTAGGCAGTGAAGGAAGGCTTTTCTGAGTTACCACTCAAGCTAAGACCCAAATAATGAGCCAGCCACAAGAATATCTGGGGGAAGGAGCCCTGACACATGCATTAGCTTGATATGTTTGAAAACCTTGGAGATCACTGTGGCTAGACCAGAGAGAAGAAAACTAGTGAATGAGAAGAAAGGCAAGGCCAATTCCATAACATTTCGCAGCCCGTGGAAAGCACCACAGCATTTACGTAGGTGCAGCAGGAGGTCACTGGAGAGTGTGGTGAAGAGCATGCCTTGACCGACATTGCCCTGACTCACTCAAACCTGCTTACGGTACCAACTGGCCTCTGGAAGCATGGACATTTGTGACTCCTTTGATCTCTTATGTACTTGCTTTCTCCCTCTTGCTCCTGAAAGTACTCGAAAATACAACTTACGTTCGCTCCTTCGTGTCATGTTTGTTTAGCCCTCTGCCATCTGCCTTGTCACCCATCACTACTGAAGCTGCCTTCTCAAAGGCCACAAATGACCTCCTCAGTGTCAAATCTCCTCAGAGGCCTTCAGACCTGACTCCTCACCATCATCCGGTTGCTAATCTCCTTCATCTCTAGCTCCCTTCTTCTGAGCTCAACTCCTCCTGGTGAAAAGCTCCAGTTGGGTGTCCTACTGGCACCTGAATCTCAGCACATTAAACCAAAATCTTAATTCCACCCTCAGTCTGCTCTGCTCTTCCTCCTGTGTGTTGTGTCTCAGCAGAAGGTGCCACCACCTACCCATCTACCCAAGGTAGAGTCTCGACTCGTCTTGGACTCCTCCGCTCCCCTCTTCCCTCCGTCTTTCCCACAGCCTCAGCTGGTCCCCAAGTCCTGTCTATTCCTTCCTGCAGTGATGCTCATTTCCTCTTCTTACCACTGCACTGTCCCAGGTCAGGTCCTCACTGCCACCCACTGATGACGCCACAGTTCCTTCACGGCATCCCAGGATCCCAACTCCTTCTTCTAATACATCCTCCAGCCACCAGATTCGCTCTTGAAATCACAGCTCTTGTCACACCACTTGGGACATATAAAACTTTCAAATACTACTCAGGCCTTCAGCTTAAGAACCAAATCCTTTAAGATGACATTTAACATCTTATGCCAGTAGAAGTACAACCTTTACCAAATGCTCACCAACACGGTGTGCACTATACCAAGTCCTTCACTCACTCTCACAACCCCACGAAGAAGGCATTTCCCCATTTCTCCACGAAGGTGAAGATGAAGAAACCGGAGGTCCGAGAGTTTAATTTGTGCGAGGTCAGACAGCTGACAAGTAGAGGAGTCCAGATTCATTCACTCAGTAACAATTTATTAGGTCCTTACAATGAGCTCTGCCCCCAAAACCCCTCCTCCTCCTCCTCCTCCTCCTCCTGCTCCTCCTCCTCCTCCTCCTCCTCCTCCTCCTCCTCCTCCTCCTTCTCCCCCTCCTCACTATGCCATCCCGGGCTCGCTGTCTCCAGCCTGCCTCTCTGGCTCCACCATCAATGCTCTGTCACCGCAGCAGACCGCGTGACCACACTGCCACACAGTGCTTCCACCCCATGGACCCCCCTTTCTTTCTCTTTACTCAGCGTGCCTCTCTCAGCTGGGGAACATTGCACGGAGTCGGCAAGATACCCTGGAAAGAACACAAGCTCTGGGGTCAGAGGCCTGGGTCAAGGTCACGGCAGCACTTCATAGCTATGCCACTCTGGGCAGAATTCTACGTTAGTCTCCTAGTCTCCAGGGTGGGAATCCAACACCAGCCCTGGGCAGTGGTGCACACGGACGCGAAACAGCGTATGCGAACCACGTGGTACCCATTTCTCTGTACAGCTGACCGAGGTCCCCAGAAACATTCAGCAGAGGCGTCACTGCCCCTGCAAAGGCTTCCTTCCTCCTGCTACACCGAACCGCTCCCGTCGCCGGCCCGCAAGGTTCTGCTCACACTACTGACACCCCGTTAGTGCCTGTGCCACCTGTCACTGACGATACAGTGTTTCCCTCAGCACAGCACACAGCGAGTGGTGGAAAGAAAGGGCCTCTTTCTTTAACAATCTTTATGATCCCAGCCTCAGGCAGGTGCCTGGCACACCACTGCCATTCAATGCACTTCTGAATTAAAAGTAACATAGTCGAGACTATAAATCTGCTGAATAAAGTTTAAAATCTGCCAAACAGATACACTTCTCAGTAAGCCTCACTGTTAATCGGTATTTCTTGAATTCTCCAGAGTTAAAAATAACAACAACAACCACACCACTCTGTTTTTTGGCACCGTTTGAGACTTCCGCAAATCTGTTTCTCTCATAAATTACAGAATTGGTAAAGTGTATGCTCCCCTTTCCCTTAAACTCTTATTACTATGGATTTAAAGTGTTCAGAGGACCTAAACCATGGGAATTCTCTGCAGAATGAGTTAAATACTGTTTATTCATATTATTAATAGTGATTCAAACACAAGAGCAGATTTTTTTGTCTGCAGATGTCTGTGGAACCTCCCGGTGAAAAATTCCTGGTTTAAAATACCTCTTCCCCTTTGTCAATGTTTTATACATTTAATTTTCTTTTCTTTTTTTTTTTTTTTTTTTTTTTTTAATTTAATTTTTTTTTTTTAACGTTTATTTATTTTTGAGACAGAGAGAGACAGAGCATGAACGGGGGAGGGGCAGAGAGAGAGGGAGACACAGAATCGGAAGCAGGCTCCAGGCTCCGAGCCATCAGCCCAGAGCCTGACGCGGGGCTCCAACTCACGGACCGCGAGATCGTGACCTGGCTGAAGTCGGACGCTTAACCGACTGCGCCACCCAGGCGCCCCAAATTTTCTTTTCTTAATTTTACTGTTTTATAGCTTTAACATTTTATCTTGAGTAATGATACAAATCATATTCTCGAGCAAATACAGGCTTGTATCTAAATCTTACATACTAAAAGGACAAGTTCAAAAGATTCACCTAGACTATAGGAAAAAAATCTCGAAAATCTACCAAATGTCCCGCCTAGAACTTTCTGAAGCTTAAAATTAAAAAATAATACCTTTACTCTAGGCTCAGTACCATGTGGTGTTTAATCTATTCTTCATTTACCTGGTTCGTACAAAGGAGGCACACGCTTTCAACTGAGTCTCTAGCAACACTGCTTCTCTCTTTTCTGCCACACAGTTCTGAATATTTTTCAGAGCTTTCTCATTCTTCTGGTTATTACTGCTGCTTGCTTCCACAGAAAACACAGGGCTCTCAGGCAACGTTTCAGGAAAACACAAAAGACAGTCTTTTCCTGAGTGTGTAAAGGAGGATTTGATGGTTTTGTCACTGGAGGTAAAACCGTCCTGTTTTTGAGATGACGCACACAATGTTGACAGAGCTGGCCCCAGACTCAGGTAAGCCTCCGCCAATTTGCCCCAGTTCCAAGGATCAAAAGGATGCAAAGAAATCAGTTTCTGTAGGCAGAGGATTGTTTTCTCCAAGTTCTGCAGACTTGAACAAATAGCAAATTGGAGGTAGAGCACAGTGGTTAAATGGTCTGTATTAGTTGCTTTATTTTCCTAGGGAGAAAAAAAAAGTTAAAAACTTTATTATTTTTTTAAGATTCTATTTTTAAGTAATCTCTACACCCCATGTGAGGCCCAAACCACAAGCTCCACTGACTGAGCCAGCCAGGTGCCCCCAAAGTTAAAAACTTGAAACAGCAGAATCTTTTGCATGTGAAAATGCAGATGCCTAAAAACCCAAGTTGCATATGTTGTAAATCAGAATTATCTTTCAGCAGCTACAGAAGGAGAGAGAACGAAGTTTGAAGTTGTAAACGTAGAGAAACATATACTACCTACCAATAACCATCAGAAATTCCCAAACATTCTTGTCATAACCATAACATAATTCCCGGGACAACGTCCTAACAAAATTCAGCATCAAAAACATAAATGTCAGTTTATCTTCAAGTTTTATTGTAATCTTTATTGTCTTCAGCCAGGTAGCTGAAAGACCCAAGCCAACTTTTTTGTACCCTGGGCTAATGGTTCCATTTTAATATTCCAGGCTTTCTAAAACTCCAAATGGTAATTTCCTTGAGGATTCGAATGGATTCCATTTCCAAATCTGACTTGGCTTAGACATCTTAAACAGGATAGCCCTGAAGCTCTCAGTGCTTCATGATGCGTCATAATTGAATCCAAATGCCGTCCCTGGTAACTATTACGAAGGTCAATTATTTTTGGCCAGAAGGGGTTGCCTGGTTTCCTTCTGATCAGAAAATCCTTTTCAAGTCTCTTTAACCAGAGTTACCACCTCTTGCCCAACTTGCCATATGGCAAAAGCCCTGTGGGTTAGGGAAAACAGGCTTCTTTTTCTAAGTTAGAGTCTATAAAGAGCAGATGGCAGACTAAAATTACCTTTCAGTTAACTTTAAGTCTAAAGAAAACCTGGTCCTACTATAGCCTCCGGATCAAGCTCCTGCAAAGAATTACACTGAGCAAGAAATACAAGTAAAACTACCCAGTATGCAGACTGAAGAAACAGGCCAGAGAGGGAAAGCTTCGGGAGGATTCCAAATATTTACACATTATGTGAGAATATAGAAAATAAAGCTCCATGCAACCTATTTAGTGATACTGCACCTTCTCGATGACAGAATACATCTGGTTTTATTACCATTGTTTAGTATTCTGTCCTTCCTAAACATTAGGTTCCATTTTTTTTTTTTTTTACTTTTTAAAACTCATCTATTTCAACCTTAGTCCTGACCACACATAAAATTCTTTCCTAAAGTTTTCCTTCAGAAACTTCTACAATTTTCTTTGCCTTTTTTACTGTAAGCTTTATTTTAATTCCAGTTGGTTAACATACAGTGTTGTATTAGTTTCAGGAGTACATCACCCTGTGCTCATCACAAGTGCATTCCTTAATCCCCTTCATCTATCTCACCCATCGCCCACCCCTCCCCTCTGATAACTATCAGATTGTTCTCTATAATTAAGAGTCTGGTTTTTGTTTTGACTCTTTTTTTCTCCCCCAAAGGTTTTAGTGTTCAATGCTGAATTCCTAACAGAGAACATAGCACCTCGGAACTAACAGATGTTTTAACTAAGTAATACGTCTTCATGTCTTCTATGTATGAGGTGAGCAAGAGACTTTGAGAGAAGCTACCTTTCTTCTACAAGTAGTCTAAGTGCTTTATGCTGTTTAATAATATTTCATATTAAGAATGTATGTTGGGGTAGAGGCTGTTACATACAAACCATGGTTTTGATGGGAGAGTTTTTATAGCACAGGTAGTAAATAACTCTCTGGAAATTAAATTCCATTTAAATGACTGTATGGGGGTACCTGGGTGGCTCAGTCGGTTAAGTGTCCAACTTTTCATCTCAACTCAGGTCCTTTTTTTTTTTTTTTTTTTAATGTTTATTTATTTTTGAGAGAGAACACGAGAGAGCGAGAGCAGGGGAGGGGCAAAGAGAGAGTGAGACACAGAATCCGAAGCAGACTCCAGGCTCTGAGCTGTCAGAACAGAGCCTGATGTGGGGCTTGAACTCACAAACTATGAAACTGTGACCTGATCTGAAGTCAGACGCTTAACTAACTAAGCCACTTGGGTGCCCTGTCAGCTCAGGTCTTGATTTCAGGGTCCTGAGCCCCACACTGGGCTCCATACAAGCTGGATATAAAGTCTACTTTTGTTTTTTTTGTTTTTTTTAGAGAGAGAGAGATACACACAGTAAGAGAGAGGATCCCAAGCAAGCTCCACACTCAGCATGGAGCCCGACTCAGGGCTCAATCTCACAAACCGCAAGATCATGATCTCAGCCGAAATCAAGAGTTGGATGTTTAACTGACTGGGCCGCCCAGGCCCACCTGGGCGTGAAACCTGCTTTAAATTAATTAATTAATTAAGTAAGTAAAAATAATGACTTTGTGTGATTTTTCCAGAATAATGCAACTCCTTCTGAAATGCAATAATGATGAAGACAGTTAATATTTATTGAGTCCTAACATGTACCAGGTACTATTCTAAGTGCTTTACTCATTTAATTCTCATGATGATCCTTTCAATTTTTTTTTTTTAACATTTATTTATTTTTGAGAGACAGAGAGAGGCAGAGTATGAACAGGAGAGAGGCAGAGAGAGAAGGAGACACAGAATCCAAAGCGGGCTCCAGGCTCCGAGCTGTCAGCACAGAGCCTGACGCGGGGCCCGAACTCACAAACCGTGAGATCATGACCTGAGCCAAAGTCGGATGCTCAACCGAATGGGCCACCCAGGCGCCCCACATGATGATCCTTTAAAATAGATTCCATTATTATCCCCATCTTATAGATGAGGCAACTGAGTCCCAACAGAAAAGTTAGAGAACCTGCCTGAAGTCACCCAGCTAGTAAGCAGCAGAGCTACAAGTCACACTAGAAGTCACAGAATAAAGGGCTCTTTCCCTCTCTCTTTCTATTTATCTAAAGTAGACTTCATGCCCAGCATGGAGCCCAATGCAAGGCTTGAGCTCACGACCCTGAGATCAAGACCTGAGCTGGATCAAGAGTTGGATGTTTAACTGACTAAGCCACCCAGGTGCCTCAAGGGTACTTTCCAAGAGCAGACATGTGTTTACTTGGTGAACAGTATATGCACAAGGTATTTATATGCTCCATCTGTAACCTTAGCATTGAACCTAGAGCCAGGCACGGGGTGGGACTGAAATACATGTTTGTAGAGTGCAGAAATTTATTTATTTATTTTTAATGTTTAGTCATTTTTGAAAAAGAGATAGCATGAGCAGGGGAGGGGCAGAGAGAATGGGAGACACAGAATTGGAAGCAGGCTCCAAGCTCTGCACTGTTAGCACAGAGCCTGACATGGGACTCGAACTCCAAGTTGTGAGGTCATGACCTGAGCCGAAGTTGGACACTTAACTGACTAAGCCACCCAGGTGCCCAAGAGTGCATAAATTTTAAAAAGAGTCATTTACCATCAGAAAGCAATGTCCTTACCACAGCTTATCACATGAGTGCATCAGCTATTCTAAAATGTTTAAATTATTTAAATAAGAAATAAGAAAATATAAATAAAATCCATTACAAATTCTGCCCAAAAATCATTAAGAAGAGAAGTGAATTAGAAGTTGTGAGCATGAAGGGCGCCTGGGTGGCTCAGTTGCTTAAGCGTCCAACTTCGGCTCAGGTCATGATCTCATGGTTCGTGAGTTCGAGCCCTGTGTCAGGCTCTGTGTTAATAGCTCAGAGCCCGGAGCGTGACTTCAGACTCTGTGTCTCCCTTTCTCTCTGCCCCTCCCCAGCTTGCGCTCTGACATTCTCTCTCTCTCATTCAAAAATAAATAAACATTAAAAAAAAAAAGTTGTGAGCATAAAATGTTCATATCCTGATGGGCACTCCAAGATTAGCTGTCTACTTTGTTCAATGCTGTATTCTGGCCTGTCCCCCTACAGAACAGGAAAGGACAACAGCCACCAAGACACAAACAGAAATAGACCAGAGTTAATAGCAAAAGAGAAGGGTCTATAAATAGGGAAGAAATTTAAAAAATAAAATACAAGGTACCAGGAAATGAGAAACTATATAAATCGGTAGGGTCCACTGAGATCATGTGAAGAGACCCAAAGGAAGGGTAAGGCCCCTGGCCTGCACTGCTGGTTCCTTCCCCAACAGGATGCCCAGAAGCCTGATGAATAGTTCCCAAAGTCCTGGCAGGGGAGCTGAAGGTCTTCTGCCTGGTCCTTTCCCCTGCCTGGTAACATCCCAAGCTCCGGAGACCTTGCATCTGCTGACTGGCAACAGATCTTTCTCTGAGCCACAGAAACAGACTAACTAAGCTGGAGGGAACCACAAAAATAACCCAGACGCTAAAGACACCGCCACTGCCTTCAGTGGGTTAGGCGGGGCAACAAGCACAACAGAGATGTGCAGACGTCAGGAAGAGAGAGGTGACGGGAGAGCACGGAACAGGAATGAAGGACGGGTGACTGATGTCTAGAAAAAGTACTAAAAGGGCCAAAGCTGTTGTTAATTTGTAGACCCGGGAGACTGAGAATGAACACTGTTAAATTCCACCAAGTTCACTGTGCCGTGTACTTCCTCAACGAGGTAATTTTACCTTCCAGCTTCAGAATTAACCCACACTTAGAAGAAGAGCAAGACACAGCCGTTTTCCACATTCTACACACAACTTTCAAGGTTTCCTCTCACCGCAAGAGGCTGAAGTACTAGGCAATGAACCCCATCGGCAAGCAAATTTAGGGACTTCTCTTAGTTAATGACATGGAAGAGGCCAGCTCAATTGCATGCATACTTTAGGCTGACCTCTGTTTGGCTTGATCCATAGGGTTCAAGATCAGTGTCCTAGTGCCTCATTAATTCCCTCTGAGGAGGTAAACTGGCCATCTATAAACTAAGATTGGTCAACTTAGACCAATCCTCATATAAAATTTACACACCCACACAAAACAGAAGTAAACCCAAAATGCCATCACCTTTATCCCTTAAAAAGGGATTCTAAGGGGCGCCTGGGTGGCTCAGTCGGTTAAGCGTCCGACTTCAGCTCAGGTCACGATCTCACGGTCCGTGAGTTCGAGCCCCGCGTCGGGCTCTGGGCTGATGGCCCAGAGCCTGGAGCCTGCTTCCGATTCTGTGTCTCCCTCTCTCTCTGCCCCTCCCCCGTTCATGCTCTGTCTCTCTGTCTCAAAAATAAATAAACGTTAAAAAAAAAAAATTAAAAAAAAAAAAAGGGGATTCTAAAAGGCTGGAAAAAAAAAAGAATAAAAAAGGCTGTTAGGCTTGGCTCAGTTTATATTTAGGTTTTTTTGGGTTTTCTTGGTAACTTTTTTTCCTGTTTACAAAAGCAATCCATGTTCATTGTAAAAATTTTGAGAAATAAAATCTAAAAAAAAAACTGAAGAAAAAGTCACTGATGATCCCTCTACTCTGAATATTTACTCCTAACAAGAGTAAAACCTTTACAAATGAGATTTTCAGGCAATGAAGAATTTTGAGCCTAACACAGGAAAAGAAAAAATATTACAAGAAAGTGATTGTCTAGAGCTCTGAACTGTTCATCATAATAAAGTTCTTACACCATTGACAATTTTCATCTACTTATCCAAACCCAAAGATTTTGCTGCAAGCAAGAAGTTGTTTTTTGTTTTGTTTTTTAGAAAATAAACTATTCAACAATCTGTGGACCACAAATGGAAAATAAGCAATGAAACCACTTACCAAGTTTGCAGCGATCTCCAGGGCTTCTGTGTGCCTTCCCAGGTGAACCAGACACCGCGCCTGGCCTTCCTGGACATCCCTTTTCATGGCAAAATTTGTAGATGGCAGTTTTTCAGAGATACTCGAGTACTCTTGCAGTGCTTTCTGCATATTATTTATTAAATAAAGGAAATGAAAAGAAGGGATGAAAAAAGAGGTGAAACTATAGTAGAAAAAAGGATTTAGTTATAGGGATGATTTTTTTCTTGGCAGAAGGTAATATTATAATGGACTCTACAATGAACAGAGGAGGGCTTGAGCATTTGTCAGTACTATTTTCTAAGAAGTAGAAAAGAGATGGCTGGAGAATATAACCACTACTACCATGGAAAATATCACCATATGGTAGGAAAGCATTCTGGGGCCAAACAGACCAGGGTTTGAATCCTGGTTCTGCCACTAACTTGCTATATAGCCTTCCTTTTCTCATCAGCAAAATAACAAAGGGACTCTTGTGAAGAAGAAATGAGATTTTATATGTAAAGCAAGCTGGGACCTAACTTAGTTCTTTCTTTTTCTTACACATTTTGGGGTGCTTTGCTCCCCTGACCCCATGAGGCATCTGCGCTAGAGGGTCCCACAGAATGAGGAGACACACAGCCTGGGGAAACAGACCTGCAAGGATCCCAAGAAGATCCCTATATTGTAGTTACAGGAAACAAAGCAAATGGCAGAGAGCCATGTAGAAAAGGACAGAAATTTGGGATTCTGAGATTACAGACCCTTACCACAAAAGACTAAATTCATCCTCACAAACAACACACTCATAACTGATATGCTGTAACTGATAGAACAAGAACCTATTTCAGGCAGTGCAACCTTAGATATGTTCAATTCTACCTGATACTCTTGCCGTCTGTAGGCGAGGTCCCCTTTGAATTTCTTCAGAGTTAGAGCTTCGACATCATCACTGCTCCCCGTTTCTTCATAAAACCACTAGAAATTGTGAAAATAGCACATTACAGAGAATTAAGTGATACTTTTCCACCTCATACTCAAGTAGAAGTAATTTCCCATATATTATTGATTAGACCTCAAAAAAAGATCCTTTTTTAGGATGAGACTCACTGGAAAACCTATGACGAGAAGGACGATTTTAGTGATGGCTCAGTTTTTATTAAACTTATCATAAGTAACAAACGTACTCATCACATGGAACCTCTCAACTGAGAAAGAAGCACAGGCCTATTTGGTTCTATCTATAGCATTTCAAAGTGGGGTTGTAGTGCCTGGGAAGCTACATTTTAATTAGGACAGTTCAAATGTTGTTGTTGTTGTTTTTTAAGTTTATTTACTTATTTTGAGAGAAAGAAATAGAGAGAGAGAAAGAGAGAGAATCCCAAGCTGGCTCCACACTGTCAGCACAGAGCCCTATGCCAGGCTTGAACTCACAAACCATGAGATCATGGCCTGAGTCAAAATCAAGAGTCAGACGCTTAAGTTGACTGAGCCATCCAGGTGTCCCTTGAATGCTTCTTTAGGCTGACATATGTTTCCCTGTAGAGACATTTTTAGAGTGGTCAGAACAGGTATTGACAACTCTTTATGGAAAGGACATAGGGAAGAAGAATTATCTTTATAGTGCTTATTATGAAAATGTTGTAAAAGCAGAAGGTAGAATCTAACCAAAAGAGACAGAAATTAAGGCTGAAAGTAGGTTTCCATGCAATCAAATGCCAAAGACCTGTAGAAAGCAAGTCTGAGTAAATGCCCATCTGGCATATTTTATTCCCTTTTCTACTGATCTAAACCTTATGGAGAGGAAGGAAAGTGAACTGGGAATTTTTGGTTAGTGAATCAAGAACATGAAGATGAGAAAACAGGTGTAACAAAAAGCAGTCTGTATGCCAGTTTTTCCAGCTCTAAAGTGGTAACTCAACCTCCCTTTTCCTCACAGAAAAACACACCGAGTCTGAATGTAGTCTATCCCCAGGTAAGTGCTATTAAAACGCCAACTGCATTTGGGATGGTTCTACCATCACGTCCAAATTGCTTGGTTCCATTTCTAAAAGAGTTGCCCCGGGGTATCCCTGCCCTCCTATTATCTTAGTAAAATCGTTTCTCTCCTTAGCCTCACCCATCACAGCGAAGAAAGCTGGCAACTGCTGTTTTTCTGTTGTCCCCGGAGGACTGCGTAAGTCAACAACAGTCCGTGTACTGAACCCACAATTCCTCTGCGCTCTGCTGCTCTCCAGTCACAGCGCCAATCCCAACTGCCTCACTGCAAACCTTCATCCAATGCTCATGATCCCACTGGGAAACGATCACGCAAAAACTGGCTTTCAAATGATTGTCTTTATGTTCCCCGTAACCTGCAGGCCTGCAACAATTCACAACCGGGATGGCTTCAAACTCCCTTTTCTGGTGAGAGGAAGGAGGGGAGATCTGTGAACAAGGGTGGCCCTAAGAGGTGAAGCGCTGGATGCGGCCCACCTCCGACCCACACCGAACCTGAGCAGGGACAACAAATCCTCTAACCCAAATTCCTGGTGTTACACCCAAAGAAACCAACGAGACTTGAGGAAGGCCTTTCTGGCTTCACGAGCAGTTATCACGTACCAAACAAGTCCTTAAAGACAAGCGATTTTTGGTTTTGACTTTTCTAAGCATACAGCACATCACACCTGACAGTCTCTCGCCCCCTTCACTCCACAACAGCCCTGGGAGCCAGCAAATGCCATTTTTTCCCAAATGACAGAGGAACCGACACCTTGAAAGGCAAGTGGTAAAGCCCAGGCTGGAATTCAGGATCCTATCTCATAACTATCCGTATGTAGCTTTTGATGCTGCATCACTATGACTTCCCAAGCCCGTTCCTGTTTTTAGTCTACACTGCGATCAACTACTACAGGTAACGCTGAAAGAATGTACAGATAAGGAGAAAAGGAAAGTGAAATAAAACAAACGTATTTCCGTAATTACTGAGCGCCTGAGATCTCTACAACGGTTTCAAAGAAAAATGAAGACAATACATATAAAGGAACCTAGCACAGTGCCGGGAACAGGTTAAGTTTTTGATAAATAGTACGGTAGTTCTTATACCTCAGGTGAGATTTACACCCATTGAGTAACACAAAGTAATATTCTACGAAGTCAAAACATTCACGGAGTTGCTATTAAGAACAAAAACCGCCAGGCGCTGTAGAGGACATAAAGTCAAGCACCCACTCTGCTGAGATCATTTAGCACTCCCAAGAGCTTGACGCTCCTGACAAGGGACGTAACACAAACTGAATGGAGGGGGAAAGTAGTCAAAGGCAAACGTATTTCCTTGGAAGGAGGAAATCAGAAAAGACTTCCTGGAAGAGGCAGCATTCAAGGTGCACTCTAAGAAACGGCTATAATTGAGCGATTTGACCCTGCGAGCGAGGCTGACGCGGGCTGGAGGAATTCACTGACCAGGGGCAGACCAGTGGGCGGGACGTCGCCGTTTGCAGAGCGGCCAAGAGTTCAGTTTTGGAAAGTGGGCGGGAACCGGATTCTGAGGGTCCCGGCTGCAGAATCAGTGTGGGCACACGGAGTTCCTGAAGATTTCAGGGCAGGGGGCGACGTGAGGTCAGCGAGCCTTTGGAGAGACCCGCTAAACGCCCGGCACGAGTTAATCGCTGCCAGCGCGGGGCCGCCGGACCGAGCCCACCGGTGGGGCTCGGGAAACGCACCGGTCTCGTGAGGACAGGGGCAGCGCAGCGGGAGGGGCGGCCCGGCGAGGCGGAGGGCGTTACTGCTGCCAGGAGCGCCCCGCCTGGCACCCGCGGAGGCCGAGGCCGGCGGCCCGGACAGAGGCCAGCAGGCCCCGCCTTCTCACCTGCGGCTCGCAGCGCTTGGCGCGATAGGACGCCGGCAGTCCAGGCCGCCGCTCCCGCCTCTCTTCGAACACCGAGTCCTCGAACTCGCCCCCCAGCAACCAGCACCCAGTCTCCATCCCTCGCCAGCCGCCGGGTTTCGGGAGTAGGCGGAGTCTAGAGCGGCGCCCACGTGCGGGCCAAGGCGGAAGGGGCGGAGCCGCCAGAGGCCAGAGAGCGGCATGCTGGGGCTTGTAGTCTCTGGAGGAGGAGTGGCCCAAAGCGGGAACTGGCCCGCTGCTGGCATGGAGTCCCGGTGGAACTAGGATTTTTATCTGACTCACAAACTGACCGAAGTCGGGAACGGAGTGTTTGACTTATCCGTTTCAGGAGATGGACAGAGATCCTCATCTGCACGCATCAAAAAGCAGGCTCCAGGGTAGCTTTTTAAAATTCAAAGGTAGTATTTTTTTCACCACTCAAGATATTTGTGGCACTGTGTTAAGCACAGTTTTTGCACTTTACATCCTCTCTTAACAACTTATAAAAGGCGCAATGATTCCCACTTTGCAAATGAAGCTGTTGGGGCTTAGAGAGAAGTTGCTTAGGATCAATTTTTACGTGGCTAAGAGCTGGGAAAGACAGAAACGAACCTCTAGTCCCCATGTTTCCAGAAAAGGGACACCACCAATAACAAAGACCAGAGTAATTCACGCATTTATAGAATGGAGGACACAGGTTTACTCTGGATGCTCGATCAAGGACCATTAATTTTATCTGGAGAAAAAACACCAAATCCCAGAAGTATAAAACTAACATTTACTAGAGTTCTTATACTTTCAAGATACTCCTTGAGACTAGAAAATCAAAATTACTGACAAAATACCGGCCAATATGCTACAGCTCAATATTACTGTGACATATTACACAGCAGGTTTTCCCTGGTTTTCCTATTTCTCCCCACTCACCTGTTCCTCTTCCACCATTTGTCTTACAAGGTTCTATCTTCAACCCAATTTTCTATTCCACAAACTTAACCTGGGGGAACCTAATCCACTCCCCAAGGTTTCAAAATCCATCTCTCTGCTGATCAGTCCTCAAATCTAGAGTCAGTCCATATATCCAACAACCTTGAGTGGAAGGCTTTATCAGGACAGGCTGCAGACATTAGCTACTGATGTATTCATCCATAGAAGGGCTGTTAAAAAAAAAAAAAAGAAGAAGAAAATGTTTTCTTATCAGAGATGTTATAGTACTAATTAGGAAAAATTTAGAAATCATAGAAAAATAGCAGAAAAAAAGACACCCATAATATCATCATCCAGAGGCAATGGAGAGTCTATAAAAAAGGTAAACGTATTTGTCCTAATGTTAATAAGCCCTGTTCTAGCAGAATAAGCAATACAGCATAGTGTTGAAACAGCCTCATACACCAGATTTCTCTGCACTCATGATCCTGGTTCAGTTATTCACTAGCAGTGTGACCCAATTTGTCAAATGGGCATTAATTAAAATAATGCATGTAAAATGCCTGTCAGATAGCAAATGAGTAATACACATTCATTCAAAATTCCTGTTTCAGGAGCAAAGAAAGAACAAAGCAAAGGCAGGCAGAGATCATTTTTTTCAGCCTTTTCTTTTTAAAGGCTATTTAGTTTTGGCACATCCAATCCTCTTGGGTTCTGTGCCCCCACTTCACATCCCCCACATCCCCACCCCGCCCCTGCCTCCTCCTGGCCCAACAACTACCTGAGCTAAATCTTCTGCTGCAATGGTAAAGAAGCCACAGAATTGCTGCTTATGAGTAAGAGAGAGTTCTTTGCCCTTTGAACTCAAGATTTCTGAGCTCAGGGGATTCCAGCATTTTCACCACTAAGAACCCTTTCAGTTATTTTTCCTCAAAGTTGCAGAGGATTTGTGCACACAATAAAACTGCGTTAATTAGTAATTGCTTTGTTTTCCTTTAAAAATTTGAATCCAAGTTCCTATATAACAGCCAATACAAGCCTCTGCCCAGCCTGAGCCTACTGGCATTGCCTCATTGTGAGTTAGGATTTTAGTTGAAAGCAAGGAAGTAGCAGTGAGGGACTGCAGAAGGCCTGGTGAAAGGTTAAACATGATTAACATCGGGCCTTTGTTAACAATGAAAGCAGCACAAAGGCCCCTATCACTATTGAGGACTCGGTATCTGGACCCCAATTTTAAACCACTGCCTCACTGATAGAGAGGATTTAGGATACTGTCTTTTTTATTTATTTATCTTTTAGAAGAGAGAGCACAGGGGAATGCGCAGAGGGAGAGAGAGAGAATCGTAAGCAGGGGGCTTTATGATTCCCAGTCCAAAGTGGGCTTGATCCCAGAACTCTGGGATCATGACCTGAGCCTAAATCAAGAGTTGGACACTCAACGGACTGAGCCACCCAGGCACCCCGTAAAGATTTTTTTAATTTTTTAAAGTGACCTCTACACTCAACGTGGGGCTTGAACTCACAACTCTGAGATCAAGAGTCACATGTTCTACTGACAGAGCCAGCCAGGTGCCCCTGGATAATGTCATTTTTAAAAAGAGGAGAGGGGCACATGACTAGCTCAGTGGGTAGAGCACTAGCTCAGTGGGTAGCTCAGTGGGTAGTGCTCTTGATCTCAGAGTTGTGCGTTCAAGCCCCACATTGGGTGTGGAGCCTACTTGAAAAAAATAAAAATAAGTAAAAAGAGGAGAGTAAACCAGGAAGAGAGAAGGGCACTTTGTAACTATTAAATACAATTTACATACTTAGGAAATGCCAGACGTTAGGCACTGTTAGGGAGTAAAAGGGAATTTTGCAAGAGTTTAAGATTGTGTGGGTTGCGATAAAAATCTGTTTTTATAGATTTTTATTTATAAAAATCTGATTTTTGACTGAGGGGGTGATTGAGTTCCCCACTGCAAGGTAGGGATCACTTACTCCAGGCAGCCGTCCTTCCTCTTTCCTGTAATTCCTCCATGCTTTTATCCGTTGTGGCATTTATGACGCTGTGGACTGTTGGAGGTTAGAGATGGTGTCTTTTTCACTCTTGGAAACTCGGCCCTCAGACAGGGTTTGGCCCAGGGCTGCTCAATCAATGCTTGTTGAATGGACGGGAAATAGCAGAAGGAGCAGACAGAAGCATTTCTCAGCTTGCTTTTTTTTCTTTTTAAAATTTGTTTAATTGTTTAAAGACAGCAAGTTGGGGAAGAGAAAGGGAGACAGAGGATCCGAAGTGGGTTCTGTGCCGGTAGCACAGATGATGCGAGGCTCGAACTCAGGAACCTCGGGATCATGACCTGAGCTGAAGTCGGACACTTAACCGACTGAACCACCCAGGCGCCCACTTCTCAGTTCTAAGTCACGTAGTCAGGTCCTTTCTGAGGGGGAGGGAAGGAGCCAACATTTATGAGCATCTATTATGCACTAGGTTGTGCTATGAACACTCTATTAACTTCCTTGTAATTAACTCTCAAAATATCTCCCTCAGAATTAGACATTACTATTTCCATTTTTTGTAGACAAGGAAATAGGACCTGACAGGTGACTCGCCCAGAGTCCCAGATAGTGAGTAAAAGAAACCAGATTAAAAATCAACTTTATCTGACATCAAAGTCTGTGTTCTCAACTATCTCCCGAAACCAAAATAGCAGGGTTTCAGAAAGACCTGGAGAACTGAATCTGTCACTGGCTGGCTCTGCCTGCCTCATGTTCTGGAGGCTTGGGGACTCTTCATTTCTTTCTGTGTGTCTCTGCAGAATGGCTTTCTCTGCCCTGCTTGTGCACATTCCAACATGACCTCTGAAACCTGGGCAATTCAAGCCCCCAGAAGAAAATGACTAGCATCACTGTGTGTCCAATTCCAGGTCACCTGCCAAGAGACCCTACTGGCCAAAGAGTGAGAAGCCCTCGCTGTTTCAAAGAGCTGAAGGCTGAAGATTCTGGTGCTCTGCTGGTGGCTCAGGGGTGGCTGTGGGACCGGGAGGTGGCAGGGAGCCAACTAGACATATATGTGTAGTCCGTGGGATTTGCAGTCACTGTGCCAGGCAGTGTGGGGTCTTTGCTTTGGTCTTGTCTGGAAACCCTGGTCTAGGGTCTAGCCTCTTGCGTACATCATCCTGCAGACCCAGGGGTGCTTCCAGAGTACGACTTTTCTCACTGTACTTAGAAATTACACACCTCCACACCCCTCTCAGTCTTGAGCCCTGCTCAATTTCTACTTCTACCTCTCAAAGATACTCCCGTCCAGAACACCAAAATATTATCTTTGACCACAGGCTTCAACCAAAGATGAGGAGACCGGTTGTTTTCAAATTGTTTTCGGAATTACCCAGAAATCCAGACGTTCTGTGAAGCCAGAGAAAGTTTTATCCCGCACTCCAAGATGCATGTCTGAGGTTACCACTTTCTTTCCTGGCCCAATGGAGATGTTGGAGGTGCTTTGAAAAAGCCTGACACCTTACTAACTACACATCTTTACTCAAGCATTCAAAACCATCTACGGTTTGTTACCAAACCAATTCATACTCTTTTATGTATGTATTTATTTTTTAGTGTTTTTGTTTCTACAACTTCATTGAGGTATATTGGACAATTAACTGCACACATTTAAAATGAATTTTGACCTAAGTATATATTCTGTGAAACTTTCCCTCTACTCGAGGTGATGAACACATCCATCACCTCTAAAGGTTTTATCCCTCCCCTACCTCACTGCTCCAACTGAATCCTGCTCTGCAACCAGGCTGGTCCTCTCCAGAATGGGCCTCCCCGCCTCTCCCCCCAGGTCTTTCCTTCATGCTGCAACCTTCCCTGCCCCTCCCAGGTCTCAGCTCACCACTTCCTTCGTCAGGAAAGCCCCTCCCAGGGCCCTCCCACTATACCCAAGTGGGATTTATCCTCGGAATACAAGAGTGGTTCAACATAAGAAAATTAATCAATGTAATACATCATGTTAACAGAATGAAGGGGAAAAAAGCCAAACAATCATCCCAACTGATGCCAGAAAAGGCCTTTGACAAAATCCAACACCCTCTTATGATAAAACCTGTCAGAACACTAAGACTACAACTTCCTCAACATGATAAAAGACATTCATGAAAAAAAACCCAGATAATGATATTTGATGGCAAGACTGAAAGCTTTATGATCAGGAACAAGACAAGGATGCCCTCTTTCACCAGGCTATTCAACACAGTATTAGAAGTTCTAGCCAGAGTAATTAGATGAGAAAAAGAACACTAGGCATCCAAAAGAGAGTAAAATTATAACTGTTTAAGGAGGACATGATCCCATATATAGAAAATCCTAAGATTCCACAAGAAAACTACTAGAGCTAATGAATGAATTCAGCAAAATTTCAGTTTACAAGATCAACAAACAGAAATTAGTTGTTTCTGTGGGGCACCTGGGTGGCTCAGTCTGACTCTTGGTTTCGGCCCAGGCCATGATCTCATGGTTTGTGAGTTTGAGCCCTGTGTCGGGCTCTGTGCTGCTGGTGCAGAGCCTGCTTGGGATTGTCTCTCTCCCTCTCTCTCTGCCCCTCCCCTCCTTGTGCTCTCTTCCCCACTCTCTCTCAAAATAAATAAATAAAACTTAAAAAAAATAGTTGTTTCTATATACCAGCAATAAACAATCTGAAGAACAAATTAAGGAAGCAATTCCAGGGGCCCCTGGGTGGCTCAGTTAAGCATCTGACTTCGGCTCAGGTCATGATCTCATTCATGGTTTGGAGGTTTGAGCCCCGTGTTGGGCTCTGTGCTGACAGCTCAGACCCTGGAGCCTGCTTCAGGTTCTGTGTTTCCCTCCCTCTCTGCCCTCCCCTGCTTGTGCTCTTTCTGTCCTTCTCCAAAGTAAACAAACATTAAAAAATTTTTTTAAAAAGCAATTCCAATAACAATGGCATCTAAAAGAATATCTTGTACACTGAAAAGTATAAAACTTGCTGAAAGAAATTAAATAAGACATAAATAAATGGAAAGGAATCTCACGTTCATAGATAGGAATATATAATATTGTTAAGATGTCAACACTATCCAAAACGATCTAAAGATTCTAATTGCTTCCATAGTTCATAATTCAAACTTCCAATAACTTTTTCAGAAATGGAAAAGCCAATCCTCAAATTCATTTGGAATTGCAAGGCACCCCAAAGAGATAAAACAATCTTGAAAAAGAAGAAAGTTAAGGACTCATACTCCTGATTTGAAAACTTACTGGAAATCTAAAAGAATCAAAATAGTGTGGCATGGGCAAAAGGATAGATATACAGACCAAGGGGATAGAAGTGAGAGTCCAGAAATAAACCTTCACATATACAGCCAACTGATTTTTTTTAAGTTTATTTTCAGAGAGAGAGAGAGAGAGAGAGGGAGAAAATGAGTGGAGGAGGGACAGAGAGAGGGAGTAAAGCCCAAGCAGGCTCCGTGCTGTCAGTGCAGAGCCTAACACAGGGCTCAATCCCATGAATTGGGAGATCATGACCTGAGCTGAAATCAAGAGTCAGGTACTTAACCAACTGAGCCACCCAGGAGCCCCTAGCCAACTGATTTTTGACAAGGGTGCTAAGTCCATTCAATGAGGGAAAGATAGTTGTTTGAACAGATGGTGCTGGGATAACTGGATTACCACATGCAAAAGAATGAAGTTCAACGTCTATCTCATCATACACAAAAATTTACTCAAAATGGATTAATGACCAGGGTGATTGGGTGGCTCGGTCAGTTACTAGACGATTTTGGTTCAGGTCATGATCTCATAGTTCATGAGTTCGAGCCCCACATTAGGCTCTCTGCTGTCAGCACAGAGCCCCTTTCAGATCCTCTGTCCCCTTCTCCCAGTGCCCCTCCCCCACTCACACACTCTCTCTCTCTCTCTCTCTCTCTCTCTCAAAAATCATTAAAAAAAATGGATTAATGACCTAAATATAAGAGCTGTAACCATAAAACCCTTAGAAGAAAATGTAGGAGTAAATCTTCATGACCTTGGATTTGGCAATGGAATTTTTCTTATCAGGCAATCTTTATGCCTGATGTGGGGCTTAAGCAACATCAAAAGCATGAGCAACAATAACAATAAGTTGAACTTCATCAAAACTGAAAATGTTCTGTGCATCAAAGGACACTATCAAGAAAGTGAAAATACAATCTACAGAAGGGAGAAAATACAGGCAATTCTCATTTCTCCTACAATAGTTAGTTATGTTCTATAAAGTCACCATGAACACTGAATTAGTGAATACTGAACAAATGCTCCTAGGGGTGAGAGCCTGGGAGCTTCTGATCATAACCTTTTCATAAACTGGTCAATACATAACCTTGTTTCATGTGCTTTTGTTTAAAGACACCTTATTTAATATACATTGTTAATGCATTAACATTGAACTCTCAGCCAACAGCACTATAACTCATGCCTGAATAAAACTTGTCGAACATGTATTTTCTCCATAAGGCACCTCACAGACTTCTTGCATTTACAAACACCAAACAACACATCAGGACTACACTTAGGGGTCATTTTAAACAGTGAAATCACCACCAAAAGACACAAAAATACTTCAAAGTGGCACTAACAGACTACAAAAAAGATGATTCTTTAGATTCTGAGAGCTGAAATAAGAGGCGAGAGGCAAAGCATCGTTTTTGTTTGTTTTGTTTTTTGTTTTGTTTTGTATTTAACCCCACACGGGAACATGCAGATTGGAACTCAAATGTTTCACCCCCATTCATATGTGTGTGGATGAGCACAAAAGTGCCATGAATATTGATTTGGGGGTTATAAATAAATTTTAGTGAGTAGTCAAGTTTCTACATACAGAATCTGGATAATGAGAATCGATGGTATTTGCAAATCATATCTCTGGTAAGGGTGTAACACCTAGAATATACAAAGAACTCCTAAAACTCAACAGGAGGCAACCCAATTACAAACCTGGCGAAAGATTTCAATACACATTTCTCCAAAGAAAATATAAAAATGGTCAATAACCAGATAAAAGATGCTGAACATCATTAGTCATTAGAGAAAGGCAAATCAAAACCACAAGATACCACTTCGTACCTACTAATACAGGAATAATAATTAAAAAAACTGAAAATAAAATGTGTTGGTGAGGATACGGAGAATCAGGAACCGTTCCTTGTACATTGCTGGTGGAATGTAAAATGGTTACAGGCACTGTGGAAAACAGTTTGTCACTGTGGAAAAGTTTGATGGTTCCTCAAAAAATTAAACATAGAATTACTTTTTGATTCAGTAATTCCACCCCTAGATATACATCTGAAAGAACTGAAAAGAGACTCAGATACTTATATGCCAATGTTTAGCATAACATTTTTCTAGCCAAAAGGTAGAAGAGACAACCCAAGTGTCTACCCATCAACAGAATAAACAAAATGTAATTGACAGTTGTTGAATCACTATATTGTATATCTTAAACTAATGTAACATCGTGTGGCAACTATACTCAAATAAAACAAAAAACAAAACCAGAGGGCTATAGGTATTGTTAGAAGGAAAAAAAAATTGTGGTACACTGCCCCTACCCTCCTGCAACACACACTGAAATATATTATTCAGCCATAAAAAGGAACAAAGTTCTGATATATACTGCAACATGAATGAACTTTGAAAACGTTTTGATACATGAAATAAGTCACATATAAAAAGACAAGTATTGTATGATTTCACTTATTTGAAATATCAAGAACAGGCAACTTCATAGAAGCAGAAAGTAGGTTCAAAGGTTACTAGGGGCTGGGGGAGGGGGGATGCGGAGTTATTGCTTAATAGTTACTGAGTTTCTGTTTGGGATAATTAAAAAGTTTTAGAAATAGTTGTGATGATTGCCCAACATTGTGAACGTAATTAATGCCATTGAATCATATACCTAGAAACAGATATAGTGGCAAATTTTGTTATGTATAGTATACCACAAGTTTTAAAAAACTCAGTTAATAAAATGGAAAAAAAAAAATCACTGAAAACTACAAATCACTGCTAACTTTTATTCCGTATTCAAGGACATAATTAACCAGGAGAAGAGGGTTTTGCTCTGTCAAATAAATATATTTAAAAGCTAGCAAACATCAGAGCAGAATGAAGTGCCAAGTTTATAAGAGAAGATGGTGGGGGGGGAGGGGGGAGGGGGATTACTACTAGTTATTTACAGTTATACAAAGTTAATATATTGCAAGGGAAGCATAATATATATCCAAAGGCTTCATTTCCAATACTTGACATTTCAAATCTGAAAATATTAAAATTGTCAAACAAAACTCAGACATGTTAGCAATGGTTTAAAAAAGGGAGCAATTTAATCATTATAATACAGAGTGCTTTAAGAAGTTTTTAAATGTGTAAAAGAAAGAACAGTTTAGTGCATTAAATTGTTACAGTCTTTACATTGCTTCTTCTTAAAAAAGTTAACAGTAGTATGAAAAAGCCACCCACGAAGCCAGCTGTCTGAGTGAAGAAATCAGCTACATTGCAGCATTTTGGAATTACTAATAAAGCTATAGTTAAAAAATAAAAAGTTTATAAAAATGAAAGCAGCATGCATATTCAAGGCTTTTTCATAACATTTCATTAGCTGACAAACATTTAGGTAAAAACAAGAGCTTAATATTATTCATTAAATTAGACAAAAGAAACTGGCCAAGCCCACTACATCCGGTCATTCAGAAAAACGTTTTCAAATGCAGAGCTAATTAAACTGAACATTTTTCTATGAAGAAAGCACAGTTTGAAAAATGATCCTATAGTCACAAAAAAAGGGTCCTTCTCAACATGAATGAACAGCACCTGTCTTTACAAAGTTTATAAGTTAGTATGAACTTTCAGTCTCCTGATATGGCAAGAGTTAACAGTTAACACTCCCATAATTCATAAGTGAAAAGCTAACCTTTAACTCATTATGATCAGTTCAGAATTTTTTCTCTATTCACTGAAATTGCTATGTACAGTAGAATTTCACTGAAAGATAATTCTTGAAAATTCTGATCTGATACCTGTACAAACATTTCTGTTTTCTATATGATTGTAAGAAAACACTAAGTATATATTTACTACATGGTACTTCTTCACATTTTTGGTAAAATATTTATTTCAGAGTTTCACCCTATTCAAATTCTTATGCCATTTTCTTTTCCTTCAATACTGATTATCTTCAGTTTACTACAAAGCAAATTCAGCTTCTAATGAAAAAAATGAACAGAGTATTACAGAGTAAGAGTGGTATCTACGAATGTGTTCAATTAAAGATCCAATTATTAAGGGCCAAAGATACCACAAAATCTTAATGGTTCCAACGCGTGTCAATCGGCTGTTTTACATTAAAATGGTATAAGCCCACGTACAAATTTTAATCTTAGTGCAAGGCCTGATAAATAAGACATAGAAATAAATCAGGTTCTTTTTTTTCCCGTTTCTAATAATTTTTACTCTGTAAAATGTTTGGTCACTCAAAGCTATAAGCTTAATCACGTATCAAAGAATACAGGCAGTAAGGCCCATCTCACTAGACATACAGTATTAACCTGGACAAAAGATGAGGACAAGCTCTAGTGGTCATTAAACCCCCTCAGAAAGTCTAAGAATCAGAACGTCTCCATCATATCAGAATAAAAATGTACTATATTAAAATTTGAATTTTTACAAGTTTTTTTTTTTTAATTAGTGTTCTATTTACATTGCAGAACTTCCGCCAAATGCAGTAGTTTAACTTTGGCACAACATTAAGTTCCATTTCTTTTGGGCACTGGATCCTATCTTTTGAGAATGTGTATGCCCCAAAACGTTTTCAGTGTCATCAAAGTTTGGGCCCATTCACAGTAAATCAGACATCTTGCGTTGAAGAATTGATTCTCATCCAACATTTTAGGCAGCTATAAAAGAAAAACATAATAAAAAACTAAAATTTTAAAGAAAACAATATTTTAATGTTTACCACTTTAGAAACAAAAATTATACAAATTAGCCATGAAAATACATCCTCTGTATTCGCTTATTAATACAGAAATCACTTGCTATATACATCTTATATAAAGCACTAGATTTTGTGAACAACTCCTATGTATATATTCTGCATATAGACATTTCACCTATATGTAATGATTTATTAAAAAATTATTAGTAGGAAGTATATATTTCATTTTCAGTATTTGTTTTTTTAAAATTAACTAACATATATTTTGAGAGAGAGAGAGAGAGCGTGCACACGCAGGGGAGGGGCAGAGAGAGACAGAGACAGAGAGAGAGAATCCCAAGCAGGCTCCATGGTCAGCACAGAGCCTGACATGGGGCTCAAACTCACAACCGTGAGATCATGACCTGAGTGGAAATCAAGAGTCAGACGCTTAAGTGACTGAGCCACCCAGGCGCTCCTCATTGTCAGTATTTGTAGTAAAAAGACTGAAATCTAAAGGCTCTTGTATTTTTTTTCTATTTATATACAAGGCTGGCTTGTGCAAAACATATTAAATGTATCTCACTTTCTGCAATAACTATTTTGGAAGTTTTGATTACTTATTTTTGGTAAACTGAACCATACTTAAATGGAGAAATAGCTATTTAGAGGAAACTCATGGTGAATCCTTTTATAAGAGGAAAAAGTATTTTGCTAAGCCAACAATAACTTGTTAGTTAATGTGTTTCATAATTTTCAACTTAATTTTTTTTTTTTTTTCAACGTTTTTTATTTATTTTTGGGACAGAGAGAGACAGAGCATGAACGGGGGAGGGGCAGAGAGAGAGGGAGACACAGAATCGGAAACAGGCTCCAGGCTCCGAGCCATCAGCCCAGAGCCTGACGCGGGGCTCGAACTCACGGACCGCGAGATCGTGACCTGGCTGAAGTCGGACGCTTAACCGACTGCGCCACCCAGGCGCCCCTCAACTTAATATTTTAAAAGGCATGCCTGAATATGTACCATGAAAGTACATGTATATTATATATAATATTTTGAAAACGGTGGCTTTGTATGAATTTTCTGACCACAGTATCCATTAGAGTATCAATAGAACATGAGAATTATCTACACTAACTTAAAGTCAAACCAAACTGTACAAAAAAGTTCCTATTATTTTTGGAAGATCGGCGCTCTCTACAGAATCACTGCTGAGGTTACTACAGCCGCAATGACAATTCACTGCAGCAACGCATTTCTTGCTTTCATCTTGGCCAAGTGAGAATTCTTGTGTTTAGCAATAATAAAAAATGCCTGTTAAAAATATTTTATGCATCTGGGTCAGAAGAAAGCCTGTCCTGAAAATTTCTGACATTAGGAAGCAGAGGGCTGCACACAGAGTAAACCTGCAAAAACTGTTCAGCTGCTTACAACCCGGAGCGAGGCTTTATTCTAAGACAGGTGCGTTAAAAAAATAATATAAAATAGGTGCATTTTGAGTTTCATCTGTTTTTCTGCCTGCAAAAAAAAAGTGTTAACAGAAAGAAAACTTGGAAGAGGGCTGCTAAGCAGTAAAAAAGGTGCCTGGTACATATTAAGCTCTCTATAAATAATTGCTTAGCAAATAAATAAAGCCAGGGAGGAAGACATGGAAGAATTAAGGAAATAGCTGGCAGAATAACAGAGCATAAAAGCAGAGGATGGGGTAGGGATGCAAAAAGCTAAGGAAGTAAGTAAATATGCTCATATGATAATGAGGGTCTATGCCTTATTGCCTTCTTTACTGTGTGAGAACAGCGCAGTGACTTCTGATAATAAGATGGTTTGGGACTACTGATAGACATACACAAACATTTCGTGACAAGTGCACTGTTCTCAAAAAAAGTGTAAATTTGATCCTGGAATACTCCAATACAGAGAGTAGGAAAGAACAGAACTATGCTATTGAATTCCAGAAGTATTAAGAATTGAAATCCTAACTCTGAATCCGGTATCTGATTTGCAACTACAGTGGAATTTTAATTAACTCAATCTATGAATTAAAATTTAAGGAACATGCCAAACCTTCAGATTTAAAGCATATTTACTTGTGCTTTTATAACAAGAGATACATTTTTAACCAAATACAGTGTTTCTGCTGGTAGCAGGTTTGTTTTATATCAAAGAGTGAAAAGATACTTTACGCAACTGAGTTAATTTAATATCAAATCTGTTATTTACCTTTTGATCTCTGAGACAGAAATAATTTATATCACAGTTTTCAAAAACAGATGCCATCTAAGCAAATGTGAATTTACATAGAGCCTAAAACAGACCTTTGGCTTTCAAGAGAAAAATTACTGAATAATTTTAACACATAGAGCATGTTAAACTATAGTTAAAAACCTAATAGTTTGGGGGCAATACAATGAATAAAAAAAGATACCCATTTTCACCTAGTTTCCTAAAACTGAGCAATCCTCACCCCTGTGGTAAGTCTTTCCTTCGGTATACTTTTCCCCTTCTTTTTAGTTTTCGTTTTTGAATTCTTTCCTTAAATAGGCAAAAAATGAAGCTTTAGTGAAGGAGGGTTGCAAGCAATACATTTTAGTTATCTTTAGTATTTGTGAATCCACCCCCCCCTCCCCGCTGCCCCATCTCCCTTCTCTGAGAATGGGCAACTTTCCCTTAAGACAAAGTAAAAAAACATTTCATGTAAAAAGTAAGTAATTAAACCAGCATTAAACTCTACATAATAAACCTAACAATCATAATAATCAGACTACACATAATAATCATGTATCTCTTGGCTACAGTCATGTCCCCTGGTCATCTTCTTAGCTAAAATAAAAACCATTTTAGGAAAAAAAAAAAAAAACTATCAAAAATGAACGTTGTCAGGTACGAGGCAACTATTCTAAAGGTATGTGGTTGACGAATGTACGCTCAGATTAAAAACTTACATGTCAGTCATCTGATTTAGAAAGCTTCCGCTTCACATGTCGTGGGGGTTCCCAAGTGTCACTATCATCGGTTTCTTCTTCGTCCTCTTCCTGATCATCGATGACTTCATCTTCCTCCTCATTTTCCTCAAATAATTCTATACCTAACTCTGATCTTCTCTGTCTTTCTGCAAACCACTCTCTGACCTGCTCGTAGCCCATATGTGATTTGTTAACAAGTTCGTCAAGGTCTTGCTCGTTAAGAAATTTGTGCTTCAGGTAATAATCCTTAAGTATTGCAGTTCCAGTTTTAAATTTTATGAGTGATGGCCCCCTGTCCCAGTTGTTCATCCTCTTGCTCCCTCTCGGCCGCCCGCGCGGTCTTCCTCTTCCCCTTCCTTTGGGTCTCCCTCTCCCCCTTTTCCTTAGGGAAGACAGGCCATTGACACTACTCGAATTGGCGCTTTGATAGTAATAGTACCATTTTAAGTTTCCATTTTTCCAAGCATAACGGGTGTCCCCAAACCAACTAACTATGTCTGTTCTCGCAAGCCCGCTTTCTTCAGCCAGCTTGTCATACTCCTCTGGCGACGGCCACTGCGTTCGGACAAATGCACTTTTAAGCATGTGCAACTGCTCGGGTGTTTTTTTACACACCTTGCCTGTACTCCCGGGCTTAGGTGCACCAGATTCATCTCTGGGAGAAGCTTCTCCAGCTTCTTCTTTGGAACTACCTGCATTACTTTCCTCTATTTCCATTTTCTCTTCCTTTAAAGCTTTTGATTTCTTCTTCTCTGTAAACCAAGCGTCAATCTCCCTTCTGGTAAGTTTGGTTTGCGCTCTTAACCTATTTAATTCTTCATCTGTAAGTGCGGAGCTGTTGAGAAAACTTGCCTGAAGAGCACGAAGCTGCTCTGCAGTCTTCTCTTTAAACTTCTGGGGAGTAAAGTCGGGAAAAGGATTCCAGGACTGTTTGGGCTGTGAAGTGACAACGGTTGGGGATTCCACGGTTTCGTCGCTGGAGTCTATGACGATCGTGGTGGAGGAATCGTTGTTGAGATGCAAGCACTGGTTACTCTTTGAATTTCTCTGGTTGTACCTTGTGTCGCTAAACCATTTTTTAATCTCTCCTTTAGTCAGGCCTGTGATCTTCATAAGTCTGATAATTTCTGAATCGTGGGGAAACTGATTTTTAAGGTAGCTAACTTTCAGTTCTGCCAGTTGCTCTTTCGTCTTTTTTGCCCGAATGCCGAACGAATCAGGGTTGGCCACTGCGCTTTCATGTTTGACAAGCTGAGGAGGGGGAGCGGCTGCCGTCGCCGGCTTTGTCTCTGCAACGGGCTGCGCGGCAGGTGCCTGACTCTTTTGCACATTTGTTTGATTCGGAACCCCTGCCACTGTCAAGGCTATAGGTGCTGTCACCGGCAGGGTGTTTGTTCCCGCCACTTGTGTAAGGACCAGACCTGGCTGACCAACTATTTGGCATGTCTGTAAAATGGATGGTAAACCGTTACTCCCTGTGGAAATGTGGGTGGGAATAACAGTTATGGTCTGAGGTACAGTGTGTACTGTTCCGTTGAATTGTTTTCTTCTCGCCTCCTCTACTTCCTCAGGAGTCCAGCTGACACCATGTTTTAGGCGTTGGGCTGAAAACCATATCTTGATCTGTTCCTCTGTGTATTTTGCTTGAGCAGAGAGAACAGTAATTTCTGACATTGTCGGGTAAGGGAATTTGTTGTAGGTGTTAAGCAAAAGGGGGTTGTTATCCAATGCAGCATTGTAGGTAGGAATGCTATTAACAGGGATTAAGACTTTGGGAATCAGATTGGAATTCTGCTGGGCCGAGACGGCGGTTATCACCTGTGCTAACCCAGGAAGAACCGCTGCTGGCGTCACGACGGTGCTGGCAGCACCTGGATGTATTCTGTTCGCAACGGAAGTGCTCGTGTTAGATTCAGAAGCCGAAGAACTTGGATTTTCCACAGTTTCTTCACGATCCGGTTTGATTTCATTCTCTTTGTCTTCAGGAACATCCTCCACTGAGTTGTGGTGAACTGTGATCCGTTTGGTCTCTACTTTATTCTTCATCATTTTCATAATTGGAGTTTTACTGATAGATATTCCTGAAGAGACTTCTGTTGGTTCAGCTTGCTCTGAGTTCTCCTCTTTAACAAAACTCCCATCAAAGGTCAGATCATTTATTGTCTGTTCAAAGATTGTCTGGTTATTTCGTTTCACCATAGTCAACTTAAAATTCTCCTCTCCTGGGTGATATTTCAGATTATGCTCAGAAAGTGCATCATACCTTTTGGTAAGAAAATTGCATTCGACACAAACATAGGATGAGTTTAGCACTACGTTGGGATGTTCTGAATCCACATGAAAAGTAAACATATTTAGATCTGGGGTTTGAAAAGTACAATATTTACATTCATAGCCACCTTCAACTTTTTTATTTTGCTGATTGTCAGAATCCACAGATTCATGAACTTCTTCATCGCTTGAGATACTCTCTGCCCTGGTGTTGTCTACAGGTGTAAGTACAGGAGGACCGTCATCCAAATCTGATATCAACTCAAGGTCTGGATCTTGCTCACTGGCAAGGACCATGCAGGGTGTTGTGGATTTTCGCCTGCTTGCCATTCTGATGTTATGAGCAAAATCTCAGTGGTGATTAAAAAGCACTGAAGCTTAAAACTGTTCAGAATTCTTCATTTGAAAACAATGGCTTTTGGTTCTTCAAGTCCATTTTTGTGTTCAACAAGTTTCATTAGCAGCTTTTTCATGGTGCAATCAAGTAAAGAGCTTATCGTTGGCAGATAAAATACTGTTGGACTGCTGAACTTTTTGAAGCACAACTCCAATCACCTACATTAAAATAAATTTAAAAATGTTTCAAATGCGTGATTATGACCTTTTAAACAAATTGCAGTTATATTTCACTTATACGAAGTTGTTGGATAGCTCTGTTATAAAGATCTAGAATAAGACTGGAACCAGGAAAAAAGTCCTCTAAGGAGGATTATTCCAAGCCAACTCACTGAAGGTCACGTACTATACTAATGGTCAGCCCCCAGGCTTGTTGCTTGGATTTTTCAGCCAGCTCTATAATAAAAGGGAAGTAGGAGAAGACTCTGCTTTGGTAAGCACACTGTTATCAATGTGAAATGATAAGCTGTTACTAAAGGAGGAACTTTAAAACTATAAAAAGCAGTCACAGGTACTCAGAGACTCTGGCATTAAGTGTATATGAAATTCAATCCATCAGTTATGCTTTCTTCCTCCCACTGGTTTGTTTTATCATTCCAGTAGCATGGCCAAGTATGACAAAAGCAGCAAAGATGGATACGAATGATCATAGTTTCAGAAACATTATTCTTAATCATTCTTCACAATGCTACCAGAATTTATAAAACGTATCTGATCATATCAGTCCCCTGACTTAAAGTTTCCCCAATGTCAAAAGAATGAAGTCCAGCCTCCTTAAGCCACATGTAGTTCTTACCACAACTTGGCCTCGATCTCGATTTTCTTCCATCTCTCTCCTGACTCCTATTGCCTGATGCTTTGGGCACAGTAGACACAACTGCCGTTCCAGGGACACACAGTGAAGGCTGTTCCTTAGGCCAGGACCCTTGTTTGTGAATGTGGTGTGATGATCTTGTCTTCTAGATCACCTTCTCCCTTTAACTTGGCCCGATCTCCTCCTCGGTTTATCGTTTGGTCTAGCACTTACTGTGTTGTGGCAGAGGAGTGTTACATTTCTGTCCTCCAACCTCTCTGTACTCCTGCTCTCCTTACTAGAAGTTTGTGTCTCATTCTTCCAAGAACCTTTATATCTTCAATCTAATGCTCTCCCAGCTCAACTATCTTGGCTGACTTCTCATTTATTTCTGCATCCCCTTTGCATACAAGAAGCCTAGAAGTAGGGACTCACAAAACGTTTTTTAACTTGAACTAGAACAAATAGGAAAATAGTCCTATGAAACTCAACATGCCCAGAGAATATCACCACAGAGAACAGCAGCTGAAATTTACAAGAATGACCGTGACTCATCAAGAAAAAGTGAATTATGCTCATACACATACATTTTAATAATTTTCTACCCAAATATTTAAAAAAAATTTTTTTTAATTTTTTTTAATGTTTACTTATTTTTGACACAGAGAGAGAGAGAGAGAGAGAGAGAGAGAGAGAGAGAGAGACAGAGCATGAGCAGGGGAGGGGCAGAGAGACAGGGAGACACAGAATCTGAAGCAGGCTCCAGGCACTGAGCTGTCAGCACAGAGCCCAACGCAGGGCTCAAATTCACAGACTGCGAGATCATGACCTGAGCCGAAGTCGGACGTTCAACCGACTGAGCCACCCAGGCGCCCCTAAAATAAAATTTTTTAATGTTTATTAAACGTTAAACATCTCTCTCTTATTTTTGAGAGAGAGACAGAGACAGAGAGAGAAAGTGCACAGGAGGAGCAAAGAGAGAGGGAGACAGAGGAGTCAAAAGGGGCTCTGTGCTGACAGCACAGAGCCTGATGCAGGGCTCAAATTCAGGAACTGTGAGATCACGACCTGAGCTGAAGTAGGACACTTAACTGACGGAGCCAGGTGCCCCTAAAATACAATTTTAATGCTACCTCAATGAAAGGTGGTGTGCTTAAGTCTAAACTAAATGAAAATGGAAATGAGTTAAGCGGTCTCATTTACTCTCTACCTCAAGAACTATTTTCATTCACTAGTATAATCCTTTTCCTAGCTGAACTGAGGAGAAAAAGTTTACTTCAAAGATTATAAAGCAAAACCTGGTCTGTCTGAGGAGATATACTGACTCAGTAAAAGAAGAAAACTTTTTAGGAAACAGAACTGTCCAAAGAGAGAATGCCCTGCCTTTGAAGGTGGCAAGATCCTCTGCACTGGGGTTATTCAAGTACATACTACATATCCATTTGATGGATCCAAGCAACAGACGGAAAGTTGGCCTAAATACCCCTCGTGCCCAGACTTCCAATATTATAAAATAAAAAGCAGGGAGCCTGGGTGGCTCAGTCACTTGAGCATCTGACTTTTGATTTCAGCTCAGGTCATGATATCACAGTCATGAGATCAAGCCCTGTGTGGGGCTCTGCACTGGATGTGGAGCCTGCTTAAGATTCTCTCTCTCTCTGTCCCTCTCCCCTGCTCTAAAATAAAAAAATAAATTAAGTAAAGCATCAGCTTAGTAATAATAGTATCCTATTCTCAAAGAATCCCTATTCTCAAAGGTGTCTTTTTTGTTGTTGTTAGTTTTTTTACTCTGGAAAATGCCTTTGATTTCTAAGGGAATATAAAGAAGTCACTGATATTTAAAACTATTTCTTAACTGAATGTTATAAACTAAACTAATGCCATCTCTCCTATGCAATTCAGTAGGATTTGAACTATTTTGTTCAAGTGCTAGAATAGCTGTTTGATTATTTTTTGTCATTAGGGAGAGGTATTTCCTCAACTAGCCTGCAGTAAGTGGAAGAGTAATAAATGAGCAAAACCCACATTTTTGGCAGTGAGGGAGAACTGCTGAAAGGCAGGGGAAAAAAAAAGGAAAAAAAAAAAAAAAAAAAAAAAGAAAGGCAGGGGAGTAAGCTATTTTGTAACTGTTATTCTCCCAGAATCTCAGATTATATTTAAATGGGTATATACTAATAGTTACAAATCAAAGATGGAAAGGTGGAGTTTTTTTTGTTTTTTGTTTTTTTTTTCTGGAACTACCTTTCCTTAGTGATGGTTTTCAAACTTTTTGTTGTAAGCAGGGAAGCCCTTTCTTCAAACAAAATTCTAGGAGAAGCCCTGGGGCAAAACGGACAAACAGCTGCCTGGCTGGAGAAGCAGAGGCTAAACTACTTCCTGACCCCATCCCATGGATCCCATAAGCCCTACTTGCACCTCTGATAGGTTCTGAGATGTGTTTGAAAGCCTGTACCTTAAAAACTTAAACACTTTCAAGACAATGTATGGGTGTCACCAAAAAATCCTTCTCAGTTTACCACTGCTGAGCCGTGAAATTTGAAAACTAATGTGAATTTAATGTGTCCTTCAGGTTGTTTCCCTGTGGAAGGCAGGGCCTGGGCACTCAGGGCTAAAACAGAGTAGCCAGTACTAATAAGAGATACAGAAGGGAAACTTGAGGAGCTAAGATCCCCTTATTATTCTGGCTCTCTAGGTCTTAGGTTAAACTGCTTACTTTTCATTTTATGTAGCTTAAAAATAGGAATTAGCCAAATTATTATTTTTATTTCTCTTCCTTATAGCTCACTCTTAAATTCATAAGAATTTAAGCAGATATAAACAAATTTTAAAAGCTTAAATATTTTTTGATAAAGTCATAAAATTACAAAATGTTCACACATTATTTTACAATCTAATGATGTATATGCACAGTTGTGCTTTGTCCTTTGAAAGCATTGGTCTTGGCAATGTAACCTTAAACAAGCTACTTAAAAGAGAAGCTTTTTGAAATAAAGTCTTCAGGTGGCACCTGGGTGGCTCAGTTGGTTAAGCGTCTGACTTCAGCTCAGGTCATGGCCTTGTGGTTCATGAGTTTGAGCCCCGTGTCGGGCCCTGTGCTGACAGCTCAGAGCCTGCAGCCTGCTTTGGATTCTGTGTTTCCCTCTCTCTCTGCCTCTCTTGCATTCGCGCTCTGTCTCTCTCTCTCAAAAATAAATAAACGTTAAAAAAATTTAAAATAGGGGCGCCTGGGTGGTTCAGTCCGTTGAGCGTCCAACTTCAGCTCAGGTCATGATCTTGCGGTTCGTGAGTTCAAGCCCCGTGTTGGGCTCTGTGCTGACAGCTCAGAGCCTGGAGCCTGCTTCACATTCTGTGTCTCGCTCTCTCTCTGCCCCTCCCCTGCTCATGCTGTGTCTCTCTCTGTCTCAAAAATAAATAAAAAACATTAAAAAAAATTTTTTTTAAATAAAGTCTTCAGTAAAGCAAAAGACTCAAACCTGATCATCTTGGGCATTTAAGACTGCCTCAAGCTCAGGTTACTTATATACCCAACTACACAGACCTGAAAAATACTCTCTCTTTCCACTGTATTCCTGAAAACTGTTCGCTTACATTTTCCTAACAAAACCAGAGTCGCTATATTGTTTAACATATTTCTAAAGGGAGACTGAAAGTTCCCAAAAGATCCTCAAGATGTGGTCCAATGGCTCAATTTTACTATAATGTATATAGCTCAAAAATAGACCAAAGCACAAACAAAGGCATCCTCATGGTACTGATTATAAGGTCATAATTTTCAGGGAAGCAGGGAACTCAGTACAAATGCCGCACTTTTATGACAGAAGAAACCCAGGCCCAAAGGAATAAATTCACAGAGGCTCTGTGATATAAGACAAAACCACGTTCTGGAGTCTCCTCTGTCACTCAGTAGTTCAGTGACTGGAAAAGTTACTCAGTATCAACCTCAGTTTTCTCACCCATAAAACCAAGATTCTTCAATTCAACAAATTCACTCAACACCTATTTGCTGAACGTCAACCATGAGCCAGGCCCTGTGTTGGCACTACAGTAAAGTGACGATCAAGACAGACTGCCTCTGGTGTGTCAGATACGAGCAGTCGAGCAAGAAAAACAGGCAGTAAAAATTACTTAAAATAACTGTGATCAATGCAATGAGAGAGGAAGTATCAGAAACTCTATGGGCACATTGCAGGAGGCTTCTAGAAAAGCAGCAGAAAAGGCTACCCTGGAGAAAATAAGAATGGTGCCATCTACCTCAGAGGCTGATTGAATAAGTGCTTCACACACTGTGATACACGGTAGGTGCCTAATTAATGCTATTTTCCAGTCTCTGAAAAATTCTTTTGGGAGATGAAGAAATACCATTTATTTAGTATTATTCCCTTTGTCTCTTTCAAGTAACATAATCAGCTGACAAGGCACACAAATTGAATGAAAAGCAGAAAGGGTAAAAAGACAGAAGGAAAATATCTTTGGTGTGGTTCCAATTTATCTCCTTTTATCATTAAAGTGCAATAGGGCTGAGACAGGAAAACTGTCATATAGAAATTGCTATTAGCTGATAGTCATCCTCTACTTGAAGGTCAGCTAACAACAGAACTCAAAATCAATTTGGGGAAACTTGCACTATTTACCTGTAAAGGAGAGTAGAGTTCAGTTGCACAACTGAGTAGCTAGCTCTAGGTGGCTTTGCAATTTAAGCACAAAATGAAGATTGCCAATAAAATAAAAAATTATGCTTTAAATGCATTCAGCACTGTAGATATAATTATACTTGAAAGCTATTTTCAATTAACTTTTCAGTAGAAAAATGGTAAAAAAAAAAAAACAAACCAATAACAACAAAACAAACACCAAACATGATCAATTAACTGTTACACTACCCTTAAAAATGGTAATCAAGAGCAATTAAGGAATATTAAAAAATATTTATCCATTTACTGTTACAATTTTTAAAGATCAGAACAAAATTTGCATATTAATTATAAAATAACTATGGGAAAATAGGTATGTATATGGACAAAAACTAGATGAGAATATAAAGAAATGAAATTTTCACATGAGATTATGGGTGAAATTTTTATGTGTGCTATTCAAAAATTTTAATGTGGTTATAATATTGCTCTATTGGAAAATGCAACAAACACTAATTTCAAGGCCTTAAAATTGCAAACAGGCTAGGATATTTTGGTGGTCCCTTGTCTGCAGCTGGAAACAAAGTTCCCTTTCTATGGCAAAAACATGGGCTACATAAAGGTTTTTTTCAGGGAAGCAGAAATCCCTGAGTATGTATAACACCCAGACATTTTTGGGAGCTGCTTCTCCATGGCCTGAAAAATCAAACGAGTTCTCAGAGGCCTCAAGAACACTCGGAGTCTGCAGCATATGGATCTAGGCCAAGCCAATTTCCATGGTTTTATCTGCATCCTGGCTCTTCTGCTGAGGGTAGGATACTTCTCACACAATTCATGATTCTTCGCTCATCAAAATAATTATGACAATGTTTCCTTACAGGAAAGCATTTAATGAAAGCAAAATTCATTTTATCAGTGTATAAAAACTGAGACAGTTCTACCAGCAGTTCCTACATGGTCAAGAAGAATGTCCACGCAGTTCTCCACTATATCCCCAGGGCCCAACACATTGCCTATCAAGGCCTCAATAATATTTGCTGGGGGCGGAGGGGACCTTTAACACTCATTTATAGAGGAGTTATAAAGTTATAAAGAACATCTGACTTATTTTATAGATTATTTCCAATGGTAAAATCCTTACCAATAACATTACCTTAGTCACTAGAATATTAAAACAACTCAAATATAAAACATCCTATTTATTAAAATATAGCAGTGAATATTCAACAAACATTTACCAACATGTATAATTCTGTTGTAACAAATCAGTTTTACATATGAATAGTACATGTCTATTGGACTGCGTAAGAATGAAACAAGGGAGACATACTCATTCGCAGAATTAGTCCTGCAGTGAAACTCAGGAGAAAAGGGTTCTTGTAAAAATAGCAAATGCAAATCTGAACTTAGAATAATTATTTTTCCGTTCCAGGAGAAAACTGTACTTTAATGGTGCTCTACATTTTTAAAGAGATTAAAAAATAAGTTCTCAATGTAATCTACTATAAATAGTAGATTGTTTTCAATTCTATGCTTAGTGCTACAAAAAAGCCTAAAAATTTTTATAGTTAAGCAGAACTATACTGAATTTCCATGCCTCTATGTTTTTGGCTGTCTTGTACTTCAAATTAAATGATTAATAGATAATAATTTATTTTGCTAGTTAGCCACAAGAGCATGTTATACTGGTATTTTATGTGAATAAAAACTATTTTTTATACCAATTCTAAGTCAAATATGAGTACTTATAATTTTTAGGGATTATGTTAGTTTTGAGTTGGTACTAACTAAAAACTGTTCTCAGGGTAGCTAAAATATAAACTGAGACTCCTTTGGGATGTGTATTCATACCTATACTGAGAATTCTTAGAACTCTGTATTCTATTTAGTTTCACTTCTTACTCTCTCTCTGAGTCACAGTTCTGTTTAGCCAGCTGAAAATACTTATTTTTACATGTTTATATTCAAACTAAAAGTTACAAATCCACCCAAATCACAGAATGCCTGAAATAATAATAGGAATAAAGAATAATAGAGTATAACTAACTAGAATTTAAATAAAAATTTGAAAAGACAAAAAAAAAAGAGTAATGGGATTAAAACAAATATTCACTTTGTTAAAAAAAAAAAAAAGATGCTTTTTTTCTTAAAACATTTATTCATTTTTCAGAGACTGAGAGAGACAAAGCATGAATGGGGGAGGGAGAAAGAAAGAGGGAGACAGAGAATCTGAACGAAGCAGGCTCCGGTATCTGAGCTGTTAGCAGAGCCTGACACAGGGCTCCAACTCACGGACTGCGAGGTCATGACCTGAGCTGAAGCTGGATGCTTAACCAACTGAGCCACCCAGGTGCCCTGAGGATGCTTTTTTTAATTAAAAAAAGGAAAACAATTTTGGCCTCTATGCACTTGAGCATTTAGAAACAATGCTCAAGTTCCTAAAAAATATTAAATGAGAAATCTGACAACCCAAATCTGTACCCACAGCAAATGTTTTTGAGAATTCTGGTAACCTAGAATCATTACCTAAGAGATAAATCTCAAGAAAATTGCCAATATGGTCTCAAGACAATCAAAATTCCAAGTATTAAGGTGAATATAGACAGGAGTGAATGTGATAAAAATGGAAGCATCTAAGAAATTAGCCAAAGATCATCTAATTTAAGAAGATCCTTTTGCTAATGCTAAACTAAGGCTTAAGGGTTTAGAAACTCCATCTTCTCTGTTTTTTTCCACCTGAGAAAGCCAACCTTAAAAATGCTAAAGATTAAAAGAAGATTTCAAGCTGGATAAATTTCTCTTTGCAAGCTCTGACCCCATATTTAAGGAGTGAAATGTCTTTTTGAAAGGTCTCTGCCGGGTCACAAATGTGGCTCAGTCCGTTGGGGGTCCGACTTCAGCTCACGTCAAGATCTCACAGTTTGTGGGTTTGAGCCCCACATTGGGCTCTATGTTGACAGCTCAGAGCCTGGAGCCTGCTTTGGATTCTGTGTCTCCCGCTCTCTGTACCCCTCCCCTGCTCATGAGTGTTCTCTCTCATTCTCAAAAATAAACAAACATTAAATGCAAAGAACGGTCTCCAATATCCTGGTTTTCTACCTTCTGTGGCATCAGGTAGGTATATAACATATTGAGAGTGATATACAAGTAAGTACTATGGTGGAATCTCCTGTATTTATTATTAAAGTTTATAGTAGTACCCCAAAGTAATTTTTTGCTGCAAATAGTTTTTCCCTAATTTTCTCAAGGAGGTGTGTTAACAAGTCTTTCACAGGCAATGTAACATAAGAATGCTATTCTTGATTGCAAGTGAGATTATCACTGAGAGGCTGAAAAAGCATTCATCTATCTGTTACCTTCCCCATTTATAAAATAAAATGTTACCTGTTTCACTCAGGTTATAATCATTTAGTTATAAAAAATACTTTGAAAGACAACAGTAATTAGTATTGGTAATGTCAATTTCTAAGGAGTCTATCAATTTTTAAAAAATGAAAGTTGAACCACCACATTAATAGTTATGGAATCTTTCCTAGTACTTCCTGAAATCATCTAAAATGACAATTGGAATAATGTGTAAATATTTCAGCACTATAGTATGTAATCTAATGTTTGTTATAAAAGCCAATTTATGTCAGGCAAATAAAATATAAAAGTGATTACGTATAAATATATTCAAATATTTAAAAACTGGCATGCTTCACCTAAAACAAAGTATTTAATCATCAAACTCCTAATTTTTATATTATAATTAACTATTATTAATAGATTATATATCGTAAGTATATTTTCAGGAACTGATCTTGTAAGTCTTGAAGCATTTTTCTGGATATAGGCAAAAAAAAAAAAGGTAAAATTTCTAAATCAATTTCCCTACACTAAAGGTCTCTGCCCTCGCAACCTTAATTTGACTTGTTTGCCACTGTTACCACAGCACCAGGTACAGTGTATTTCAGCAATTAGTCGAAAAATCAATTATTAATATACCACCACACTATCATGAAGTGTGATGCTGTTTTCTTTGAAATTAATGCAGCCGATACGCCTTTATTTTTAAAGCTTGAAAGTACATTTCTTAACAAAGTGTCAAGACTAAGTCTGCTGCTTTTTTAAGAAAAGCTTTTAAAACGTTAGGCAAATATAGTATCATGGAATCTAAAGTGAGCATTATTCAGAATATGAGTTTTATCATACCCAAACAATGAAACACATACTTGCCATAGCTTCCTCAGCATTCTGTTCTTTGACAAGGACAGTGTCCCTTCAAATTAGGTGTTTAGCTCAGGCCATCATTACCAACAGGTCTGAAGTACCTATCTGCCATCTCCTACAAAAAAAAAAAATAATAATAATATCACTTTATCATCCTAGATATAATTCAGTCTTAGGACTTTAAAGGTTATGCCTTGGCTTTTTAAAAATAAATATAATTTTGAAAAAAATTAATTTCCTCATAGAAATTGTAAAAGAATCATTTAAATGCCAAACCCAATATCAGTAAGAAACACAAAATTTAAAACATTTTCCAAAATTCTATTTATATTATATAAAACAACCAAGTCATATACTATTTTCACTATTATACTATTTTCAATAAAAAATTTTCAAAATGTGAATATATGCAGGCTATAATATAAAAACTGAGGTGAAGAAATTGGGAATTGTAAAATATTAGTACACAAGTTATGAAAGACAATTTAGTTAAACTAAGAGGTGGGAGGAAGTGTATGTTTACATATTCACACAATAAACCCACTGATACTTGAATCCTATTTTACTATGTAATAATTGGAATGAGGTGGATTATTAAGCTGGCAACAAGCCAGTACAACTTAAATAAATTAGTGGTACTCTACCCCAAAGCATGTGGTATATAATAGACTGATCTGTGTTTCATTTTTGCAAGAAAGCTACTACCAAATGGCTTCCAATCAGTGTGTTGTGAAGCATCAGACTGTACAATCAAACAAACTGAAAATCATCTGCCGAAATTGAGATATGTGTCCAAAAATGTTGTGGTGTATTATTTGGAGCACTTAAACCAATAAGGAAAATTTAATAAGAGCTATAATTGCTTCTTTTAATAAATAACAGTAAATAGTGCTTCTGAAGGGTTGAAGCATTTTTGTTGTTGTCTTGAAGCACCGAAACTCCATAAACCACAGTGAATAAATATTAAGGAAGATTATTTCCTCCAAATAACTTATTCTTTGATTCCATATGTTATTATATACACGTTCATCAAGAGGCTCTCAAGAAATAATGGAAATACACCAACCCTTTAGTAAAATATTTCTAGGTTAAGTTAAAGCTTAGGCTGAATAGTTAGACTATTTTCATGAAAAGCAAAAGAGCATTTTCCTGGTAGGCCCACTGGAACATCCTGTTATCTGCAGCCTGGGATTTTACAGTTTCATTTCCTGGTATCTCCTTGTTTGGAAACTCCTGAGCCATCCATATACAGGATGTGGACTAGAAGAGAAGATAGGAAACAGCTGCCAAAGAGGGGAAGCTATTTTCCAAAATGAATTATTAATAATATAGGAAATTGGTAACCTATTTGAACTCATTCTTAAATCACACAGTAAGTACAAGACGTTTTACTGAATAAGAGTCTCTTGAGAAGAGCTGCTGAGACACGTGAAGGCACAAGGCAACTAGAGGAGCAACAAATGAGCTCCGCCATACTTCTGGATGAAAAGCATACTTGCCTGACGTTATTTCAGTTCCTGGTACTGGGATTATTTTAGAACACTTCACTCTAACTCAAAGTAACTTTAACAATTTTAAGATTAGAATGAACTTCAAAAACTAAAGAAGTCATCTTAGCCGTATACGTTATACAAGAAAACAGATCAGTTGTTTTGGCAGAAGATGGACTGCAAACAAAGACGAAGAGCTTGGGCTTTGGAACCAGACTGCATGGGTTCAAATCTCAGCTATGTCACTTACTAGCTGGGTGGCCTTAGACAAGTGACTTAGCCCGTCTATGCCAATGCCCCTCATTTAAAATGGGTCTCTATGAACATGTATTTAAAATGACACATGTAGGGGTGCCTGGGTGGCTCAGTCAGTTAAGCGTCTGACTTTGGCTCAGGTCACGATCTTGCACTCTGTGAGTTTGAGCCCCACATTGGGCTTGGTGCTGACAGCTAAGAGCTTAGAGCCTGCTTCAGATTCTGTGCGTCCCTCTCTCTCTCTGCCCCTTCCCTGCTTGCACTCTGTCCCTCTCTTTCTCTCAAAAATAAATAAACCCTAAAACAATACAATTAAAAAATAAAATAACATATGTAAAGAGTTTGGAATATCTCCTGGCACTCAGTAAGTCCACAATTACATTTTTCTGACATTTATTTATTTTTTTTTGAAGAGAGAGGGTGCAAGTGAGCGAGGGGCAGAGAGAGAGAGACGAGCAGGGCTCACCTGAAGCACGGCTTGTGTTTTACCTGAAGCGGGGCTCGAGTTCCCCCTGAGCTTGCCTGAGGTCGCCCGATGTGGGACTCAAACTCATGAACCTGAGCCAAAGTCAGATGCTTAATGACAGAGCCACCCAGGCACCCACATTTTTCTGACTTTTATTTAAGGTGTTTATTTTAAGTTACACAACAGAGGAAGTCTTTGCACAAACCATGCTAAATGTTGAAACATTATAAAATAGTTTATTATTATTATTTTTATTTTAGAGAGAGAGACAGGGAGGGAGGGAGGAAGGGGGAGAGAGAGAAAGAATCCCAAGGAGGCTCCCTGCTCAGTGCAGAGCCCAACTTGGGGCTCGATCCCATGACCCTGGGATCCTGACCAGAGCTTAAATCGAGTTGGACGCTCAATTGACTGAGCCACCCAGGTGCCCCAAAACATTATGAAATATTTTAAAAGTTTAGGCAACAATCAATCAATTTTATTTCCATTTCGTACCTTTGAGCATATTTAGCAATGCTACAAGTTGGCTTTAACAGATAGACATTAATCAATCATAATTTTATACCCCCCACTCCAACATACACATACTTTCTCTGACCTTAGCTTCAAGGACAATCATTAATATATGACTCATTTTAAAAGGTGTTTCACAGAACTAACAAAGCTCTGATATAAATCATCTAACTGTAGAATTTCTCATGAAGAGAAATTGTTCTGTCCTCACCATGCCCTCACTCTCCAGGACAGTCCACGCCCAGTAAAGTTTTAACACAATTCTTTTTGACAATATTGGAAGGTAAAAGGGAATAGACTAAATATAGAAGAAAAACATCATTATGAGTGAAGTACTCAGAAATATCAAAATCTTTCCATCTCTTTTCATTCCTCACAAGAACCAAACAAAAAAGAGAAAGAAAGGCCTTTAGAAAGGGAGAAAAGGGAGTCAGAAATCCCATAGGAAATATGAAATCACTAAAATTTAATGACAAAGTTCTTTTACTTAAAATGATAAATATGTTATGTCTATTACTTTAATGTTTTGATGTTTTAGATTTTGAAAATATTATTTTTTAAAAATCTAAAAACTGAAAACAAACATCCTTCATAAAAATTCTGACTGCCTTGAATGTCATTCTTAAACTGCTCATAAAACTTCTTTTTTAAAGTACATCATCATATTTGTTTAGATCAAAGGTATATATTTTTGTATCTCTTGAATGCATCATAGAATACTGATTATATAAGCTACAAAAATTCAGCATCCTTTAAGACCAAAACCTGGCAACTACCTAAAAATTTACATAAATATTTACTTTAAAAATTATCTGTATGAAATACAGGTCTCCAAAATGTAAACTCACATGTATATCCTGATTAATAATCTAAATCAGCAGTCTCAGTCAGGCAAATTTGGTCACTCACAACCATAAATATATCAGAGCAACAAGGATACGATAAAACAGATCAGTAATATTATGGAAACATCGGCTATTATTCAAAGGCTATCAGCACAGGGTTTTTTTCCCCCCTTCAATTAAGTGTAATTTAAATTACTTCTGAGATTACATAGGATGATTTAGAAGGATTTTAGGTTAGAAAAAATTTAGATGTAAAAGTGAATGTGCTACACTGGCTACTAGCTACTACCATAAACAATGCAATAGATATTTCCAAATACCTCCATGAATTAATGAATATGATATTAGATTAAAACCTAGCTTAGGCACTGAAGTTTTAACATGGCTAATATTCAAATAAGTAGAGTCTCTTGAGCCCAAATCCACAATGATGCAATGTACATAAAAAGGTTATTTCCTCAGCTGCATTTGTAATCACTTTAGTAATTTTAAGAGTACTTCCATTTAAATATAAAACCATGATTTACGTCAAACTAAGTCCCAAATAACCTATTTTTGTGCCCAATTAACATTATAAGGAAGAAAACAAATACATTATTACATCACCTTTCAGTCTTAATGTAAAATATAATAAAAAAGGGAGAAACTGCAAAATGAGCCACCTCACCTATGCTATTAAGTTCATTAATAAAATAACATAAAACTTGGGGCGCCTGGGTGGCTCAGTCGGTTGGGTGTCCGACTTCGGCTCAGGTCATGATCTCGCAGTCCGTGAGTTCGAGTCCCGCATCGGGCTCTGGGCTGACCGCTCAGAGCCTGGAGCCTGTTTAGGATTCTGTGTCTCCCTCTCTCTCTGACCCTCCCCTGCTCATGCTCTGTCTCTGTCTCAAAAATAAATAAATGTTAAAAAATAAAAATAAAAATAAATAACATAAAACTTTATTCACATTTATTGAAAAAAAAAAACCCTGTAAGTATCATCGAAGGTGAAATAATTGTGAAATCATCAATGGACAGTCCTCCAAATCCAGGGACATAACAAGCTCACTATAAGGGAGAGACATCTACTACTAATGAGTGCTCACCAGCACAAGCGCATTTATGTTTTCAATCCTAGCATATTTTCAAACCATCTGGCATCAGTGCCACTCTGGTTCATCCAGCCTCATCTGTTCAGAACTGAATACAAAACTAGAGCTACATGCACTTTGGGGACACCAAAGAACAGCTCACATGTATAATAATACTCCAAATGCACAGCTCTCAACTAGTTTATACTTGAAATGTGTTTGAGAAGCCATTTCCCTGACAGACGTTAAGGCTCTTAAAAATACTAGAATGGTTCAAAAAACCTGTATGAATCATAGCTGTCATCAGTTATCCAAGTCTTACTTTCTTTTTTTCTCATTTTATTCGCGATCATGAAATAGAGCATTTGAAGACGTACTTCTACAAAGATTCACTGATAAGTGAAATTCTACCAATTCCATATTGAAAGACCATAAGATTTTACATTTTATTTTGCATTTTGCACAAGATTAATCAGCTTTGCCCTAAAATGCTTAGAGCAAGGAGGGACAGATTAAGGGGGAAAAACATTCGTGAAGGCCCTTTTACATCCTGTTATGCGTTACTGTCTTTCACAGCGCCCACATTTCTTTTGCTTGAAATCAAGAGTCAGAATTGCTACTTGAGAAAATTTTTAAAAATCTATGGATATACTGAGGCCAACATCCCTGTGAGAAACAACGTTCATTCATCCTCACTGTTGGCATAAGAACAAATGACTTTTTGGGGGTAATTTTTCAGAAACAAAGGTAATTCACGTAACACCATATAACACCAGTTAAAGCTTTCAGACAAAGACTAAGAAACAATGACCAATACCAACAAATCTAAAGGTGCACTTATGTAGGCACGTACACACACACACACACACACACACACACACACACTCCAAACCCACAAACAGGCACTATTCCTGGAGGGAAGACTGCTTCTTCCTAACTGTGAACCCTGTATTTTCCAATCCTCTGATTTCCGCTCCCCCCCTTTTCTGCTGTCCTCTTGGCCTCCAAGAGAACTGCTTTTTCCTTTCAAGTTACATGGAATCCCAACCTAATCACATTACAAACTATCACCCTTTCTTTATCAGCCCCCTCCCCCCCCATCCCCCCACCCCCCCCCCACCCCCCCACCCCGCAAAAGATCAGCTCCTCCTCATGTGTTTCTTCAGCTCCGGGGTGTGATAGAAAAGCGCCGCAGAATTCCCACTCTGCCCCATCTCTATCCTGTATCCCTCCTCTATCCACCCCTTTCCCCGCTTCCCACTTCCCCTCCCCTGAGTCTTTCACTGAAGCCTTGCCAGAGCTTGTTCCTTCGCTAACCTAAACTAAGGATATCAAACGGAACCTTCTCCTCCTCTGGGCTTTTGCTCTTTTCTTACTGCTACCTACGGAGGGGAGAGGTGGAGGGAGATGCACGAAACAAAGAATTTCAAGTCCCTGTACCTACAACTTTGGCGTAAATCCACAGGGAAAGGGCACCCGCCAGAGGTCTTCTTGGCCATTAGACCCCGCTCCCGTTCCCCTCACAGCTCCTTCCCAGCACTTCATTCCCCGCCAAGATTGGGAGATGGTTCCCGTTAGGCCCCAAGGCTCGGAGGAGTCCCTGGTCGGCCTCTCAGTCTCCCTTCTGAAAGGGACGGATAACATCTCCATTCTCTTTAATTAACTTCTCCCAGTCTTCCTCAAAACGGAATACAGTTCTTAAAGACTCCATTCTGAGTCTTGCCCCGAAGAGGGGGAACGGCCTGACCCCGAAATGGATGCCCAGTCTTCTCCGAAGTGGGGTACAACCTCGCCGGAAAGGTTTCCCGGGGCTCCAACCCCAATGCCAATGCGCTCAGCTCCAGCAAGACGATCTTTCCTTACTCTCCGAGAGACAGTCCCCACGAGGCCACGGGCCCCCCGCAGGGCAGGCCTTCCGACCTCCCCTAGGACCCTTAACATCGCTGGGGTCCTCCGTCCGTGCGGCGCCCTCTCCTCTCCCCCCCTCACCACCACCCCCCCCCCACCCCGCCCCAGGAAGCCCCGTCTTCACTCCCCTCAACAGTCCCAAGTTGTTCGGTGCTCTCATAAGGACCGGGGCTGGTATATTCCCCTACAGAGCCCACCCGCAGCTCCTTCCACGGCCGCAGACACCCCGAAATCGCGAAGGACCCTCGGGGGTCTGTCCCTCGGCGGCGATACCCCCGGGGCCAGCAGGCCGGGTCCCTCCCCCTCGGACGCCCCGCGCCGGGTCCGCCCCGCCGCCCGCCGCCGCCGGCGCGCTCAGCCCCCGGGGTCTCAGCCCTGGGGCCGCCCTCCTCCGGCCGGCCCGCGCGGCGCTCGCCTTCCCCGGCCGCCGCGCCGCTCGCGAGCTCTGCGCTGCCGGTTCCCACCCGCAGTCCCCGGGCGTCCCGGCCCACTCGTGGCGGAGTCGGCTCGTGCCGCTACCTGCAGGGGCCGCCGCGCCTCTCAGCGCCCCGCCGCCGCCATCTTGCATTTCAAACCGGCTGCACTTTTCAGGGAGTCAACTCTGACCTGTGAACCCTACACCCGGAACCGCTCGGCGGGCCGGCACACGGCCTAGGCAGCTCGGCGGGCCCTGCAGAGCGTGGAGGGTCGGGGGTGGGGGTGCGAGGCGAGGCGCGCGCCCCAGCGGCCGACCGGGGGCGGGGAGGGAGGGAAGGAGCCGGCCGAGGCGGGGCCCTCCCGCGCGCGCGCCGTCCGCGCGCCCCCACCCCGCTCCGCGCCAGGCTCTCTACTCACGGACCCGGCTGCTCCCCTGGGGTTCGACCGGGGTCTCTATACCCTCTGGATTGGCGCACGGGGAGGTAGGGAACCGCCCCGCCCCTCTGTCAACAGAATCCCCGCCCCGGCCGGCTCGGAAGCCCCGCCCTCTGTCAGCAGAAGCCTCGCCTCCTCCAGGTCTCGAAGCGGCCCCGCCCCTTGCGGGCGGTAGCTCCACCCACCAACAGAAGACTTGTCTTTACTCAGGTCAGTCCCCGCCTTCTGTCACTTGTGGCCCTGCCCTCCGGGCGCTCTGCCTTGCTAATGTCACCGCCGGATCCTAAGAAACGCCCCTTGTCATCTTAAGCCCCATCTCCTGGTGGCAGTCCACCCAAGCCCCGCCCCCTTCATCGGAATCCCCGCCTACTGTCAAAAGAAGCCCCGCCTTGCTGAGACCAGTCTGGATTCCAGCCCGAAACCCCACTTTCTGTCAACCGCCGGCCCGCCTCTTCTCGCCTGCGGGTGCCTACCCCAGCACAAACCGCAGCTCCACCCGCTGACACCGAAAGTTCAGTTCAGCCTCACTTCGAACTGCAGTTGAAGACGGAACCACCCTTTGCTTCCCAAAGTCCTCCTTTCCCCCCATGCCTGCCCCCTCCCCCCTCTCCCCCCACCCGCCGCCCCGCTCACGAGCCTCTCCGCTGAAGGGCTTTCTTTTAAAGATATGGTCTTCACCGGACAGCTTCAATGGGAGCTAGTCCCGAAGAAGATGCCAGCCAAGGACCCAGGCTTTGGGGAAAACCGGACGGCGTCACCGCCCCTCCTCACCTCCGCTTCCCTTCCCCCCACCCCCACATCCTTTTTAAAATTATGAAACGTGCAAACCAAAGCGGAGAGAAACGTCTCACCTTCCAAGCTGCTCTGCACAGATTCATGGGCCTGGACGCTCAACCCTCTGTGCTTTGACAGTAGTACTCCACTGAGCCACATTAATCCTAAAATGTGCAGTTGCTTAAAGTACAACCCTGATTGTTGAAATCGATATGCAGCAGTTTCTTTTTATTTATATGTTTTGTCTTAGAATCCTAGAACTTGGGGAAACAGAAGCAAGTAAAGCTTAATGATCTTATAAACAGAGGTACTCAACCCTACCATACTCAACATCCTGTATTTACAACAAAAATGTACCACCACTTTGCTCTCCTGGAATTAAATTTGCAGATAATGTAAACTACACAAATAAGTTCAATAAACCAGTGTATGTTATAAAGGTGGAAAAAGAGAAAGTAGTTTATTCTAAAATACTATACTAATACCTATAAAAATAATATGTGTTGCACTATGTAAATACTTTAGCCCCAGTGAGAACTACGGAACAAAAACTGCCCCCACAAAATCTCAAGACGCCCCCTAGGGGGCAGTACTGTGCCCACTGAGAAACTGCTTAGGACTTCTTTCTGAGGAAAGGAAATGCTTGAGCTACAGAAATTCATTCTCTTGTTCATACATTAAACAGCTAGGTTTTTGAGCACCAGCATATGCCAGGCACTGTGGGAGATGAAAACTGAGTCCGGCAATATTTTTGTCTTCAAGAAGACTACAGTCTAGTAACCCAGCAAAAAACATGAGCATGAAAACATCAACCAAGGTGAGAAGTGAGAAGAGATCAAGGTGGGATTCAAAAAGAGATCCCTTTAAGGGTACGGGCTGATGAACAGAAATCTCACCTTTGCTATCTCCCTCTTTTCTCTTTTCCTCTTTCTCCTTCTCCCTTCTCTCCCTCCTTCCCTTCCTTCCTTTTCTCCTCCTCCTCATCTTCTTTAGCATCAGTTTATAGAGTCACCTCCTTCTCACTAGAAGCTGTCTGCCTGGTTCGCTGCCCAGTGCCAGCAGCCCAGAGTCCTCTCAGTTTAGGGCCATGCCCACAGGGCAATTCTGTCCAGGAAAACAACTTCAATAGCACGGTGCTTAGAACAGTGTCCTTGGCTGAATTGCTGCCAATTATTTGGTATCCTTGAACAAAGCAAGACTGTTATCACCCTCAAACACGCACACGCACACACACACACACACACACAAAACTGGTTGCAGTCCTAAGCAATATGAATATATGTTTAACATAGCAGATTGTGCCAGCCCACATAAATCTGTTTAGAGATCATGCTCAGAGTAACTTGTTTTTATTAAAATAAACTCATTTGTAAAAATTGTAAATATGACTGATTTCAACAGCTGTGTGGCTCCAGAAGTAAGTTTTTAGCCATGGATTGGCACAGTTAGAAGAGTCTAGATTTTTTTATGCATATGTTTTGCAGTTTGTCACACACAGTCTGCTATGGCAAAACTTCAGTACTGCTAGAGATGAAAAGTTGTCCAGCAGGTTTTAAAAAGCACAGCACTTTTGCTATTCAGAGTCTCTTCCATATTTGGAACAGTGAAAAAAATATTTGTAGGAAATGAAGAGCTTTGAATCAAAAGTTCTCAGCACTGGTGTCATCTGAAGAGGAATAGGCTTCCAACAGCACTTTTGGTAGTAGTTTCCTTCTGTTATTATTTTTCTCCTTTTTCTTCTTTTGGTGAGCAAGTCTTCTAAAAAACATATCATGAAAACAGATCAGCCTAAAAGACATCAAACAAAGACGCTTTAAGCTTTTAATTACAGGTAGGTGAACTCAAGAATTTTGACCTAGTGAAATGCTCCCACAATTCTCTCCAATGGCTAGTTCAGAAGGTAAACAAAAACGTTCTTGCTAAAGCTAGCTCAGACTTAACAAACTTCCTTTCTTTTTTTAATGTTTATTTTTGGGAGAGACAGAGCATGAGCGGGGGAGGGGCAAAGAGAGAGGGAGACACAGAATCCGAAGGAGGCTTCAGGCTCTGAGCTGTCAGCACAGAGTCTGGCAAGGGCTCGAGCCCATGAACTGGGAGATCATGACCTGAGCCGAAGTCAGACGCTTAATCGACTGAGCCACGCAAGCGCCCAAGACTTAACAAACTTTTAAAGTTAATTTAGGGTCAACTCATTTCTTATTCCTCTCAATGCTTGCCTTGTAAAAATGGGAATGTTGTTAATAACAACAGTAAAAGCAAGGTAGTATTCTAAATAATGCCCTCCCCATTCCACTCCTCCCTGGTTTCTGTATCTAGCATAAGACTGCATGTAGGACTATGGGACCACAGATGCAAAACAAGAAAAGCAGGAAAAACTGACTTTCCAGTATTTATTCAAGGAATAACATGCTGTTACACTTTAGTGGCTCTGTCAACGCTATCTCTGAAAAAAAAAAATGGTGCCAGTGTTATCTTTTTTGACCTAAAGTCTTAGGACACAAGTAACTCTAGAGGAACACCCAACTTGCTACAGTGGGAAGATGCAACCCTTCACTGGTTTTCAAAGACTTAGTGGAGGAGTCTAGGGCAGCGGTTCCTAAACTTTAATGGGCGTGGAGATTCCCTGGGAACTTTAAAATGTAGCTTCTCAGGGGCACCTGGGTGGCTCAGTTGTTTGAGTGACTGACTCTTGATTTCAGCTCTAGTCATGATCCCAGAGTCATGGGATTGAGCCCCACATCAGGCTCTGTGCTGAGTGTAGAACCTGCTTAAGATTCTCTCTCCCTCTGCCCTTCTCCCCAACTCACCCACTCTCTCTATATATAAGTAAGTAAATAAATAAATACATAAATGCATACATACATACATACATACGATACAATATAATACAATACAATACAATACAATACAATGTAGCTTCTCAGACTCTGCTCCTGGGAGAGTCTAATTCAGTAGGTCTGGGGTGAGGTCATGAATCTACCTTTGGCAGGCAGCTGGTGACCCTCACCTAGGTGACCCGTAGGCTTCACTTTGAGAAATAGTGATCTAGCAAAATGCTTATAATTGAGGAAAAACTTACTGCATTCTTGTAGAACTAAGGGTTATAAACTACCAAGTCATTATCTCTAAGAAGAGATATTCTAAAGCTGTCAGTTGGTTGGACATCAGCACTGGAAGGGAAATTCTACTTCGGTCTTCAAGAACCTTTAAATCCATTACAGACGTCCATCTTCCAGGCAAACTCATGCGACTCAGTAAACCCTGGGCACTTTAGATAGACTATTTCACCTTCCTGGTGTCTCTGTGAAGTAGTTGGTTTTGCTTGAAGTTAACATAATGAGGATGCCAAGGTTTGGAGAGGTTAAGCTGCCAGTCGGTTGCCCAGTTACCTACAAGGTAAAGGGTTTTGAACCCACCTTGACCCTTCCTAAAGTCTAATGAAGATGCTCCATAAACCCTTTCTCAGAAAGAGGGTATTGCATTAGCCAGGCTACAGTGTGCACAGAATTTGAAGGCCTTCCCTTGTGTTGAAGTCAGACAGTCTTCTTTCTGTTCAAGTCCCAAATCCTCTGCATCAGCAACTGTTGCTTCATAACAGACCACACAAACTTAGCGGCTTGAAAGCCCAAGCAGTTATTTAGCCCATAAGTCTGTGGGTCAGCTGGGTGGTTCTGCTGATCTGGGCCAGGTTTGGCTGATCTTGACTGGCCTCACTCATGCATCGTGGTCAGCAGGTGGGTCGTCTGGAGGCTGCCTGGTCCAAGATAGACTCATTCATGTAGCTGGAAGTTGGCTGATGGTCAGTGGATCATCTAGGTGCTGGCCATCTAGGATGGCCTCAGTCAATACCTCCAGTGGGTGTCTGGCTATTGATCATAGGGGTGACTGAGCCACATGTGTCTCATCTTCCAGGAGAAAATAGCCTGGATTCCTTCACGTGCAAAAAGTTATAAGAAACTGAGAAGCAGTGTTTGAGACTTCTTAAGGCTAGCCTCAGAACTGACACCCTGTCATTTCTGCCATAGTCTACTAGTCAAAGCATCACAGGGCCAGCCCAGATTCCACCTCTTGAGGGGAACAGATGCAAAGTCACACTGCAAAGCCTGAAGATACAGGAGGGGCAAACAGTTGTGGCCATTTTTATAATCGATTTACCACAATAACTATATGACTCAAGGCACGTTTCTCAACTTCTATTTCTACTCATCTGCAAAATGAAGATATTACAATTGTTGTGCCCTATCTCAAAGGGTTGATAGCTCACGCAAGAGGCCTGGCTTGCATTAATTTTTCAGACAATATTGGCCACGAGAATGCTGATGCTGTCCTCTGGGGCCTTTCTAGCCTGAAAGTCTTATGAGTCTGCATGGCAGAGACAGTAGGCTGATTTTTTGATGACCTCGCAGGGCAGGACTTTGGACCTGATTTTTTTTTGTTGATTTCATGCTGCCCCACTTAGTACTCTTCTGGTTGTGGTACAGAAACCCATTCAAGCTAGCTCAATTAAAGAAGCCACAGCTCCCGTTTGTCCCCTGCATGTTCACTCCATCTTTTCCTCCCTCGACTCTCCTTTTAAGACTCCTCTAGAACATGCCTCAGCCAAGCAGCCTTAGCCCTGGAATCCGATATGACTGTTCAGCTTTGTTCATTAGAGCTCAATGGCCTGGTTCTCAGTGTCCCGATTCCAAAATCTAAAGAGAGAAACTGCTTGGTCCAGCACTTCTCTTCGCAAAAGGTCAGTTTAGTCTACTCTGCCATGGCAGGAGGGGTGGGCAGTCTTGGGGAGAAGGGGCAGCTTTATGTGGGCAGCAGAGGCTGTGAGCAAGAGCAGTTCCTTCAGGAGATGGCTGTGAGCCAGCAGACACAGTGATTCACATTTCCTGGACACAGGCAGCCTTCTCTAGTATGTTCAATTACCTTCCCATCAAACAGCTGAAGTACACAATTTCAAGGACTTGATAAAGATCCATCTCCTCTCTGAATAGCTCTTAATGAAGTGGAGGTAGGTGGCTCTTTCTCCCACTCACTCACCAAAAACCTACCACATGCTTTCGCTGTAAGCAGAGGTGTATTCCTTTTTTTAGGGCTGCTGTAACAAAGTACCACAGACGAGGTAGCTTAAACAACGGAAGTTTATTTTTCTCACAGTTGCAGAGGCCATAAATCTGGAGGCCAAGGTGTCAGCAGGATTAGTTTCTTCTGAAGGTTTTAAGAGAGAGAGATGTTTCATGGTGGGTTTTTTTTATATGTTTATTTTTGAGAGAAAGTGTGAATGGGGGAGGGGTAGAGAGAGAGGGAGACACATGGATGCAGGGCTTGAACTCGAGAACTGTGAGATTATGACCCAGGCCAAAATTGGATGCTTAACCAACTGAGCCACCCAGGTACCCCAGACCTATTCCATGTTTCTCTCTTTGACTTGTAGATGGGGGTCTTTTTCCAGGGTGTTCTTACCATCTTCCCTTCGTACATGTCTGTGTTCAAATTCCTCTTTAAAATTAAAAAAAAATTTTTTTTTAACGTTTATTTATTTTTGAGACAGAGAGAGACAGAACATGAATGGGGGAGGGTCAGAGAGAGAGGGAGACACAGAATCTGAAACAGGCTCCAGGCTCTGAGCTGTCAGCACAGAGCCCGACGCGGGGCTCGAACTCATGGACCGTGAGGCCATGACCTGAGCCAAAGTCGGACGCTTAACCAACTGAGCCACACAGGCACCTCCAAATTCCTCCCTTATAAGAATACCAATCATATAGGATTAGGTGGGTTTGAGCCCTCATTTTACCTAATTACCTCTGCAAAGATCTATCTCCAAATATAGTCACATTCTGACTAGGTTAGAACTTCACCTTATAAATTCTGAGGGAGACACAATAATTGAGCCCATGACAGCATGAAAACAGTCATTACTATAAACAATGTCAATGGTAGCTGAGCCTGTTCCATTGCAACATCCCTGGTCTTATCTACAGTTCTGCTTATCGGAATGCCCTTCAGCCCCTGAGAGCATCCAGTAACTACTTATTGACTCTTTTCGTCTGTCATTTATAAATAAGCCTTCTTTAAAGCTCCAAGTCTGTGAAAAAGTGGTCATACTGTGTACTTTTGAAGTCACTTTTGAAAAAAAAACTCTGTCATCAAATAGCATTTTGTTTATACGTTGCCTAAGAAAATGGTTCTCAACTCTGGTTAGACAATAGAATCATCTGGTGCTTTTAAAAAACAGTCTCCACCTCCCACCCCTGTACCCCTCACCAGTCCTATCTCCAAAGATTCTGATGATTTGGTTTAGGTTGGGATACAGGCACTAATTAAAAAAAAAAAAAAAAGAAGATTCCCAAATGATTCTAAAATAAAGTCAGTGTTAAGAACCATTGGCTTCAGATAAAGCTTAGGGGAGGCAAACAACTCTTAGAAAGCACCTCTGCCTGTCCGGCCCTGAGCTAGGTGCTTTGCTCTGTAATTTAATTTTCAAAATAATCCTAGGAGTATTAGTGCTACATCCTCAATTGTATAGACAAGAAAACTAGGCTCAAGAAGATTGCCTTACTCAAGTCCCACAAGCTGTGGAGGCAAAGGGTTATTCAGGTTTAAATACTGGGTAGCAGGAGCCTAGATAGGCCTAGAGGCTGGTCAGGGCTTTTACACTGGAGAGACAATCAGCACAGAGTGGGTTTGAGCCCTCATTTTACCTAATTACCTCTGCAAAGATCTATCTCCAAATATAGTCACATTCTGACTAGGTTAGAACTTCACCTTATAAATTCTGAGGGAGACACAATAATTGAGCCCAAATTTTTGGCCATTTTTTTTTCTAAGTTTATTTATTTTGAGAGAGAGAGAGAAAGCACAAGCAGGGGTGGGGGAGAGAGAGAGAGAGAGAGAGAGAGAGAGAGAGAGAGAGAGAGAGAATCTCAAGCAGGCTCCAAGCTGCCAGCACAGAGCCTGATGCAGGGCTTGATCCCACTAACCTCGAGATCATGACCTGAGCTCAAGTCAGACGCTTAACCGACTGAGCCACCCAGACATCCCAACAATTTTTGGCCACTTTTTAAAAACAGGTCTGTTTTACCCTCACATTGATTCTTCCACCACAGGCTCAACAACCATCAAGGGAATATAGTATCTGTTTGTCAGAACAGACAAGGCTGTGCTGCTGTTAACAAACCCAAATAAACCTTGGTTTATTGAACACATCATGATTTATTTCTCATTCATCAAGTTTTCTTATAGCTCTCAGTGACCTCTGGGTCACCTCCTGCCAAGCGGTGGCTCAGGGATCCAGGCTAACCCCTCTTTTTGGCTGTGCCTTTGGGAATACATGTCTTCTAGTTTGCCGACGTAGGAGGAAAAGGGATTTCCACGACTTATGCAACAAGTGTTGCTGCCATGTTACCTTAACAAAAGGCATCTCTTTTTTTGGAGAACATGTTCAAGAAGATTGGAACCCATGTTTGACTCCACAGGCCCTCCTTTTCCACTGCACAGTCCATTCTTCTGTGCCATGGATGGTAAAGAAAGTAAAAGCAAACCTAAATTCTTTACTGAGGTAGGGGGCACTTTAGGCGTGTTGACATGTGATTTTGTCGTATTATACCTTTCTTATGAGGCAGAGACCACACATCATTTTTCTCTCCTCTAATGCATTGTACGCAGTAAGTCCTTAATAATAGTATGTATGTGCACATAAGCATAAATTCAGCAAATATTAATTGGACAAGACAGACCGAGTCTCTGCCCTCATGACTACAATTAAGATACCCTAATAATAATATACTGGTTTTGTGTCTTGTCATTTGTAATGTACTTTAACTATACCATTATCTCATTTTATTTATGAATGTCATAAATTGAACACATCCACCAATCAGCTTGGGCTTCTCATTAATTTCTCGGCTGGTTTGTAGGTCAGATATTTTATAATCTACCTCCTCCTTACACTTCTTTCCTTCCTGTTTCATAGCTGGGTGAGAGGAATGCCTTTTATAGCCAGCAAGGTGATACACTGCCATGCTTATATTATGCACATACCCAGAGGTTCAACACCTCTTTTCTGATCATGCAGAGATATGCTGACTTTTAGCAACTTTTTGAGAAATACTTGCCCAAAGACCATTGAGGAACAATATAAAAATATAAGAAATACGCATTTTTTCAGTTTAGACACACAAGATTTTTTCTGATTTTTGCCTCCCTTTAGATTTTGCCTCCACGTTTCATAATCAAGAATTATGAAAACAACTTTTAAATTTTTATATTTGCACTACCAAAGGAATATAATAACTTTGCAAACACTTCAAAAAAGAAAAAACAGAGGTAAGAACCCATCTACAGTTCTCCCTAACTACTATTAGCATTTTGGTGTATTTCCAGATTAGCTATTTTTAGATGAGAGAAAATGTTATCTTTGTTTCTTCTTCTGCAAGGTTATTTCATGTAATAATATTAGAAAACTGTCATTTTGGATAGACATTTTCATTTAGCTAGTATTTCAGTGATTATATTTCGTGCAACAGCTGTGAGGTGAAGGTTCGGAAGAAACCAGGGAATTCATTTGAGTGATGATGGTAAATTACATTTTCTCCCTAGTGGGGTGGGGAAGGAGACTTAGGAAAAATTTAAGTAAGAAACAGAAAAGAGACATATGCTCTGGTCCTAAATATAAAACATGTAAATTGAATGAAAAAAGTAATTACAGAACATAAGATTGGGGTAACTTATTTTTCTTCCTAAATAATTAAAGCAAAAGCTTGTGTCTTTTTTTAAGACCCTGATTTTCCTAAACATTCACCACAGTAAATAGCTATAATTAAGATTCATCACACGTAATCAGTTTCCAAATTATTTCATGAATACATTATCTATTGCAACAGGCCCCCCTCCTTCCCCCCCAAGTCAATCTTTAAGCAAGCTGAAGTTTCACAATGGTCTTTTAAACCAATATTTGTAGCTCACAGCGTCCTCATGTCCAGGGTGCCCATGTTTGGCACTCTTCGATCCAGTAAATGTTTTAGTCCCATATATTTTGGATGTTTAAATCATTTCGATTTGGCATGTGGTCTGAAGGTAGTGGTATTCCAAGAGCCCTCTCACTGCATGTTAAGTGCTGTTCTCTGACTCCCAGCCAGAGCTTGGATGTTGGCAGGGTTGATTGCTCAAATGTAATGATTTCATTTCCAACCTTTGCATACTAAAATTACATAGCCCAAACATGAAGCTTCCAGATTTTTCCTCTTGAAAACAGAATAGAGACATAATTTAACATGACTACAAAACAATTATGACAATCTTTGAAATGGGAATAAATTTGAAAATTGTTAAGCTGTCACAATACTGAGGAAATGAATGCTGATTTGTAAGGTTCAATAACAGCTGAGAAACATAAAAAACTTATAGTCGTTGTTTAGGGAATTTTCATATTTTTCTTTCACTTTATATATAAAGGGAGTGTCATAGATTCAGTTCTCCTTAAAGGAGACCCTGAATAAAGAAATGTGAGAGTAAATGGTTATGTGGAAGGCGATGCCAAGAAGTACGGGCAGGGGAGAGAAATGAGACAGGGAAGGAAGCTACAAGGATAGAGTGCAGTTTTAAGCAGTCTGGGGCTTGAATAGCCCTCAGTTTCAGGATCTAGGGCTCAACCCCAGTGGAGACTAGAGACAGTGTAGAAGACACCTCAGGAGCAAGGGAGCCGGGGTGTTATTATTCATCAGTTTCTACCTATGTCTTGTTGGCAGCTGATCCCAGGGATGTTATACTTTCTGTCACTTTCAGCCTACATCCAGCATGGATCACGAAAACACCCTCGGGTGGGGTTACAGATGTTTGCAGGAGGTTGCCAATGGCACATGCCAGAATGTTGAATGCCAAGAGCATAGGCGTAGGGCACCACAGTGTCTGTTTAGGGGAGGTAGTTAAGAACATAGGTTTCAACCATACACACCTAATAGAATCCTGCTTTTGCCACTAATGTGTGAAATTGAATAAATTACCTATCTACCCATTAAACTTGTAAAATGAAAATAACATAGAATATACCTCCTAAGGTCATTCTAAGGATTAAATAAAATACTGCATGTACATTACATACAAGGTGAGAGTTAACCATATGTATTAACTGGCTCAAATGCGCATTAGAAATTATGTCAGTAAATTGTGACTTTGTTAAGCTTTATGACAGCCTCTTGGGGTGGCTTCTGGGTTGGCACTTCCTTGTAATGGCGATTTTCTTTAACAGTGTCTAAATTATGTGACCCTGGCTTCTGGCCATAGTTAGGGGGAACATTAAGACCAATCCAATTCTTTGGTGGGGGGAACTCTGAAATCCAAAATGGAATCAATGAGGGGCACCTGGGTGGCTCAGTCGATTGAGCGTCCGTCTGGCTCAGGTCATGATCTCATGGACTGTGAGTTTGAGCCCCATATCAGGTTCACTGCCATCAGCGCAGAGCCCGCATCAGGTCCTCTGTCTCCCTGTCCGCCCCTCCCCCACTTGCACTCTCTCAAAAATAAATTTAAAAAACACATTAAAGTGGAATCAATAAGCGTGGGTGTCTTTGTTGAATTATATTAATAGCAACTATTTTAAAAACTCCTGCAAGAGCTTGGAACAGCCCTGGTTCTCTCCACTGACTTGGTTAAGACCACCCGTGAGGTAACTTACATCTTTTCAAAAATATATGCCTTTTTTTTTTTTAAGTTTAGTTATTTATTTTGAGGGAGAGAGCAAGCAGGGTAGGGGCAGAGAAAGAGGGGAGAGGGACAATCCTAAACCTTCTCCACACTGTCAGTGCAGAGCCCGATGCAGGGCTTGAACTCACAAACTGAGATCATGACCTAAGCTGAAATCAAGAGTCGGACGCTTAACTAACTGAGCCACCCAGGCACCGCAAAAATATATGCCTTTTTGCTAAAGTTAGCCAAAGAGAATTTCTGTTGCTTGCAATCAAAAGAATCTTAACCAGTAAAAACCATCTGTTTTTTAAATTTAAATTTTAGTTAACATAGTGCAATATTGGTTTCAGGAGTAGAATTCAGTGATTCAACACTTACAACACTCAATGCTCATCACAAGTGCCCTCCTTAATACCCATCACCCATTTACTCCATCTCCCACCCACCTCCCTCCATCAACCCTCAGTTTGTTCTCTATCATTAAGAGTGTTATTTGTTTCCCTCTTTTCTTCCCCCTCCCTTCCATACGTTCATCTGTTTTCTTAAATTCCACATAAGTGAAATCATATGGTATTTGTCTTTGATTGACTTATTTCACTTAGCATAATATATTCTAGCTCCGTCATTGCAAGTGGCAAGATTTCATTCTTTTTGATGGCCGAGTAATATCCATTGTGTGTATGTGTGTATATGTATGTATGTGTGTGTGTGTGTGTGTGTGTGTGTATATATATATATATATATATATATCTATATATATATATACACATATCTACCACATCTAATTTATCCATTTATCAGTCAATGGACATTTGGGCTCTTTCCATAATTTGGCTATTTTTGACAGTGCTGCTATAAACATTGGGGTGCATGTAGCCTTTCAAATCTGTATTTTTGTATCCTTTGGGTAAATACCTAATAGGGCATTTGTCGGGTCATAGGGTAGTTCTATTTTTAGTTTTTTGAGGAACCTCCATATTGTTCTCCAGAGTGGCTGCACCACTTTGCATTCAACCAAGCGCAAGAGGGTTCCCTTTTCTTTGCATCCTCACCAACTTGTATTGTTTTTTCGTGTTATTAATTTTAGCCATTCTGACAGGTGTGAAATGGTATCTCCTGATTTTGATTTGTATTTTCCTGATGATGAGTGATGTTGAACATCTTTTCATGTGTCTGTTAGAAAAGTGTCTATTCATGTCTTTTGCCCATTTCTTTTTGTTTTTAATGATTTTTATTTTATTTTATTTTACTTTATTTTATTTTGAGAGAGTGCAAGCAGGGGAGGGGGCAGAGGGAGAGAATCTTAAGCAGGCTCCATGCTCAGCACGGAGCTTGACATGGGGATTGATCCCACTACCCTGGGATCATGACTTAAGCCAAAAATCAAGAGTCAGATACTGAACCAAATGGGTCACCCAGGCGCTCCTCTTCTGTCCATTTCTTAACTGGGTTTATTATTTTTGGGTGTTGAGTTTGATAAGTTCTTTATAGATTTTGGATACGAACCGTTTACTAGATATGCCATTTGCAAATATCTTCTCCCATTCCGTAGGCTGCCTTTTAGTTTTGTTGGTTGTTTCCTTTGTCGTGCAGAAGCTTTTTATCTGATGAAGTCCCAATAGTTCATGTTTGCTTTTGTTTTCCTTCCCTCCGTGATGTGTCTAGCAATAAGCTGTTCCAGCTGAGGTCAAAGATGTTGCTGCCTGTGTTCTCCTCTAGGATTTTGATGGTTTTCTGTCTCACATTCAGGTCTTTCATCCATTTTGAATTTACTTTTGTGTATGGTGTAAGAAAGTGGTCTAGTTTCATTCTTCTGCATGTCACCGTCCAGTTTTCCGAAAACCCATCTGTTAATTCGACACTTTAACTGGTTTAACTGCTCTCTCTCATCAATATTTATATATAAACATAATTTTTAAATACATATACAACAATTTAATTACATGTGAATTCTGGTGTATGCATAAACATAACATATTAAATGTGAATATTATTTTAAATATGTAAATATTCTAGAGCTAGTGAAAAACAAAATGAAAATCCCCACAATCTTCCTTTCAGTCTTTCCAGTCATTGTACCGATGAACTGTTATCATCAGTTGCAAAGCTAAGATAGAATCATTAGTTAGATGGGTTTCAATCTCATGAGAATGCCCAATATGTGAACAATTAACTGTTAGCAAACTGAAGTGAAAAATCTGTTCTTTTACAGCCTTGGAGCTGGATAAATCTAACAGATGCAACTTCTAAAAATATAATGAAGATGATTCTGTATCTTTTTGAAAATTAGATGCTATTAGCTACATCCTACTCTTTGTCTGAGGTATGGGCTTCCCTTCTCTATAACCCCCAAGGACCTCTATTTTCTGTCAGCTTTGTTATCTTCCTATCCTGCTCCTTAATGTCCTGCTTTCCTTATCCATTACCCAGTCATTAGGTCAGTTGATTCTTATTTAGTGGCAAATATGGACATTATGTAAGTTCTGGATCTATAATCATAAAACAAAAATAGTTCCTGACGTAAAAAGTCAGGATGAGTTTTCCTCAGAAAATGAGGAGGTTGGGGCACCTGGGTACCTCAGTTGGTTAAGTGTCTGACTTTGGCTCAGGTCATGATCTCACGGTTCGTGAGTTCAAGTCCCACATTGGGTAGCTCAAGCTCCGCTTCAGGTAAAAACGTGAGCCCCACTTTGAGTAAAAACACGAGCCCCCACTTCAGGTGAGTCCCGCTTCTCTTTCTCTCTGCCACTCACGTTTTTTCTCTCTCTAAAAAAAAAAAAAAAGAAAAGAAAAGAAAAAAGAAAAAAGATAAACAAGAATTTCTCTCTCAAGAAGTCCAGATTGGAAAAAAAAAAAAAAAGCCCAGACGTAGTTAAGGACTTGAATAGCAATCCCCTAAAGTTATTATGAGCAAGGTTCTTTCATCTTATACTTCTATGAAGCAGGGCATGGGTTCCATCTTTAAGGTCACCTCATGGTCCAAGATAGCTTTTGGAGTTCTAGCCATTTTATGTATATATTCTAGGCAGCAGGTAAAATGAAGCACAGGTCAGGAAGTGTTCTCGGGGTACCCCCTCCCTTCCTAGCAGCTCTCCTAGAAATCGTGCACACTTCCCTTTGTATCTCATGTGGTCACATGGCCACATTTTGCTTCAGCGTTAGCAAACATAATCTCCCAGGACAGATTGCTCTGGGTATTGTGATAAGCAGAGAGAATGGATATTAGGAGGCAAAATGCCTATCATTTCCTCTATGTCCTAATATAGAGGTACTTTTTATCCCCACAGTATCCCTCAGCAAGAGGTCGTTCCTCAGGTCCTAACAAAGTTAGGGGCAATCTCTCAATTGCAAAGAAGTAATGTACATGTGTGGGTGGGAGGGTAGCAGGGAGAAGACAAGTAAATCTGAAATAACATCAACTAATCCTACAGTGCATACCAATCGGGATCCCTGAAAAGATCAGTTTTAAGAAAGGCAAAAGGGGAGACAGGCCCCCAATCCTTAGGAGTGGGCTGTGCACAGTGATCTTCCAGAGTACAGTACTGAAAGGGAAAGAAGTTACTTTACAATGGAGAAACCCGAGAAACACGATTTCTGCCAGGTGGTCAAGGCCAATCAACAGCCATAAATCACATTGATAGTGTGTAACCTGATATAATCACTTTACTTTTGTGATCTTCCTCCCCCAAATCTGTAATCCCAGTCTAATCATGAGAAAAACAGGCTAATTCCAGCAGAGGGGCATCTTCCAAATATTTGACCAGGACACTCCTCAAAATTGTTAAGTCATCAAAAACATCCCCATCTATTACCGAATTGTCTTTTGGTTGGTGAGCTTTAATAATCCTTTGAGATGATAGTATTTGTACAAGAGACATGAAGGTTTTCATTGTGATGAAGTCTGATTTATCTAATTTTCTTTTTGTTGCTAGTGTTTTTTGCCACATTTAAGAAATCATTGCCAAATTCAAGGTCATAAAGATTTGTCCTCGTTTTCTTCTATGAGTTTTATGTTTTATAAATTTTTTTTTAATGTTTATTTATTTTTGAGACAGAGAGAGACACAGCATGAACGGGGGAGGGGCAGAGAGAGAAGACACAGAATCGGAAGCAAGCTCCAGGCTCTGAGCCGTCAGCACAGAGCCCGACACGGGGCTCGAACTCGCGGACCGCAAGATCGTGACCTGAGCTGAAGTCGGACGCTTAACCGACTGAGCCACCCAGGCGCCCCAATGAGTTTTATGTTTTAGCTATTAAATTCAGGTCTCTGATCCATTTGTGTTCATTTTTGTACATGGTGTGATGTAGAGGTCCAAACTCATTCTTTTGCATGTGGATATCCAGCTTTCCCAGCACACCATTTGTTGAAGGGACTATTCTTCCCCTATTGAATGGTCTTAGACATCATTTTCAAAAATCAATTGACCATAGATAAATGGATTTATTTCTGGACTCTCAATTCTATCCCATTGATCTTATAGCTATCCTGTATGCTAGCATCACCTGTTTTGTATATAACTTTGTGTTAAGTTTTGGAATTGGGAGGTGTGAGTCTCCCAACTTTCTCTACTTTTTTCAAGATTGTTTTGGCTATTCAGGGTCCCTTGCAATTACATTATGAATATAGGACTGACTTTCCTATTTCTGCAAAAAACCATTGGGATTTTGATAGGTATTAAACTGAATCTGTAGATTCTTTTGGTGAATACTGCCATTTTGACATTAAGTCTTCCAATACTTGAATACAGGATGTCTTTCCATTTATGTAGGTCTTATTCAATTTCTTTCATCAAAATTTTGTACTGTAAGTGTACAAGTCTTGTACTTCCTTGGTTAAATTTATTCCAAGGTGTTTTATTATCTCAGACGCTATTGTAAATGGAATTGCTTTCTTAATTTTCTTTTCGGATTGTTCATTGCTAGTATATCAAAATACAACTGATTTTTATGTTGACCTATTCTGCCACTTTGCGGAATTTATTAGTTCTAACAGATATTTTGTGAATTCTTTAGAAATTTGTACATACAAAATCATGCCATTTATGAATAGCTTTACTTCTTCCTCTCCCATTTGGATGCCTTTTATTTCTTTTTCTTGCCCTAATTACTACAGACTGATTGCACTTTTAAGCAAAAAAACCCCACAGAAAACAAAAAACAAAAACAAAACAAAAAAGATAAAACATCCTAGGCTTGCAATTTCAGCATAGTTTTGAAAGTCTGAATAGGAAACATAAACAAATTATTTCCCTGTCCATAGACAGTGTGTCATGAAAAGGACAGGAAGTATGTTCATCTTTGTAGCTAAAGTACAAAGATCATATCAACATTCCAGTGTGAACAGCATTTTAAACTATGCACAGTAATAGATTTTGTACTTGTTTACACTGGATTATCTTTAGGATATTTTGAAATAATGAAGAAATAGAAGCAAGTCTGAGAAGCAATTTTCACCTTTAAAATTTACTACCGAAGCTATACATAAAAAATGATGCATCTGGAGTTACAGAAGATGCATCTGGAGTAAGTTATAATAAGCTTTAATAAAAATGAGTATATGTGTATGTGTGTATACTTAAGTCCAGAAATATATGCTACTTTACATTTTTTCAGTGACTGGCATTGTGTTATGCATTATATAGACAGTATCTATTAATTAAGGTATCTAAATTACTGGGTTTTAAAAGGCTTAATTTAAATACAGTATGCTGATAAATCAACAAAAGGCAACTCACCTCTGAAACTTTTATTTAAAAAAAAATTTTTTTACATGGTCATTTATTCTTGGGAGAGAGAGAAAGACAGAGCATGGGGGGGGGGGTGGGAGGGGGGAGGGCAGAAAGAGAGGGAGACACAGAATCTGAAGCAGGCTCCAGGCTCTGGGCTATCAGCACAGCCCGATGCAGGGCTTGAACTCCCAAACTATGAGATCATGACCTGAGCCAAAGTCAGACGCTTAACTGACTGAGCCACCCAGGCACCACCGACCCCCCTTTTAAAAAATGTTTATTTTGAGAGAAAGAGAGCAAGAATATGTGTGTGCGTGTGTGGGCACGCGTGCAAGCTGAGGGAGGGAGAGAGAAAGAGAGAGAGAGAGAAAGAGGGAGGGAGGAGGGTCTGCAATATCCCAAGCACGGTCTGCACTGACAGGGCAGAACCTGACGCGAGGCTTGATCTCACAAACCATGAGATCATAACCTGAGCCAAAATCAAGAGTCGAACACTGAACTAACTGAACCACCCAGGTGCCCCTGAAACTGTTTTAGAATTCAGAATCTCTCATAGGAGATCATTATCTCCTATTCCCCTCTAAAGAAGTTTCCAACTATTTTTACAAACTAGAATGTCTCTTTAAAAGAACAAAACAAAAGAATATGCACGGTAGTGAATAGTTTTATTGCTTTAAGGAAGAAATTTATTTTTGGTATCATTAATACAAAATTTATAATATTTATATAATTGTATATAAAAGCTATCTATAGAATACAACCTAAACACAAACTTAGAAGGATATAAAGAGTTTTCAAATATAAAACTTTTGTTCTATTAAAAAGATATTCAACAAATTATTAATACATTTGTGTGTATAATCATAAAAATAAACCAAAAATATTTAAAATCTTTATTAACCCAAATTAGAATTATAAAAATGTTTATCTAAAAAGCATCAATTTTGACATTCATGTACAGAAGTTGTTCAAGGACCTTCCCACAAATCATGACTTGAATCCTGGCTTTTAAGTAACTGGGCAAAGAAAGCTAAAGGAAAACGAGAGATGGGAATTTAAAAAAAAAAAAAAAAGAATGGCAAAGACACAATGATTAAGTTTCTAGTCTGATACAAGAAACTATTTTTAGGAAGGAAAAAACTTAAAAGTGCTCAAAACAAAAAATATCAATGTCACTAATTACTCTTAAGTGCCATAAAACATTAGTTATCAAAATTACTTTTATTAAGAGTTGGCCACACTTCATATGCTACAGAATTACTATTACTACAGTGCCTTTTTCAATCAAACTTTCAATATTTATCAGTTATCTCTGTAATTTATCTTACACATGTACATAAATACCAAGAAAGCTTAAATATTTTTATTTACTATTTTAATCTTTTCCTTAAAGATGCAGGATTTCATCTCGCACCAGTTATACGGACACAACAAAGGTGAATTAAATAGGAACTGAATATAAAGAATATTTGATACCAAGACATCATGATCTGGAACAACTGAAGTTTTCTACCTCTTGCTCCATTTTCTAGATAAAGAGTAAGAAGGAAAAATAGTAACTTTTCAACATGAAAAAAGCTAAAGAAACATTACATCTATTTTGTCAACAACCTCAAGAATATTATTAACCCATATATGATAGTGAAAATAGAAATTTAGTTCAGTATTTAGGAATATCACACAAACTGATATCACCAATGGGACTTCATTTAAATCCCTTTGAAATGAGTCTGAGATGCATTCGTCTTATGTTAAGTTCAAATAGTTATAATCAAGGCACTAGTGTATTTCTAGGTATTAATATTTCATATTTTGTAGGTACTAACGTTACATACATATTATGCTATTTAGGTACCATGTTATACTTAGTAGATATACTAATTACTAAGTATATTATATACTAGTAGCTATACTAGTAGGTACCAGTAGTGTGTATAGTATACTATATTATCATCCAATATCTATTTTTAAAAATTAGTACCAATGCTCACTATAAAGAGTAGGTAAAGACACAGATTGATCCATCTTAAGTCTTATCTTTAAAAGAGCTTTATATCTTCATCAATGCACACACAAAATAGAGATTTTTCATAGTCTTCTAATACAATAATTGCAATGATTTTTGAAGAAACAGAAACTAGTGAAGTGCCAGATTTCAAAAAGCACAGAACTTGGCTGTGTCTAGAAATAGTCCATAATCCACATATTAAAAAATGGTCTTTAAAAATTCTTATCATCTTATAATTCCTTATATAGATTGGTTTACCTGAATAAGTGCCGTTTTGTCATAGTCCATGCGATGCTGATAAATACATTGGCTGATTACTGCATATAGATTCTCCAACTGAAAAATATTGTATTCTCGACTTTTTTTAACAACAGTCTTCAAAAGATTCTAAAAGAAAACACGAGTGTTTATATATATGAAAGATAAATTCCATGAGACAAGATACCGTATTTTTGAAGATGTGGGGAATTTTTAGCATGTAAGCCAGAGTGAGGGCAGACCTAACTATCTGGTGAGACGTGGTGACACTGCTAGTGGCTCTGACCGTTAGCAACAGTTAACTCAGCATCATCGTTCTGCAATCCTGGCCTCTGCCCTGGGGAACTCCCATCCTAAAAACTGTGGCTGAGGAGGTGTCCAATTGCAACTTTAGCTAGAAATCTCTACGGACAAACTAAAATATGTCAAAGAAATCTCAAAGGTTAATAAGCAAAAAAGCAACATTTTTGCAGGGTATTTTATGGCACTGTAGGTACCTTATAAAGTGAAACAAAAAGAGCACATAAACGGTGAACTACCTCACTACTTCAGTTTTTTTTCTTATAAAAAGGCTGTTTCATATTTGCTCAATGTTTTTTCTTATGACTGGAATGGACTCACTGGGTATCTGTGATGCTTCAAGTCTGGCCCTACAAGAATATGCCATGACCCCTCAGTTAACCAAAAAAATGCCAGTAGAGTTAAGTAAAAACCAACTAAAATGCTCACTGGTGATGGCCATAAAAACAATGTATAGGATCAATAATGCAGACAAGTATGTTAAGAACTACAATATCAATACACTAGCCATCTCTAACTACTGCTTTTATGAAAGTTATTCCATACCAAGTTCATCCTTTCATAAAAGGTCATTATTTATTGCCAAATTGATAAAATATACTATTACAAGTCATTTTTGGTGGGTTATGTTACTAATTGCACAATGAAAGCATTACGATTTCAATTTGCATACTTTTAATCGCTCCTGGTCCACAACAAGTGAGGGTGTAGGCTGGGAAAGAATTGCCAAAGCCTTTTCAACACTGATGAGTTGCTGTTGCTCTACTTGGGAACGCCTAGCTCGAGTCATTCGCAGAATGCACATTTCTAGGATGAAAAATGAACTATTATTTGGTTCACAGACATTATAATGCTTAACATAAATATTAGGCAGATTACCTAGCAGGACATATTTACTAAATACAGACACTGATTCTGGTTGATTCGCTTTACTGTAAAATTAAGATGCTGCCACTTACACACTCAAAAAAGAAAAAAAAAAAAAAAAAAAAAGGAGAGAGAAGTACTTCTCAAATTGAGTTTTTCAAAGCATCCTCAACAGGTTGAACTATTCTATACTTAGATACAAGATTCATAGACTTTAAGAGCTGGAAGGGACCCCAGTAATCTAAGAATTGCAAACTACCACCCATAGGCCTAATCTGCCCTACGGCTATAAATAAAATCTTATTAGAACTTATTAGAACACAACCATGCCCATTTTACATATGTATGTCAATGTTACTTTTCTAACAGAGTGGACTAGTTGTGACAGAGGCTGTATGGCTATTTACTATCTGTCTCTTTATAGAAAAAGTTTGCCTATCTCCAACCTAGAATAACCTACTCACTGATAGATAGGAAAAATGAGGTCAAGAGAGGTGAAGAGACTTTTCTAAGGTCAACATACCTAATTGTCGTTAAGAGCTAGGACAAGAACCCAAATCTGCTGATATGTAAACAAGTACCTGTACCCCATTAAATAGTATTCTTTTTAAAAAGATGATAAAAGAAAAAGAAAACTCTGAATCCACATAAAACATACTGCGTCATATAGCCAGAGGACTAACACCTAAAATATCCACACTGGAAAGGCTATATCCTAGTCCATTATGCTACGGTTACTCAAACACACTAGAACTCATTTCAAGGAATTGCTTGATAAAAGGTTTCCCTACAGCCTATAAGCCACTGGGAAAAAAAAAGTCTCATTAACATTCTCAATACTTGTTTTTGACCAAAATAAATTTTGACTCTCTTACCCCTCTTTTTGCTTTTTAAGACTAAATAACGTTTGGCTTTTCCAAAACCCAAACAAATCTACTGCTAAAGATCCAAGAAGATTCAGACAGAAGACAATTCTAAATGAATAACTTTGGGAGCAGGATCATTACAATAAATAGAAATAATCTTGGACTTAACCTTTAAGAGAAGCAGAGGAATGATGGGGGTGAGTGATGTTCTACACCACTCAGCTAGGATCACAGAAAACTGCTTCTCTTGCTTAAAAAGAAGAGGGTATCCTGCCAGTTTTTAAAAACTGTGTAGCCAAGTACTTTGCTACATGCTTTAGATGAATTCTTTTATTCAAGTCTCAAAGTATTTCATTACCTGACTACCATCCACCCCAATTTTGCCGATGAGAAAACTGAGACTGATAGGTCAAGACCTTGCCCAAGGTCACAAGCTACTAAGTAGTGGACTAGGGGTTCAATTCCAGGTCTATATGATGCCACACTATAGTTTTAGCAGTAATTTACAAGCTAAATAGCAAGTAAAGTTAATGCTAATTTGTTTCTAATTAACACCTGCATTCTGAAAGAAAAGGAAAAGGAATAAACTGAAATGGTAATCAGTCATTTAAGAACTTTGAGTGAAACATCTTTTAAAATTATAATTAGTAAGTTGCTTGAGAAAGCCTTACCTTTAGCTTCATTTTCATCAGAAATATCTATTATCTGAGAGCCAGAAGCATCTCCGTTGCAAACAATTTTATCTTTCCTCAGTTCTGTGCATGCTGTAGTTTTCCCAGATTCTTCAAGTTCATGCTCAATATCACAAATACTTGAGTTATTATTCCCCAATTCTATTTTGCTTTCAGAGGCATTTTGCTGTTTCTCATTTTCTTCCACTGAGGACTCTCCTGTGTTTCCAGTCTCATTGTGGTCTACACTTGTGTCTTGATTTTCCTCTGTATCACTCTCAATTTTGTCATCTGTGACATTTTGGCTCTCATCTTTCACCTGTGAAATCCTCCTTCGTTTTGTTATGGTGCCTAAGTACCACTTTGACTTTTTGCGGATTTTCCTCTTCAACTGAGCTTCAAAGAATTTAAAGAAAAGAATAGAAGAACATTCAGCAATTTTCTAAAGTCCAAGTAAGTGGGGAAAAAATACCTCCTGATATATAAGAGGGTAGAGAGCTTGAGAAGCCACTACAGTCTTGTATGATTGGAACACAGAAACAAAGGTAGAGAGCACTGTAAGAAGAAGGCCAAAAGAGGGCAATCACCTGTCACTCTAAGGAGCTTGGATTTTACCCTGAATAATTTTTTTAAAATCTTGAATAATTTTAAGAAGGGCAATTATATGAATTGTCCAATGACTGTATTACAAAAATCATTGTGGGAGGAGTATGAAGAATGAAGTGGAGGAAGGGAGGGCAAGACTAAAAACAGCCTATACTTATAGTGCCTACCATATAGTGGGAACTCTTCCAAGCTTTTTTTTTTTTTTTTTTTTTTTAATTTAAATCCAAGTTAGTTAACACATAGTATAGTAATGGTTTCAGGAGCAGAATTTAATGATTCATCACTTATCTAGAACACCCAGTGCTCATCCCAACAAGGGCCCTCCTTAATGCCCATTGCCCATTTAACCCCTCCCCCTACCAACACCCCTCCAGCAACCCTCAGTTTATTCTCTGTATTTAAGAGTCTTTTATGGTTTGCCTCCCTCCCTGTTTTTATCTTATTTTTCCTTCTCTTCCCCTGTGTTCATCTGTTTGGTTTCTTAAATTCCACATATGAGTGAAATCATAAGATTATTTGTCTTTCTCGAACTTATTTCGCTTAGCATAATACCCTCCAGTTCCATCCATGTTGTTGCAAATGGCAAGATTTCATTCTTTTTGATTGCTGAGTAATACCTTCCAAGCTCTTTATGTGTGTACTGACTCACCGAAATCCCACTTTAACCTGATCAGGTTTGCGACCATTATCAACATCATTTTACAGCTGAAGAAACTAAAGATATACAGAGATTAAACATTCTGTTTGGGCTAGAGGCAGGATACCTACACTGAAATATTATTATGCTTGGGAGATGCATCCATACTGTGGCACACACTTCCAAGTTTAGTCATTCTCACTGTTGTACAATAATTCATATTTCCCATTCTATTGTGGCTTTTTTAGTATTTATTTTTTATATATATTTTAAATGTTTATTTATTTTGAAAGAGAGTGCAAGCGGGGAAGGGGCAGAGAGAGAGGAGAGAGAGAGAGCCCAAGCAGGCTCCACATTGTCAGCACAGAGCCCAATGTGGGGCTCCAACCCACAAACCAAAAGATCATGACCTGAGCTGAAATCAAGAGTCAGCCAGGCCGCTCAAAGGACTGAGCCACCCAGGCACACCCCCATTCTATTGTTGATGGACATCTGGATTGCTCCCAGTGTTGGACTATTATGAATACTAGTTCCATGAACATTCTTATACATGTCTTTTGGTGAACATAATGTATGCATTCCTGATGGGTATATAGCTAGGAATGGGTTGTTTTAAAGAAGACATTTTCCACGTCCTCAATTTCCACACACACACACACACACACACACACACACTCAAAACTCATTTGACCAAGAGCATTCTGGTAGGTCACCTTTCTTGCTGGTTTGCCTTTCTCATCCTCTTTTTCCCAGCTGCCTCCTCACATTTTTACAAAAGAAGGGGTTACTCTATCTCAAATCACTTACCCCAGGATAGGCTAACCGGCAATACAATAAGGGAACATCCCAACCCCTGCAAAACACACACACACACACACACACACACACACACACACACACACACACACAGAGTTTTAAAAATTTTGTTTAAAAGCATCTGAGATCTAACAAGGCACTGAGGAATTATGGCACCGGAATCTGGGAGAACAAACGAATAACTGAGAATCTAAGATCTGAGGACAGTCAGACATTCATGGGGCTCAAACAACAAAAATTAGAATTAATAAGAGCCTTCCAAGGAAGGGAGGCCCTGGGAAAACCCATAGGCTTTGGATTAGTGCCTGGTGGAGTTATACCCTAAGAATAAGGAGGAAAGGGACACAAACTGGAATTTACAGAAATGAAACTCAATTTCAAATCAGTCAATCCTGCAATTAGATGAAGGTGAACTGGGACTACAAGCGGTATATCACTATAAACCTGGATGTATTTCAACAATGCAAAGTTGCCTTAATACTAACAAAATCAAGGTAATTCACCACATTAATATAAATAGAGAAAACTAAAGAGAAAGTAAATGGCATCAGTAGAGAATAAAGGCTAGTTTCATAAGTAAAAATTATCCAAGTGCACTTACCAGGAGTACTGCAAGCCACAGGAGTACTGGGTGTCTTTAGTTTATCATTCTGCTCTGATTCTGATCTTTTATCACCAACAGAGGTGGAATTTTGCTTTGGCATCACATGATAGTAAGATGGGGCGTATTTGGAGGAGCTACAACCTTATAAGTAGACATGGAATATCGAGTCAAATGTCCAGATCTCAAAATTACACGAAGGATTAATTAAAAGAACTCAATACACTAAATGAGAAGCATCTTTTTCTGATGCCAAATCATTTTCCTACCTCTCTTCTTTCTAGATTCCTGAATTTCTTCACAAAGCTGCTCAAAGTCTTCATCAAGTTCTTCTTTAATTATTGCATAGGCAGTATCTCTTAAAGCACAAGCTCTATGCCTAATTAGACGATCTGAGAAATGAACAAAGAATATAATTTTAAAATTTCTTTTTAATAATTTTCCAAAAATAAACTCAACATGTTGGGCTAAAATTGTGGGGGGGGGGGGGAGGGAAGAAAAAGAAAATAAAATCAAAATTCCTTTTTTACTTTTACCAGGAAGACTAAAAGTTACTGGAATTGTATTGTTCTGTTTTTGCTGTTAATCTAATGTTCTGGATGCCAGATTTAATTCAGCAGACTAACCCCAAACAATTTTATTGCTCTGTCCTATCTAGCTCCCTGTGAAATATCAGAAAAAAATAGAAGAATCAATCAACAGGAAGACTATATAACAACAGGACAACAACAAAAACAGCAAGGAAGGCTGTATCATTAGTGAGCCAGGGATGTAAAAGAACTTTAGAAGCTATAGAGACGATGTTACTGCATTGACAGAGAAACTAAACAGAAAGACAATTAAATAGCAACCCTATACAGGAAACGCTGGAAAAGCCCCCTAAACTCAGAGCCCAAGCACTAAAAACTGGAATATGCTTTGAGGCAGACGGCAGGTAATAACTGAATGTAAAATTGCTTGAACACCTGGATCAATTCCCTCATAAGGCAATAGGCAATATTCACACCCAGGTTAAGAGCTGACAGCAATAGCTATAATATCAGAAAGATTCCTCAGGGGATTTCTAATTCGGGCAGAGGCAAAAGTCTAAGCACTGATTCCCCAACTATGGTAGCATGAGCATCACTTGGAACCTTGTCAGAAATGTAAATTCTCAGGCCCTACCCTACATCTACAGAATCAGAAACCATGGAGATGGGGCCCTACAAGCTGCATCTTAACAAGTCCTCTAGGAGACACTGATTGCCTGCTAAAGTTTCAACACCACTGGTCTCAAGTAATTTTAGATTGTCATGATGGACAGAAGCAGCAGCAGCAGCAGTATGACTGCAATGAAACAGAAAAAGTCCTCAGCCTTCACTGTAAATGCTTCCTTCTTTCGACAATTAAGAGGTCTTCTCAGGTTGGTAACCTGTTTCCCAGGGTTTACCTATAGAATTCTGAATTACAGGGAAATGCCTGTAGGGAAGATGAGGGTAAGGACTGGGAGGGGAAGAACAGAGAGCTTTTCAGTTGTTGAACAAACTCTCAGTAGGTCCCTGTGCTAATCAGGCCAATTTATAAACACTTCCAATTAGAAAACAGAAAGCCAATGTACTGGGGAGAGAGTTAACAGGACTATTAAAAGAAAAACCAAAACTATCCACTGAGGGTAAAGGACACTAGCCACAAAAGAAAAATAGGAAGCTAAGAAAAAGAAGCACCTAAGAAAGAATATTTTTGGATATGAGTAAGTTTATATCAGATATATAGATAGATATATTACATATATGAACAAGTGTCATTAAAAATTCCCTTATTTTATAAATTTTATTTATTTTTTAAAGACTTTGTTTTTAAGTAATCTCTGCACCCAATGTGAGACTCAAACCCACAATCCCCAGATGAAGAGTCACATGCTCTACCGACTAAGCCAGCCAGGTGCCCTTACAAATTTTATTTTTTAATTGCCTGTGTAGGTGAGGACAGAATGAGTATATGTATAGAAAAGATCTAAAAAAGTTATCCCCAAACTTAGTAGTGTCCACCTTTGGAGAGAGAAAATGGGCGACTTATTTTTTATTGAAGTGTAGTTAACTTAGAATATTATATTAGTTTCAAGTGTACAACACAGTAATTCAATATTTATATACATTATGAAGTGATCATCATAATAAATCTAGGAGGCTTGGTTTTAAAAATATAGGGGCACCTGGGTGGCTCAGTTGGTTAAGCGTCTGACTTCGGCTCAGGTCATGATCTCGTGGTTCGTGAGTTCAAGCCCCACATTGGGCTCTGTGCTGACAGCTCGGAGCCTGCAGCCTGTTTCAGATTCTGTGTCTCCCTCTCTCTCTCTGACCCTCCCCCATTCATGCTGTCTCTGTCTCAAAACTAAATAAACGTTAGGGGCGCCTGGGTGGTTTGGTCGGTTAGGCGTCCGACTTCGGCTCAGGTCATGATCTCACGGTCCGTGAGTTCGAGCCCCGCGTCAGGCTCTGTGCTGACCGCTCAGAGCCTGGAGCCTGTTTCAGATCCTGTTTCTCCCTCTCTCTCTGCCCTTCCCCTCTTCATGCTCTGTCTCTCTCTGTCTCAAAAATAAATAAACGTAAAAATAAATAAACGTAAAAAAATTTAAAAAAATTATTAGCAAGTATTATATATTACTTTTGTAATAAAAACTGCAATGGTCTAAACTAAGAAAATTCTTTTGAACCTTTTTTATTACAGGGTGTTTATTTTCTACTTCGAGACAACACTGATAAACAAATGAAAGAAGTGAGGTTGTTAGTGATTCTGTGTCTCATTAGAGGATACATCACGCAACAGTTAATAAATATAGGCATTTTGGCATCAAAGAAACATGCATTCAAATTTTGCCTCTGTCACTTCCTGGCAGTATGATCCTGAATAAGTTTTCTAACCTAACGTCATTTTCCTCAACTGTAAAATGAGAATAATGCTGTATTCAATGGCATTGTGAATGTAAAATGTTTATAGTATATTACCTGGCATACAGTCAACCCTCACTAAATGTTAGCAGCCCCTGTTCCTGCCCCCTCCCTGGGGAAAAAACCCACTAATGCTTACCTCCAGGATCCCTATCCGGATTGTATTCTAAAGCATTACTACAGATCAGATCAATATCACTCAAATAGTCTTTCACAGTCAGATACTTGTGGAGATCAATTTTACTGATTACAGATGAAAGGTCCATTGGTTGCTTTATCACAGTGACATAATCAGGAACCTAAAATTCAAGCAAATCACTAAATGAACTCTGAACATAAAAACACTGGAGTCTAGTTGCTCTGCCAGGCAATACAGGGGTGAGAGAATAAATCTATAAGAAGTAACGATAATATATTAGTATTAAACCTTTGACTGTATTTAAAGCTGGTTTTATTTTGTATTTACTCTTGTTCTTGGGCACCCATATCTCCAGTAATATCTTATACCTCTTTCCTTGTCCAAACGCCACCCATCCTTCAATGTCAACTTAAGATTTCACTTATTCAGCTTATTATTATTTCAGCTCATTCTAAACCGTGTAGGTTACAATAATATCATGTAGCATTAAGTCATTCTTAAATCACAAAGTTCATTGGCTACTCTCTGGAGGAAAGAAAAATGTGTTACATAGTTCTGAAGTCTCCATGTGCTTAGGACACTACTCCATATATTCCACATAAAGGAAAGAAGTTCAGAGTGTAGACAGGGAACCACATAAACTATTCAAATATTCTCTAATAATATTATAGTTTAGAACACATTTGATCCAAAGATTAAATCAATACCTCATCAGGGTCAACAGGTTTAGTAAATACTCTGAATCGCTTGTCAATAGCAAGCCTATGTGTAACATTTCTCAAGAAAATCCTCAGTTCTCTAAACGTATCTTCTTCTTGTTCTTCTAGTCGTTTCACTTCTTCTGCTGTCAGAGGTCTTGGCTCAGGTGGTGGTGCCACAGGGAGAACCTCCAAGGCCTGCAAAACTTCACATGAATGGAAGATTTTAGTTACTACTCTCTCATCATATCAAGGACGACAAATAATTTGGTGCACACAGTAGCCAGGCTTTCAGGGGTTATCCTCCTTATAGACCCCAGGAATAGAGGATTTGAAACACTAAATTGTTACCATAATCTCTATCCCTACATCCCTTCCTACAATAATTGGTAACTTGTAATTTGGAATGCGAATTCCTAAGTCATTACCTCTTTTCCATTTTAAGATCACTTATGAGGCTATTAAAACTTTGAAAATGCATTATTTTCAGAACAAGAATATTCTACTAAAAAAAAAGCTTTTTACTAGTTAATTTTTAAAGTAATAAAAAATTGTGTTATGTTTCAAATGTAACAAGTTTAATTTTGTTTAAACAGATATGTACAAGTACTCAGGATTAAAAAAGGAGTATGAGAGTGCTGCCCTAATAAACTGGCAATCTACTAAAGGAGTAAGTAACAGATAATTATCACATCTCTGTAATGTGATATTAGTAGTATGAAAAAAGTACAGTGGGTCATAATGATAGAAAATTAGTTTTGCCTAGATATGTTAAGGAGTGAAAAATGAGTTACAGTAGTAGGACAAATGGGTCCTTAGGCAGAGATAGGCAAATGGGGATAGAAGCATTACTGAAAGGGAGCGAAAGAATGAATGGAATTAGAAAAGGCAGGAATATGTTGCATGTGGTGTAAAGTTAGAGTGCTTTGCAAAGAAGGAGGTGGGGGAAGGAGGGGAGAACGAAAGTGCCGAAAATGGGCTGGGGCTTTACTATGAATTCCAGCTGCAATTCTACATGGACTGGGAGTATACTAGGAAAGAAAGGCCTTGTATGCTTTAAGATCTTCAGTCTACTTTAATGGGAAGCACAGAGATTTATAAGCAGTAGAGGTATCAACCTAATGACTGAGGTTTTGAGTTTGTGTTAGAAGATGACGATGCTATTAATATTTTATTCCCACTGCCTCGGAATTATTATATATTAAACTTTGACAGAGAAACTAACCTGCTTTCTTTTTTGATACAGGAGGCTTAGCAGCTTGCTTTAGAATTAAATCTTCAAAAAATTTTGTCCGTTCTTCTTTACCAGGTAACTGGACATTAAAAATTTCTCCATAATCACGGATAAATAATTCTTGCACCTTAAAAGAGAAAATACATGCATTATATATGTGAATACACAATACTGTGTATGTATTAATCAATGCAACAGTAGGTTATTATACACATATTTTTAATAACCTGAACTATGCAATAAAGAGATGTTTTTAAAACACAGATCTTTTACGTACGCTGGAGTTACATATAAATCGTGTATGCACAGATTAGCAACTAAAAAATATGGGATCTTCTTTAAAACTCAAGACTCCGAAGTTCACGTGGTAACTGACATGGCAATGTTTTATTTCCAGGGTTTTGTTGAGATCAATTAATTCACTTTCACAACCCAAAGTGAGATAGGAGAAGGAGTGGTTGTTCAGTAAAAATAAAGGCTATAACTTCGCATAGGGTATCTGGGTGGCTCAGGCAGTTCAGTGTCATGTGGACTCTTGATTTTGGCTCAGGTCACGATCTCAGTTTGTGAATTTGAGTCCCGTGTCGGGTTCTGTGCTAACAGCAAGGTACCTGTTTGGGATTCTCTCTCCCCCCCTCTTCCTCTGCGCATGTGTGCGCTTTCTCTCTCTCAAAAGAAATGAATTTTAAAAAAAAATTGAAAAAAAAAAGGCTAGTGGCACCTGGCTGGCTCAGTCAGTGGAGTATGCAACTCTTGATCTTGGGGTTGTGAGTTCGAGCCCCACGTTGGGTGTAGAGAGTACTTACAAATAATAATAAAAAAAATAATAAAGGCTAGAAATTAACAAGTGCTAGTGAGGATGTGGAGAAATTAGAACCTCTGTGGTGGTATGAATGTTAAAATGGTGCAGCCATTGTGGAAAACACGGAGTTACCACGTAATCCAGCACAGAAGAATTGGGGGTAAAAAAACCACCACGCAACCTGATACTTGTATACCAATAATCATAGCAGGATTATTCATAGTAGGCAAAAAGAGACAATCCAAATGTTCATCATCAGATGAATGGATAAAAATGTGATACATAAATACAATGGCATATTACTCAGCCTTAAAAAGGAGTGAAATTTAAAAAATCTCTTTTAACATTTATTTATTTTTGAAAGACAGAGTATGAGCAGGAAAGGGGCAGAGAGAGAGGAAGACACAGAATCTGAAGCAGGTCCAGGCTCTAAGCTGTCAGGAGAGAGCCCGACGCAAGGCTTGAACCCACGAACCAAGAGATCATGACTCGGGCCAAAGTCGGACACTTAACTGGCTGAGCCACCCAGGTGCCCCAAAAGGGAGTGAAATTTTAACGCACGCTACAACATGGACAAAATCTGAAAACATGCTAAGTGAAATAAGCCAGTCACAAAAGGACAAATACCATATTATTCCACTTACACAGATATGTAGAATAGGTAAATTCATAGAGACAGCAAGTTATTATAACAGAAGTTACTGGGGGGGTTTGGGAAAGGAGGATATGGAGAGTAACTGCTTACGGGGTATAGAGTTTCTGTTTGGGATGATGAAAACGTTCTGGAAATGGATATTGGTGATGGCTGTACAACACTGTGAATGTACTTAATGCAATGTACTTTGTCACTGAACTGCACACTTAAAAGGCGTTAGTGTACAGTTCAGTGACAAAGCACACTGCATATTTTACTGCCAAAAAAAGGGCAAAAGAGATCCCCAAAGGATGTTTCTAGCCAACCTCTCAACCCTTTCCAGTATTATTAGAGAATAATATTTATTCCTTGTGCGATGCTTATGCACCTTGTTTTGTGTATCTTTGACATCTAGAAGTTTACATTCATAGCTTTTGCATAACCTGATTCGCAGGGTCTTCCACGCTCCCATATTTATGAAAATGTTCCTAGTATGTTATATGAAACTTTCCTCCTGTTGTCCCAACGTCATTTATGAAATGTCTTTATTATTAATTCATTTACTAAATTACTATGTAAACAAGAGTCTACCAGTGGACTATGTTACATTAATTTGTCCATGCTAGCCCAAATTCCACAGTTCTAATTTTTAATTTTGTGGTATGCTTTAATATTTGATGGTCTTAGAACCTCCTCATTGGTTTTTCAACATTTTCTTGGAAATTCAAGCACTTATTCCTTCTCTATTGAATTTTAGAATCCACCTATTTTGTTGGAATTTGTACCCTTTCCCCCTCTCTCATGGATTGTAAGATATATGCTGTATTTCTATTTTTTATTGTTAGAACTGTTAACAGAAATACCTAAGTTTCTTTTTTCTAGCAAACTGTAAGGTTAATCAATATCTAGATATCAGACAAAAATCTGAATGTGCTTTTATTTCCTTATTCTCCATTGCTATATCGTTCTTGCCATTATCAAGTTCAGACTAAGACCAACTTAGATTTAGTTTCACATTCCTTAAAAAATTTTTTCTATCACAATTTTGTGACAATAAGTTTTACTGTTTTCTTTGTTCACTGCTTCTTATATGCCACTTCTACAAAATAAAAATCCAAGACAAATAATCCTTTAATAATTCTTTCAATCAAAGGTTTGAGTCATTGGTCATAGTTTCTTAGGCACTGCATATTCAAAAATATCTTTGTTTTGCTCTCTCATTCAAATGCTAACTTTGTTGGGAAGGAAATTAAGGTTTAAAATTATTTTCTTTCAAAACTTTGAAACTATAGCTCAGTTGTCTCCTTAGTAGCTAGTGTTACCAATGAGAAGGTAGAAGCAATTTGATTTTTAGTCCTTTCTAGTAGTATTTTTTCTCTCAGAAGATTTAAAAATTTTCCTCTGTACTTACATTTTCTCTTCTACATTTACTTTCCCTTCCCTATCATAAAGCCCATTAAACAGGTGTTAGACCTGAATTGATCTCCTGTATTCTAACTTTTTTTCCTGATTTTTCAAATCTCTGTCCTTTTGTATCAGATAGGGTAAGAATTCCCGGTGTCACGATCTCCCATCTTGCTAATTCACTCTTTATCTGTGTCTGCTCTTTTTCAAAAGCCTCACAGAGTTTTTTACTTGGGGGTGCGGAGAGTTACTTCATTTATAACATCTCCATTTGGTTCTTTTCTACAACAGTCTGTTGGTGATACATGGATATGATTATTCATTGAGCTGTCCTTCTCAAATGCTTATTTATAAGCTCCTCTTTGCCTGCCTTTGAATTCTTGACTGTCCATAGCTGTCAAGCTATTCTAGCTTCTACTCCCAGTGATTATATGAAGAAGCTAGCCTATACTAGAAATAAAATTTACCTGTAATTTGCTTTCTGAGCACAGGGTTTTCCCATTCCTCCTGATCTTGACAGCCACAGATAGTCACTGTTCTGACACAGTAGTCTTTGGGCCCAACCTCACTGCTCTAGCTGAGGATGAACAGCTTTGCTGACTTCTGCCTGGTATGGCCAGAAGTGAAGAAAACTAATTAACTAAAAGTTGTCCAAGGGCTCTTTCAATTCCTTTCCAGCATTGCCTCAGTGCTAGAAACCATTCCCATCTTGGAAAGCAGTCCTCTCATGCACATGCTTTGAACTGTGGTAACCCTCATCAATCTAATCCCCACTGCTCTTTCATGGGTTCATGAAAGTTGCTAATCTATTCAGAACATTCTTTCTCATTTTTCCCATGCTGCTAAATTGTTAAGGGTTCACTAGTGCTCATGGATATAGGTACTCTGACTACAATTCTGAGATGGACAAGCTCCAATGTAGCTAAAATGGTACACACGGTGTTCTCATTTATTATATAGCCCAATGCTATACAGACAGTATCAATGAACCACTAAAAACTATATAAGGCTCAAAGTGGACTTGCTTATAAATTACATTATTCATTTTCTAAAATAAGCAATCCATGGTCCTGTGCCCACTCCCCCTACCATGCAGTGTGATACTGGGATGCTTTACTCAGTTTACAATTATATGCTTAAGAAATATTACCCCCCCAAAACAGAGAAACTATTCTTCAAAGAAAGATCTTTAAGTGCAGAATTCCCACATTCTTGACAAAGTTATCTCAGATTAAACGGACTGCAGATTTTCAACCTCTCTACATCCATATTAAGAACACTCAGCTATTTTGTCTTGTTATCAAGAGTATAAAATTATCTTCCAAATTTCAAAATGATTAACAATGTTTTAACTGACAGTGAGTACAATAAGCCAATGGTATAATGTGGCTACTAAATAGTAATTCTTCTTTACTTTGTTAAGCAGAACACTGCTAGAGTACTTAATTCATTCTGGGTACAGCTTTTCAAAGGGAATATAAAGACATTCAGGAGAGTGACAGAATTCTGAAGAAACTAAAAATATGTGATGTGTGGCAGAGCCTATTATCAGGCCCATGTCCTCTTCTTCTTAGGCACACTGCTCTGTCATACTTCTTAGTCTCCCTTGCTGTTAGGTACAGCCATGTGAGGTTCAGCCAATGGAATGGGAGAGAAAATGATACATATCTTTCGGATTAGGCACATAAATGGGCCACTCCTTTCAGTGGGGTGGAGTAAAAGCAGGCTGCAAAGTCACGTGATGAAACTTCGAAAGTTCTCTCAGCCTGAATGTCTGGAATGACTACATGGGAGGAGGCTAAGACCTGAATGTAGTCACCTGCATAGTATAGTTAAGCGAGTGAGAAATAAATTTCTACTATATTAACAACCCTAAGGAATATACTGTTATCACAGAAGAAATGTTTAGTGTGAAGAAGTTTGAGTCAGAGTGGGGAGATGCAAATAAACATAATAGAGCATTCGAATATACAAAGAGTTGTCATGATGAAAACAGACTTGACAGGTTCTAGATAGCACTCAGAAAACAGATAAAGAAATGGAAGCCTCTCAAAATAAGTTGATTTTTTAGGAATCAGAGCTAACGAACTGAATAGTGAAGAAAGTGTTTCACCAAAAGTGGAATATCCACATAAAAGATCAAGTATAAAGGAAGAGTCCAGAACTAAATTAACTAAACTAGAAGCCATTAAGAGTCTATAACATACACTTAATATCTGTTTCCCAGCTTGCTCAAATTCCAGCTGAATACCTCACAATTAACTATTAAAACAGGGCCATCAGGGACATCATTCTTGTCCTCGGATAACTCAATCTCATTTCCTTCTACTCTGCTCTCTACTCACTTGGCTCTAGCCACCCTGGTCTTCTTAAGCTATTTTTCTAACACATCAAACACACTTTTGCCTCAGGGTCTTTGCACTTGCTTTTCTTCTGCCAAGAACCTTTGTCCCTCAGATACCCCAAATGGGTTACTATTTTACCTTTTTCAGGTCTTTGCTCAAAAGTCATCTTCTTAGGCCTTACTTAAGACTATTTATTTAACACTGTGACCCTACCACACTCTCTTGGCATTGCTTAGCTAAATTTTTCTCCATAGCAATAGGTTAATATTATACATTTTATCTATTTATTTTTACTTTCTCAACTAAGGTGTGTGTGAGCCCTAGGAAGATAGAGAAATTTTTGTATTTTTCAACGCTATACTCCATTACCCAGAACTATGCCTGACACAGAATAAGCACTCAATAATATCTCTTTAATAAAATATTTGAATTTATCTTCCTACTCACGTTCTAAAATATGCAAACCAATTTTGTCAAAGATATGGAAAACTCATTAAATTCAGTCATTAAAAACAAAACAAACCACAGAGAAGCCTACAATATACTTATTATGTACTCTGAGAATTGAAAGGTGGAGAAAAAAGTCTCTTCATGTATTTTACATTTCACTAGGAGACAGACAGGCAAACATAAATATTTAATGGCAAGCAGTGATAAAAACAAAATACAGTAAGGGAAAAGAGAGTGATGGGCAGAGGAGCTAATCACTATAATTGAGAAACTGATCAGGGAAGGCCACTCTGAGGTGACACCTGGGCAGAGACCTGAGAAAAATAAAGGATCACAACAGGCAAACATCTAGAAGAGTATTTCAGGCAGAAAAAGCATGAACTTTTGTCCATGGTAGCTGTCTAAACAGGCACTAACTTGAAAATACAGTAATTTGGTACAAACAAAAATTCTAAATGTGCATACTCTTCAACTAAGCTACAGTTATTCCACTTTTAGGAATGGATGCTAGAAAAATCCACATAGTAATGCTCATACAAAATAAGCTCAGGGGCACCTGGGTGGCTTAGTCATTTAAGTGTCTGACTCTTGACTTTGGCTCAGGTCATGATCTCATGGTTCATGAGATCAAGACTTGTCCCTGCTTGGGATTCTCTCTCTCCGTCTCTCTCTGATCCTCCCCTGCTTATACTCTCTCTCTCTCAAAATAAACATTTAAAAAAAAAAAAAAAAAAGCCCAAGGATGCTCACTCTAACAGTTCAATAGAAACAAAAACTAAAAAACAACCAAAATACCTATGAACAAGAATCTAGATAAATTTGGGTACATCAAGACAATGGAAAAAGCCATGCTGCTTTTAAAAGGAATGAGACTGGGGGGGCGCCTGGGTGGCGCAGTCGGTTGAGCGTCCGACTTCAGCCAGGTCACGATCTCGCGGTCTGTGAGTTCGAGCCCCGCGTCAGGCTCTGGGCTGATGGCTCGGAGCCTGGAGCCTGTTTCCGATTCTGTGTCTCCCTCCCTCTCTGCCCCTCCCCCGTTCATGCTCTGTCTCTCTCTGTCCCAAAAATAAATAAAAAAACGTTGAAAAAAAAAAAAAAAATTTAAAAAAAAAAAAAGGAATGAGACTGTGTATTAAAAAAAAAAAAAAAAAGTGTGTGTGTATACACACACACATACACATATATATGGCAAGTTGCAGAATAGTATGCATTATATAACCCCGTTTTTGGAAGAGAAAAAGATTTATAATGCAGCCTTACTATACACACATATAAATACACCCACCATCCTTCCCAACAAGCCCATATATCATATGTACAGTGACTTTCCCCTCTACAAATTACCTCTTCTGGCAGAGCAGAATGGGGTTTGTCAGAAGTTGCAAGTAGTAAAACTGGAGCAAATGAAGGAATATTCTGTAACAATGTAATAAATGTGGCTTTCAGTGTTGGTCCAACTATTTCCCACCACAAGTGGATATGAGGAACATATACTATACTTGGTGCTGTTCTCTTAGCTTCACGAATCATCTAGTAGAGAGGGAAAAAAATTATATTCAGTTAAAGAGTTAGTATGTTAGTAATGCTTGCTTTTTATTGGTCTGGAACAATGTTTAACTTCCCAGAATTATTATATAAAACCCTCAAGATTTTAAAATGCTTTCCCGTTTCGGTCTTATTTTTAAATGTTTTGTAAAAGTCTTGTAAAGTTCTAGTAAGAGGCAAAAGATTTATGCGATATGAAGAGAAATCAGAGTATTAAAAGTCTTATTTTTAGGAAAACATAATTGCTTTAAGCAATTAGGAAGAAAACAGCTTAATACATCTAGAAGACTTCTGTTAAATGCAAAAATAGAAAACTTAGATTTGAAAAATTTTAATATAAAGATAGCAAAAACAGAAGCAGCAGAATATCTGAGTGCTTACCATGCAGCAGTCACTGTTTTATTTTATTTTTTTTTTAAATGTTTATTTCTGAGACAGAGAGAGACAGAGCGTGAGTCAGGGAGGGGCAGAGAAAGAGGGAGACACAGAATCCAAAGCAGGCTCCAGGCTCCGAGCTGTCAGCACAGAGCCAGACTCGGGGCTCGAACTCACAAACCGTGAGATCATGGCCTAAGCTGAAGTCGGTCGCTCAACCGACTGAGCCACCCAGGCGTCCCAACAGTCACTGTTTTAAATACTCTACCCACTTAATCCTCACAGCAGCCATACAAGGTAAATACTATTATTATCTCCATTTTGCAAATGGGGGAAACAAGGCAGAGATCTAATAACTTTCCTAGGTCACACAGATATTAAATGGTGGAAATGTGATTTAAACCCATACTCTTTAATGACTAAGCAATTACATATAGTTCTATTTCATAAACCTGGAGGTAGAAATCAGAAAGATAAAAAAAAAGTTCAAAACAGATAAGCAATTCTAGACTGTGTCTCTGGAAGACTGCTTCTCTTACAGCTTACTTGTCTGGGCAATAATGAATTACCTGGGCACACGTTTCTTCAGGAGATGTAGCGCTGACTCCAAAAAGAACAGGAATGTCTAAGGTATATACTGCAAATTTTTCCAAAGCGTGGATGACAGCTGGTGCCAAATGAGAACCTTGCCCAAATCCTGGCTCTCCCACTATCAATATTCTTGGTCGAAAAGACATAGGTTGATAACATGCATTTCTGAAAGAAATTAGCTGTATTTTAGAAAAAGCAAAAGTTAAAATTTTCCTCCTAAATTACCAATTTTTAACTTTCTTAAGGCAAAATTTTTGACTATATGGCTGGTCAATCCATAACAGTATGGTTCAAGTGGTCTTTGGAAAATATCAACCTCCACAGATTTTAGGACTACTTTATACAGTGTAATTTCTATTATGGTGACAACTGTAATACCAAAAAATTTTTGATATTTTAACTTAAAAAAAGAAGATCAGTTAGCATTCTTATATTTTCAACCACCATCTTTTAGTTTTTAGGAATTTACACACAAGAAATTATATATATTCATTTGCAAGGGAAATATACCTATTCAAATGAAGAAAATTAAAATTTTCTTTTGCCTTATTAAAGGATTTTTGAGAAAGCCCATTTTCATATACGGATGGAACATCATCATCACTGTATGCCAAGTCACTTTCTAGCAGAGGACAAGAAATATCTACAAAACAAAAAAATTGTACATTAGTAACTTTTCTGGATTGCAAAAAGCAAACGTTTATGTAATGCATTAGTTAGCAAATCAATGTCCATGAAATGTAGAACAAAATTTAAGAATCAAAGACATTTGTGTAGATATGAATAACAAATATAAATGCACTTCAAATTCAAACAGATCTAATTAAGGGCAATCTTTGAAGTAAGTTTCCTTCAAACATCCAGGCAAGGCAGGACTAAATTCCTTTCAAGAGGCTGTTTTCTAAAAAAAAACAAAAAACAAAAAAAAACCCACACAAAAAAACCAACCACAAAACATTTCTGGGATGTATAAAACATTTAGTTTTCCTGATTATTAAATGGCCGATCAAGTATCATACCTGAGTCTAAAGCTTTATTTGTTCTGATTTCTGCATGCGGAAATACTCTCTGCAGGGCTTCTAAGATCTGGTGAACAGTACTTTGTAGGAGTGGTTTCACAACAGTGGACAATGCCTGCCCAGGTGATGTCACAGCTCTTTGGGCAGCTGGTATCATCTTTTGCATGGCTACCTCAAAATCCTTAGCTGAGATGGTAATTGAAGAGAGATCCAACTGTAGTTTCTCACTAGTGGTATAAATTTGTGGGTAGCGTCGACGCAGAGCACATAAAGCGGCCTCAGAGCATATTGACTTAATATCTGCACCACAGTATCCTATCCAAGGCAACCAAAAAAAATGTTTTAAAGTAAATCATCATCCTATGAGCATGACTATGGTTAAAAGAAAATTAAAACTCAACATAGAAATATAGTAAAATATTCAGAGTAAGGATAAAATCTCTCATCCACTCAGTAAACTTGTAACGGTTAATAACCATCAACAAATCAATCAACTTTTGCAAGTGAAATGTACAAACACTAAATGTAGCACAGCGGTCAAGAACAAGAGTTTTAAAAGGACAGACTAAGTTCAAACTCCAGTTTTTCATTTACTGCACATATGATCTTTGGAGAATCATTTATGCTCTTTGTTAAGAGCATCTATGTTAAATTCCTACATTAACATTTCTACATCTGTAAATTGGGGATAATGCTACCTGCAGGACTGATGTGAGAATTTCTCGAAATAACATATATAAAATACTTAACAGAATGACTAGAAAATGTAAACAGCAAAAGACAGCTATTATTATTATTGTCTAACATTGCTCTCAAATTCCCCAATAGCCAATCATCAAATATCTCTATTTAATATCCAGGATTTTTAAAGAAAACATGCCACAAATAAGAGACCAGAAACAAACAAAATCTGTATTTCTTTAAACATAACCTTGCCCAAGACTACAACTTAATTTCTGAAATGCATGCATTTTATCTTTTAATGCCTAAAGCAATGTTTACCAACACAGTTTTCTGCTAGTTCTTCTAGAAATATGTCCAGTGGTTTAGGATTCCAATCTCTTGTATGAATCTTAAGAATTTCTTTTCGAGCCTGTAAATAAGAACAATTTTAATTTTTTTATAATAAGGCGCTATTCAGATTTGAATAATTTCAATTTAAAATAGTTTTATCTAAAAATCATAAAGAAATCAATACCTACTATAACAAAAAACAGTAAAAGTAAAAAGAAAAAGATGCACTTGTAAGCATTTAAGGAATTTATGTTAAAGAAGATTCGTATTTCTAGTGCTTAAGTTCTAGGCATCATAAATGTGAATGAGAAAAATTAATAATGATGGAACTATTGTTCATTCTGGTCTATATTAAGAATTGTTCGGGGCGCCTGGGTGGCGCAGTCGGTTAAAAGCGTCCGACTTCAGCCAGGTCACGATCTCGCGGTCTGTGAGTTCGAGCCCCGCGTCAGGCTCTGGGCTGATGGCTCGGAGCCTGGAGCCTGTTCCCGATTCTGTGTCTCCCTCTCTCTCTGCCCCTCCCCCGTTCATGCTCTGTCTCTCTCTGTCCCAAAAATAAATAAAAAACGTTGGAAAAAAAAATTTAAAAAAAAAAAAAAGAATTGTTTAAGAGTACTGACAGCACTACTCATGTTTTCCTCCTTGGTTCTCAAGAGATTAAGTGGCTTTAAAACAACTAGGTAGGATTGTATGGTAGTGTCCATGCAAAAGTCAAGGCTAATAAATTGACTAAGGATTAACTGTTCATTATTAGGCTACATGCTCTGAAGCAAAATAAAGTCATATGGTAACATTCAAAGGCTATGCTCAAATTGAGAAAAATGTAAAAGTGCATTTAGGGGGGCATTATTTTAATTAGAAAAAAAAAGAATTAAAAAAATCCATATTCTTTTCTTTAAATAAAATAAAACCTCCCTAAGAATACATACATTACCTCTTTGGATGTTAATCACATTTGACTTTGCTTTAGAACATACAAAACTCAAACTTCAAATTTTCACTGTGCCAAGATTTCCTATGATAAGAGCAACATAGTCTGTCAAATTCTGAATAATGTTAAATTCCTACATCTTTGTCAGGTAGGCTGAAAAGGAATTCTCTGTCAAAGCGACCAGGCCTTCGCAAAGCAGGATCGATAGAATCCAGTCTGTTGGTAGCACCAATGACCACAATTTCTCCTCTGCTGTCCAATCCATCCATAAGAGCTAGCAAGGTGGAAACAATGGAACTAAATGTAAAAATAAACGACAAGAGATTAAACATATGATGCTGAATATATTATTCCTTCTTGTGCTAAGACTTAATATATTAAACATGTGAACACATATTCTCAGAGCATGCCATTACTTCCCACAGATTTAAAAACCTTGTAAAATAACATACTAAATGGCATGTAGAGGTTAAAATCAATGAAAAACATAAATGGTTTTTAGAATGCCACTAATGGAAGACATTTCATAAAGCGTAACTTCACATAGAACTTAAGAGTTCCTCAAAAAGGATACTTCAAAAAAAAAAATACTAGATAAACTGTATCTAAAAAGTGGTCCATTGTATACACATTATCAACAAAGAATGCCCAAATAAAATAGAATATACATAAAGCATTGAAAGAAAAAGAACTTTAATTACATTTTAATTATGGAGAGAGAATAGTAAAACAATCTCCACATTTTCATCACCCCTTTTTAATAATTATTAATGTCCTTTCAGGGCGCCTGGGTGGCTCAGTTGGTTAAACGTCCAAGTTCGGCTCAGGTCATGATCTTACGGCTTGTGGGTTTGAGCCCGGCATCAGGCTCTGTACTGACAGCTCAGAGCCTGGGGCCTGCCTCAGATTCTGCGTCTCCCTCTCTCTCTGCCCCTCCCCTGCTCACACTTTTTCTCTCTCAAAAATAAATAAGAATTTAAAAAAAGTTATCAGTGTCGCTTTTTTATGACTTCACCCAATTGTGTTTTTCTCCATCCAACAGATTTTAAAGAAAACCCCAAAAACTTTCCACAGATCATTTAATCCATAAATATTTCATATTAAATACTTCATGTATTTATTTCTAAGATAAGGACTTTTAAAAACTCCCACAGTACCAGGACACCAATGGAAATGACAATAATTCCTTAATATCACCTAATATTTAATTTTCCTAATTGTTTCAAAATATCTTTTCTACATTTGATGTTTTTAAGCCAAGATCCACACACCTTGGGGTCAAATGTCCCTCAATTCCTTAATAGTCCCCATTGAACCTTCTTTTTTTGCCTTCATGCCTTTTATTTGTTGGAAGAAACTGGGTCTTTGCCTTGTAAAATTTCCTTCCCACATTCTGGATTAGGCTAACTTGTTTCCTGATAGGGTCATTAACTTGTCCTATATCGTTCATATTTCCTACAAACTGGCAGTTAGATCTAGAAGCTTAATAGATGCAGGTTAAACTACTTAGGATAGCATATATGATAGGAGTATTCCATGTACTTCCTATTGTATACTCAGCAGGTACATAATATCAGTTTCTCATTTAACATCAGGGGATTGGGTTTACAAGAGGGGTTATCAGCTTACTACATTCATCCTAAACTTCGCCATCAACCTTTTTACTTTACTATTTTTGTAGCCACTTACAATTATTGCTTAGATCAAGTTTTCTCAATCTTGGCACAAATGGCATTTGGGTCAGGTAATTATCTGTTGTACAGAGCTGTCCTTGGCACTGTAGAATGTTTAACAACATCTGTAGTTTTCACCCACTAGATGCCAGTGATACATCACTCGCCTCCAATTTGTCACAATCAAAAATGTCTCCAGACATTTGTCCCATGGGGGGCAAAATCTACTCTCAGTTGAAAACCACATGGCTAGATCTACTATGTCATAAGGGGTTGCAAAATGGTGATTTTTCTATTTCATAATTTCCTCTGTATTTATTACCTATGATTTCCCTATAAAGAACAACGTTACTTCATCAATTACTCTCAATCATGGCATGAATCATAGTTACAGGACAGGAAAAAGAAATGCCTGATTCATTTTGTTTATCAATTTTCAGAGTAATGAGTCACTGTTTTAGCACCCTTTGGAGTGACCAATTAAGTTTTTATTTTTTAAAAAACGATCATTAAAAACTGACAGTTTTTATGTATTTGATGCTTTTCGCTCTATTATAATCATTATTATTTTTTAAAAAAATTTCTTTTGATGTTTTTATTTATTTTTAAGACAGAGCATGAGCAGGGGAGGGGCAGAGAGAGAGGGAGACACAGAATCCAAAGCAGGCTCCAGGCTCTGAGCGGTCAGTACAGAGCCTGACGTGGGGCTTGAACTCACAGACTATGAGATCATGACCTGAGCCGAAGTCAGACACTTAACCGACTGAGCCACCCAGGCGCCCCTATAGTCATTATTATTTTTGATGCTCTAATTATCCCATCTTGGCCAACTGAAACTTTCAAAACTGACTATGTCATTCTGTTATGACCCTAGTAGTTTTCAATTGCTTCTTTGCTTCCAGGCATCACAAGATATTCCAGGCTAGTCTTGCTTATTTCCAAACTCATTTCTATTATCCACCATCTCTCCTCTAAGTGCTAGTACCACATTTTGGGTGCCAGGGGTGTGAACTGCTACTGGGTTGTAGTAACTCCTAGGCATTTTTAAGTGTCCAGAGCTACAAACTATTTTTTCTTAAAAAAATTCATCCTGAGAGGCACCTGGGCGGCTCAGTCAGTTAAGCGTCTGACTTTGGCTCAGAACATGATCTCGTGGTTCATGAGTTCAAGCTGACAGTGCAGAGCCTGCTTGGGATTCTCTCTCTTCCCCCCTCTCTCTGCCCCCTCCCACTCTTACTCACTCTCAAAATAAATAAAGTTAAAAGTAAAAAAAAAAAAAAAAAAAAAAAAAATCAATCATCATGAATTCATATTGATACTCCCAATTCAAAGTAAAGATTTTAGGGTTTTAATTTATTTTATATTTATATCCTTTCTTAAGCTAAAAATCGTATTTTCTATGGCATTCACATACTTACTTGTATTCTCTTTCAATATTATTACTAACAGATAAAAATTACAGTTTAATAATGTTCAATGTGCTAACTTTTAAAAATGCTTAATTTAACAAAAATGTTTATGCTCAGATATTTTAAATCTTTGGTTAAAAAATTGCACATTAAGTTTCTCATATCAATATATAAGCCACCCAGTTTCCCAACACCATTTACTGAAGAAACTGTCTATATTCTTGTGTACAATATCCCCACTGCATATTCCTGCTTTTATCAGAGATTAATTGATCATATATAAAATGTGGGTTTATTTATGGGCTCTCTATCCTATTCTGTTGATCTATTTTTGTGCCAGTGCTATACTGTTCTAATTACCATAGTTTTGTAGCATATCTTGAAATCTGGGATTGTGATACCTCCACCTTTGCTCTTCCTCAGGATTGCTTTGGCAATCTTTGAAACTGGACCATTTTCTTACACAATTCACAAAAACAAACTCAAAATGGATTAAAGACCTACATGTGAGACCAAAAACCATAAAACTTCTTAAAGAAAACATAGGGAATAATCTCTTGGACACTGGCCTTATTAGCAACAGTTTTCTAGATGTGTCTTCTTAGACAAAGGAAACAAAAGCAAAGTTAAACTATTGGGACTGTATCAAAATAAAAACCTTTTGCAAAGCAAAGGAAGGTATCAACAAAACAAAAAGGCAACCTACTGAATGGGAGAAGACCTCTACAAATGATGTATCCAATAAGGCATTAATATCCAAAATATATAAAGAACTTACACAACTCAAAACCAAAAAAAAAAAAAAAAAATTACCAAATAATCTATTTAAAAAATGGGCAGAGCACATTCTTTGAAAGAGCAAACACTTTTCTAAAGAAGACATACAGATAACCGAAAGACATGTGAAAAGATATTCAACTAGCCATCAGGGAAATGAAAATCAAAACCACAATAAGGTACCATCTTATATCTGTCAGAATGGTAACATCAAAAGACAAGAAATAACAAGTGTTGGTAAAGATGTGGAGAAAAGAAGACCCTCATGCACTGTTGCTGGGAATATAAATTGTTACAGCCACTATAGAAAATAGGATGGTGGTTCTTCAATAAGTTAAAAATAAAAACACCATATAATCCACTACTGTTTATTACCCCCCCCCCCCAAAACAAAAACGCTACCTGGAAAAGATACATGTACTTCTATGTTTATTGCAGCATTATTTACAATAGCCAAGATATGAAAGCAACCTAACTGTCCATCAATAGATGATAGATGGGTAAAGACGATGTGCTATATATGTATACAATGGAATATCAGCCATAAAAAAGAATGGGATCTTGCCATCTGAGGCAACCTAGAGGATGTTACACTAAATGAAATAAGTCATTCAAAGACAAATAACAAATTATTTCAGTTACATGTGGAATCTAAAAACAAAACAAATAAACACCACAGAAACAGAACCATAAATATAGAACAAACTGGTAACTGCCAGAGGAAGGGAGATTGGGGGTGTGGGCAGAATGGGTGAAGATTAAGAGGTACAAACTTACAGTTATAAAGTAAGTCATGAGAATGAAAAGTGTAGCATTGGGAATATAGTGAATATTGTAATAATGCTGTATGGTGACAGATGACAACTACACTTACCTTGTATGAGCATAGCTTAATATATAGAATTGCTGAATCATTATGTTTTACACCTTAAACTAGTAACACTGTAGGTCAACTATCCTTCAATTAAATACATGTATGTACTTGAGAAGGCATGTGCTTCCCAAATTATAATTTTTGTTGCTAAAATTTCTAATTCCTTTTAGAACTATTCCAAAACATAGTACTCAATTATTTGGTTGCAAAGTAATGGTAGTATTGTTAAATATGTTTGATCCTACCAATACAATGAATACAATATGGCTGCTGATGAAATTTGTCATATATAAAAAGTCTGTATGATTACTGTAAGTTATTGCAGACACAACTATTTTTACCATAGCACTTAACATTTTGATTTACTAAGAGCAACAAATGAAATAGCATATAGTATCAAGTCAAAGACCACCAGACTACAGTAAATATTGTTAGCTGTTAAGAAAATAAAAACCTACTTCTCACATTATTATGTCTTATTCCTCTTCATATTATTTATAATAAAAAACAATACTGGCATATATGAAGACATGTCAACATTTGCTTTAAAGTATCCAAAATGAATTAAGCAATTACAGATAATACTTGAGACAATTTGAAAAGAGGGTTCTGAAAAACTGAAGATGAACTAGGATTAAAATTTAGATTCAAGTTGAGGCAGTGTCACTAAGGACAAGTGCCCCCACCTTGGCAGTCAGTTTATCATAGAGGAGATGCAATTCTCTCGTTCTGAAAATTAAAAAGTTGGGCTAATAACTGAATCTCAAACTAGTAGTCATGCACTAAGACATATTTTGTTTGGCCAAAGCAGTATCTTAAAAAGATCTGAATTAGTTGGCAACATTTAAAAGATATTTAACACAAAAATTTGAATGTAACATTTAAGAAAGTGCAAATTTATTTTTCAAGTCTGAGTCAACTTCTGCACTTCAATAATAGGTTTGGGCTAAAAACAACTGGCTATGCTCTTATGATTAGATGCTCAGCCACACTCCAAACCATAGTCCCACTCTTACTACTGGCTTGCCTCACTCATTTCATTTGCCTTACACCTCACTAGCCAGTGGACATTTAAGTTTGTATCATGAATTAAACCTGTAACCAAGATTTTAATACTGTGCTTGTGAATACCCTGCCATTCAGAACAGGTTCATTTTTCTTTTTGTACTATATATTGGGGTTCTACCAAGAAGAGGAAACTGCTGGTTTGTGAAGTATCTTTCACTATTTTAATATTCTATCCCTTATGCAGTATCAGTACAGCTCAGAAAACAGGAAGAAAGACAGAAGTGCTATTAAACAAATTTTACCTGTGAATTTGATCTTGCCTGCTTGATCGTACAGGAGCCAGACCATCAATTTCATCAAAAAAAATAATGGATGGGCGCATCTGATAAGCCTAGAAAGCAGGTCCAGTGGTTGCATGTTAATATGAAAAACTTCAAATATATACACTTAATATGAACCATTTTAATCTGTTTTCATTCTAACTTGCTTAGGAGAATTAATTTCTAATTTGTAAATCTAAACATAAATCTAAGAACTATATTTTAAGAACTTACATATCCAAAAATATAATGCAAACAATTTAATTTTTTTGCATTCTCCATTGGAATTATTCAAAATACATACTCCACTGGTCATATACCTTGGATTTCATATAGCTATAGTTATTGGGACACACAAAATATATATTTAAAATCAACTGCTAAAACAAGACAAAGAACAGAAGACAATGACATAGCCTTCCTCCATGTCAGGATGGGAAAACACTTAGCAAGATGCCATTTTTTTTTTTTTAAAGTCTATTTCAGTTAAGTTAAAGAAACTCAGTGTGTTCTATAAAGAGATTTAAAAGCATCTGCAGCAATATGCCTTAGTAGATCAGAATGTATTATCTTACAATGTGCTGTCAATACAATCTGGGATATGAAATTGAAAGCTAGTCTAGGGCAGAACTAATCTTCAACTCACATACTGAGACATAACTCACTACTGTTAAGTATGAGACTACCAGCCTCTCTCTGGATATGAGACATAAGACTCCAAAGAACTTAGATCTTATTATTCCTTTCTCTTCTTCCTATAAAACTGCCTATCATAAGTCAGTATTATCTTAATAAAGATTATTTGGTCTAATTTTTCTGAAAAGTGATTAAATGCCACACCTATCTAATCCTTACATACTTACACCCACATTGATTACAGATCTATATAGCGAAATTTTAATATCATACCTGATCAAATAGCAATCGTAGCTGTCTTTCAGACTCTCCTACCCATTTACTCAGACAATCAGCACCTTTCCTCATGAAGAATGCTACTCTTTTATCCCCTTGACTGCACTCATTGGCAAGTGCTCTAGCAACCATAGTTTTTCCAGTTCCAGGTGGGCCATAAAACAAACAACCTCTATAGAAGAATAAGTGTTATTTTAGTACTACATTAAAAAGTAGACTATTTAAACTAAATTAGAAACCAATTTCATGAATACAAATTAGTAAATAAAGTAAGACAACTATTGTTTCAATCCACAAAGCACAACTTAAAACCTGAAAATTAATACTGATACTACAAAATTAATATTGAAACTAAATAAAACCCTTTATTTTAAACATTTTCTTTTTTAAAAATTTATTTATTTATTTATTTATTTATTTATTTATTTATTTATTTATTTATTTTAAGAGAGCACGTGCATGTGTGTGAGCAGGGGAGGAGCAAAGGGACAGAATCCCAAACCAGCTCCATGCTCAGCACAGAGCCCCACATGGGGCTCAATTATGACCCAAGCTAATATCAAGAGTCAGTACTTAACTGAGCCATCCAGGTGCCCCAAAATAAATTTTCTTTTAGTCATTCATCATGCCCATCATATTACTTTACCTTGCATAGAAGTCAAGCTTAAAAAGACTTGATAGTTTACTTTTGTGACATACCAAGGGAAAGAATACATTTCATCTACAACCTTTGGTCTCAGCGTCAGTAACACAACACCAAAAGTTGTGCAAGAAAACATGTTGGGAATGAACAGAAGAGAAAGTAAAGTAAAAAAGAGAGAGCTTTAAGAAATAATTGTGGTGTTTAGGTGGTAGAGATTAGGACAATGTAAATAATCTGACATCATTCTTGGTGACATCACTGTCATGGGGTAATGTATAATTTTTCATTTATTTCTAAAGTTATTCATTGCTCTTAGAATAGAATTCTTAAAAAAAATGGGCTATATCCATAACTCTTTTTTCAAGACTTATTTTTAGTATTTATTTTTGAGAGAAAGAGACAGAGCGTAGTGGGGGAGGGGCAGAAAGAGAGGGAAACAAAGAATCTGAAGCAGGCTCCAGGCTCTGAGCTGTCAGCACAGAGCCTGATATGGGGCCCAAACTTGTGAACTGCGGGATCATGATCTGAGCTGAAGTTGGACGCTTAAATGACTGAGCCACCCAGGCACCCCTATACTCTTAATTCTTGTTAGAAATGTAAAAAGTATATAGAAATAGAACATGTCATGGATTAAGTGCTACCAAAGTAACATGAAATAATCAATTTCAGATCACCATATAACTGCTCTTGAAAAGAAACACTAAGGATAAAAGCCATATATGAACGACCCAACGCTAATATCATCCTCAATGGGGAAAAACTGACAGCTTTCCCCCTAAGGTCAGGAACAAGACTGGGATGTCCGCTCTCGCCACTGTTATTCAACATAGTATTGGAAGTCTTAGCCTCTGCACTCAGACAACCCAGAGAAATAAAAGGCATCCAAATCAGCCAGGAGGAGGTCAAACTTTCACTCTTTGCAGATGACATGATACTCTATATGGAAAACCCAAAATATTCCACAAAAAAACTGCTAGAATTGATTCATGAATTCAGCAAAGTTGCAGGATATAAAATCAACGCACAGAAATCGGTTGCATTCCTAATACACCAACAATGAAGCGACAGAAAGAGAAATCAAGGAATCGATCCCATTTGCAATTATACCAAAACCCATAAAATACCTAGAAATAAATCTAACCAAAGAGGTGAAAAATCTATACACTGAAAACTACAGAAAGCTTATGAAAGAAATTGAAGACACAAAAAAATGAAAAAAGATTTCCATACTCCTGGATAGGAAGAACAAATATTGTTAAAATGTCGATACTACCCAAAGCAATCTACATACTCAATGCAATCCCTATCAAAATAACACCAGCATTCTTCACAGAGCTAGAACAAATAATCCTAAAATTTGTATGGAATCAGAAAAGACCCCGAATAGCCAAAGGAATCTTAAAAAAGAAAACCAAAGCAGGAGGCATCACAATTCCAGACTTCAAGCTATACTACAAAGCTGTAATCATCAAGACAGTATGGTACTGGCACAAGAACAGACACTCAGATCAATGGAACAGAAAGAGAACCCAGAAACGGACCCACAAACATAAGGCCAACTAATTTTTGATAAAGCAGGAAAGAATATCCAATGGAATAAAGACAGTCTCTTTAGCAAATGGTGCTGGGAAAACTGGACAGCGACATGCAGAAGAATGAACCTGGACCACTTTCTTATACCACACACAAAAATAAACTCAAAATGGATGAAAGACCTCAATGTAAGATAAGAACCCATCAAAATCCTCGCAGAGAAAGCAGGCAAAAATCTCTTCGATCTTGACCGCAGCAACTTCTTATTGAACGTCTCCAGAGGCAAGGGAAACAAAAGCAAAAATGAACTACTGGGACCTCATCAAAATAAAAAGCTTCTGCACAGCAAAGGAAACAATCAGCAAAACTAAAAGGCAACCGACAAAATGGGAGAAGATATTTGCAAATGACATATCAAATAAAGGGTTAGTATCCAAAATCTATAGAGAACTTCTCAAACTCAACACCCAAAAAACAAAGATTCCAGTGAAGAAATGGGCAAAAGACATGAATAGACACTTCTCCAAAGAAGACATCCAGATGGCCAACCGACACATGAAAAAATGCTCACCATCACTCATCATCAGGGAAATACAAATCAAAACCACAATGAGATACCACCTTACACCTGTCAGAATGGCTAACATTAACAACTCAGACAATATATGTTGGCGAAGATGCGGAGAAAGAGAATCTCTTTTGCATTGTTGGTGGCGATGCAAGCTGGTGCAGCCACTCTGGAAAACAAGATGGAGGTTCCTCAAAAAATTAAAAATAGAACTACCCTACAACCCAGCAATTGCACTAGTAGGTATTTATCCAAGGGATATAGGTGTGCTGTTTCGAAGGACATATGCACCCCCATGATTATAGCAGCACTATCAACAATAGCCAAAGTATGGAAAGAGCCCAAATGCCCATCGATGGATGAATGGATAAAGAAGATGTAGTATATATATATAATGGGAGTATTACTCGGCAATCAAAAAGAACGAAATCTTGCCATTTGCAACTACGTGGATGGAATTGGAGGGTATTGTGCTAAGAGAAATTAGTCAGAGAAAGACAAAAATCATAGGACTTCACTCACATGAGGACCTTAAGAAACAAAACAGATGAACATAAGGGAAGGGAAAAATAATATAAAAACAGGGAGGGGGACAAAACAGAAGAGACTCATAAATATGGAGAACAAACTGAGGGTTATGGGAGGGGTTGTGGGAGGGGGGATGGGCTAAATGGGTAAAGGGCACTAAGGAATCTACTCCTAAAATCATCGTTGCACTATATGCTAATTTGGATGTAAATTAAAAAAAATAAAAAACAAAAGTTAAAAAAAATAAATACATAAATTAAAAAAAAGAAAAGAAACATTAAGATTCCAGAAAAGCAGAAATGGTGGGAAAAATTTCACATGTGATGGATGAAATCTATTAGAAGTTAAGAATAAAATACAAAAGAGGGGTGCCTGGGTGGCTCAGTTGGTTCAGCATCTATTGACATTGGCTCAGGTTGTGAACTCACGGTCGTGAGATCAAATCTCCCACTGGGCTTCGAGCTGAGTGTGGAGCCTGCTTGAGATTCTCTCTCCCTCTCTTTCTGCCTCTCTACCCCTTGTGAGCATGTGCACACATGCACTCTGTCTCAAAAATAAATAGTAAAAAAGAATAAAATATAAAAAATAGTAAGAAATTGACATGATCAAATGCAGAGAGAAAAAAAACAAAGCAACTGTTTAACCACCAAACAAATTGAATAAATAAATGAAAATTTCAACATACAAAAACGAAGGCAGGAAAAGAATTTAAGAATGTGTGTACTGAGCTAACAATGCTATTTGTGAGGCTGTATCTTAAGAGGTAATTGAGGATTCATACAAAGAGGAAGCAATGAGATATTCATATTAACATTTGTGACAATAATAAAAAAAAATCAACATAGTCAGCAATAGCAGAATTGATTTTAAAAAATGATACATCCAGGGCGCCTGGGTGGCGCAGTCGGTTAAGCGTCCGACTTCAGCCAGGTCATGATCTCGCGGTCTGTGAGTTCGAGCCCCGCGTCAGGCTCTGGGCTGATGGCTCGGAGCCTGGAGCCTGTTTCCGATTCTGTGTCTCCCTCTCTCTCTGCCCCTCCCCCGTTCATGCTCTGTCTCTCTCTGTCCCAAAAATAAATAAAAAACGTTGAAAAAAAAAAAAAATTAAAAAAAAAAAAAATAAAATAAAATAAAAAATGATACATCCACATTATGGTATATTATTCAGCTATTAAAACAGAAAGAGAACCACATGAAAACAGCAGGTTAATACAATTATAAATTTATTATAAGGGGAAATGTTTGTTGTAAGGAAGGAGAAATGAGAAAACATCGGGAGAGTTTTTTTTTTCATATTTACTAAATTACTTTTTTTTTACAGTAATACAGTATTTTATTCCATTAATAACTAATATTTGAGAGCATTTATATTAATGGAACTTAATCTAAGAGAAGTTTGACTTACTTTTTTTTTTTAAAGTTTATTTATTTTGAGAGACAGAGAAAGAGAATGGAAGGGGCAGAGAGACAGGGAGAGAGACAGAAAATCCCAAGCAGACTCCGCGATGTCAGCACATGATGTGGGATCTGAACCCCCGAAGTGAGGGATCATGACCTATGGACTTACTTTTTAAGGTTTATTTATTTATTTTGAGAGGGAGGGAGAGCAGGGGAGGAGCAGAAAGAGAGGGAGAGAGAGAATCCCAGGCTTTGCCAGCACAAAGCCTGATGTGGGGCTCAAACACATGAAACTGTGAGATTATGACCTAAGCTGAAATCAAGAGTCAGATGCTCAACAAACTGAGCAACCCAGGCGCCCCTTGACTTACTTTTTTTTTTACATTTCAATATCAGGTATCAGTAAGAGGAAAAATATGGTCAAAATTACTATGTCAAAAACTTACAATAAATGCTTGATGTTAGTCTAAATACAATTCAGTTTTTGGCATAAAGTTCTTTGGCTGCAAGGAGAACATTTGGTTTACTTCTCTAATAGGAATATCCGCATTTAATGCTGGGATAGCTTCTTCTTGGTATTTGTTCTGCTGTTGATTTTTAGCACAGTTATTTATAATTGTATGAATGGAGTGGAGAGAGGTACTCATGATATCATGAGGTACTCTAAGTAAGAGTACATAACTATAGTAATGAGGAGGCAGACAGGCAATGCGACTGCCCTGTATTTTTGAGGCCAACAGGTTAAACCTAAGGAGTTTACTCGATATTCAGGAATAAAAGCCCACACAAAATATAGTATGAAGCCAAATTGGGAGCTTAAGAAAAGAAAAAAGCCACAAATCACTCTCTGTGGCAATGGCAATGATGAATTTTCCACCATTTTCACTGTGACTTCAGACAATCTTGGGTCCCTGAAATGACCACTCAGGCCCCTCCTGACAGCTTGGCCACCTCAATGGTGAGTCCCCTGTCCAAGCACCAACAAGGAAGCTGCAGAAGGGGTTAAAGAGGGAAAACTGAGGAACAAGCTAAGTCACAATGGCACCCCTCTTCGCACTTACTAAATTACTCTAGGTGCTTCCAATGCTTCTTCTAGAAAGCAAATGCTATTATTTAGTATCAGTATCTTTCTAGTTAAAAAAATTGTTTTTAATTCACCAATGTTTAACTGTGATTGATGTATGCTACATAACTTTTATAATGGAAAAGCAACAAAGCTTACCAATCTAAAAAAGTGTACTTAAATTAACATTTCTATACAGGTGATTCAGGAAAAGTTGCACAAGGAAAAAGGAATCAAGGACTAGGGTTTATAAAAGGGTGGGGGAATGTGGGTAAACAGGTGATGGGCATTAAGAAGGGCACTTTTTGAGATGAACACTGGGTGTCTTATGTAAGAGACGAATCACCGGGTTCTACTCCTGAAGCCAAGACTACACTGTATGTTCACTAACTTTAAATTTTAAAAAATGGGTTAATAAGTGAGATATAAACACTAGAAAGAAAAGGACCAAAATTGGGGCCCTGGGTGCCTCCGTCCGTTAAGCATCTGACTCTTGATTTTGGCTCAGGTCATGATATCATGGTTCATGAGATCAAGCCCCAATTTGGGCTCCACACTAACAGCGTGATGCCTGTTTGGGATTCACGGTCTCCCTCTCTCTCTGCCCCTCCCTCACGCGCTCCCTCAAAACAAATAAACTAAAAACAAACAAAAAATCACTGAGACCACCCTGATCCCTTTTACTACTCCACACAGGCAACTTGCTTGGATAGTTTACTTTCTGGTATTACACAAGATGAGATGCTGCAGAAATTAAGTTAAAAACTCCATACTGGGGGCGCCTGGGTGGCTCAGTCGGTTGAGCGGCCAACTTCGGCTCAGGTCATGATCTCACAGTCCGTGAGTTCAAGCCCCACGTCGGGCTCTGTGCTGACAGCTCAGAGCCTGGAGCCTGTTTCAGATTCTGTGTCTCCCTCTCTCTGACCCTCCCCCGTTCATGCTCTGTCTCTCTCTGTCTCAAAAATAAATAAACGTTAAAAAAAATTTAAAAAAAAAAAAAACAAAACTCCATACTGAAGAGGAGACTACTAACCTTTGCTCAGGCCTACTGCTAAAATTCTGGCAGCCAAGTTCATAAGCTTCCAAGAGAAAACTGGAGGATTTGTCTCTGGGGGGAAAAAAGGCCCGACTAGATACTGACTTTGAGGACTTCTGGTAAAAGAATCAGCATCCATGGGGGCGCCTGGATGGCTCAGTGGGTTAAGCCTCCAACTTCAACTCAGGTCATGATATCATGGCTCATGGGTTCCAGCTGTGCTGACAGCTCAAAGCCTGGAGCCTGCTTTTGTCTCCCTCTCCCCCGCTCACACTCTCTCTTAAAAATAAATAAAAAGTTAAAAAAAAAAAAAAATCACCATCCACCAATCACCCTAAGGTGAGGCCTACAAATTAACAAGCCCTACTAGTGAGCTTTTAAAAATAAATTAAATATTAACAGAAAGCCAAGGATCACTAGACACAGAAAGCCCCTAAGATCAAGAGGGATGAAAACAAGAAAAGAAAAAGAAAAGTACATTAATCTAGAAAGTCCAACAATCAACTGACATGAATTGAGGGAAAAGGAAAAATGGAGCAGAAAATTATTGAAGAAGTGATACAAAAAAACCTTCCCACAAACCAGACATTTTTCCAGAAGTATATAATAGCACAATGAAAGCAGGAGGGGAAAAAGATGCATCAGCAGAGTGTGGTTACATGACCATCCTCAGAAAGAAAATAAAAATAACCTCTTGTGCACTCTTTTTTCTTAAGATATTCCCAGATTGTACTCCATCAAAACACAGCTGTAAAAAAAGGTCGTAGGGCACCTGGTTGGCTCAGTTGGTGGAGCATGAAACTCTTGATCTTGAGTTTGTGGTTTTGAGCCCCATGTTGGGTATGTAAATTAAAAATAATTTTTTAAAAATCTTAAAAATAATACTAATACTAAAAAAGGGGTCTTAGTTGAATCCAGGAAGCAGGGAATCCAGCACTAAAAGGTACATAAAGGAAATCTCACTGATGGTGATGAGAAGTCCCGAAGTTTAGTTGTGCTACAAGACTAAGAATAACCCGTATGGATGGAAGCAAGAGAACAAAAGCTCCAACAAGATGTGTCTAGAAAAATGAGGAGTCAATAAATTATTTGATATGTTTAACTATACTGAAGAGTTTTCTCTCTAGCAAACTCTGTGGATGAACTGATAAGCACATATAAAATTATTTTAAAAACTCTATAAAGAGCAAAAAAAAAAAACCCCTCACCCACAGGCAAAGAGTATTAACGCTGAGGGGAAAGAGCAGGGTTGTAAAAAAGAGAATAGTCATGATATACTATATATGGCTCAGCTGTAAAAAAAACATTTACATTTACATAATCATAAAGCACACACTGAAAATTGATTCAACACTTATATTTGTGCATAAAGAAGCTACTGGGAGCATATGAGGACACGAAAACAATGTGTATATATGGAGAGTGGGGAAAGCAAAAGAACCAAATAGTCACTATTCATGTTAGAACCCTACAGAATTCTGTCTAAAACAGAAAAAAACAAAAATTACAGTATAAGCATATTATTTAAATCTATATAGGTAAATACCTAACAGCTAAAGGAGTTGAAAACAGTTGGCTTTGGAAAGTGGGAATTGAACTGGAGGAGGAAGAGTAGTGGGAGGACTACTGCCACTACCATTTTTTTGTTTGTAAGACTTACAGTACTTATATGACTTAAAATTATGTATGGGGTGCCTGGGTGGCTCAGTCGGTTAAGTATCCGACTCTTGATCTGGGTTCTGGTCATGATCTCATGGTTCATGAGATTGGGCTCTATGCCGCCAGCACGGATCCTGCTTGGGATTCTCTCTCCATCCCTCCCCCGATTGCGCGCTCTCTCTTAAAATAAACAAAACTTTAAAAAGTATTAAAAGTATGTACATATATTACTTTGATACAGACCTGAAACAAAATTGTAAAAGTGAAAGAAAAAACTAAAAAGTATAGGAGAAATTTCAGTAAATATATGAAAAGCATTGGAAATTATTTTTCTTTTCGTGGAGGATCAATTTTGAAACCATTTTTCAAGTTAAATATTAGAAAAGTAAAAATATTTGAAGTACCCAGAAAAGCACAATAAATTACTGTAGACCTAAAACATTTCAATGGAGAAATGTTATCTTTCTGGACAACAGCAGCACAGCCCACATTTTGGCTAAAATAAAATTATTAAATTACCTTGGAGGTTGAATTTTGAATTTTTCAAAGACTTCTGGATAAAGTAATGGAAACACCACCATCTCTTTTAGAGCTGCAATATGATTCGACAGGCCACCAATGCTATCAAATCGTACCTGATAATGGAAGGGAAACATGGACATTCTCAGATTTGGAATCAAAATTAAAATATCACTCCATTTCTATACTAGGCTCAACCTATACACAGCCAACTGAGTAACAGCATTTTAGTTGCAGCCTGAAAAAGTCTGTAAAGTTTCGGATTTAAAGAAAAATTGGTTAAACTTTAAAACTAAATTAAAACAGTATGTAAGTTCAAGCATACAAGATCGTACTCACTGAAGAATCTAGTTGCATTGGATCAACATCTGCAAGACTTGCTCCAATCTTCATTCTATCTTTATAAATTCCTTTTAATTCATCTTTCCGAAAATTTAGTGGGAGGCACCTATTTTTAAAAAATTAAAAAGAAACACCCATTAGGGTGTTGGGTAGCTCGGTTGAGCTTTCAACTTTTTTTGTTTGTTTGTTTATTTTTGAGAGAAAGAGAGAGAGACAGAGGGTGAACAGGGGAGGGACAGAGAGAAAGAGAGGGAGACACAGAAACCAAAACAGGCTCCAGGCTGCTCCAGGCTGATGTGGGGCTTGAACCCACAAACTGTAAGATCATGACCTAAGCTGAAGTCTGGCGCTTAACCGACTGAGCCACCCAGGCACCCCAAGCATCCAACTCTTGATTTTGGTTCAGGTCATGACCTCGAGGTTGTGGGATCAAGCCCACTTTGGGCTCCATTCTGGGTATGGAGCCCACTTAAGATTCTATCTCCCTCTACCACTCATGCTCTCTTTCTCTCTTAAAAAAAAAAAAAAAAAAAAAAAAAAAAGACAATAAAAATAAAATAAAAATAAAACTCCTATCAGTTCACTTTATCCCCCAAATTCTATGTCAGAATATGGACATTTTTCCTAAAAATTTAAAAACAAGTTGGGGTACTTGGGTGGCACAGTCAGCTAAGCATCTGACTCTTGGTTTCAGCTCAGGTCATGAACTTGTGGTTTGTGAGTTTCAGACCCTGCATCAGGCTCCATGTTGGCAACGTGGGGCCTGCTTGGGATTCTCTCTCCCTCTCTCTGCCTCTTCCCTGTTTGTTTTCTCTGTCTCTCAAAATAAATCAATGAACATTATAAAAAATAATTTAAAAAATTTAAAAAGTTAAATTTCAATCAGCAACTGTGAAATTATGTATTTCAACTTCATTTTCTTTACAGGTTGAGAACTTTAATGTTAGCAATATTTATACCTAAAGTTTTATTATTAGAGATATACAGTCAAACGAAGTACCAGCGTTCAAGATGCCACAGCATCGTAAAGTAATTCATGGTTAGCAATTCAGACTGTATCAATATACTTTATAATGACTGTGCTTAACATATACAGAGTATTTACTACTTGTCAGGCTGTTTTAGGTGCTTTATATGTAACAGTCCATGAAATCCTCAAAACAGTCATTTATTGAGTAGCTACTATTTCTCCTATTTTAAAAGAAAACTGATGGGGTGCCTGGGTGGCTCTGACTCTTGGTTTTGGCTCAGGGCATCATCTCGCAGTTCATGAGTTTGAGCCCCGCATGCTGACAGCATGGAGCCTGCTTGGGATTCTCTCTTTGCCCCTCCTCTGCTTATGCTCTCTCTCTCAAAATAAATAAATAAACCTTAAAAAAAACCCGAGGCACAAAAAGATTAACTGAAATGCACAAAGTCACAACTGGTTAAGTGTCAGTTCCTGGACTCAAACCAAAGCAGTGTCTCCAGACCTGCAATAACTCTGCTACAGTACCTCTCAGCAAAATATTCATAGTCCACCAAGCATCTTGGATCCACATCAACCATCTCAAGCAAGAATGAATCACTACTTTCCTAACTACTTTCAAAAACAGTTACAGTAGATTATAAAAAATACACCTAGAAGTACCTGCTTGTTTTATAGATGGAGAGTGGAAACTGCTTATGTTAGAGGTTAAGACACGTTGGAATGCCTAAGAAAAGAAATACAACTGAACACAAGTAAAAGCACACCAAACTCACCCCAAGTGACAAGTCTTGGTATCTCCAGACTCCACAAGGAATTTATACTGTGAAATCTAAGATGAACACGTTTTCAATTGTGGCTTTTTAAAAGGTATTTCTCAAATAACTTATTTATTTATTTATTTATTTACATTTATTTATTTATTTTCGACAGAGCATGAGTGGGGGAGGGGCAGAGAGAGGGAGACAAAGAATGTGAAGGAGGCTCCAGGCTCTGACCTGTCAGTGCAGAGCCCGGTACAGGGCTTGAACCCACAAACCGTGAGATCATGACATGAGCTGAAGTTGGACGCTAACTGACTAAGTTATAGTTCTTAATAGAAATATAACTGCATGATATAGAAACTACAGGATTAGATGTACATTTCTATGAATGAAGGCAAAGAAACATCAGTCTAAGTAATACAGGTTTTCGATGATCTAACTCAGTGCTGCCAACAGAAATGAAATGTAAGTCAAAGATGTAATTTAAAATTTTCTATTAGATACACTAAACAAAGAAAAAGTAATAATATATTTCACTTACCCAACTTATCTAAAACATACCATCTCAATATGCAAAATAAATATTTAAAAAACTGAGATATTTTACATTCTTTCTTATACTAAGTCTTTGAAATCCAAGAATGTGTTTTTTTTTTTTTTTTTACAAAATTTTACAATATTTCTCAATTCAGATTAGGTACATTTCAAGTGCTTAATAGCCACATGTAACTAGTGGCTACCATACTAGGGCAGAGCTAATGTGGTAAAAGAATAGAGCTTAGGATACAAAGAATGGTCGGTTTGCACGTCCCTTCAATTATTATGTTTCTAATTGCTTCACCATGCAGTTTTTACTCTATGAGAATATTACTTTATTAGGATACAAGCCCTGCATTTTTTTCACTCCCCTGACCACATCTGTAAAATGGGTATGATCCTTGCTATAAACTTATATATGAACTTACACGAACTTATATTACAAAAAGTTATGAAATAAGTAAACCCATTTTCCTAAAGAGTTCTATAAGAATGTATTATTATAATTATTATAAACAGAAAAAAATGTATTTGAAGTGAAAAAATTTCAAGTTTCCTCAAGTCCATGTTTGTCAAGCACCATTTGAGCTATACAATGGCTGTAAAAGAAAATGTTCTAATGTATTTTAAGTTTCAAATATAGATGTTTCAAACAAGATGGCATTCTAATTTATACATTAACTTTTTGTAAAAATTTGTACATGTTTATTTATTGGGGGGGGGGGGGGCAGAGAGAGAGGGAGAGAGAGCATCCCCAGCAGGCTCTGTGCTGTCAGTGTCGACCTGACGTGGGGCTCGATCCCATGAACTGTGAGATCATGACCTGAGCCGGAATCAAGAGCCGGATGCTTAACTGACTGAGCCACCCAGGTATCCCAAAATTTTAAATTTGGTCAAGCTGTATCTGCTCCCAAATTATTCAGCCTTCTCACCACTTACAAAAAAATAGCTTATAGTATTAAAAAGCATCAGTAGAAGACTTACCTGTTGATAGCTCTATTGCGGCTCCTTTTCCTCCGTCTCTCAAAGTGCTGTTCATCTTCAGAAGAGGAAGACGAAGTAGAGTCACTACTGTGGATTGCATGCCTTCGCCTAAAGTAAAGAGCAAAACTGAAATCATGACGAAGGAGGGCAGGAAAAACAGAGGCATAAGATGCAAACATCAGAATTACCTAAGGATCCAAAAAGATTTATCAAAAAATTAATACATTTGCTGAAGCAATGGAGTAGGCTTTGATGGTTCAATCTTTTGGAAGGAATATAATACATGGATAACTGAGAGGAAGGGAAAGAGATAGGTGGCTGTGATAGAGCTGACAATCAAATGTTCGTTATGATAGAATATGGTCCAAGCACAATGACTTCTTAGTCTTGATGTAAATCAGTTACCCTCAAAGAGAAAGGTGGGAAAAAGAGGATATTAAACTCTTTGGGACTATAACTTCAGAAAGCATTTTCAATATTATACCACATATAGCTTCACATTTGTAATATTATACTATATATAATTTCACCTTTTGAAATGTCAATCTTAAAAGGAGAACAGGAGAATTTTTATGCAAACCAAAAAGGATCAAGAAGAGTTTAAAAAATACTAGGAATACAGTGAGAAATAAGATGACCTTTTATCTACAGTACCATCACCTGTAAATTTACAACTGTCATTTACTGCTGTGTCAATATGGATGTATTACTTAACCCATATAAGCCTTAATTTTCTCACAAAAAGGAGGTAAGGATATAATCAAATTCTTAGGCTGGTTGGTAGTACTAAATAAGACACCAAGTGCTACAAATACTGAAAAAAAATTTCAATCACTTCTACCTTTGCATTTGTTGCAAAACACCCATAGGAAAAACAGAATCTAGCTGGGAAAACCTTTAATCATTGGCTCAGGGTCTAGAGCTTTTCCTGAGTCAGAGTGCAATCACAGTAAGTAGATATTTCCAAAAATATTAAAGGTTCACAGTCTATTATTTCCATAACATAGGTGCAGAATCTTATACTCTGAGAATAAGTTTTTCCACTATTCACTTACCAGGATCTGAAATGTCATAAAGATGGGGGGGAGGGGAAAATGGGTGATGGGCATTGAGGAGGACACTTGTTGGGATGAGCACTGGGTGTTGTATGTAAGCCAATTTGACAATAAATTATATTCATTAAAAAAAATGAAATGTTGTAAAGGAAATTCAGTCTCTATTTGTCCCACTTACTATGATTATTCATATGTTCTGCTATTACACATTTGACTAGGCAGTGCTGGCCCAGACACTCCTAGAGATGTTAATGTTATACATTACCTTTGTAATTCCCCCTTCACCCCAGTCTGAATTATGAAACACAAATGGCCCCACAGGTTTTGGATAAGGGGTTTCTCACAGATATATAAATGAGAAAATAATCCTCCAATGTCCACCTCCCCAAACATGCCCAAGACTATTCTTATGATTGGCTTGAAACTAAAACTATCTAGTACAAGTCTGCAATTTTATATGAAAGACTAACTTATTTAATATTACCATTAATATTACAAAACAACTCTAACCTGGAGGCACATAATTCACAAAACTGTAAGTGAATTCCGTATGTATTCACATAATGAAGACTAACTTCACAATAAAAAGGACTAACATTTATTAAATGCTTCTTGTACCAGATAGTAGATACATTATCCCACTGAGTCTTAATTAAAGCTCTGGACAAGTACATATCAGCAGGCTCACTTTAGAGTTGCAGCCAATGTAACTGGCTCGTAGTTTAAATAACTTGCTTAAAATATTAGAATTAGGCAACGATGGTGTCAGAACTCAAACCTTTGTCTATTCAAAAAACCCACTTTCTATATACACTGGTAATTTCCAGTTGTTTATTTCACAAACCAAAAGAATTATAAGCAAACAACAAAACCTGTGGACTGAAATAAATTTTCCAATGTTTGAAAAGGAATTAAAAGAAAATTTTTTTAATGTTTATTTTTGAGACAAAGTGTGAGCAGGAGTGGGGGATGGGGGGGGGGGGCGGCGCAGAGAGAGACGGAAACACAGAATCCGAAGCAGGCTCTAGGCCCTGAGCTGTCAGCACAGAGCCCGACATGGGGCCTGAACTCATGAACTGCGAGATCATGACCTGAGCTGAAGTCGGACGCCTAACCGACTGAGCCACCCAGGCGCCCCTGAAAAGTAGGGTTTTTAAGCATTGTAGTTATAACAAAGACATAGAGCACTCAATACATGCCAAATAGTAGTTTAAATGCTTTTCGTGTATTAACTCATCTAATTCTCACATTACTGTGAGACAGCTAATATCATTCTCATTCTATGGGTCAAAAAACTGAAATGAGAGGTTAAGTAACTTGCTAAAGGTCATTAATAAGTGGTAGGGCTGGGCCTGAAACCTAGCAGTCCTAGTCATGGGTCCAGGGTTTTCACAATTACTCTATACTGTAGAAAGGCCATTTTTTCAGTTTTAAAGAGATTCTAAACACCCACACCCACACTCACTCTTTATTTTTCATTTTACTAAAACTGTTTGAAATTCTGGCATAGACAAGTGCTGGACCAGCACTGTGAACTTAATCAGTGTTTAGAGTTGCCAGTTCTAGCACCTTGACACCAGGTAAGGGGCACTCTGGAATACTGGTGAAGCAACGGTACTAGGTTACCTTCAGGTTCAAAGGGATTGGGCTTGTTCCAGAAATTGCAGACTGAAACTAAAGAATACACCTTAGATGAGTAGAGGTGAGTAATCATAAGAAAGAAAATCCTGCTTAAAGGCAGCATTCCTGAACCTCTGTTATGGTAAGCACGCCAAAAAACCCTTGGAAGATCCTGCACTGTGGCTGCAAGGTTTTTCGACCATTTGCCATGGGTACCGAGAGCAATGCCCAAATGATTCTCTGGATGTGTGCTCTGGTCCCATGCCTAAGTAGGTGAAGTAGGACATGAATATAAACAGAAGCTGGTCTCTTTAAGAAAAAGTAAAAAGGCTGAGCAAAATGACCATTACAGTGTTAAAGGGGAAGAGATGTTCATATCACCTTGGTAAGAGTGTTAGGGGGAAAAAAAAAAGGTTTAAAGGGCTACATTCAAAAGGTCAGATAATATTAACAGTTGAAATGTGGAGAAATTGGAACATGCATACATTGCTTGTGGGAAAGTAAAATAAAGCAGCCATTCTGGAAAATAATTTAGCAATTCCCTGAAACAGTAAATATAGTTAGCATTTGATCTAGCAATTCCATTTTTAGGTACATACCTAAGAGAAGTGAACACATAAGTCCATACAAAAAGTTGTTCACAAATGGTCATGGTAGCATGATTCACAAAAAGTAGAAACAACCCCCAAAATATGGTATATTTATACAATGGAATCTTATTTGGCAATAAAAAAGAAGGAAGTACCGATACATGCTAAACGTGGATGAACCTTAAAAATGTACCAAGTGAAAGAAGTCACTCACAAAAGAGTCCACGTGTATGAAATACTCAGAATAGGCAAATCTACAGAGACAGATAAAAGATTAGTGGCTGCTCAGGGCTGTGGGGGATGGAGGGACTGGAGATAACTAAAGAGTACAGGGTTTCTTTCTGAGGTAAGAAAAATGTTCTAAAATCGTTTGTGGCTATAGCTGCACAACTGTGAAAACCCCTTGAACTGTACATTTTAAACAGGTAAACTATATGGCATGTGAATTGCATCTCAATAAATGTGTTATCAAAAAGAAAAAAATTTTTACAAAGCTATCAAAACCAAAATCAGTCATTAAGTCAAATAATGTGACTCAGGGTACAATTTAAATATCTTAGTTCATACTTTAATTTAAATGTGTCAGAATGAATAAACAAACAAAAAGCAGAATCAGACCAATAAGTACAGAGAATAAGCTTGATGGTTGTCAGACGGGTGGTGGGGGGGTGGGGGTGGTAAGGGAGGATGGGCAAAATGGGTGACCAGGAGTGGAACATACAAGGCTTCCAGTAATGGAATGAGTAAGTCACAAGAGCAAAGGTACAGCATAGGGAATATATCGTCAGTACTATTTTAATACCGCTGTTACGGTGACAGATGGTAGCTACACTTGTGGTGACCAAAGCATAACATATACAGTTGCTGAATAACTATGTTGTAAAATTGAAACTAATGTAACATCATGTGTCAACTACATGCAAATAAAAAATAAATAAATACATAAATACATAATAAAATAATAAATGTGTCAAATCTTCCACTAGTGTATGAGATCTGAGGGCAGGAATCCTGACTTAAGTCATTTTTATATCCATAGTGCTTAGTACATGGTAGTACTCAAACATTTGTTAATTGGAGAAAAAAAAAGTCCTGCACCCAAAGAAGTATGAGACACTTTACATAAATAAACGGTAGACTCTGTGAACCAAATATGGGAACCTGAGCACCAAAGGAGCAAAAAAAAAAATTCCTACCTGCTGCAAGATCCATTATAGGTGGTGACTACAGAGGCAGTCATTAAATACATTACTTCCAGAAACATATACCCATTAAAAATGGAAGAAGAAATTTAATCTCAAAGGAACTGCTGGCCTTTTTCACTTCTGTTGGATCTAGTAGAGGTTTATCCTTTAAGTCAGGCAACCAAGACAGCTGCCCTGGGCCTTATGCTTGGTGGGGATTCCAGGGAACGTTACACTTTACCCCCCTTTTCTGCAGATCATTAGATTTCACTATCAAAATACTGGTCTTTAACAATATTCCAAAGGGGCCTATGAAAAGTAATGATAGTGTGGCCTCCTTTCAGGTGCAGTTTATCTTGGGCAGCTCTGACAGTTGCCCTCCTGACCCTCCATCCTTCTGGGCTCTGGTTTTATGGAAAGGGATGATGAAACAGGAAATCTAGGATGTACGCTTGTGATTTTGACACTCTGAAAATGAAATTAGAAGACCTAGGGACACAAGCAGTATTTCATATTTTTCCTAGAAGAATGTCAGTATTTACAAAAGTGTTGCTTTCAGTTATTAGTCTGCTTCTATGAGGAGACTTCCAAGAACTGTTCAAATAGTTGAAGTCTCATAGGATTTCAGTCTCACCTCTGAGGAAATTAATATTAGAAAAAAGTACCATTTCCACACAAATGTCATTTTTCCCCCTCTCTTTAATCTTCACCACGAGCTCTCTCATTCATGAACTACTATAATGTTATTATTACCCAGAAAGTTTTAATGAATCAGAAAGCCTTTTTTAACTTGGGAAAATGAGGAAATAACAAGAACTACCTCTTTGGACTTAAATATGACAGACAACCAGCAAGTGTTATGATGTAGAAGGAAAAGAAACCCACAAATAATTTTAATAGTCAAAGAAAATTAGTGTTTCTTACTATATGAGAAAAAAATTTTTTTAAAGTGGAAATAAAACCTCAGGGAAAAAACCAGATCCAGAAGAGGATGGTTAGCATCGTGAAAAGTCTAGAAAGCTATGTAACTTAGAACGTTTGTCACAGTAAGAAAATATGTCTGTGATACTATGTGAAATAGTAGACTTAACCTACACTCTAACTTAATGTGAAGATTAAATAAAACAGTCTATGTGAGATGCTTATTAACACCAAGCCAGGAATACAGTAAACACTGAAGCAAAGGTAGCTCTCTATTAGTAAAGTGTGGAACAACGAAATAAACTACCTTACCATGGTAGTTACTAACTACCTAGTAATGGAAGCAAAAGCAAAAACTAGTCAGTGGTAGCAGGGATAAGAGCACTACAGGCATAGAGAGAACTCTCCAAGATACAGGATTCTAGAATTCTATCTGGATACATCCAGTCCTAAAACTCTAGAATCCTACCTATCACAGCCACAATTACGTTGTTATAAATCAATCAGTACTTCAGAACCAAACCTGTTCATTCGTTTACAATAAGGACTTCTTGGTCCCGCAGAAGATAATCTATATCTTGGTCTTGCAGGAGAAGCTGGGCCAGTGTAAAATATGTTGGGCTTTCTCTGGTGACGAGGTTCTAAAAAGAAGAATTATAGGTATGTGACATATTAAGTAGTTATGAAGATAATTTTGTTCTTCATCTAAATACTTACAAAGGTGCTGCCTTCCATGAAAATACTAGTACATATCTACCACAGACTATTTTACTGTCCACGTTTAAAGTCATTTATGTCTGCAGGGTTGCTATTGAAAATTATATAAAGCACAGACACCCACCCAACCAAAACACACACTGGCCATAAACAACCATTATGATTGTACTGATGCATAACAGCTGGTTATCAGCCCTGCATATATATGCTCATTAGGACTGAAACACAACTGTAACATAAATCAAAAGCAGTCTTATTTACACAAAGTGAAAAAATAAACTAAGTTGAAAGCTATAAAATCTAAAGTAAGTAAAGACAGACATGAAATTTCAAAATGGCCCAATTATTTGCTTTGGTCAAGGCTAACATCTAACTTTCTTGAAGTAATGACTTCCTGCACATTTAGGATAATTTAAGAAAGACAACAGCCATGGATATTCTACAAAATGAAAACATGAAAAATAAGAGCAAAGGAAAAGCAGTAAAGATAAAAGTAATATAATTACATCTTCTCCTAGGACAAATATATGTAACACTTACTTTCCAATGGAGCCTGGTAATAAACAGTAGCTTTTCTCTGTCTAAGATAATATCGTTTCTGATTATCTTCTTCCCCATCTTCTTCATCTTCATCGTCATCATCTTCATCATCTTCGTCATCATCTTCACCGTCATCTTCATCTTCTTGGTCTTCACCCTCTTCAGATGATTCTACAGTTAAGAAACATTTACTTTCAGAATACTCACCAAAATGTTAACAATTTTTAATAAAGGGGAATTGAAAGAGAAAGAGACCCTCCTTTAAAAATTTACTTCTAGATTGCTCATAGAAATGATTCTTTCGCAGCATTAAATGAAGATTTTAAAAAATGAAGTAAATTATAGAATTAAAAATAACTAGAGGAAGGAAAAAAGGAAATAGGGAAAGATGTTTAAAGGCTACTGTCAGTAGTACCAAACTAAAGTTTATGGTATTGCTGCTGATTTCATTAATATAAGTGACTATGCTTAAGTTTCCAAGTTAATTTAACATGTTGACAAATTAAAGTATCTCCTCACTTAGCTTTTTCCTTTAATTTTTTCATTTTTACTTATTTTTAATTTTAATTTTTTAAGTAGGCTTCACGCCCAGTGCAGAGCCCAACACAAGGGCCCGAACTCATGACCCTGAGGTCAAGACCTAAGCTGAGATCAAGAGTTGGATCCCCAACTGACTGAGCTACCCAGGCACTCCAACTTTTGCCTTTTAAACTTAAGTTTTAAATTCCATCCAGCCCTTCTGGCTGTCACTGAGCTACACAGAGCATAACTCAAATATCTACTTACAAAAATGTAAAACACCTCACCAAATATTTAAAATCCATTTCAGAAAACCGGTTTTCACTCAAGAAAAGTTCTAATAAATTACAGTTGTAATTCCTAACAGAAGAGCAAAACTTAATTTTAATCACCTTTCAACTAAAATTGGTAGAGATGTGTTGTCTATAATGCATTATATAAGCAAACCAGGTTTATTTGCTTTAGATTTGTAGATTTCAAGTACTTTCCCAAACAAAACACACTATCCTTTTAAGCTTTCCCCTGCCCTCACTTTTATTTCATTTTATTTTTTCATTTTTTTTTTAATTTGAGAGAGAGAGAGAGAGAGAGAGAGAGAGAGAGAGAATCTTAAGCAGGCACCATGCTCAGCTCAGCACGTGACCTGAACCGAAATTAAGAGTTAGACGCTCGGGGCGCCTGGGTGGCTCAGTCAGTTAATTGTCTGACTTCGGCTCAGGTCATGATATCGCGGTCTGGGAGTTTGAGCCCTGCGTGGGGCTCTGTGCTGACAGCTCAGAGCCTGGAGCCTGTTTCAGATTCTGTGTCTCCCTCTCTCTCTGACCCTCCCCCATTCATGCTCTGTCTGTCTCTGTCTCAAAAATAAATAAACGTTTAAAAAAAAAATTAAAAAAAAAAAAAGACGCTCAACCAACTGAGACACCCAAGCGCCCCTCCCCTGTTCTCACTTTTAAATTATGACCAATCCTTTGATCTCTCGCAAAATACCAATAATGTCACAGCTTCTGAATAGAAGAGCTGAGCTATATTCTACTAAATAAAAAGTGCTGAAATTCAAACCCAGAAGTAAAACAAAAGACTAACCCACACTGCCTTCTTGATTGTCAGTTGTTTCCTCATCAGTTCTTTGAATACCTTTTTGTTTTCCTCTTGTGTACATATTAAGATTCTCCTAAAAATGTTTAAACGGAAACCATTAACATTTAGCATATTTATTTAAAAAATTCAGTAGGACCTTCCTATCTTGCTTAATAAAATGAAGATATTTATAGCTATAAACTGTTAAAACTCCAGCAGTATCTAGTAACTGATCAAACAAATGCTGAACAGTTTAAAGATGTTGAAAACAATGAATAATTTACCAAAAATGGATAGGTACTATAGAAAAAAGGTTAAATTGGAGATCACTAAATCAGCTGTGAAACAGGAGGAGATATTCTTTTTTACTGAAGTGTAGCTGACACACAATGTTGCATTAGTTTCCAGAGTGAGGAAGGAAATATTTACTTCTTCTGTTTCATTAAACACTCCCAAGTCTTCAAGTTCCCTCATTCGCTGTCTACGCATCTTCTTCATGTCATCCATTTTTTGAAGTACGGCTTCAGCAGTGCTTTAAGAAAATTGACATAAATATAAGCTAAAACTGTAAAAGAGTGGTACAGTTTTAAAAGCTTGATTTTTCTCCCATTATATTTTTTAATTGCTGGGATTTTAAATATCTCTATACAAGGCACTGATTTACCTGTGTAAAAATATTCTATCATTTTTTTCCAAGAATTTAAAGATCTATATAGAATCATTCAAAGTCCTCTAATAATCTTTCTCCCTTTTGCTTTACACAGCTGAATGCACTCAGGCTAAACACTCAGGCTAGTTGAAATTTATGATCCTTCCCCAACAACAAATTATGCCACCTAAATCATCTTGATATAAATAATTTTTACTTACTTTGTTATAAGTTTGTCAAACAGCACAGATTGGTTCACACTACTGTAACGACTTCGAATCCTACAACTTCGGCGAACTTCAACATCACCATTCTCTTCATGCAAGCGTTCTTTAGTTTGAACAATGTTTCTAGTCCTCAACGACCGAGTAACCGGAACCACTTTGTCTTCAAGATGTGTAAATGAAAATAAATGGAAAGATTTTAAATAATGGCATTTATAAAACAGTTCTAAAATGAACAATTGAATAGCTACACTTTCATGTAACAAGATCATAATATCTTGAACTGACCTATCTTAAAAATATTAGGAAACAAAAATAAAGTTACAGCATACACCTACCATACGATCCAGCCATTCCACTCCCCAGAGAAAAGGAAAGATATATAGTACAAAGATTTGTGTTCAAGGCAGGTTTCTGATAGCCCCAAACTGGAAACAACCCTAATGTCCACCAAAAGATGAATAAACAAATTGTGGGAAATAACCTAAGTGTCCATCAATGGATAAATGGATAAAGAAGATTGTAAAAATATACACACATAAAAGAATACTATTCAGCCATGAGAAAGAAGAATATCCTGTTGTTTGGATATTCTTCCAAATACCCAAGGTCCATGGATGGACCTTGAGGGCATTATGCTAAGTGAAAGAAATCAGTGAAAGACAAATACTGTCTAATATCACTTAAATGTGGAATCTAAAAAAAAGCCAAAATCATAGAAACAGATTAGGATGTTGGTTACCAAGGCCTGGGAGGTGAGAGAAAAGAGGCAATGTTGGTCAGAATACAAATTTCCAGCTATAAAATATATAAGCTCTGAGGATTTAATGTACAGTATAGAGATTATAATTAATATATATTGTATTATATACTTCAAAGTTGCTGAGAGTAGATCTTAAATGTTCTCACCACAAAAAAGAAATAGTAATTATATGACATGATGTTGGTGTTAGGTAAAACTATGACAGTAATCATTGTGCAATATATAAATGTACCAAATTAACATTTGCTGTACACTTTAAACGTACACAATGTTATATGTCAATTATATCACAATAAAGCTGGAGGAAATACACAAATTGTGGTATATTCATATAACAGAATACTCAGCAAGAAAATGCAACAACATGGATGATATTCAAAAGTAATTATACTAAAAGAAAGCCAGACAAAAAAGAGTGCATACTGCATAATTTCATTTACATAAAACTCTAGAAGATGCAAACTAAACTATAGTGATAGGAAGCAGACTGGTGATTGATCAGGAATCTTGGGGTGTGGAAAGCCTGGAGAGGAGCTGGGGGTATGATCATAAAGAGGCCTGAGGAAGTTTTTGGCAGTGATAGTTATCTTTACCATCTAATTGTGGTGTGGTTTCACAGCATACATTTGTGTCAAACCAAACAAACTGTATACTTTAAATATGTACAGTTTACTGTATGTATCTCAATACATTTGTACACAAAATATGAACTACAGGTTTTAAATCTGAAATGACTTTAACATTATTTACCTTCTTTGCACTCTTCTTTTTTCTTATCAGCCTGCTGTCTGGCCAACTGCCTATATAAAAAAAACATATTAAAAATTTTAAAATAATTGACATAATTTTAAATCCCATATTTTATGATAACTAAAAAATAGGGTAAAAAGTTAAATCAGCTTAGAGAATACTAAGATACGTAAAAGGCTAAAAAACACTGAAAAATAAAAATCTTTAGAATATCTATGCTCACGTATGTTTAGTTACGGCTAAACAAACTCTGAGAAGCCTGTTGTGAAATGCAATGATACATGCATGAACTCTTAAACAGAATTAATCAAAGTATCTTAGTTAAAACAAGAAATTATATCATTAACCTAAGTACTGGGGTATAACTGAACTGTAAGTATTGTGCAAAAACAAGACAATGTGTTTTATATCATAGGAATATAGTTATTGCACATCCTTGACATATTTGTAACTATAAACAGAACTAATGTCTGTTAATTTCCTTCTAAAAACATTTGCTGGCTACTAACTTTATGACCTGCATTATCATTCACCTGCAGAAACAGTCCCATTTATGAATCAGATATCCCACTTACAAACTGGCAGACAGAATCTACTGAGTTGGAAATTAAACACTTTCAAAGGCTTAAAAAAAACAAGTACCCTCCCCTAATATTTTTTCCAAAATCCACTGAACAAACAAAACAGTTTATCTCATTAACTTATTTTTAGGGACACAATTTTCCATACCTAGATAGCTACATCTATTAATCAACCTATATGTCAAGCTATTTGCAAGTGGGCTGGTTATACACATGGGATTTCAAATGTGACATTTTAAAATAAAGTGGAACCATCTTATCCAAAAGTTAAATCATGTGTCCTCACAATAATGTAAGTCATCATGAACTCATTATCTCTTTTGGTAAGAACCAAGAACAAAATAAAAACATTTGAGCAATCCATCAACAGGTCAGGGCTAGCTTGTTCACAGGCTCATAGACATTTCTCATAAAAGAACCCCTCCCTCCATACCATGCAGGTCTGCACTTCCTATTAGTCCCTATTAAATGCTAGAACACAATGATAAAACAATGTTCTGGCCCCCTCCTCTCCTCTCCCTCCTCTTTCTCCCTTTCTCACCTCCCTTCCTCCCTCCCTCTCTTTTTTCTCTGCCTGTTGGGGAATGGGAGCACCTCTCCCCTTGCAGGGGTTGATAAACTTTTTCTTAAACAGTTAGATAGTAAATATTTTAGGCTTGTGAGTCATAGTCTCTGTCACAAGTACTCACAAAAACAATTCTAACAACGAAGCAGGAAAGCAGCCATAGAATGAATGGGCATGGCTGTGTTCCAATGAAACTATTTACAAAAACAGGTGTCTGGACTTTTCTCAACTCCTGCGAATCTGATAAAAGCTACAGATCTTTTCTACCTAGAAAACTGCATATACACATACAAGTTTATATCTTCTTTCAGAGGTTTCATATGCCCCCTGAAAACTATGATTATTGGACCATAATCAAGAACTACAGGACCAAAGAAATAAAGATCCTGCCCTCAAGGTACAGTTACTCAAATCTTTCTATATTAGTCTAACAGTCTTAGTCCCCTGGTCTTTGAGCCTCAGAGAGAAAACAAAAGAGATGGAGGGACATAGAAAGAAGTAAAGAGATTACTACACTCAGGCAAACTAGCAACACAAAAAGGGTCACCCTGGTAAGAAACAGGAAACTACATAAAACAAAATTCAACAATACTGTAGGCCACTTTATCTAAGTCTTATAGAAACAGATCCTGATGTTATCACTATGTAAAATAAGTCTTTGTAATAATGATCTTAATTCAGAGATTATATAAGATAGAAATTCTTCCCCTCAGAAGGCATATAAATGGCCAATAAGCACATGGAAAGATATTCAATGTTATTAACCATCAAGGAAATGTAAATCAGAACAATGAGATACTTTCACACCCACTAAAACGGCTAAAACCAAAAAAAGATGGACTATGACAAGTGTTGACAAGGATGTGGAAAAACTGGAACCCTGATACACTGTTGGTGGGAATGTAAAACGGTACAGCTGCTTTAGCCAACTGTTCAGCAGTTCCCCAATGTCCCAGCAATTCACTCCTAGGTATATACCCCAAATAATCAAAACCCTATGTCCACACAAACTGAACACGAATGTTCACAGTATCATTCATAACAGCCACAAAGTAGAAACAATCCAAATGTCCATTGTGCAACAGAATCTTATTCAGGAATAAAAAGAATGGAGTGCTGATGGGTACACAATAAAATGAACCTTCAAAACATACCAAGTGAAAGAAGCCAGACACATAAGGCCATAAATATGATTCCATTTTCATAAAATGTCCAGAATAGGCAAATCCATGGAGATGGAAAGTAGATTAATGGTTCCTAAGGGGCCAGTGGGGAGGGAGAAGGAGGTGGGAGATAATATAACAGGATTTCTTTCTGGGGTGGTGAAAAAGTTCTGAAATTGGACAGTAAGCGATGGTGACACAATATTGTGAATATTCTAAAACCACTGAACTATATATTTTAAAATTGTGAATTTTATGGTATGTGAATTATATCTCCATAAAGTTATTATTTAAAAACAATCTGAAAAGACAGGAATTCAATATATTTTAGAAGGAATCAAATTTAAAAATACCAAGTCACTCATCTTTAATTCTAGATTAAAAAAGTACCTATTTTAAAACATTCCTTTATACATTTTGAACATAAGGTCCAGCACAACTTGAATAAGGTACAGATTTTTTATTCATGTTTCACAACTTGAATAAGGTACAGATTTTTTTAAAAGATAAAGACTTTAAGGACTTCCAACATTAAATTTTTTTGACTATGTACAAGCCAAACGAGACATAGATTTATTTACATTTTATACAAATAAAACTATGAAACTGAACACTAACAAAAATATTAACATGAGGTTTTGCTGAAATAAAATAGCCATTTGCTGTGTGAATATGGTACAGACTGCTATCAGTTTCTCTTAAATTTGGTTTGTTTTATGTCATGACTCAATTCATCCACTTCTCTTTTTGAAGTATTCCAAACCTTCATTTCAACAGCAGGTCATGACATCACATCCATGGCTTTCTCTTCAAAGCATCATTTATGTATTATGGTCAGACTCAGTTTTTATCTCATGAGCCTGAGATAATTCAAGCAGTACTAGTTACTGCCAACTAGTTGTAAGCACAAATGTAGGGCCTGAAATTTTATGACTATTCTCTGCAAGGTAGCAATTTAGATGATCCAGAATGTCAACTTTTACTTCAGATCATGAAATAAATTTTAAAATTCTCACACAGAATCCATGGGCCACTCCCCACACCCCAAGAAGACTTGAAGTTTCAGAAATACTGGGGTAGTTTAAATTGTATGTCAATCCTGTAAGTTGTACATTTCTCCCCCCACTTTAGCATCTCTGAAATTAGAGATGGGTCTTAAAATTGATGGAATGTTTAACTTTCGGTGTTTTTTTTCTCTTTTACTGTCTCATGAAATAATGAGTGTTTAAAATGCTGCTATCTTGGATCCCATGAAATACAGTAGTAAACATGCCATAAATAATGGATGAAAAAATGGATGCAAATTTTAAAATGTGTAATGAAAGACTATTTAAACAACAGTAGCAAAAAAAATAGTAACAAAAACAAATTTAAAAGGGCATGATGTCATTTATCTGGAAAATCTGCTACATAAAATAATCAAAATAAACTTAAGAGGAGGGTTCTAGTCCTATAAGTCATTATGAGAAATTTATGAAAAGAATTAATATATAAAACAATTATTTCATCAAAAGAAATTTATTCTAATTAGCACTTTCCCGCTCATTTATGTTAGGCCCACCAAAGTGGGAGGAAAAGTAAAGGTTTTTAGCTAATTAAATTTAAATCTGCCCCTAACCAAACAAATCCAAGTTCCCTGAATCACCTATCTAAATTCACTAAAACTAATTCCTTGAGTATTAAAATGGAATTCATGCCACCTACCTCAGGGTTCTTGAGAAATGAAATTTAAGTATGTATAAAGCATCTAGTCCCCTTAGACAAGTAAAAAAAAAAAAATCATGTTCTGTCTCCTATGTGACTGCTCTAGAAGCATACTAACACAAATTCATAAATAACTCAGAATTGATTTGCTTGATAGCAAGCAAACAGAAATATAATTCCTATTCTGAATAAAGGCTTTGTATAATTATGAACAAAACCACATATCATAAACAAGTTAAAATGAAAAAGTCACAAATATACTCAAATAGTTTCAAGCAACTTTGTCAGCTGCACTCACACATATCACAAATACTCTCTGTGAACAAGAAAATAAAAACAAACCTGGTACATATTAAAATTTTAATTCAATGATATTCATTTGTGGTAATTTCATTTCGTCTTGATGATTGGTCAAGAATACACTTAAAAATTAAATGCAAATCCTAAGTTACTTTAAAACTATTTTGAATTGGAATTCAACCATCTTGTATTACCTTGTAAAATGCCTTCCATTAGCACGTTTCTCTGTTATTTCCATATTCTTATCAAAACTAGAATCTGAAGAATTCTGTGCATTTTTTCTCAAAGACCTTAAGGCACGCGTCCGGTGGTAGGTTTCAACTTCCTTAACTGAAGACCCATCCTTTAAGAAAAATTAAGAAAGCCATCTAAGTTTTTCTTCAAACTCTCTAGTTAAACTCCTAAGAGTTTTCTTTGATTACAAGTTTTTAACAACTGCTTTTTGTGCAGAATCATTCTGCATCTCCCCAAGAAACTACAATAGTATCTAAACAATCATTTCATGATAAACAAATACCAGCAAATTTCATGATAAACAAATACCAATATCTATGAAATAGCTAATATAAAATTTATTGATGGTTTGTGGCTCTATTTCATAGCAAGTACTCCAGGGAATAAAGTATATAGTTTACAACAAATGCTCCTTTTAGGCTATGGAAATCAGAAAGACCCACACACAAACCATTGCCTGTCATGCAACCACTGGCAGCAACTTTAAGGTAACTGGACCATCAGAACTATAATTTGGGCTTGGATGACAAAAGGAGTTATTACCATCTCTTTCACAGTTTCACCCAGATGATGCAACACTTGAATTAAAAAATTGTTTATGTATGTTAATCTGTTATAAAAACCATAGTGCTCTACGTAACTTTATTATTGCTCAATAGACTAGAGTTTCTCTTAGTGAGCTGCTTTATGAGCTACAGAGCTTGTCATGAAGTATTCAAAAGTTCATACATATCTCTCTGAAATCATATAAAGGCTACTTTCACATAAAAATAAAAGGCCAAAGTACCTAACAAGTCTCTAATTACATGCCATACTACTCTGAAGATTGGTAATTCTAGAAAAACAGGCAGTATTTTTAAAAACCTGCAACATTAGTGTACCCCCAACCCCTTAGGCTGGCTTTACCCAGTCATTTCATTTTGTTTTATCAAGACATTTGATCATTTAATTTTGCTTTGAGCACTGGTTCACAAGTAAAATAAGGATATGTAAACCACAAGGATTTGTGTTAAGAATTAGGCGGGTACTTCATAAAACGTTAAGTGATACCACTTTTATCAGTGTACCTACATGTAAGGATGGTTGAAAAAGGAATACCTTACACTTTTAAGTAGGTGTCTTATTTTTAAAATGAACAGCTACATCTTAGATGGGTATAGTATAACAAGACTTTCTAAGAAAAATTTTATGGGAATCTATTTCCAGATTCTCAACTTCCATATGTACTTAAAAAAAAAAACAAAACTGATTTGCGTGAAGGCATCCTCTTCCATTTACCTCTCTCTCATTTTACAAAAGAAAGTCATGTCTCTCACCCATTCTCCATCTTACCATTGTGGACTGCCTCAAGGCCTTAAAAACCTTCCTAAAGCCAAAGAAAAACACTAGTGCAGGTGTTAAGAAAGTGAATGACAAAGCAAGGCAACAAATCCTTTGTTAGGTAAGGTAGTTTCTAAATTTCTGCTTTCAACAAAACTGAAAGGAGACCTAATCAAGCTAAGAGACCATGAAAAAAATTTTTGGGCTAGTGTTTTTCAGCATACAAGCCAGAAAAACCAAGTGGCACTGCTAAACTCCTTTCATTACTGTCTACTTACTTATGTGAACAATGTTTCTCATTTCTCAGTGCTTGCATTTATAAAAACAATGAAACTAATGACAAACATGATCTTCAGCAGTAAGATTCTTCCACAGATATATGGGTGGGGGGACTTCAACCACATGAAATCCTAATGAAATCTTACTTTCTATGTTTAATCATTTTTAATCAAAACAGGTATGTTTTTGCTGTTTGAATCAATTGAATATTAATAGATTGTATTTCTTATAGCCTTGTGATCACAAAAAAGTGTAAAACACTTCGAATTTTTACAAGTACAAAAGGACACTTAAATTACTTTTAAGTACAAAAGTTTATCAAGATAAAATGCTGTGGGTTAAGTGAATTGAGAATACAAATTAAAAGAGAGGAAAAAAAAGAATTAAGATAAAATTTCTGGCTGTTAAAGGAATGTGTTTATGTATTTTTTTAACGTCCAAGACAAATATTAAATAACTACGGTTTTTAGATTCCAGTGGATAAAAAGACCGATGTAGTAGTTTTATTTTTTTAATGTCAGCACTGTAGGATGACAGAAATGATCCCCTTCCTAACTACTTAAACCAATCAGGATGGGATAAACCTTAGATAGCAAAACCATTTTAAGGGAAACCTTTAAAAGTACAAGAGAATACAGAGAAACTCTTAGAATAAAACATGGGCAAAAACTTTCATAACATTGGATTTGACAATGATTTCTTAGATATGACACTGAAAATACAGATAACTAAAGAAAAAGATCTGGAATTAATCAAAATTACAAACTTTTGTGCCAAGGATACTATCCACAGAGTGAATGGAAACCCATGGAACAGGGGAACATATTTACAAATCCAATTAACTGACAAAGGATTGATATCCATAATATATAAAGAACTCCTATATTTTAACGACAAAAAACAATAAAAGAAATGGGAAGAAGACTTGAATAGATATTTCTCTAAAGAATATATACAAACGGCCAATAAACACAAAAAGATACCAAACTAGTCAGAGAAACACAAAGCCAACCTACAAATGAGATGTCACTTCACACTTGCTAGGATGGCTATTATAAAAAAGAGAAAATAAGTATTGGTAAGTATGTGGAGAAATTGGAACCCCTGTACATTGGTGGTAGGGATGCAAAATGGTACAGCCACTGTGGAAAATGATATGGCAATTCCTCAAAAAATTAAACACAGAATTACCATATGATCTAGCAATCCTGCTTCTGGGTATTTACTCAAAAGAAGTGAAAGCAGCCATTTGTATACTCATATTCACTGCAGCATTATTTACAATAGCCAAAAGTAGATGCAATCCAACTGTTCAATGATGAATGAATTAAAAAACTGTGGTACTTACAGTAGAATATTATCCAGCCTTTAAAAAGGAAGCAAATTTCAATACACTGCTATAATGTGGATGAACCTGAAGACATTAGGCTAAGTAAGATAAGTCACAAAAGGACAAATATTGTATGTTTCCTCTTATGTGAGGCTCCTAGGGTAGTCAAATTCATAGGGACAGAAAAGAATGGTAGTTCCTAGGTGCTGGGAGGAGGGAAGAATGGGGAGTTACTGTTTAATGGGTACAGAGTCTCAGTTTTAGAAGATAAAAGATTCTAGAAATGGATGGTGATGATGGTTGCAGAACAAAATGTACTTTAAGGCTACAAAACTGTACACTTAAAAATGGTCAAAATAATATTATGTTATCAATGTTTTATTACAACAAAAAAAGAAAGTAGTATCATCATACTCCTGAAGATAATAAAAAAGGTTTGTTTCCATAGGAAAAAGGGAGGGAGGTGCTAACTACTGGGAAAAAAGATTCCCTGAAAAACTTGGAAGACTTAATTTTGTAAGTGGTATAAGTCAATCTTTGATTTGCATAGTGAGTAGCTTCGTTCATACTCCCTAAATAAGTGCTAGGCATCAAGAAAAGCTTTCCTTAACTGTTTGGAGAAAAAACAAAACAAAACAGATTCTTGGGGAATCACCTACATAGAGGTACATAATGGGGAGTTTTAAAATATCAGTTTTCAAAAATGTTTCTTACAAAAACAATATAAAAATAAAAGCAATACATGCTCATTATAATTGGAAAATGAAGAAATGCACAAAGATGAAAACATCACCTTTAATTCCAGCTACCCAGGATAAATGTCAACCTTCTGGTGTATTAACTATTCTTTTCCTATGCAAACATATTCACACAATATTTAAATTGGACTATTATTTATGTTTTGTAACTTTTTTCTAGTAACACAAAACATTTCCCATGCCCTGAAATACTATTCTAAAAATCTTCTAAAATGAATGACTAGTATTCCAGCCATTACATGAATCAATTTAATAAACTGCTTAATGAATTATATTTAAATTATCTGCAATTTTTCGTGTTATAAATACTTCCAGATGGATTATCTTATAAACATCTGATTTCCTAAGGAAACTAGCACAGTTATTAAATCAAAGTCACAGTTTAATATAGCTTATCAAAATAATTCTCAAGGGGTAAGTTAAATGCCAACTGTGCATTAACATTTGATGATAGAAATGAGTACTTTCACTTTCTATTTTTTACATTTTACAACATGTATTACTAGAAAAAAATTTTCTAAGAAGTAAAAAGCCAAGAGAAAACGTGCTGAATCTGAAAACTAAACCTGGAGATGTAATGTCCTCATTTATTTTTTTTTTTAAATCTACTTAAATAATGAGAGCACTGATAGTTCTTTAAAGTAGAGTTTTAAAAGAGGAAAAAAATATTTTGTTAAGATTTTTCAGTCTCTTATAATCTTGCAGAATCAGTAAGTTAGTTCAGGGAAGAAGCAACAACAGAACAAAAGCTTTTCCCCAAAGTAGATACAACTGCGTAATAGAAATATTCTAATATGTTTTCCCACAAAAGACCAAGCTCATCCAACCTTTAAATTCCTAACAAAAAATATGTATGTGGGTCAGTTGGTTGAGTCAATTCAAGTCTCAATCCAACCACTGAAATGTAAACAGGATTTTTAAAATCACAGTCAAAATACTGACGTAAAATGTATTCATCTAGACATAGGACCCCTTGAAAGCTTGATCAGCATATTCTAATACACAATGGTACACATGTTATACCTAGTATAGCAGTGATATCCCTCCTAAGCTTCATCTTTTTTTTTAATGTTTATTTTTGAGAGAAAGAGGGAGGAAGGGAGAGAGGGGAAGAGGTGGAGAGAGGGGGAGAGGTGGAGAGAGGGGGAGAGGTGGAGAGAGGGGGAGAGGTGGAGAGGTGGGGAGAGGTGGAGAGAGGGGGAGGGGGAGGGAGGGGGAGGGAGGGGGAGGGAGAGGGAGAGGGAGAGGGAGAGGGAGAGGGAGAGGGAGAGGGAGAGGGAGAGGGAGAGGGAGAGGGAGAGAATGTATGTGTGCACACTAGCAGGAAATGGGCACCGAGAGTGGGAGACAGAGAACCCAAAGCAGGCTCTGTGCACCATCAGCACAGAACCCAATGTGGGACTTAAACCCAAGAACCGTGAGATCATGACCCAGGGAAAAGTTGGACGCTCAACGAACTGCGCCACCCAGGCACCCCTCTCCTTAGCTTCATCTTTAAATAAAGGTGTGTGGGGTCCAGTCTTCATCATGAATCTATTCCACAAGCTCCAGCAATTTGATTTCTACCTCTTCAGCTCTTAAAATAGACCTAAAACTATCTCCCAATAGCTAAATCCAATGGACTCTGCTCTACTCCACTGACTTCTATGGAGTTGATCACTCCCTTCTTTAAGTGCTTTGATCCTTTGGTTCACATGATACTTAAAAAAAAACAAAACACCATAATTCATTCCCTTCTCATCCTTAAAATATAGCCATTACTGCGGATCTTCTTAAATATATTTGTGTTTTGCTATGTCTTCTATTCAGCTTCAAGAATTCAACTATCACTTCTATACAGGTTGACTACCAAAGATATATAGTTCTAACTTCTCCCCAAACTCTAGCATACTCCCAAGGGTCTACTGCACACCTCTTTCGCTGGAAACACTGCCTTCCCTCTCTATCCGAATAACTCTCAGATTTCTTGCAGTATAATTTGGCATTTTTCTCTCTGTTCCTTCTAGTATCACTTTAACTTAGCCTCTAGTTTTCTCTGCTTTGGTTTATTGTATTAATAGTGTACCAATTAGGAGCCCAAACTCTTTTTTTAAGTAGGCTTCATGCCCAGCAGAGAGCCCAGTGCAGGCCTTGAACACATGACTCTGAGATCAAGACCTGAGCTGAGATCAAGAGTCAGATGCTTAAGCAACTGAGCCACCCAGGCGTCCCAAGAGCCCAAACTCTTAAAGACAGACTGTCTAGGATTGATTCTTGGCATGTCACTTAGAGCTGTACAATTTTGTCCAAGTTACATAAGGTCTTTGTGCCTTGGTTTCCATATCTGCAACGAGGATAATAATAGTTACTTGATAAGGCAAATGTATGTGTGTATATTACGTACCATGCCTGGCACGTAGCAAGTGCTATGTGTAACTGGTAGCTATTAATATTATAATATTTTAACTGGTCTTCCAAACTCCAGATTTGTTGACTATAATCCATCTTTTTTTTTTTTTTTAAGTTTATTCATATATTTTGAGACAGACAGACCATGAGCAGGGGAGGGACAGAGAGAGGAGAAAGAGAATCCCAGGTAGGCTCCACACTGACAGTGCAAGACTTGAACTCACAAACTGTGTGATCATGACTTGAGCTGAAATCAAGGGTCAGATGCTTAACCACTGAGCTACCTAGGCACCCCAATTATAATCCATCTTAAACACTATTTTATCAGATTCCTGTTCCAAAAGTTGCAACTTCTAAGCATAAAATCAAGGGCCAGTCTTTAACAGGAACTAACAAAAATGGACTACCTACTGTTCCTTCAAAACAAGTATACTCTCTTGAATTCAGAGCAGCCATGTCATTCAACTTCAGGGTGCAACATTCATTGCAACATGTCAAAATATCCCTATTCATGCTTTGGGATACTTCACTAAGCTGTACACTTTCCATTTTTCTGTGTTGTGTTATACTTCAAGTTTTAAAAACTCTTCCATATGTTGTACATCAGTGTCATTTGCAGTACTTTTCAAACTTTTAAATAAACAGACTTTAAAAGTACCTTCTACATACCACAGCACGTTTTATTTTACCTAACATATAGAACAAAAATGTAAACACAAGCTAAAAGTAATGTATAATCATCTACCTGCTACTATCTATGAGATACTATCCCCTACTATTAGCAAGAAACAACCCTAAATTTCGTGAATCAAAGAGCCTTGGAACTGTGAAAGCACAGAAATAGGCAATGGCTAGTCTGACTCTGGGGGAAAACGAAACCACAAAAAGGGCATCTGAATGGGTGAAAATGCTAGATCTTGTGATCCAAATACGATGAAAATAAAAGCTTAAAAAACAAAAAAAAATTTAAACAAAACTTCAGAGAACACATACAAGTCAGGAGAAAAAAACCCCAGCTGAGTGAGATAATATTCAAAATGTGAATATAGAATGTGGTTTTAAATAGGTGACTATTAAGTATCTTCAGAAACCGAAAATAAGGTCAGCTTCTGAGATGAGATGAAAATACAAGTTAACAAATTAATATTAATAAATTTAATCATCTTTAAAAGTAACTTACCCTAAGAAATGATCTGTCAATAAATATGTGGCTGAAAAGACAAGAATACCTAAAATACTCAGAGTGATCAAGAAGTTAAGTTTCTGAAACGCACGATTGATGTCAAAAGCAACCTGTAATAGAACCAAATATATTGAATGTAAGCCCCCAAATTAGAAAATATTCCAATCACAAAGGTATGTTTCATTTTTGGTATTGGTGGGCTTTGTGAGGATGAATACATTAGCCCTTAGGACTACCCTTTTTTTTTTTTTTTTTTTTTTGAGCCAATCCCATGCTAAGTAACCCTCAGAATATAATTTGGTCTATGGAGAATTTATAGAAGACAGGAATACTATGGCTCAAAAAGGCATAATCCCTACTAGAAATCCTGGCCTGGGGAAAAAAGTCCTTTTCATTCTACCAAATCCATCTGAGTGCTAATTATTCAACCACCACATACCACTGATATGGCAATTATGGCATATAGTTCTGTACATTGATGTGTTAGGTGTCCTCTGCTAGACTAAGTTCCTTCAAAGCAAGGACAGTCAACAATAAATATTTATTATGTATCTAATACACTCTAGGTTCTATTCTAGGTCCTGGGAAAACAATGCTGAACAAAAGGTCAAAACCCTGAACTGTACAGAGTTACATTCTGATTTAGCAAGACACAAAATGTTTTAAAAGTAGAAAATTAATAGAATATGTCAGAAAGTGATAAGGAAACATAAAGCAGAGTAAAGAGAGAGATGAGAGCGATCTGTAATTTTATTATTTTGTGTGTGTGTTTTTAAGTAGGCTCCATGCCCAATGTGGAGCTTGAAAGCATGACCCTGAGATCAAGAGTTATATGTTCCACTGACAGAGGCAGCCAAGTACCCCAAGAGAGGCTTGTAATTTTAATAAGGTGGTTAGAGTAAGCATCACTGAAAAGGTGAAATTTTAGCAAAGACTTGAAAGAGGCAGGTTCTCCTGTGTAGAACCTGGAGTGACATCGCTTATCATAAAGGTGAATTTGAGCAAGTTATTTTAGTCTCTCTGCCTCAGTTCTCTCATCTGAAAAACAAAGATTATCATATCAACCTCATAAGAGGATTGAGTTGACAGTTGTGAAATTCTTGGAACACGTTAAGTACTATAATTTCTGAGATTCTTTTTATTAAAAAAAATGTAAAAGGTAAAGCAATGGGTCATGCAGATATTCAGGGGAAGAGTACGCCCAACAGACGGTAGAGAAAGTATAAAGACCCTGGTATTCAAGGAGCAGGTTGAGCAGTGTAACTGGAATACATTAGGTTTTGCAAAAAGGAAAATGGGAGAAGACGCCATCATAAAGAGAAAGGGGCACCCAAACTTTTAAAACTTTTAGAGATTTTTGAGCAGAGAAGTGATCAACTGCTTCTGACTTTTACAAAGATCACTCTGGAAGCTATACTGAGAACTGATGATTGTGGAAGAGGATCATTATACACTAACTAGGGTGGAAAACCAGGAGGCCAGTCAAGAATCTATTTTAACAACGCAGGGAAGAGATAATGGCTTGGGGCTACTATGGTGACAATGGAAGAGCTGAGAAGTGGTCAGATGCTGATTGTATTTTGAAAGTAGAGCCAACAGATTTTACCAATTTGAAATGAGGAGTCAGGAGTCTCAGGTTTTTGGCCCGAAGAACCGGAAAGATGGAGTGAGCATCAAAATGGACTGTGGTCTTAATTGCTGACAGTGACTGAGTCCTAACTATATGCCAAGTGTTCAAGTTATCTCCTTACATGCATGATCACACTTAGTCCTCACTACCCATGTGGTGAGTATCACCTCTTAACAAGTTTATAAACCTGATTATTACTAAGCTGAGATTCAAAACTAACAGTTGTCTTAAGCACCTGTATTACTTATGTTCAATACGTCATTACAACCACAGGATCTAGCATTTTCAGAAGACAATAAATATTCAGTAAGTATTTATTGAAATAATTAGATTTTCTGAACACAGGTTAATAAGTGACCCAAGTTCAGCGCAGAAGTGTCTGGCCTCCTCAGATCTCAAGCTCTGTCTGTGATTGAGAAACAGATCCTGAAAGTCAGGAAAAAAAAAATTTTTTTTTCAATTCAGAATCACAACTTCAGAGATTAAACAGACTTTTTCACTCCCCTCCGTAGAGGAACTAGTACAGGGTGCCTACAAAAGATACGGATAACCAATCTCATACCGCGATCACTCCCTTAACTATGTTTTGTCACTCTCTCCCCCTTGGCCTCTGACTTTCCAGCTCCTAACCCTCTCTCTGGTGCTATTTTTCTCGGCCCTATGTCTACCCTCCCTCAAACAGAACTAGACTACTTCCTGCTGCCTTAAGTTTTCTAGTGTTGCTTCCTTAACTTCTCCACCCTTTTGTTAACGCTGTCTCCTCCACCTGCGCCTCCTCCAGAGGCTGCTGCAGGGGGGTGGAGGGACCCTCTCTCCTGGCCTTAAATCTACACATCGAAAATCCTATCGTACTCCAGATCTCGAAGGAGAAGCAATTCTTTCAAGACGACTTTATTGCTCCGCCCCCTTGGAAACTTCCCCTATAGACATCGTTTATAACTGCAGCATGATATAACAGAAAGGGAAAGAAAGGTTTTGGAGGCAGAGGATCCAAGTTCCAATTTTAGATCTACCGCTTACTGGCTACCTTCTAAAGTCCATTTTTTTCGTCTGTAGGATAGATAGGCATAACTACCCATTTTCATGGAGCTGTTACGACGCTTAAGTGAAGAAGGTGTACGTGAAATGTTGGTCTCCGTCCCTCCACATTATGCAACCCGGTGTTATTCGCTGTGCTATTACCGAACCTCTCTGGATCGCAAATGAAGGTCAGGGAACCTGAATGACCATCCTTCTACTCCTGTGGCCCCTAAAACATCTATTGTGCATCCAGTAGGGCGTCCGTAAACGCGTGCGAACCTAGGGCAGGCGCCTGGGCGATAGGTTAGGGAGATGGGTGAGATGGGGGTGGGGGCAGCCCGACAAATCAAGGTTCCAGAGGGCTTCGGTTTCCTCGTTCGCGAAATGAGGTAGTGTCGAACTGCTGAGCCCTCTTCTACACGGCCCAATCTCTTGCCCCGACCCACACCCACCGGGGCTCCGATCTTAGGAAGCCTTCCATTTTACTTGTCCTCCGCAACATTCCTCCCACCCCCCACCCCCCACCAACTGTCACCCGGACCGCGCCGCCCACCCCCAAGCCCCACCCGGACAACCGGCCGCGGGCAGTCCCGCAGGCCCGGCCCCAGGGGCCCGCCCCGGCCGCTACTCACGCCCGCCGCGGTAGCGGTGACGGCGGACTGCTCAGCGGCGCGGGCCGAGCGGAGCCGCCTGCGGCCGATCTGCTCCAGGCTGAGGAACTCGTTGGACAGGTCCAAGGGGTCGGTGGCCGAGGAGGCGGAGTGGCTGTGCAGCTCTAGGCTGCTGCGGAGGACCACCATCTTCCCTCTCTCCTCGCCGGGCGTTCGCGGCGGGAGACGGGGTCCAGTCGGTCCGGCAGCCGCACAGGCTCTTCCGCGCTACGAATTCTGGCGCCACAAGCTCCGCGCCAGCGGCCGCAGAGCGCGCACCCGGAATCCCTCCGCCTCCTGTCCCGCCCACGCCGCCTCACTAAAACGGCGGACTCGAAACTTTCCGCCGATCCGCTGGGCGAAAGACTTCGGGCCGAAGTTGAGGAGGACCTGCACCGACAGTGACCTGGACATGAGCGGACGGTGGCGGGAGAATGCTGACTTCTTTTTTTATATAGTTCCGGCTCCCTGAACTCAGCGGAGGGAGACGGCCGGTAGCGGCACGAGGTCCCGTTTGGAATTTTGGCGCGTGGATGTCAAGGGGGGGGGGGGGTTAGGGAGGCTCCTCCGGTTCTGATTGGCTGGCAGGGGTCTGGCGGCTCCTCCCAGCCCCGCCGGTCACCTGCCTTCAGCTTCCCGCCACGCAGGATTCAAATGCAAAATGCTGAGTCCTTGACTGGAGCGGGATAAAACCCTTGGCTTAAACAGGTTTTGACTTTGATCCTTAAGAGCTTTTTACAGATAGCTTAACCAAAACAATTTACCTAGCAAAAGAAAACAGAAAGGGACCTAAAAGCTAGCCTGCAGAGTGCTACAGTTGAGGCCAAAGATTCTCTACCCAGTGCTGCCGCATTCCAACTATACGCTCTTGAGTAAACTATTCCTTTGTGGGTCTTAATTTTCTCATCTGTAAATTAACTGTAATAGTAGTAATAGTAATAATAATAATACCTGTGGATTTAAGATATTCTACTTTAGAACCGTGTTTGCACATAGGAAGAGCTCAATAAATGTTTGCTACTATTAAACAATTACAGAAAATGGCTTCTCTAAGATACAGCAGTTACTTGACTACTTTGAAATAGATAACATGCTGAATGATCAGAATGTGAGAGAGGAGTTCTGGTGAAACTGAAAAAAGCTTTATTGATTTGGATAACTACGTTTCCTTAATTCGACACTTATTAAATATTTATTGACAATCTATTTTGTGCCAGGCAGTATTCTAAACACCGGGGATGCAGCAATGAATAAAAAGAACAAAAATGCCCTCGTGGAACTTAAATTCTGGTGGAAGGAAAAAGACAAGAAACTAAGTAAATGTTTGTTACTATAAGTGTTGAAAAGAAATATAAAGTAGGGAAGGGCAAGGGGAGAGGGAAGCGTGCAATTTTAAACAGGATGATTAAGGAGGGTGTCATGGATAAATGTAAGCAAAGACCTGAAGAAAAGGAGAAGAAGGGAGAGGAGAGGGAGTTAGACACCAAAGAAGAAAGAGCCTTTATGAGTAGATCCTGAAGGGCTGTGGGCCTCAGCTTTAAGATTTGCTCCTTTTTATTACAAGTGACATGTAAAGACATTACAGCATTTTGAATAGAGGTGTGACCTTTTCTGACTTCTTCAAAGAATCCCTCTGGCTGCTACATGGAAAATGCAATCTTTGGGTTTATTTAAGCTAAAAAAAAAAAATGTTTATCTGAACTTCCGATTTCAACGGCTGTCCTGTATTTTTATTTGCTATATTGGGCAGCCCTCCTTAGGAGGCCACTGCAGTTGTTCAGGCAAGAGATGATGGTGACACAGACCAGTGTTAGAGCAGTGGAGGTAATTAGTTGAATTCTGGGTGTATTTGAAGTCAAGAGACAAGTGAATTTGCTGATTAATTGGATTTAGGTGTGAGAGAAAGCGAGGCATCAAGGATGACTGTTTTTATTTTTTGCTTTGACCTAATGGAAAGAGGACACTGCACTTAACTGGGATGGAGAAGCAAATTTGGAGGGAATGTCAGGAATTCCTTTTGATGCACGCTTAAGATAGACAAGTTATTATATATTATCTATGTTCTGTACTTAAAATTTGGCCTTTGAAAAAGTTTTCACACATATATGCATTATGCTTACCACAGCATTATTTGTAATGTCGAAAAACTGAAAACGGAAAGGTCCTTCAGTGAAGCCTCACTTAAGAAGGATGTTATACAGGGGCATGTGGGTGGCTCAGTTGGTTAAGCCTCCGGCTGACTCGTGGTTTTGGCTCAGGTCATGATCTCACAGTTCATGAGATGGAACCCCACAGAGGGCGCTGTGCTGACAGCAAGGAGCCTGCTTGGGATTCTCTCTCTCCCTCTCTCTCTGCCTGTCTCCTGCTTGTGCTGTCTCTGTCTGAAAAATAAGTAAACACTAGAAAAAAAAAAGGATGCTATGCAGTCATTAAAATTATGTAACTCTGTTAATTTAATTCTATAAAAAGTTGGGCACAGTGCATTATAGCTTGCTAAGAAACTGCAAAGAAGCATCATACGGTTCCATCTTTGTTTTAAGAAAGTATGTGTGTGGGGGTGCCTGGCTGGTTCAGTCGGAACATGCAACTCTTTTTTTTTTTTTAATTTTTTTAATGTTTATTTATTTTTGAGAGAGAGAGAAAGAGACAGAGCATGAGCGGGGGAGGAGCAGAGAGAGAGGGAGACACAGAATCCGAAACAGGCTCCAGACTCTGCGCTGTCAGCACAGAGCCTGACTCAAGGCTCGAACTCACAAACCACGAGATCATGACCTGAGCCGAAGCCAGATGCTCAACCGACTGAGCCACCTGGAACATGCAACTCTTGACCTTCGGGCCCCATGTTGGGTATGGAGATTACTTAAAAATAAAATCTTAAAATGTGTGTGTGTGTCTGTGTATTCACATTGGAATAAAAACCAGAATAAACTATAACAAAATGTTAATGGTTAATTTCTGGATGGTAATACTATGGTTGTTGTATAGTTTGCACTTTTCTCATTTTTTCTGATTTTGCAGTAAATATGTGTCACTTTTATAATAGAAAAAACGTTTTAAGGTGATTGTTTACCCAATATAAATGGAAGAGAAAAGAATATTTAGAGTAGCATAGTCTACCCTTATGTGCGCTTTTCTTTATGCATGTTATACCTCAATAAAAATTTATAAAAAGAACTTCCACCCAAAAGGCATATATGCATTTGTGATTGTGTTAGATATCACCAGATTGACCTCCACAGAAATTATAGCAGTCATTTTAGTTCTTTTAAAATAAGTAAAGGGGCACTTGGGTGGGTCAGTCCATTAAGTGTCTGACTCTTGATTTCAATTCAGGACATGATCTCACAGTTTGTGAGTTTGGGCCTCTCATTGGGCTCTCTGTGCTGACAGTGCAAAGCCTGCTTGAGATTCTGTTTCCCTCTTTATCTGCCCCTCCCCTGCTCTCTCTCAAAAATAAATAAACATTTAAAAGATTTATAATAAAATAAGGCATAGAAATTTAGAACACCAAGAGATAGAGACAGCTAAAGGTTTTTCTCTGTTCCTTTATTCTCTCTCCAACAATATTAAGAATAACCACACTTGCTTCAGCCTTTGGCTGGTGTAGTCAGTTGAACCGTGTACCCCAAAAGGAGATGTCCAAGCCCTAAACTCCAACACCTGTAAATGTGACCTTATATGGAAGTAAGGTCTTTGCAGATGTAATTAAGGACTTTGAAATGAGATCATCCTGGTTTATGGTAGACCCTAAACACAGTGACTGGTATCCATTGTGAGAGAAAGGAAAGGGGTGTTTGACACATAAACACACACATAGAAGAAGAGAATGTGAAGATAGAGATAGAAATTGGAATGATGCATCTCTAAGCCAATGAATGCTAAAGATTTCCAGCAACCACCAGAAGCTAGGAGAGTGATACAGAACAGATTCTCCCCCAGAGCCTCCAGAAGGAACCAACCTTTCTGACACCTTGATATCAGGCTTCTGGCCTCCTGAGAATTAATTTCTGGGTTTTCTTTTTTTTTTTCTTTTTTTAAATGTTTTACTTATTTTTGAGAGAGAGAGAGAGAGAGACAGAGAGACAGAGTATGAGTTGGGGAGGGGCAGAGAGAGGGAAATACACAATCCGAAGCAGAGCTCTAGGCTCTAAGCTGTCAATACAGAGCCCAGTGCAGGTCTCGAACTCATGAACTGCAAGGTCATGCCCTGAGCTGAGGTCAGACACTTAACTAACTGAGCCACCCAGGTGCCCCTCTTTCCTTTTTCTTTTTAAAGCCACTTAGTTTGTAGTAATTTGTTACAGCAGCCTTAGAAAACTTATGGGTTGGTCTGGAATTGGTCTTTGGCAGGTGATATTTCTTTCCTTTTAATTTTAGCTATTGTAGAAAGGAATTACTTGATTTAGGAAAAAAGGGGCAGTGGAAACATGTTCTTTCCCACAGCCCCAGACTGCTTACAGAGGATCAAGTGTTTTTACCTCACATGTGAAAGAAAAGAGGACTGAGGTAAGAGCTAAGCATAATTCCATTACCTCATTTTCAAATGAGGTTATAGGTGGGTCCCTTTCTGTTCTTTGGTAACAAAGTTACAAAGTAAACACCAACTTGGACAGGGATTTCTTTCAGTAATGTTGTAAGTGTGACCTTACCCAATTCAATAGCTAATCTCATTGATTTCTATTAAAAGAAAAAAACATTAATCACATAGAAGCGTGGGGGGGGGGGTCATAGTTGCCATTTGCCATTTTTTAACTACTCTGAATTTAAACAGACACATCCACATCTATTTCAGAGATTTTGAGTGGGTCTGGGTTAGTTAGGGTCCCCCTCCTTTTATGGAAATCCTACGGGGACAGATACTTCATTTCCCTGTTAACCTGGCAACTAGGACTCAGGCATGTGACCTCAGCTCAGTCAATGGACGGCTCCCACCTCAAACATTCATTGCCTCTTGAAGGAGTGACCCAAAGATGCAAGGGCAGAGATTATTCATGCAGCAGCAGATGGTACAGAGACAGTGGCATTAATGGTGGCATCCTAACCAGCCGATTCTTGGAATTTTGGAGAATTAGATCAGCGTGACCTGGCTGTGCTTCCTCTCCTCCAAGCCCTGCCCAACCTCCCTCTTTCCTATCCTCCCAGTAAATTTGATTTCTTGTTTCAGTTAGCTAGAGATGATTTCTGTCATTTGCAAACAAGAACTCCGTCTGGTATAGAGGCTTCGAGTCAGAAGGTAAAATTTGACCTGTGGTTTCCTACAATGGACACTGACGAAAAGAATATTGGGAGGCCATGTGAGACACCCCTTTCAGATCTGGGGGATAGAGGGTTGGGAGAGCGGGTATGCAGGCACAGGAAGTGAGCTGGGAAGAGATCTCATAATTTTGTGATGTGGTTTTCAGACTTTTTCTCTTTATCAGCGTCCCCTGAATATACTTAAACTTCTCAGTTTTCCCACTTAAGGTGGGGTACACAGCCCTGAGTCTAACATCACAGGCACGGGCTGGGCCTTGCAGAGGGCCCTGGGATTACTGCCTCCTTCCCACCCCATTCTAAGTAAGATGAGTGAGTAAATAGTAGTATTGCGTTCCAACCCAGCCCAGCTCCTCACCCCTAATGGCGAGGTGCCCCCCCCTTTCCAGCTCCCCCTGTATATTGCCACCTTAGTTAGCACTTTATATTGAAATGGTCCCTTTAACACAGGAAAGTAGTAATCAGAAAAAATAACAATGGGAACTCCAGGGGTGGGTTTTTCTGCCTATTTCTTTTTTAAGTTTATTTATTTACTTTGAGAGACAGCGCAAGCAGGGGAGGAGCAGAGAGAAGGAGAGACAGAATCCTAAGCAGGCTCCGCGCCATCAGCGCATAGCCTGATGCGGGCTCAAACTCATGAACCGTGAGATCGTGACCTGGGCCAAGATCAGGAGTCGGATGCTTAATCGATTGTGCCACCCAGGGGCCTTTTTATTTTATTTTATTTATTTTATTTTATTTTATTTTTTTCAGGGGCCTTTTTAAAAAAATAATACTCAATGTAAAAAAATGTGATATTTAAGTATAGGTGTATTTCTTTCTCTTAGTAAAAAAAATTTTTAATGTTTATTTTTGAGAGAAAGAGAGAGCATGAGCAGGGAGGGGCAGAGAGAGAGAGGGAGACCCAGAAACTAAAGCAGGCTCCAGGCTCCAAGCTGTCAGCACAGAGCCCTACACAGGACTCCAGCTCAGGAACTGCAAGTTATGACCCGAGCCAAAGTCAGATGCTCAACTGCCTAAGCCACCCAGGCGCCCCTAGGCCTATTTCTTAAAACCAAAACAGCAACATAGGGGCACCTGGGTGGCTCAGTCAAGCGTCTTTTTTTTTTTTTTTAAGTTTATTTACTTATTTTGAGAGAGAGCACAAGCAGGGTAAGGGCAGAGGGAGAGAATCCCAAGCAGACTGCCAGCACAGAGCCTGACATGGGGCTTGAACCCATGAACCCTGAGATCATGACTTGGCTTAGCCAACTGAGCCACCCAGGTGCTCCATCTCTTGATTTGGGCTCAGGTGATGATCTTACAGTTCGTGAGATTGAGTCTTCCATCAGGCTCTGCGCTGACAGCAGGGAGCCTTCTTAGGATTTTCTCTCTCCCTCTCATTCTGCCCCTCCCCACTTTGTGGGTTGGGTGTGCATTCTTTCTCTCTCTCTCTAAATAAACAAACATTGAAAAAAATAAAAGCAATATAGTGACATGCATCAAGAGACCTGGAAAATATTTAAAGCCATTGGCCCAGGAATACCACTTCTAAGACTCCATCATAATGTTATCCGAGGCATATACCAAGATTTATGTACAAAAATGATAAGTGCAGCTTTATTTACAATAGGATCTGAAAACTAAATATACAAAAGTAGGGGAAAAGTTAAATGAACCATAGTCTGTCCATGCAGCTCTTTGTGTTGAAAAATTTGACTTTTAAGACTTTATTTATTGACTTAAATTTTTTAGAGAGAAAAAAATGGAAGGGGGGCGAGGAAGAGACTCTTAAGCAGGCTCCATGCTAAGTGTGGAGCCCAATATGGGCCTCGATCCCGTGATGCTGGGATCATGAACTGAGCTGAAATCAAGAGTCGGTTGCTCAACTGACTGAGCCACCCAGGCACCCCAAGACTTTATTTAAAAAAATTGTTATTACAAAGTAATACAGTTGGACAACATGGGGCTTAGGGGCACCAACCCCAGTGCAGTAAAAAATCTGCATATAACTTTTGACTCCTACAAAACATAACTACTAATTGTCTTCTGTTGACCAGAAGATTTATTGATAATATAAACAGTTAACACTTATTTTGTTTATTATAGTACTATATACTGTATTCTTATGATAAAGTAAGAGAAAAGAAAATGTTAATTAAGAAAACCGTAAGAGAAAATACATTTGCGGTACTGTAAATACTGCGTATAAGTGGACCCACGCAGTTCAAACGTATGTTGTTCAAGGGTCAACTGCACATGTAAAAACGTCGGAGCAGCACAGAAATGTAAAAAATAAAGGTACAAGTTGCTCTGTGTGATTGCTATGAGGAAAAGGGAGTTTTCTCTTTCCACTGGGGTTGCCAAGCCTGGAAAATAGGAATACGGGGCTGCCAGTGGCCGTCCTCCCCACAGCAGGAAGTGAAGTCACCTCAGGATGGAGCCGAGCACTGAGAAGCACACTGTGGGGAAAGAAGACCTGGGGAAGTGGATTCTGCTTCCGGTCCCTTGAGACCCTGGTTTCTGCAGCTCATCTTTCGACTCTGAGAGCCACTTCAGTGTCCTTCCCATTAAACTAGCTAATAAACAGCCTTTCTGCCTTGACTCCTATCTGAATGAGTCATGACTGATACTGGGCCAGCTGCTTTGTTAGAATCAAATTATACGGTTTATGCTATAATTCTAGTCTAATGATCAATTAATTCTTTCAACAGCATGCGATGAGGTCCATTTGGCATGAAATGGGCTTGGTAAACCTTAACTAAAGGCCCCTAAATTATCACCTCTTCTTCATGGTCACAATTCATCCTGGGAATAGGCATCAAGTTCACAGAGTATAGCATCTGGAATACATATTTTTCCTTTTTATGAAACTCAAGACAGCAAGTATTCATATTTAGTCTTATGTCATCTCCTCCAACATATTTTCTCCAAGATCCATAATAAAGGCTTTGGGGTCATAATCTAGAGTGCTTTCAGTATGCTGGGATGTATCTCATCTGGGTCCAAAGATTTGTAACCCTGAAGAGTTGTAACCCTTGTAAGGCAAATTGGTGCTTTCTGTCCCTGCACCTATCTTTAATTTCCTCTCACCACTGTTTCCCTTATTCTTTACAGCCTGAGGGTCATTTTCTTTGATAAAGAAGAGAGAAAACACAATCAAAATAGACTGTTGGTTTTCTTTCACTTACATGGTCCCTTATCACAAGGTCCCAGGTGATAGTATTATCTTTCTTTTTCTTTTCTTCTAGCTCTTAATATTGAGGATTAAAAATACCTCCTCCCCCAATTTAAAAAACTCTTTTTGTGGTTAAACCTCAATGTATCATGTGCTGCCTGCTTCTTGATCTCCCCTTTCACATCTGTGGCCCTCTTACACTTTCCTTTGTTCTGTGTCCTTTTCTGTAAAACACAGCCCTTTGGTATCCTTATTTCATTGGGTTTTGGGTTCTTTGAGTGCACTCTTATTTCTTCCTCATCTAGATCATTGGAGTTTACAGGTCAGAATCTAGTTCTAAGCATTAGAACCTTATTCCTCTGAAACCATATTGCTTTTTGATAGTCTCTACTATGAAATCACATGAATTTTAAAAATGATCTATATTTTTAATCAAAAAGTTCTTACTTGTAAGAGAAAGCTTGAAGCATATAGAAGCATAAAGAAAGCACATTGTAGCAGAGACTCCTGGCTCTTCTTTACCCCCTTCTCTATTGTTTGCCCAGCTACTCAGACTTCTCTGCTCTCTGGTAGGCAACCCAAGCCTTCTCCAACCGGGTGCATACCCCTTTCAAATTTATCTTTCTTGAGTACTTGTCCTCAGCCCTAGGTACCATAGTTTCCTTATGTCTTTTGGTTTCACTTTTATCATAGTTAATTCTTGAAATTCAACTTCCTTTAAGTAGAGAAGAGGGTAGAGGGAGCAATCACCAACCAGTGGTGTAGGGATACCTTAGTACTCTGGGAGCCAGCTGGGATAGAAGGCTCTCAGAGTGCGTAGGGGGAATGGAAGGGTTGTTGTCTTGAGTTTCATAAAAAGGGAGGCTTGGTGAAGGACTGATTGCTCAGCATGTGACCGACCGTACTAGCCACAGGTAACTGTGCATAGGCCATGAAGGGCTTCTCTAAGAAGTATGGGCAAGTGGCTGCCTGCAGGCCTCACAGGGGAGGGGACTGGTTTCTGTGTGAAGAGGGCTGCAGGAAGGTTATTGCCAAACTAAAGCTGTAAGGTCACAGAGGCCTGAGCCCAAGGCTGGGGCAGACTCCACTGGATGTTCTTAGGACCACACTCCACAAACTCTTCTACCCTCCCAGAAACTGCAGAAAGCTTCTTCCTCCAGCACACTTTACTGAGAAGGCTTACCTTGGCGCCTACTTTAAAGGAGAAATGCTTAAAGGAATTCTGTTATTTATCATAGAGCCTATATTGAAGGGTGTATTCAGAGCAGAGAGGCAATAAATTGATGACTTACCAAGGACTTATGCTCAAAGTCTTTAGGATTTATGTATGGGCTTTTGAACTCATGAGACTGGAAAAACCTGACTGCACATGGCCTATAAACCAACTAAGAATTTCAGTTTTCATAATGGGAAGTACCCTGATCAGTTACATTTGTTCATTACAAATATAAGACCATTCAGAAGGCTATTAAGTATAAAGTGATAAACTCATCATAAACACTGTTTTAATAATGTGGTGCCTTTCCTTCCAGATTGCCAGCAAACATGATTAACACAAAATGAATGCCATAGGAATTCTTTTTAAAATTTTTAAAACTTACTCTATCAAGGGATCAACGTATCTTCTGAGTCAATACACATAGTTCTATTAAAATCAAATGTTACAACACGGTGAGATTTGGGGGTGCTATTCCTCTCTAAAACCGTCCGATGCGGACATATTTGGAATTAACTCCCCCTCCTTCCCCCGGCTTTCGCGGCTTCTAGGATAAAACTGCTAAAGGTTCGTTTTTCACATACACGGTTCTCTCATTTCACTTGCTTTTCCGCATCTCCTCTGGTTCCTCCACAGCCGGCAACCTCAACCCCGGGTTGGAAGAGAGTTTCACACGCCTCCGGGACACTGTGGAAGCCGAGTTCAGGATAGGGCGATTTGCAAACTCCACGCCCTCCCCGGACTCCTGCAAGACACCCGCAGGCGACCTCTGTCCTCCCCAGTTGACCGGATCCTCAGGGTTACCGGCCCCCAGAGCTCGCCCGGCTCCGCCCCTATGGACCCGAGCTCCCCCAAGGCCGCTCGCCCTTGGTCCACCCACCTGCTCTGGCCCCGCCTACCCGGAATTACACAATCCTCCGGGTCCCGGCATCCGCCCACTGGATATCCACGCCTTTCACCAGCCACCCGCCCCCGGGATCCTCCCACTTCGCTCTAGCTCCACCCCCCCGGAAGAGCTCGGCGTTTCCCGCCCGGGCTCCGCCTACCTGTATCTGCAAAACCCGCGTAGCCTCGGGCTCCATCCACCCGGAACTTGCACCTCCCTCCTCAGCACTGCGCGCCCGGAACCTGCGTCGCTCGCTCCGCCCAGACTCCGCCTACCCAACCTTGGCTCCACCACCCGGGAACTGCACCAGCTGCCCCGGGCTCCGCCCCGAAAACCCTCGCGGCCTGGCCTGCGCCGGCTCCTCCCCCGAATCCTGCACAAGGGGCTGGTCCAGTGGGTCCGCCTCTGGCCTGTCCCCTGGCCGAAGCCAGCCTGCCATGGAGGGGGATGTCCCCGCCGCTGCAGCCGCCTGCTACCAGCCGGCCAGCCCCCCGCGGGACGCCTGTGTCTACAACAGCTGCTACTGGTGAGGGGGCGCGGGTGCAGCCCCCGGCGTCTCCCTGGCTCTCTGGGTCTTGGCGTCGCAGCCAGGCCCCGCCTCCTCCCGGCTCCTCCCCGGGGGCTCTGGGCCTCGACTGGCGGGTTTTCTGGCTTGGGGGATGAAGGGAGAGGGAATGGCAGCTCTCGTCTCTTGAGTGTAGACTTTGGATGGTGGGGGTGGGGTGGGCGGAATTCCCAGGAATGGTAGGGTCGGTGGTGCATTACTAATGCCGGCGCTTTTCGCTTGGCCGTTTCTCAGCAGATCTCAGGGTTTGGGGGCCTGGAAGGGGAGGTGGAGGCGGAGGGTGGAGCGTAGAGAATCTTTGCAAATTACTCCGCTCAAGCCTTTGTGGTTTCACACTGATGGGAAAGTCATTTTAATTTTGGAAGAGAGTGGAAGAACGGAGATTTTGTAATAACTTTCCCAAGGTCGTTAGCTAATAGCATCCAGGAATCCAGTTCAGGCCTTCTTGTAACCAGAAACCATGAGCTTAACCACCATGTTGTCGTTATCACACCCGTTACATTTACATAGCATTTGCTACATGCCAAAACATTGTTTTGTTTATGTAAACTAATTCATTTGAGTCCCACAATTATCCTAGGAGGTAGCTACTATTGTTACCCTATTTTAAAGATGAGAACACCCAGGCACAGAGGGGCGCAACTAATTTGCCTAAGGCCACATATCTTGTGAGTGAAGGAATGGGGGTTTACCTGCAGGGTTTGGCTCTGGAGTCCACACACTATACCCCTATTCTAGGCCACCTGTGTGGCTGAATCAGCACTCCTACCTTTGTCTTTTCCACTCCCACACCTATCCTTACCTTCCCCGAGTAATGACTTCTTCCCCAACTTCCAGTCTCTGCAAAAGAAATCTTAGGGCCATCTAAAATTACCTTTCCCTCCTTTAGCTGGTCATCAAACCGCCATTACCAAGAGTTTATCGTTCGTTCAGCTCTGACTGCATGTCAGGGCCAATGCTAAATGTTTCCCTCCATGGCTAGGAGATAGGTTTTATCATTTACCTCATTTTACTAATGAAAAGACTGAGCCACAGAGAGGCTGTGTCCAAGATCATACATCTAGCAAGAGACAGTGCTGAAACTGGAACTTCTGTAATAGAGGAGTCCATGCTTCTTCCATGTATATATATATATATATATATATATTTATTTATTTATTTATTTTTGAGAAAATGCACATGCAAGCAGGGTAGGGGCAGAGAGAGAGGGAGACAGAGAATCCGAAGCAGGCTTGAAGCTGTCAGCACAGAGCCCAATGCAGGGCCCGAACCCACGAACAGTGATCTCATGACCTGAGCTAAAGTCAGACACTTATCCAACTGAGCCACTCAGGAACCCCCAGGAGTCCATGCTTCTTAGTTACTGCACTTTGTTTCTGTCTTACCTCTCACCTGAATCCTGTTCTTGTCCCTAATGCCCACTCATTGTTTTATGTATTCAGTCAGTAAATGTTTTTTAGGCAATTGGATCGTGTGATGCACCATTTTAGGCCCTTGGAATACAGCGATGAACAGAGTAGACAAATTCCCTGGTAAGATCTCATGGTTCTTCTGTTTTGGTTCAGGGAAAGCAAGCAAAGCCAAGTAAACCATATTTGGGTGGTGTTAAGTGTTACTAGAAAAATAAAGCTAGGTAAGAGACAGTGATTCACTATTTCATAATGGATATTTAAGGAAAGCATTGTTGATAAAGAGGTATTTGAGCAGAGATCTGAAGGAAAAAAGGGTGGGGGCTTTGTGCATTTGGAAGAAAATCATGGCAGGCGGGGGAGCAGTTGGTGCAAAGGCTCTGGGAAGAAAGTGTGCGGGAGTATTCTAGGAATAAGATGTCTGGCACAATTGGAGTGAAGCCATCTGGTGGAAGAATGGTAGGGGGTGGGCTTCTCTTCAGTAGATTTCTCCTTTAAGTTCCTTTAGCCATTGGCCCCGGGCCCTCCTTGGCTATCAGGGGCCTGTTCAGGTCCTTCCTTACAGGCCTCTGCCCAGATCTGTCCTATCCCCTCAGGTCCTGAACCTTAGCGGGCTTCACACTGCTGAAAGCCTTTCTAAATTCAGATGAGCCCTAGATCGCCTAGGAGCTTGTAAAGCATGCACATCATAGGGCTCCACTCTAGAGAGTCTGGATGTGTGAACTCTACAGTGGAGGAATCTTAACGCTGGTTCGTTGATCCCATTTCGAGGAATACAGGCATAGACGATTTTGTCTCCTGAGCATTGCAAGTCCTTTAAGATCTGGTCACCATGTGTTTCTCCAAACCCATTTTGAACCTGCCTACTGGGCTCTACCCCAGGGTTTCTCAGCCAGGGCTTTGTCGACATTTTGAGCTTGCTAATGTTGTGAGGGGGCTGTCCTGTGTATTGGAGAGTGTATAGCAGCATCCCTGGCCTCCGCCCACTAGATGCCTGTAGCACCCTCCCGCAATTTGTGACAACCAAAAATGTCTCCAGATAGTGCCACATGTTCCCCGGGGAGCAAAACTGCCGCTGGTTGAGAACCGGTGTTCTACCCTGTCAGAACCTTTCAGGTAGGTTCTGCCGTGAAACCTTGAAATAAATGCCTCTTCTCTGCTTCAGTTAGCTTCTGTCAATTGTTACTGATCTGTTAAGACTCAGCTTAATGCTGATAGTGGTAACCAATATTTGTATGGCACTATGTTCTTTACAGAGCACATCTGATTCTGTTGTGATTGTTTTGTATTCTTCAGATGTTGGCTGAGTGCCTGCTGTGCCCCAGGGGTCCTTTCCTTCTGCCTGCTTCTCTGATCTCAGCCCATCACCGGTAACCCTTGCAGAATCTTATTTTAATGCTGCTCTGTTAGACTTTCTGCTACCAAAATAATCATCCAGTAGGTTGGAACATTATTATCACCATCCCCCCTCTGCCCGTTTTTAAAACCAGTCAAATGGATGCTAGGGCTCACACCCAGTCTGCGCTCTTCCTGTTCCAACAGCAACTCCCAGCATTTCCAAGTATAAGGCCCTCCTTTTTTATTTTCATTTATTTAATTAAAAAAATTTTTTTTACTGTTTGTTTATTTTTGAAAGAGAGAGAGAGTGCGAGCAGGGGAGGAGCAGAGAGAGAGAGAGAGAGAGAGAGAGACACACACAGAATCCGAAGCAGGCTCCAGGCTCTGAGCTGTCAGCACAGAGCCTGATGCGGAGCTTGAACCCCGAACTGAGAGATCATGACCTGAGCTGAAGTCGGATACTCCACCGACCGACCCACCCAGGCGTCCCAAGGCCCTCCTTTTTAAATTTTTTTTTTTTAACATTTATTTATTTTTGAGACAGAGAGAGACAGAGCATGAACAGGGGAGGGGCAGAGAGAGAGGGAGACACAGAATCGGAAGCAGGCTCCAGGCTCTGAGCCATCAGCCCAGAGCCCGACGCGGGGCTCGAACTCACGGTCGGTGAGATCGTGACCTGAGCTGAAGTCGGACGCTCAACCGACTGAGCCACCCAGGCGCCCCCAAGGCCCTCCTTTTTTAAGCGTCAGATGTTTCTTGAGATTCTCCTACATGATATTAATTGTACTTTTGAAAAAAAAATTGATGATAAAAAAGGACTATAGGTTCAATAACTCTTAACATTTAATTTTTTTCCTCCGTGTAACATTTACACATATTTGAAAAATAAAAGACAGAGTATGTCCAGCCGTATACGTATTCAGCCTGCCAACAGTTCTTGGGGTATACATGGATTCTCGAAGTCTTTGTGTTAATTCTTTGCCCATCCTTGGGACTGGGAGTGGGGGAACAAACAAGGAGAAACCACTGACCTATACCTCCCCAATCTTCCTGTGTGCCTCAAAATTAATGACTCCCTCTTCTATGCATCTTTTATGGCCATCTATGATGCTTGCTTATTTATGGATCTGTATGTCTCCTCTCACTGTCTGTGAGCTCTAGTTTATCATTATATCCTCCAAGCACTTAGCACAGTGCTTTTTACATCACAGGCTCTTGAAGATGTTTGTGAGCAACTCCAGAATTTCTGCAGGCTGGACAAACAAATGTCTTCTGAAAACTTGGTCTTAGAACATCCGGGTTTAAGAAAATTTAGTTAATACATGGTTTATGTCATATCGAAACAGTACATTTTTGCTATTCCATACTACATATCCTATGGAAGTAGTGGGTGGCAATCTCCTGTTTTTACCTCTATCACTACTTTTTCTGTGAGATTTCTTAGGTATTTTAGAGAAAAAATCATAGGAAAAAAACCACACTCAGCTTTAGTACTTTACATGGAGTTGTATGGAGCGTTGAGACAGGTAGACAAGGTCAAAACTGTGAATCGAAAGTTTGTATTGCCATAAAATGGTGGCATTCATCAGTGCCATTCATGCCTGCCTTCATTTTCAGGTAGCATGGTGTAGGTGTTTGGAAATTAGGCTTTGACAGATTGAGTCACAAGTATGAGCTGAGTACTGAGGTAGCTCATTTTGAACAAAGGTGCTGTGTGGCTCATTAGGAAAAGATAGCAATCCTGAGGCTGAGCTACGAATACTGACAACAATGACTGTTTTTGTCTGTGTGGGCGTGTGCCTGTGGCCGTCAGGATGGCTTGGTTTCATGCACGGGGCATTGATTTACTTAGGTGGTTCTGACTACTGCTTTAAATATCTGAAGACCTGTCATGTAGAAAAGAGATTCACCTGGGGCAGAAGTATAAGAAGATGGGGTTCAGCACAGAATGAGAAAGAACTTTGTAAAAGTCAGGGCCTGACTTGTACCAGAGGGCCGCAGGGAATACCACTCACAGAGTCTCCCTCCGAAAGAATTCCTAAGCATATCACATAGCTGCCCCTGGTCTTTTCTAGCCGGAAGCCCACCTACCCAGAACACTCATCCTGCCCCATTCCTAAGGGGAGCAGTGAACCAGTGTTAACTAAGATTTGTCAAGTGTTTATAATGTGATGTGATTATCCCCATTTTACAGATGAGAAAAGCAGATACTCAGGTGAAGATGTCTAAAGTTTCTTACCTCGTAAGTGGCAGAAAATTCCATAAGTGGAATCCACTTGTATCTCAAGTCCCTGGACCCAAAACTTGTGGAGTATTGATGCAGCATTTTATCAGTTGTAAAATGCCTCCATGTGCAGAGCAGTGCTGGGGCAGGTAATGAGCACTGTGTTAGCAGAGAGGTCAGCACACAGTTAGGTAACACCTTGTTGAGGGTGTTTCAGAGGAGGCTCAAACATCAGCCCTTTGCTGGATGAAATCGTGTTTAAAATCTCTTCCAACTGTTTTATGTCCTCGTCAGTCTTCTGTTCAAATTTGAATGACACGGAGCGTTACTGTTTAATTATATTGATCAAACTATTATTTTTGTTTCAGTGAAGAAAATATTTGGAAGCTTTGTGAATACATCAAAAACCATGACCAGTATCCTTTAGAAGAGTGCTACGCTGTCTTCATATCTAATGAGAGGAAGATGGTAAGTTGGTGAGTGATTGCAGAAAGAGAACAAGAGATTTAGAATGACAGTAGAAAGTCAATATAGTATGGGGTTAGCACCGTCCTAAAATCTGCTCTATAAAATACAGCAAGATTTTAAAGTTTGTTTTTGGAGAGAAAGAGACAGTGCTAGCTGGGGAGAGGAGCAGGAGAGGGAGACAGAATCTTAAGCAGGTTCTGTGCTGAGCATGGGCTTTGATCTCATGAGCATGAGATCATGACTGAGCTGAAATAAAGAGTTGGAACCTTAACCAGCTCAGCCACCCATCTGCCCCTAACATTTATTTTTGAATGAGATATTTTTTCCTTTCAGAGCACAGTTGAATTGGAAAAGTTTAATCACTTATTTGTAGGTCAAGAAATAGATGATGGTATATTTACATAGATTAAATCCCTTTAGGTATTAGGTTAGAGCTTTTAAAATTGCTGAGACTAGAACCACATACTGTCAGGTTTGTCTCTGGAGTGTAAATAAACTAATGGTAAACTTACATGAGGTATTAAAAAAGCAAGCCTTTAAAAAAATAAAGGAAGCCCTTAATATTTTGTGAAGTACTTTTTTTTTTTTTTTTAAAGATCTGATTTTTTTAAGTAATCCCTGTACCCAGTGTGGGGCTCGAACTCACAACCCCAAGATCAAGAGTCATACGTACTACCATTTGAGCCAGCCAGGAGCTCCATAAAGCACTTCTGTAAGCATCATTTCATTTGATGCTATAGAAACATGGTGAAGTAGGCAGGGTTCAGATAGTTGGCTCCATTTTATAGATGAGGAAATAGAGACCCATGGAGGTCCCCTGAATAATGATGGGAAAGCAAGACTTGAATCTGCCGGCCTTCTGATTCCCAGTTGAGGCCTCTTTCTGCTTTCCAAAGAACATCAGATAATTAATTTTTTGCGTTTTCATTGTTAAAGACACTTGGAAGGATTTAGATTTCTTCTTCATTCTTTTACCTTGATTGTTTGTTGCTTGGAAATATTTTTAATTTATGTATTGCTTTAAAGAATTCAGTAGTGGTTTAACTGCAGTTGTGGCTTATGAAATTGATTGTATTTTATAGATACCTATCTGGAAACAACAAGCAAGACCTGGAGATGGACCTGTGATCTGGGTAAGATGGTCAATACAGAAGCCTCTGGTGCATTAGTACTTGTAATCCCTGAGGGGTTTGGTAAAGCAGAAGTGACAGGGCGTTAGAGACTGGCTCTGATAATTATTAATAATTGACCTTTTGGGAATAGATGTTATTTTGTCTAAGGTAGTACTTATAGACATGTTTTCATTTAATTTTATTATTATAGGGAAGATTTTATTTATGTATTTTTTTAAGTTTATTTATTTATTTTGAGAGAGAGAGGGAGAGGGAGGGAGGGAGGAAGGGGCAAAGAGAGGGGGAAAGAGAGAATCCCAGGCAGGCTCCACACTTTCAGCAGGAGCTCTGTGTATCGCTTGAACTTAATGAACCATGTGATCATGACCTCAGCTGAAATCCAGAGCCAGATGCTTAATCAACTGAGCCACCCAGGCGCCCCTATAGGCAGATATATTTGTGGTCTCCTAGACTCTTATTCATTATACTGGAAGGAACTTTAGCAATATCTAGTTCAGCTGCACTTTAGAATTATCTGGATATTGTGTTAAAACAGTAGGTTTCTGGGGGCGCCTGGGTGGCTCAGTCGGTTAAGTGTCTGACTTCAGCTCAGGGCATGATTTCTTGGCTCATGGGTTCGAGCCCCACATCGGGCTCTGTGCTGACAGCTCATCCTGGAGCCTGCTTCATATTCTGTCTCTGTCTCTCTCTGCCCCTCCCCTGCTTGTGCTGTCTCTCTCTGTCTCTCTCAAATATAAATAAACAAAATTTTTAAAAATGTACGTTTCTGATTTAGTTGATCTAGATAGAGAAGGGTTCAGGAGTTAGTGTTCTTAGCAGACTCCTAAGTGACCATGCATGACTAGCATTTGAAAAACCCAGATCTACTCCAGCCGTTTCATTTTTCAGGTGAAGAAATGAGCCCAGAGGCCAAAGTGAGAAGCTCAAGGTTATCTAGCTGATCAGTGGCAGGACTAGGTCTTAGGCCCAGGCCCTTTATAGTACACATCTATGTGTTACATTAACCTATCCCCTGAAGAATTGATGGGGCTAGTAACATGAAGATAAAATAAAAGAAAAGCTTGTTTCTGATACTTATTTAAAATAAGATATTGTTCGAATTGGCATCATTTTCCTTTATTTAACTTGTATTTACTAAGTGCCTGTTATATGCCAGGCACAAGATAGGCCAAAATCCCTGGCCTCACAGAGCTCACATTCTTGCCTCCTTCACCAGCGGGTGGTTTGCTGCTCTAACATTAAAGCCAAAATCCAGTTTTGGCCCAGTTAATCCAGTTAAGGCCCAACTGGGGTTGACTCCCAGTACTGCCACTGGTGGCTGTGTGAGCTGGACATGTTACTTGCCTTCCTTGTGCAGTGTCCTCCTCTGGTTAGTGGGGTAGGGAGTCTTTTAAGTGAGATAATGCGTGTAAAGCATTATCCTGGCACGGGGTATGGTGTCTGGTTCTGGTGCTCGAGAAGTGTTAGCTTCCCTCGTTAGCAACGATGGCTACAGGACCCCTGTTGTACACTGTCCATCGGCCCTAGAGGTCGTCTCCATCGCTGAACCACTCAGCTGATTTTGAGTCACGGTCTTCTCCTTTTAGACAAACTTGAAGAGAAAGGGCCTGTGGTCATGTCCCCCTAACCCAGCATCTCACGGCAGCCCAGGGTGGCGACTCCTCTTGCAAGAAGTCCCCCCCCCCCCCCCCCAACATCCTCTGGCAGATGTATCTTTGCTGCAAGGCTGTCTTGTTGTAGGAAGTGGGTAGGCGGCCCTGAGTGGGTGGAGACACCCAGTCCCAAGAAGCGGATCACCTTCTATGTGGGCTTCCCTCCCTGAGCCCAGCTTGGTCTTTTCCGGGCATCTGGGCAAGCGCTGAACCCAACTCGGAGAGTGAGGCTGCTCCCGCTTGATCTGTATTCCTTGACTCCACATCTGTGCTTATAAAGGCGACTTGGAGTTGAGGCCTACTTTCCTTCTCAAGTTCATCAGCCATCTGGGATGTAGGAATGTGGACCCAAACTAAGTGAGAGATTGTGGGTATTCATTGCTTATACGTTTCCACAAGCTGTACTTTGTTGCTGGAATACTGTCCCCTCAGGCAGGACTCAACAGTGGCAGCCTTTCCTCAGTGAAACTCTTCCTTGGCTGTTGGGCCCCCCTCCCCTCTGTTTCTTGGTTGGCTTTTATAAATTTTTTTTTTTTTTTTTAAATTTGAGAGAGAGAGAGAGCTGGGGAGGGTGGCAGAGGGAGAGAGAGAGAGAGAATCTTTTTTTTTTTTTTTTTTTTTTTTTTTAAATACTTATTTATTTTTGAGATAGAGAGAGACAGAGCATGAACAGGGGAGGGCCAGAGAGAGAGGGAGACACAGAATCTGAAACAGGCTCCAGGCTCCGAGCTGTCAGCAGAGAGCCCGACGTGGGGCTCGAACTCACGGACCGTGAGATCATGACCTGAGCCGAAGTCGGATGCTTAACCGACTGAGCCACCCAGGCGCCCCGAGAGAGAGAATCTTAAGCAGGCTGCATGCTCAGCATAGAGCCTGACATGGGGCTCAGTCCCATGACCGTGGGATCATGACCTGAGCCAAAACCAAGAGTCAGACGCTCAACCGACTGAGCCACCCAGATGCCCACCTCTTGGTTAGCTTTTAAAAAGTTTTTACTTACATAATCTCCTTAATTGTCTCAGCAACACTGAGGTGGACAGTGCACTTAGCTCCATTTTATAAAAGAGGAAGGGGAGGGGCCAAAGTTTGACCAGAATGTCTTCGCCTGCAAGGCTCCCTGCTGTCTGCCATCATCACACTGTCCCTCCGGTAGCACTTGGCTGTTTCACACTCTGCTGTGCGGACTCCTCGGGGTCAGGACTTACCTTTCTCATCTTTGCATCTTTGATATTTCAGTAGCACTGTTAACTACAAGTAAAAGGGAGTATGCACTCTTCAAAACCCCTGTAATATGAGGTAGAAGATGTCAAGAGAGAAACAGATTTGGGACAAGGCCAGAGACTGCTTCTGGCAGGAAGTAGGAGACTCATGGGAAGTGAGCATGTGAGCGGGCACTCGAGGGATGGATATGGGGAGAGAGGTGGAAAAGTTTGCTGCAGAAGGATGGGAATAACACATACACAGCCAGGTGTGGGCTGGAAGGTGGGTTGCTCCTACTTTATTTCTCTGGAGGGCAGGATGCATTAAGGGGCGTGCAGGGCAGAAGCGTCCATTTCTGATGCTATTTCTGCTTTATGAAGATAGCATTGGAGCCAAAGGAAGCTCTTAGGCTTTGATGGCACAGCATCTCCAGTCTTAATTAATCACCCTCTCCCCTCCATAGGGTCGATAAAACAACGTTTGAGAAAGTGCTCTTTAAGCTCCGAAGTACTAGAAATATAAGGTGGTGTTACTTATGTGGTACTAATGTGATTGAGCTTTTTATCTCCCAGTGCTGTTCTCTGTGAGAGCGCTTTTCTTTCAAGGGACTCAGAGCATCAGACTGCCCTCCTGCCCCTCGATAACTTCCCTGACATCCCTTCTAGCCATTAACTGGTGTTGGACAGTGCCTGCCGTCTGGGAGTGAGGGATATACCATGGCTGAGCCACAAAGGAGAAGCTGTCTTCATCTTTCCCCTAAATGGCTACAGATTAGGGCTTGGTTGATTTAACAACATCGTATAGTCCTTCTTTCCCATTCTAGGCTAGCCCAAGCCATCCCCTTTGTTAAGTTTGGAGGATATCCTGGCATACTTTTTCCTCAATGCGTATACATGCATGTGTACGTCAGAATGTACATGTGTATATATACACAGCTTTTTATTTTATTAAAATCCAAGTTAACATATAGTATAGTAATGATTTCAGGAGTAGAATTTAGTGATTTATCTCTTACATGTAACACTGCTGCTCATCCCAAGTGTCCTCCTTAATGTCCATCCCCCTACCAACCTCCCTTCCAGAAACCCTGTTCTCTGTACTTAAGAGTCTCTTATGGTTTGCCTCCCTCTGTTTTTATCTCATTTTTCTTTCCCTTCTCCTATGTTCATCTGTTTTGTTTCTTAAGTTCTACATAAGAATGAGATCATGTATTTATCTTTCTCTAACTTATTTCCCTTAGCATAATACCCTCTAGTTCTGTCTACATTGTTGCAGATGGCAAGATTTCGTTCTTTTTGATCACCAAGTAATACTCCATTTTATATGTATACCATATCTTCTTTATGCATTCCTCAGTCGATGGACATTTGGGTTCTTCCCATACTTTGGCTGTTGTTGATAGTGCTGCTATAAACATGGGAGTACATGTGCCTCTTCAAATCAGCATTTTCTATATCCTTTGGGTAAATTCCTAGTAGTACAATTGCTGGGTCATAGAGTAACCCTATTTTTAATATTTTGAGGAACATCCATACTGTTTTCCAGAGTGACTGTACCAGTTTGGATTGCCACCAGCAGTGCAAAAGGGTTCCCCTTTCTCTGCATCCTTGCCAACATCCGCTGTTTCCTGAGTTGTTAATTTTAGCCATTCTGACAGGTGTGAGGTGGTATCTCATTATGGTTTTGATTTCTGTTTCCCTGATGGTGAGTGATGTTGAGCATCTGCATTCTTTCACGTATCTGTTAGCCATCTGGATGTGTTCTTTGGAAAAGTGTCTATTCATGTCTTTCGCCCATTTCTTCAGTGGATTATTTGTTTTTTGGGTGTTGAGCTGGATAAGTTCTTTATAGATTTTGGATACTAACCCTTCATCCGATATGTCATTTACAAATATCTTCTCCCATTCCACTGGTTGCCTTTTAGTTTTATTGATTGTTTCCTTCACTGTGCAGAAGCTTTTTATTTTGATGAGGTCCCAATAGTTCATTTTTGCTTTTGTCTGCCTTGCCCCCAGAGACATGTCTAGTAAGAAGAAGAACCTTGCTCATCTGAGGTCAAAGAGGTTGTTGCCTGTTTTTTTTCTCCTCTAGGATTTTGATGGTTTCCTGTCTTATATTTAGGTCTTTCATCCATTTTGAGTTTATTTTTGTATACACATAGCTTTTAAAAAATAATATGTAGTACATATTTGCAGTTTATTTTTCCTATCCAACTATGTAACATACCCTTTTTTCCATTTTCTTTTTTTTTTTTTTTTAATTTTTTTTAACGTTTATTTATTTTTGAGATAGAGAGAGACAGAGCATGAATGGGGGAGGGTCAGAGAGAGAGGGATACACAGAATCTGAAACAGGGTCCAGGCTCTGAGCTGTCAGCACAGAGCCCGACGTGGGGCTCGAACACACGGATCGCGAGATCATGACCTGAGCCAAAGCCGGACGCTCAACCGACTGAGCCACCCAGGCGCCGCCCCCCCCCCCCTTTTTCAAAATTATTTTTATTTTATTTTTGAGAGACAAGAGAGCATGAGTGGGGGAGGGGCAGAGAGAGAAGGAGACACAGAATCCAAAGCAGGCTCCAGGCTCTGAGCTGTCAGCACAGAGCCTGACATGGGGATTGAACTCAAACTGTGAGATCATGACCCAAGCTGAAGTCGGACACTCAACTGACTGAGCCACCCAGGTGCCCCCACTTTTTTTCCATTTTCTACATAAATTTACCTAAATCTTTTTAGTAGCTGCGTTGTGGTTTATTTCTCTCTAGTGGACTTTTGACTGTTTCTGAATTTTCACTATTATAAACAGTGCTGCAGAGATTTTCTTTGCATATATACCTTTACATGCATATGGCCATTTTATCTGTTGGATGGATTCCTAGAGGTAAACTTGCTAGGTCAAAGGGTATACATTTAATATATATGAACATTTTCAGTACTTATTGAAGTGTTCCCTATCACCGGATGTTTAGTCTTTTTTTAGGGATTAGCATTTGCTTTATTTTGCTACTATAAGAAGAACTGTGTTAGTTTTGTATTTTTAATGGTTATATATATATGTATATATATATATATATACATATATATATAATGCATTTTATGTTTTATATATATTTGTATATAATATATCTCATATGTATATATTTTATATGTACCATTTTAATGGTTTTATATATATGTATATATATAAAAATATATGTATATATATGAAACCATTAAATGGTATATATAAAATATATATAAATATATTACATATAAAACATAAAATCCATCATTACTGTAACCTATAACACTGTATTCACGATGGTGAAGTAACTTGGTTAACTTCAGCAACTTTTATTTCTAGGATTACCATGTTGTCCTGCTTCATGTCTCAAGTGGTGGACAGAGCTTCATTTATGATCTTGACACTGTCCTGCCATTTCCCTGTCCTTTTGACACTTATGTGGAAGATGCATTTAAGTCTGATGAGGACATCCATCCACAGTTTAGAAGGTGAGGAGATTTAGGATGGATTTACCTACTTTCTGAAGTTAAACCTTGACAGTTGTATGGAGTGTGTGTGTGAGATTTTGTGGGTTTTTTTGGCATTTGTTTCGCAAAGATCACTTGTTTTGACATCACTATTGAGTTGATACTTGAAAATGATGTGCTACACAGAAGATTCAAAGTGTTTTGAAGTTTTAAAGGTTGTCCAACATATAAAGGTTGACATCTTTTAAAAATGTGTGTGATGAGATCCAAGGTGTTTTCTGAAAGCCAGTTTGGGGATTTCTCTCGTGTGTGTGTGTGTTTGTGGGTATGTGTGGGTGTGTGGGGTGTGGCCTTAATGATGACACAATTGAGAGGTCTGTGATGGTGGTGCCTAAAGGTTATGCCCTTTGTCCCTGGCATACAATCGAGTAAATAAAGACAACTGGATGTATTTCTGTGCCTGTGTAGTTTTTTTATTTCAGCTGATCCTTTCTTGTGGCTTCTTTAACAGGTTATAAAGCTGCATCTATATTTGTGTATTACTGGTAGTACAAAAATGCCTGGGTACTTTCGTGTATGTCATTGAAAATGAGTCTGTATAAAAATTGAGTTAGAATTTCACTGGGAAACCTTGCTAATGTAAATGAATGTTGCTTTATTTGCAGGAAATTTCGAGTGATCCGTGCAGATTCGTATTTGAAGAACTTTGCTTCTGACCGATCTCACATGAAAGATTCCAGTGGGAACTGGAGAGAACCTCCTCCATCATATCCCTGCATCGAAACTGGAGGTGAGCCAAAGGTGCCTCCTCAGAGAGGTTTCCGGTCACCATGCACATCAGCATCGCCCCTTAACCAAGGACAAAAATTGTGTGTTGGTATTTGTATGAAACTCCCTGAGTCGTAAGAAGATGAGAGGGAGCATAGATGTGCGTATCTGTTAGATTCAGGAATCGAAGCCCAGAGAACGGGACTGGAAGGCACAAGACCTCACGGCAGAGGGGAGGTGTGCAGGAGCAGAACCATGATACTTGCACACCACCAGAGTGCAGGTTGGTCTGCTGCCAGGACGCTGGGCTTCAGGAGGTCTGTGGGCTTGTCCTTCAACACTGGAGCTAGTAGCACCTTGCCTTGGTGGGGTTTTCTGTTAAGGTGACAGCAGCCCCTAGGGCATCCTTGCGGTATGTGAGATGTCATTTCCCTGGCTCTCTGATAAGACCTGCAGTAGAAGGAAGGGAGAGCCAGCAGATTTTCTTGTACCACTCATCTCCTTTATGTGCTTTTAGGCATCAGTCCAGTTAATAATTTTCTGAGATTTAAGGAGATAAAGAGTTCTTCACCCTGTTCCTGTTGTTTGGCGTTGGCACGAGCTTGAAACATTGTAAGTAATTCGCACTGTCGCCATTTCTTGCGGAGGCCATCCCGTCCCGTGGATGAGCCTTCTGTGTGAAATGCTCTTGTCAGCTGTGCAGCGTGCCAGAAAAATAGGGCAGTAGCATTCGGAGCTCAGCAAGGAAGAAAGTAAATATAGTTGATGTATCTGAACACCAAAAGAGGATTCAACTGATGTTTGAGGCCCTCTGTGAAAGGCTGTTACGATTTTAAAAATTTATCTCAGAGCTGCTTTTTGGTCCGCCAGCCTGCTTCCTAGTCTGGGCGTCAGAAATGGGATCGCTCCTGGGTTGGGAGAGGGCATCACAGGTCTTCCTTCTAGTCTCGGACAGCCTGTCATATAGGCTGTGGTCTGGGACAGTGTGCCTTCAGCCACCCCCCGTTTCTCTTCTAGACGTGAGCACCGACGCAGAGCCAGCCCATGGCAGGCACTCAGTAAACACCAGCCCGCCAGCCCGAGCCTCTTCTGGTCATTCCTTTCGGTTTCGATGACTGCTGCCCAGTAGATGCTATTTTGTGCTGGTCGCTTTACGTATTAGCTTAATTTTTACCACAACGCAGGCCAACTTTAATTTCCTCACTTGATAGATGCATGCATTTAAGTGCATTAAGGTTAAGTGAGCCCTTTGCCTCCGATGCACAGCTGGGGAGGATGAGGAGGGGGATGGTGGTGTCTCTTTCTGCCTTGTGTGTAGTTAGTTCATCAGGGACCTCCTGAACTTGGGGTGGAAACAAAAGAATCTGCTCTGAAGTGTGGGGTAAACTGACTGGTTTTTCATGTCATAATTTAACCACACCGTGATGTTCTGTCAGGTGGTAAATTAATTACTTCAAATCCTGTGTTTATCAAAGGAATGTATTTGAAGTTAGGATAAGTGAGATTTACGTGTAGCTAATTGGTAGTGTTTTATAAAAAATCAGGATAAAAAATGGTTCAAGAAAATATCCAACTTTGGAGTGTTTATGTGGCTCAGTTAAGCATCTGACTGCGGCTCAGGTCATGATCTCTCGGTTTGTGGGTTCGAGCCCCACATCGGGCTCTGGTGACAGCTCGGAGCCTGGAGCCCACTTCAGATTCTGTGTCTCCCTCTCTCATGTGTGTGCACACACTCTCTCTGTCTCTCTCAGAAAAAAATTAACGTTAAAAAAAATGTTTTTTTAAAGAAAGTGCCAAATTTTAATGCATGTTTTAGGTACTTTAATATATATCAGCTTCACTCAGAACCCTGAGTTTAGTTGTGGAATTAACTCTTATGACTTAAAGTTTAGTACATTTGATATGTAGAATATTGGGATAATATGTTTAATAATTTCGGTGACCATGTGTGTGCAAGATCGCTGTTTTCTTTTCTTTTAAAAAAAATTTTTTTTAATGTTTGTTTATTTTTTAGAGAGAGATAGAGAGAGCGTGAGCAGGGGAGGGGGCAGAGAGAGAGGGAGACACAGAATCCGAATCAGGCTCCAGGCTCTGAACTGTCAGCACAGAACCCAGCCCGATGTGGGGCTCGAACTCACGAGCCATGGGATCATGACCTGAGCCGAAGTTGGATGCTTAACCAACTGAACCACCAGATGCCCTGTCCTTTTTTTTTTTTTTTTTTAAGTTTATTTATTTTGAGACAGAGTACATGGGGGGAGGAGCAGAGAAAGGAGGAGAGAGAAAATCCCAAGTAGGCTTTACACTGTCAGTGCAGAGTGCAGGGCTCGAACCCAGGAACTGTGAGATGACCTGAGCTGAAATCAAGAGTTGAGTGGTTAACTGACTGAGCCACCCACACACCCCAAGACCGCTATTTTCAACTCCGTGTTTAATGTGTTTTAAAGAAAAGATCTCTTTTTTTTTTCTGAGGAGAAGGAAACTGAAATTCACGGTCATATAGCCTTGCCCTGAAGAGTCAGTTCCAGCACTAGCCACTGATGTCTCAGTTTTAAAAGACATTTTCTTAGGCTGAACTATAGAGTACACCAAATTTCCCCCTCTCTTTCTAAGTCCTTTCCTGCCTCTGGTCCACATACACTTCTCATCCTCCCGCTTCCAAATGTATGGTAACACTGGCTACTTTGAGCCAAGCTGGAGGACCGGTGTTAAGTAAACGAACAGAAATGTTGTAGTGCCTCGTGGGGAGATTAGAGGCAGACGTTTATTTGTTTTGCCTTGATCTTTAAAAAATTTTTATTTTTGGGGCGCCTGGGTGGCCCAGTCGGTTAAGCGGCCGACTTTGGCTCAGGTCCGTGAGTTCAAGCCCCGCGTCGGGCACTGTGCTGACAGCTCAGAGCCTGGAGCCTGTTTCAGATTCTGTGTCTCCCTCTCTCTGACCCTCCCCCATTCATGCTCTGTCTCTCTCTGTCTCAAAAATAAATAAACATTAAAAAAATTAAAAAAAAATTTTTTTTAATTTTGTTTTTATACATTGATCTTGTACACAATGAATGGTTGCAGATAGTAGTCATTTTTTCTCTGATGACATTAAAAAGTCTTAGAAAACAAAACAAAAAAAGGGAGGGAGGGGAAAAACTCTTAGAAAACAAATACAGATTTTTTTAAAAGTAGTTTGTTAAAAAAGTTCGCAGACTTACTGGGCTCTAATGGAGTTTGACACCTACCCAGGTCAGCAAGAACTTCCGCCCCATCTCACCTGACAGATGCCTGTCTTACCTTTATTTCCAGTTGCGTTCCTAGCTGTCTGAGGACTTCAACAAAAGTTGTTTATTTAGCTTTTTCATTATAAAGGTGTTAGCGAATCTGTTTCTAGTTTTCTATATCCTAAGTGCTTGCTTTCATTTTTAAAGATACAGTGTTGGGTAACGTATACTAGATTTACATGTTTTTCTTCTGTCAGTTCTTTAAAGACGTCTCTCTTGTTTTCTGCATGCACAGGCTCTGATCTCTTATTCATTACTCTGAATGTAGTGTGTCTTTTTTTCTCTGAATATTTTTTAAGGTTTTTCTCTTTATCACTGGTTTTTAGCAATTTGATTATGATGGACTAGTGTAGTCTCCTTTAGGCTTATTCCACTTGAGTTTTTTGTTTTTTTTTAAGATCTTTAGATTGATGGATTTATAGTTTTCATCAAATTTGAGAACATTTGGCCGTTATTTCCTCACATTTTTTCTGACCCCTTTTTAAGTTCGTGTCCTTCAGCTACACATTGGTTAGATGGCTTGGTATTATTCTCAGAGGTCAGTAGGTCTGGTTGTTTTTTTCATACATTTTATGTATGCGCTTCATTTTGAATAATTCTTTTATTTTGTTGCAAATTCATTGTTCTTTTTTTTTTTAATTTTTAAGTTTGTTTATTTAGAGAGAGACAGCATGGGTGGGAGAGGGGCAGAGGGAGAGGGAGAGAGAATCCCAAACAGGCTCCGCACCATCAACACAGAGCCTGATACAGGGCTTGAACTCATGAAACCATGAGATCGTGACCCAAGCCAAAACCGAGAGTCAGATGCTTAACCGACTGAGCCATCCAGGCATCCTGCTCTTATCTTCTGCATTAACTACTTTGTTGTTAACTTCATCCAGCACATTCTTTTCATTTTACATATTTTATTTTTTTTATGTCTAGACATTCCATTTTGGACTGATTTAATACCTTTCATTTCTCTCTCTCTTCATTATGCTCCTGTTTTTCTCCAGCCTTTTGAACATAACCCAGGATATTACATTTAGTTGTCCCGTCTCCTCAGTCCCCTTCAATCCCTGGCAATTTCTTTGTTTTGTTTTGTTTTGTTTTGTTTTCTTTCCTTTTACAACTTTTCCACTTTTGAAGAGTCAGTTATTTGTAGAGTGTCCCTCACTTTGGGTTTCTGTGATGTTTTGTCATAATTAGATTGAGGTTATGCATTTGAGACAAGAATACCACAGAAGTGATGTTGAACCCTTCTCCATCTGGATAGTTTTCCCTTTTTTTGGTCTTCTGGGTTGTTGTATTGCTGTTAAGCCAATAAACCAATTGTGTTTTCAGTGAACATTTCTTTCATGTATTTTTTAGATTCCAAAATGAACCTGAATGATTTTATCAGCATGGATCCTGAGGTAGGATGGGGAGCTGTCTACTCCCTGTCTGAATTTGTACATCGGTTTGGCAGTCAGAACTACTGAAAGGGACATCTGGATGTAAACTATGGAGAAATTCTAGGACATGAACAGTCCAGTCCATCTCTTCATTTGGGACAGCAAACACTATGGTACATTTGGCTTGGAATTATATTTTCTTCTTTTAATTCAGTTGAGTTGAAACATGAATGAACAAAAAAATTAATAAATAATTTTTTTGAGGGGTGCCTGGGTGGCTCAGTTGGTTAAGCTTCTGACTTTGGCTTAGGTCGTGATCTCATGGTTCGTGAGTTTGAGCCCCGCGTCGGGCTCTGTGCTGACAGCTCAGAGCCTGGAGCCTGCTTTGGATTCTGTGTTTCCCTCTCTCTCTCTGCCTCCCCTCCCCCACTCATGCTTTTTCTCTCTCTCTCTCTTTCTCTCTCTCTCTCAAAAATAAATAAACATTAAAAAAACTTTTAAAAATAATAATTTTTTTGATATGTCAGATTGAAACTTGATGCAGTGTCTATTTGCTAAGAAATTCCAATGCTCATTTGTTAAAACATGTGACCACTCATGCCAGTCATTCCTTCTGTTATGATATAGATGCGTGTATTTCATGTCTGTTTCGGATGTTTCCTTCCTCTCCCATTGCCCTGTCAGCTCCTTGAGGGCAGGGCGGTGGCTCATTGCTCTATGAACCTCTAATGCCCCCAGCAGGTGCCCATAAAATGTTTGCTGGTGATTGTGCTGCTGCTTGAAGAGGGCTGATACTGTGAGCTGAATCAGCAATAAGTATTAGTCTTTTTGGACTACGATGTTCTTCAGAAAAGACTGCAGCCCTCTCAGGCTTGAGTGTTACTTGGCCTATTTATACATGTTTTTAAATAAAATTGATTTAAAAGTAATTTTGTTTTGAAGATTTTGTGTTGATGATCTGAGATAACCAAGAGTGTCTCACTTGTAGATGGGGACCATTGCTTTAAAATACATGCATCAATCTCCCTTCTTGAAGGTGTTTTGGAAATTTGGCTTTCATCGTATAATTCCACATAAAAGATGTTTGGCATTAAACTGGCATGGCATATAGCACCAACTTGCATGCGTGTCTTTATGATTCTACTATAACAATGAGCGATTTCTTAAAGCAAGGATGTCTAGGTTTTTGGTCTTAGACGAGTTTGCTGCTTATTGAGAAACTTTCACTTAATGTAGATCTTCTGCCTTGTGCTGTGGAGGGACAGCTCAGTTGTCACGAATCAGTCAGAGGAAATGTCATGTATCCGTTTGGTACAGCTGACCAGGAGGATTCTGGGAGAAAGTGAATGAACCTTTGGTAAGAGGAATGCAAACACAACCTCTTAAGTTATTTTATAATTTAGAACCAATTATAGACCTCGCACTTACATATCTTTATTTGACTTTTCGATGGTCACTTAAAAAGCATGTGGCTAAAATGATGGAACTACTTTGTCTTGAGCAGAGAATTTCAGAGGGACCAAAGATTGTAATCAGATTTACAAATTGCATTTTTGGAGCGTTTTGTTTTGTTTTGTTTTGTTTAGTTTTGTTTGCCAATTTATGAGCAGGTTTCCAATCTGGTATTCATAGTTGTGTCTAGTACAGTCCAATCAGACAATGTGTGTGTGTAAGTTTAAACTTCCCAGCCACCTTTGTCTTGAAATTGAAAACCCCTTCTAGCCAGTGTTGGGAGCAAGGCTTACAGTTCTAAGCCTGTTAAAATGTCCAGTGGTCATAATTTTGAGTTGTTAGAAGGAATAGAGAACGTTTGTTGTCTTTTCTACTTACCACTCCTCACTCCTACAGCTCCCTTTGGGGAATTCATCTTTGTACATTTCATGTCCTTGTGGCCTGTAAATGCAGGTATATAGCTTAAGCGGGGCCAGGCTTGGAGCCCACTCTGGACAAGTCTAATGACCTGTCACAGTGTTCTCTGGATTTGCTGTATTGATGTCCAGAGAGAGAAAAAAATCTCTCCCTGAGGAGTGCTAAACTAGGGGCCTGGGAGCTTAGGGCATCCTGACTGCCTCCGAAGGGCCCAACTGCAGAATGCAGCCCCGCAGAGCTGAGAGCAGAGCAGGAGCCCTGAGGGCATTTCGGAGCGCCTGGATCTTTCTGTGCTTCAAGTCGGCCACAACTTTTGAACTTCCCAGTTACATAAACTAGTGGATTCCTTTTTCTCTTCAGCTTGTGTGAGTTGGATGGCCATTAGTTTTAACTGAAAGGTGAGTTCCCTTTCAAGACTTTTCTTGAAAACTGTCAGGAACTGTATTTTTGTCTTTCTATGCTTAATGTTTCTCTGAGGTCAGATTAGCTTTTCATTACACTCAACCTGTGAGAGAGAACTAAATAAAATACTGATAAATCCTGTGTGTTTGGAAAGAGGAACTTTCAAGAACAGGGGAATTTGTAAGAATTTGTAGAATTTGTAAGTTGACTATGAAAATAAGAGAAATAAGGCATCTCTGAGAATCTGACATGGGATGGAGCAGGGAAGCACCATAGAAAATGGCTCCTAGGTCAGTAGAACTGACTATCTGATTGGAGATAGTTTTTTAAGCAAGACTATATCTTTCAGAAGAGGGGTTGGTTTGCAATGGAAGTAAAAACCTGTTTTGTGTATGTGGTTTTCTCAGTTTAATTTTTGTTTAAAAAAATAGGTGGTGCATGCACATTGTACAAATTCAAAATATATAAAAGTGTATAGTAAAAAGTCCTCTGTGCTTCAATCTTCTGATCTCTCTGTCCAGAAACAGCTCATTTTCAGTTTCTTTTGTATTCTTTCAGGAATTTTTATGCCCATGTATGCATGTAGGTATTATATATTAAGTTCTGGTTTTTTTCCTCCCCACAAGTGGCACCAGTCTAAACATTTTTCTGCATTTTACTTTTTAAAGTTAATACACTTGGATATTTTCTAATCAGTACATGTTGAACTTCCTCATTCTTTTTAAGGGTTGCATTGTATTGTGTGGTATGCACGGCCCATAATTTCCCAGTCCTTTTAAAGTTGTTTTTAGTCTTTTGGTATGACAAAACTGCTTGACAGAATATTTTTTGTCTATGTGTCTTTCTAACAGTTGTCGAGATAAATTTTGAAAGTGTAGACTGCTAGTTGTCCCATAGTATGCATGCTCCTTTTTTTTTTTCCTAAAGAAGGGAATAGTAAATAATATCTATAAAGGGCCAAATAGCAAATACTTTAGACTTTGCATGCCATAAGGTCTTTGCCATAACTGCTCAACTCTGCCTTTGTAACTGGAAAGCAGCCATAGACAGTATGTAAACGAATGGATATGTTTGGCTGTGCTTCAGTGAAACTCTGTTTATAAAGCCAGGGGACTCAAGGATTTGACCGTTGGGCTATAATTTGCTGTCCCTTGTTCTAGAGTAAGCGTTGTAGCTGGTGTGTGGCTGCTTTGCCAGGGACTGCAGTTCCCAGTCTCCTTTGCAGCTAGCTGTGGCCACGTGATCAGGTCCTCACCATTGGATTGTAAGGGGCTGACTTGTGAAACACTGCCTACCCAGTCCGTCACACCTTTCCCCCCTACTGATGAATGGTTGAGGACTAGAATGATCTCAGAAGCTGTCCATTGAGGATAGCAGAGCACCATCAGACTGGATTCCTGAATGCCCTATGAAGCTGAGCCTCATGCCTATTTGAAAAGTATATTGTGGAACTGATCCACAGAGACAAACTTGGGTGTTTCTTTAAGTCACAGAATTATTGGCGAGTCTTGACTTAGCAGTTTAGCTCTCCCTAAATAATACAGTGCCCATTTAGGCATTTGTAACAGGGTATTTTTTGACTGGGTCAGAGATTGTGATATTCTGTGTGGAGTCAGATCTTCTGTGTGCTTGTGCAAGCCACCCTCTAAGTGTCCTACAATGTGTGTGGAATTATTGCCCTTCACAGAATGTTCAGGAACACTGAAAACAGATGTCCATTAGTACCTCTTGTTTTGCGTGTGGTTCCGAGCCTTGTGGGAAAGAAGCCACATGAGCCCTGTTCTCATATATGGTTCAGACATGTTCGGGACCGTCTGATAGCCTAGGAGCTCTGAAAGCAATCCTTGCTAGATGAGAGACAAACAGGTTCCTGAGAATAACACCTGAGTGGGGGAGACGTGGCCAAGTGGCTCCGACTGGATGATGAGGACTGGAGGTTGGAGGGATCTCAGGTGGCAGTTGAAAATGTGAGGCATGCCTCCCCATTGCTCCCCCTTCGCCGTGCACTCTGGCCCTCCCTCCGCCATCCTCTTGAAAGCCCTGTCTTTGGGGAGTGAAAAGAGGGAACTGTCCATCGGGGCCCAGCATGGCTCCATGGGAACCTTGGAGGGACCTGGCCTTGGGCAGAAGGAGATCAGCAGTCTGACAAAGGTTGGAATTTTGGTGGTTCAATGGTTGGCTCAGAGCATCGGAGCAGCAGTGTGATGTAGCCTGAGGCTGTGGCTCTGCTTCTCTGAACCCCTGTTTCACCATGACTTTGAAGTAGAAAATGACCTTACATGGGACTCACAGGCTAGTGGGGGCTTGAGTACACACCGCTTGTAATGGTGAGCACCCCTGATGGGTCGCAGAAATTCCTAGTGGAGAATGCTTTTCTAAAAAGCTGGACTTAGTGAAGATGTGTTGAATTCGTCAAGGTTTGGGATTACTATAAATATAATGGGTTTGTACTTGTGGTTGGAAGCCTGGGACGTACCAGACACATCCCATTAAGGGAAGAAGTCCTACTCATTTGCCTTCAATAAGTTTTGGAGAACAGAGTTAGAAGTTACAAGGAGGTAGTTTCCCTTCCTCTGTCCCTGCCTCCTTCTCTCCATCTTCCCTCCATCCATCCATCCGTCCGTCCGTCCGTCCATTTACTCCAGGTCTATTGCATGCCTACCACTTGCAAACTTGGGCCGTGACAAATGAGACAGAACTGTCTAAAAGAAGACAGATGCAGAGTGCTCATGTTAAGGGACAGAGGGCTGCCACACCCCTCTCATTAGCAAGTAAGCGGAGAGCCAGCCTTTGTGGAGCCTGTTCCACAGAAATCTTTTGGTAAAGACTTGGCACTTAGAAGATTGCACTTGAACAAATATGTAAGCCAAACTGAAGAACTGTCCTGTAATTACTTAAAAGGGCCTTAAGGAAGGAAGTGTCTGTTGTAGTACAGGTGGTATAGAACCAGAAAATTTGGAAATATATGAAGACCCTAGGATCAGAAAGAAAAGTTGAGCCTGGACCACAATTATTCACTTAGTAACCCCTGGTTAGGGGTTATCGTCAGTTCTCTAGCGAGGACTTGCTGAAGACTCATTGGCACCTGCTGCTTCTTCCGTGTGGTTGGATGTAGGTGTACGTGTTGAGTATACAGTACTCATTCTGGAAGTTAACAACGGTCTTTGCAAGCAAGTCCTGTCACCATAGAACACTTGAGATAAAGAAGCTCTCCAGGTGTAACTGCAGTGAGTATCCTGGTTGAGTACTGGAGCTATTACAGTCCAGTGTCCCATGCTCACAGGGGACAAGGCGGGCTAAGTAGTCCCCCGTATGAAATTCTCTTGCCGTGTGAGGCACGTGGTGGATGCTCAATAAACATTTCCTGAAGGAACAAATGTATGTTTCTGAGGCTCTCTACATGTGTTTCTGTTAGCAGTGTTCATTATAAAGTCAATGAAATGGTATGTAGTTGTGTACCCAAAACATTGTGGCCAGTTGGTTAGATTGAATTTGGTGTGGGACACACAACTTTATCACCTGAGTCATTTTCTCTTGATGAAGAAATGACAAGAATGCTCTGGGGGTATTCTTTTGCCCTTTGTCCCTCTGTGCTCCCCCACCCGTCTTGTTTACACATTGTCTGTGCCATTTCTGAGAGCATTCAAAGTATTCCCAACTAATTAGAATATTCTGTCAAGAGATCTCTTTCCCTGTGTGCCACTGCTGAAGAACTTAGAGAGAAGGGATGATATTCCTGTATTTCATACTGGTTGAAACCACAGGGTAAATTTAGCCTGTTGTAACATAGCAAGGGTGCTGTAGTCTGAACGTCTGTGTCCCTCTCCCTCCCCCCAAATCCATATCCCCCCCCCCCATGTTCATGAATTTTATTTATTTATATTTATTTTTTTACTTCAGTAATAGAATTTAGTGATTTATCACTTAACATGTAACACCTAGTGCTCATCCCAACAAGTGTCCTCCTTAATGCCCGTCGTCCATTTAGCCCATCCCACCCCTGCACCCAGCAACCCTCAGTTTTCTGTATTTAAGGGTCTCGTATGGTTTGTCTCCCTCTCTGTTTTCATTTTATTTTTCCTTCTATTCCCCTATGTTCATCTGTTTTGCTTCTTAAATTCCACATAGGAGTGAAATCATACATTTGTCTTTCTCTGACTGACTTATTTCACTTAGCATAACACACTGTAGTTCCATCCATGTTGTTACAAATGGCAAGATTTCATTCTTTTTGCTCTCCAATACTCCATTGTGTGTGTGTGTGTGTGTGTGTGTGTGTGTATAAATATATATAAAAATATATATTTAAAAAATATATATATACATATACATATATATGTATATATATGTATATGTATATATATGTATATGTATATATATGTATATATATATATATATGTATATGTATATATATACACACACACACACACACACACACCACATCTTCATCCATTCATCAGTCGATGGACATTTGGGCTCTTTCCATACTTTGGCTACTTATTGTTGATAGTGCTGCTATAAACATTTGGGGTGCATGTGCCCCTTCGAATCAGCATTTTTCTATCCTTTGGTAAATACCTACTCGTGCAATTGCTGGGTCCTAGGGTAGTTCTATTTTTAATTTTTGAGGAACCTCCATACTATTTTCCAGAGTATTGAAACTGGCTGCACCAGTTTGGATTCCCAGCATCAGGGCAAAGGGTTCTCCTTTCTCCGAATCCTCACCAACATGTGCTGTTTCCTGAGTTGTTAATTTTAGCTATTCTGACATGTGTAAAGGTGGTATCTCATTGTGATTTTGATTTGATTTGTATTGTGGATTTGATTTGATCACCACTGATGATGAGTGATATTGAGTATCTTTTCATGTGTCTGTTAGCCATCTGGATGTCTTCTGTGGAAAAGTGTCTGTTCATGTCTTCTGCCTATAGGTTAAAATCCTAACCCACAAAGGTGATGGTATTAGGAGGTGGGGGCCTTTGGGAGATGATTGGTTCATGAGGGTAGAGCTCTCATGATCTCGATTATTAGCACTTCTATGAAAGAGATCCCATAAGTGTCCCTGGCCCCTTCTCATATGAGGACACAGTAAGTGTGCAACCTATGACCTCTACCTGGCCATCTAGGCACCCTGATTGGACTTCTAGTATCTAGAACTGTGAGCAGTAAGTCCTTGTTATTTTTAAGCTGCTCAGTCTGTAGTATTTTGTTCCAGTAGCCTGAAATGATTAAGACCAAGAATTCCTAACCTGGAGTCCCAGCACACGTTGTGTGTGGTTATATGAGCACATTTTTCTGGAGAGAGGACCAATAGCTTCTATTGCCTATTTATTCATTTAAAAATATTCATTAGTATTTTTACTTACTGAGAGGTCACTCTCTGCCAGGCTCCAGGTTAGATGCTGGTAACCAAAACCAGAATAGCACCTACTTTCCTGTAGGCTACTGGCTGATGGTGGAGACTGACGTCAATCAAAGAATCACGTAAATGACTAGTTGCAATGTGCAACGTGATGTCAAGGAGAGGCATTAGTTCCGTGTGGACATATGATGGGAGAAAGAGCCGGTTAAAAGGGGGTGGGGAGCCTTCCTGGAGGAAATGCTTCATCCGTTCAACAGATAGCTCCTACTCTGTGCCAGGCACTGTTCCTGCCCCTGTGATTCAGCAGTGAAGAACACAAAGCTCCTGTGCTCATAGAGCTGACATTCTGGTGGAGAAGACAGACAGAGAACATATACTATGTGTGGAAGGATGGATGCTATTTATTGAGTTTGGGAGCAGTTTGGGGGAGGGAGATCAGGGGTTTCATTGTGGACATGTTAAATTTGAGATGCCAGTTGGATGTCTAAGGAGAGGTCAAATAAGAGTTGGATAAAGGAGTCTGGGGTTCAGGGGAGAGGTTCAGGCTGAGAATATACAATTGGGAGACATCAGATGGCATTTAAAGGCACAGAGCTCTATGAGATCATGGAGTCACTGAGTATAGATGGGGAAGAGGTCTGGGGATTTAGCCCTGGGGGCTTTTACATTTAGACATCAGGAGACAAGGAGGCACCAGAAAGGATGGGTTGGGGGAGGAGGAGAAAGCAAGGAAAATCCAGAGGAGATGTGATTCCAGAGGAAGAGAAGAATCAGTGACATTGGATGTTACCAATCAGTCGAGTAAGCTGAGGACTGAGGGGACCGTTGACTTTGGCAACATGGAGGTCTTCAGAGCAATTTCAGTGGCATGATGGGGATGGAAGGAATTGAATGGAATCAGGAGAGAATAGGAGGAAGGAGGCAGAGTACTGTGGGAAAGGGAGCAGAGAAATGGGGCAGTGCTGAGCTGGGATGGGGGTCAAGGGAGAGACTGCTGTGTCCCTGGCCCTTGTGCAATTCTTCTTTTATGAACAGAAGAAACATTTCTACCCCTCCAAAGAGAGCTCTGCTGACGTCAGAGACCTGTGCTTCAGGTCTGCTTCCTCTCCCGCAGGGCTAACACGACTCAGCTTTCGATCTGGGGGTTATTCCCTTTGACTAGATCTGTCCCTTGGCTCATACAATCTTTCTTGAGCATTGACATGGCGGAAAGAATGCTGGAGGGCCTGTGGGGGTATTTCATCCAGGTCAGGGAGAAACCTTGGGCACTAGCCCTAATAAGACCCCCTGCTTTTTTATCTTGTCTCCCTCCCACCTTGTAATACATTCTCCACAAAGCAGCCAGAGTGGTGTTTTAAGAATATAAACCAGAGGGGGCGCCTGGGTGGCTCAGTCGGTTAAGCATCCAACTTTGGCTCAGGTCATGATCTCACAGTTTGTGCGTTCAAGCCCCACATCGGGCTCTGAGCCTGGAACCTGCTTTGGAATCTGTGACTCGCGCTCTCTCTGCCCCTCTTCGATTCACGCTCTGTCTCTGAAGAAATAAATACATATTAAAAAAAAAAAAAGAAGAATATAAACCACAGCATCTCACTCCCAGGCTTTAAAACAACAAGCAATCACCACCACTACTCTCCAATGGCTTCAACATGAACTTAAGATAAAATCCACTGCCCTTTCTGAGGCCCTCAAGGCCATGTGTGGTCTGGACTGTGGCTGCCTCTGTGATTCCAGCTCCATGACTCCCTGGTCCATTCCCCATCCTGCTGCCCCAAGAGGTTTCTGTTGCAGAGCGTGCTGAGCTCATTCCTTCCAGAAGGTCCTTACGTTCTGTTTGCCCAGACTTGCCCCTTCTTTCCAGTACCTTCTCTGGGCTGACTGCTCCCTGTCATCTAGGTCCTAGCTCCAAGTCTGCTAATTCAAGTTGCTTGACCCATCAAGGTCACGTTGCTTCATTACTTCTTTCCTTCATAGCAGTTGTCACTAATGCAAATGACCGTGTGTATATATTTATTTAAAAGCCAGTTTCCTATCTCCTTCCACCAGACTGTAAGCTCTAGTTCTGCCTTATTCACGCTCCCATGTCTGACCCTGTAGGTACTCAGCAAGTATTCTTCAACTGTTTCAAGAAGGAGCAATTCCTGTTATCAATGGAGTCAGGAACGTCAAGCCCCCCCAACCACCAGGTCTCTAGATAATGCCAGAAAAATGCTGCTAAATTCTGGCTGTTTGGATTCCTCGCTCTGACTACGTTCTGTTCCCTTTTTAGATGATGCTGTCCTTTTCCACGTGGCTTTCTTTCCCAGACTCTCAGCCCTGGCCTTCCTCTTTCACTTCTTGGTCTGGACGGTGCATCACCAATGAGTTCTGCAGGTGGCCAGGACCGTCGTGAGGTGATTTATTAGCGTCAGCCACATTCTCAGTGGGCTTGTCACTCCAGCCTATTACAAATGTACGTGGAAAACACCTTGTCTTGTGTCTGACCGTGAAAGTGGGGTTCAGGTGATGTAGTTCCCCTTTCTTCCGAGCTGACCACACAGTCTGACACCAGAATGGACCATCTCATTCACCCTCTCAGCCAAGAAGAATGGGACTTTGGCTGTGAGCTATGGCAGGCGTCTGTTGGGGCCAGGCTTTTAATAACATCCATTTGTTATCAAGGGAGCAGTTGTAGCTGAATTTCACTTAGAGTCAACAGGCAGTCTTTCCTGAGGTTTCCATGGGGACCTGGTGTTTTAGAGCAATTTCTGGGAAGAACATTGGAAAAAAATTGAGGGACAAAATGTTAGTACACTCACACTGTTCTGGCACACACTGTTTCTAGAACCATGGGCGATAGAGAAGTCACTTCCCACTCAAGGCCCACAGGGTGCACAGCTGTGTGTGGTCTCTTTAAGGCCAGGTGTAGAGGATGCGTAGTTCTTGCCCTCAGAGTATAAGAAAAATCAGGTTTCACTTCGTAGTCCCCAGTACAGCTGTGCTTTTTGTTCCTCACTTGCTGTGTTACCTTGGGGAAGCCACTTAACATCTCTGGGACTTGGATGCTGCGCTTAAGAAGGTTACTTTCTGAGATTATGTGTGTGTGTGACAGAGACAGAGATACAAAGAATGTTTCATACTCTGAAAGGTAAAGTGTTTTAAATTGTTAACTAACACGTTGCATGGCTAGTATGTGCAGTATATATTTTTTCTTAATGTTATTTTATTTTTTTTCTTTTCTTTTTTTTTTAAAATTTTTTTTAACGTTTATTTATTTTTGAGACAGAGAGAGACAGAACATGAACGGGGGAGGGTCACAGAGAGAGGAGACACAGAATCTGAAACAGGCTCCAGGCTCTGAGCTGTCAGCACAGAGCCCGACGCGGGGCTCGAACCCACGGACCGTAAGATCATGATCTGAGCCGAAGTCGGACACTTAACCGACCGAGCCACCCAGGCGCCCTCTTAATGTCATTTTAAAGTGATTCTTTTACTTTCCCATTCTCTTAGCTCTGTCACTTAAATGACTTTGCCATCTATTGGACTTCTGTGCATCATGGAAGCTTAAATCAATTTGGTTCAACCTCTATGGAGGGTAATCTGGATGGATATATATTTATTTATTTAATTAATTTTTTAAATTTACATCCAAGTTAGTTCACATGTAGTACAACAATGATTTCAGGGGTAGATTTTTTAATGCCCCTTCCCCATTTAGCCCATCCCCCCCTCCCACAACCCCTCCAGTAACCCTCTGTTTGTTCTCCATATTTAAGAGTCTCATGTTTTTCCCCCTCCCTGTTTTTATATTATGTTTATTTCCCTTCCCTTATGTTCATCTATTTTGTATCTTAAAGTCCTCATATGAGTGAAGTCATACGATATTTGTCTTTTCTCTGATTGACTAATTTCACTTAGCATAATAACCTCTAGTTCCACCCATGTAGTTGCAAATGGCAAGATTTCATTCTTTTTGATTGCCAAGTAATACTCCATTGTATATATCTATACCACATCTTCTTTATCCATTCATCCATCGATGGGCGTTTGGGCTCTTTCCATACTTTGGCTATTGTTGATAGTGCTGATATAAACATTGGGGTGCATGTGTCCCTTCGAAACAGCACACCTCTATCCCTTGGATAAATACCTACTAGTGCAATTGCTGGGTCGTAGGGTAGTTCTATTTTTAATTTTTGAGGAACCTCCACACTGTTTCCCAGAGTGGCTGCACACGTTTGCACACCCACCAGCCATGCAAAAGTGCATCCTCTCCAACATCTGTTGTTGCCTGAGTTGTTCATTTTGGCCATCCTGACAGGTGTGAGGTGGTATCTCAGTGTGGTTTTGATTTGTATTTCCCTGATGATGAGAGATGTTGAGAATTTTTTCATGTGTCCGTTGGTCATCTGGATGTCTTCTTTGGAGAAGTGTCTATTCATGTCTTTTGCCCATTTCTTCACTGGAATCTGTTTTTTGGGTGTTGAGTTTGAGAAGTTCTCTATAGATTTTGGATACTAACCCTTTATCTGATATGTCGTTGCAAATATCTTCTCCCATTCCGTTGGTTGCCTTTTAGTTTTGCTGATTGTTTCCTTCGCTGTGCAGAAGCTTTTTATTTTGATGAGGTCCCAATAGTTCATTTTTGCTATTGTTTCCCTTGCCTCCGGAGATGTGTTGAGTAAGAAGTTGCTGTGGCCAAGGTCAGAGAGGTTTTTGCCTACTTTCACCTCTAGGATTTTGATGGCTTCCTGTACATTTAGGTCTTTCATCCGTTTTGAGTGTATTTTTGTGTATTGTGTAAGAAAATGGTTCAGGTTCATTTTTCTACATGTTGCTGTCCAGTTTCTCAGCACCACTTGCTGAAGGGACTGTCTATTCCATTGAATATTCTTTCCTGCTTTGTTAAAGATTAGTTGTCCATATGTTTGTGGGTCCCTTACTGGGTTCTCTGTTTTGTTCCTTTTATCTGAGTGTCTGTTCTTGTGCCAGTACCATACTGTCTTGATGATTACAGCTTTGTAATACAGCTTGAAGTCTGGGATTGTGATGCCTCCTGTTCGGTTTTCGTTTTCAAGATTGCTTTGGCTATTTGGGGTCTTTTCTTTCTTTTTTTTTTTTTTTAATTTTTTTTTACATTTATTTATTTTTGAGAGACAGAGTGAGACAAAGTGAGAGTGGGGGAGGAGCAGAGAGGGAGGGAGACACAGGATCGGAAGCAGGCTCCAGGCTCTGAGCTGTCAGCACAGAGCCCGACGCGGGGCTTGAACCCACAGACTGTGAGATCACTGAGCCGAAGGTGGATGCTCAACCTGGGACTGAGCCACCCAGGCGCCCCGGGGTCTTTTCTGAGTCCATACAAATTTTAGGATTGTTTGTTTCTGCTCTGTGAAGAATGCTGGTGTTATTTTGATAGGGATTGCATTGAATATGTGGATTGTTTTGGGTAGTATGGACATTTTAATGATATTTGTTCTTCCTATCCAGGAGCATGGAATATTTTTCCATTTTTTTGTCTTCTTCAGTTTCTTTCATAAGCTTTCTATATTTTTCAGTGTATAGATTTTTCACCTCTTTGGTTAGATTTATTTCTAGGTATTTTATGGGTTTTGGTGCAATTGTAAATGGGATTGATTCCTTGATTTCCCTTTCTGTCGCTTCATTATTGGTGTATAGGAATGCAATCGATTTCTGTGCATTGATTTTATATCCTGCAACTTTGCTGAATTCATGAATCAATTCTAGAAGTTTTTTTGTGGAATCTTTTGGGTTTTCCATATAGAGTATCATGTCATCTGCGAAGAGTGAAAGTATGACCTCCTCCTGGCCGATTTGGATGCCTTTTATTTCTCTGTGTTGTCTGAGTGCAGAGGCTAAGACTTCCAATACTGTGTTGAATAACAGTGGTGAGAGTGGACATCCCTGTCTTGTTCCTGACCTTAGGAGGAAAGCTGTCAGTTTTTCCTCATTGAGGATGATATTAGTGTTGGGTCTTTCATATATGGATTTTATGATCTTGAGGTATGATCCTTCTATCCCTACTTTCTTAAGGGTTTTTATCAAGAAAGGATGCTGTATTTTGTCAAATGCTTTCTCTGCATCTATTGAGAAGATCTTGTGGTTCTTATCGTTTCTTTTATTGATCTGATGTATCAGAATGATTATTTTGTGGATATTGAACCAGCCTTGCAATCCAGGTATAAATCCCACTTGGTTGTGGTGAATAATTTTTTTTAACATATTATTGGATCTGGTTGGCTAATATTTTGTTGAGGATTTTTGCCTCCATGTTCATCAGGGAAATTGGTCTATAGTTCTCCTTTTTAGTGGGGTCTTTGTCTGGTTTTGGAATCAAGGTAATGCTGTCTTCATAGAAAGAGTTTGGAAGTTTTCCTTCCATTTCTATTTTTGGGACAGCTTCAAGAGAATACGTATTAGCTCTTCCTTAAATGTTTGGTAGAATTCCCCTGGAATTCTGTCCCTGGACTCTTGTGTTTTGGGAGATTTTTGGTTACTAATTTGATTTCTTGACCAGTTATGGGTCTGTTCAAATTTTCTATTTCTTCCTGTTTCAGTTTTGGTAGTTTATATGTTTCTAGGAATTTGTTCATTTCTTCCAGATTGCCCATTTTATTGGTGTATAATTGCTCATAATATTCTCTTATTATTGTTTTTCTTTCTGCTCTGTTGGTTGTGATCTCTCCTCTTTCATTCTTGATTTTATTTATTTGGGTCCTTTCCTTTTTCTTTTTGATCAAACTGACTAGTGGTTTATGAATTTGTTAATTCTTTCAAAGAACCAGATTCTGGTTTTATTGATCTGTTCTATTGTTTTTTTTTTTTTTTTTTTTTTTTTTTTTCTGGTTTTGATAGCATTGATTTCTGCTCTATTCTTTATTATTTCCTGTCTTCTGATGGTTTTGGGTTTTATTTGTTGTTCTTTTTCCAGCCTTTTAAGGTGTAAGGTTAGGTTTTGTATCTGAGACCTTTATTCCTTCTTTTGGAAGGCCTGGATTGCTATATACTTCCCTCTTATGACCACCTTTACTGTGTCCCAGAGGTTTTGGGCTGTGCTGTTATCATTTTCATTGGCTTCCATGTACTTTTTAATTTCCTCTTTAACTTCTTGGTTGGCCCATTCATTCTTTAGTAGAATGTTCTTTAGTCTCCAAGTATTTGTTATCTTGCCAAATTTTTTCTTGTGGTTGATTTCAAGTTTCATAGCATTGTGGTCTGAAAATATGAATGGTATGATCTCAATCTTTTTGTACTTGTTGAGGGCTGATTTGTGTCCCAATATGTGATCTATTCTGGAGAATGTTCCATGTGTACTGGAGAAGAATGTGTATTCCGCTGCTTTAGGATGAAATGTTCTGAGTATATCTGTTGAGTCCACCTGGTTCAGTGTGTCAAAGCCATTGTTTCCTTGTTGGTTTTCTGTTTCGATGATCTGTCCATTGTTGTAAGTGGGGTGTTGAAGTCTTCTAGTATTATGATATTATTATTAATGAATTTCTTTATGTTTGTGCTTAATTGATTTATATATTTGGGTGCTCACACATTTGGAGCATAAATGTTTACAATTGTTAGGTCTTGGTGGATAGACCCCTTAATTATGATATAATTCCCTTCTTCATCTCTTGTTACAGTCTTTATTTTAAAGTCTGGATTGTCTGGTATAAGTATGGCTACTCTGGCTTTCTTTGTTGACCATTAGCATGATAGATGGTTCTCCATCCCCTTACTTTCAATCTGAAGGTGTCTTTAGGTCTAAAGCAGGTCTCTTGTAAACAACATTTAGATGGATCTTGTTTTTTTAATCCATTCTGTTACCCTATGTCTTTTGATTGGAGCATTTAGTCCATTGATGTGTAGCGTGAGTACTGAAAGATATGAATTTATTGCCATTATGTTTCTTGTAGAGTTGGAGTTTCTGGTGGTGTTCTCTGGTCCTTTCTAGTCTTTGTTGCTTTTTGTTTTTTTTGTTTTTTTGTTTGTTCTTTTGTCTTTTCTCTCCTCAGAGAGTCCCCCTTAAAATTTCTTGCAGGGCTGGTTTTGTGGTCACGAACTCCTTTAATTTGTCTGGGAAACTTTTGATCTCTCCTTCTATTTTGAATGATAGCCTTGATGGATAAAGAATTCTTGGCTGCATATTTTTCTCATTCGGCACATTGAATATATCCTGCCACTCCTTTCTGGCTTGCCAAGTGTCTGGGGATAGGTCTGCTGCAAACCTGATCTGTCTTCCCTTGTAGGTTAAGGACTTTTTTTCCCTTGCTGCTTTCATGATTCTTTCCTTGCTTGAGTATTTTGTGAATTTGACTATGATAATGCCTTGCTGATGGTTGGTTTTTGTTGAATCTTATTGGAGTCCTCTGTGCTTCCTGGATTTTGATATCTGTGTCTTTCCCCAGGTTAGGAAAGTTTTCAGCTATGATTTGCTCATATAACCCTTCTACCCCTTTTTCTCTCTCTTCATCTTCTAGGACCGCTATGATTCTGATGTTCCTTTTTAACGAGTCACTCATTTCTCTAATTCTTAAATTGTGCTCTTTTGCCTTAGTCTCCCTCATTTTTTTGTGCTTCATTAGTCTCCTTAAATTTCTCCTCTATATTGCTGATTTACTGTTCTGCCTTATCCATCCTTGCCACCATGGCATCCATTCAAGATTGCAGCTCAGTTATAGCATTTTTTATTTCATCCCCACTAGGTTTTACTTCTTTTATCTCCACATAAAGGATTCTAATCTATTTTTGACCCAGGCTAGTGTTCTTATTATCGTGGTTCTAAATTCTAGTTCAGACACCTTGCTTGTATCTGTGTTGATTAAGTCCCTGGCTGTTGTTTCTTCCTGCTCTTTCTTTTGAAATGAATTCCTTCATTTCATCAATTAGAAGGAAGAAAAGGAATTAATAAGATAAAAATACAGATAAAAAAATTAAAATTAGAAAATTAAAAACAACACACACACACAGAAATCAGTTACACGATCCTAGATCCTATGTGTGTTTTGGTCTCGTTATTGAAAGGAGCTTGATAGATGAGAGAAAAAAAGGGGGGGGGGAGGAAAAATAAAGAAAAACTAGAAAAAGAAAAAAAAGGAAAATGTTTGAAAATTTGAATGAATACATTGAAAATGAATACAATGAAATAGAATGAAATGATGGAAGTGAAATAAAATTTGAAAAATTTACAAAAAAATTAAAAATATAGTAGAAAAAAATAAAAATATTTTTAATAAAAATTGAAAATAAAAATAAATTTTTTCTATTTTTGTATTCAAGAAAAAGAAATGAAAAAGGAAAAATGAAGGAATATTGAATAGATGGACCAGCGAACAGACTGAAATATGATAGAAATTACATCATTTTCCCCTGGAAGTCTGTGAAGCGCGTTATAGTCCATAAACTAAGCAGGGGAGATTTGTGGTGTTCCTGAAAAACGAGATTGGCCCAGTTGGGCAGGCCTTAGCTTAACGGCTCTGTTCTCTACTAGATGGCTCTGCTTAGCTTACTGGGGTAGATTGTTCTGGCGCTTGTAGGTGTGTATGCACATGCGTGGGAGGGGTGAAAATGGCGTCAGTCTCTAGTATTGGAACTCTCCCTGACCAGCAATCGCACACCCATCCTTCTTCTCTGGCTTCCACCCATTCCCTGCTTTTACACCGTCTGTGACCAAGCCGTCAGGTTGCCAGGCAGCACCTCCCTCCTGAGTTTTATTTCAGACGCGGCTGTGTTTCCCGACCCCTCACTTCTGAGGGACCACGGCTTTGACCCCGCTCAGATCCTCTGCGGGAGGGTCTCACCAGCACCGGCCGGATGCCGGCCGCACCCAGGAACGTTCGCGGGACTGTGCCGCTGCCGATGCCCAGAGACTGCGGCCGGGTGCCAGCCCGCCCCAGAAAACGTTCACACGATCGTGTAGTGGCAGCGTTTCAGGGATTATGGAAAATCACAACACGCATCTGGCACCGGGCTTCACCCTTAATGACTTTGTTCCAGCACCAGCGAATGTGGTTCTCGGGTCTGCTGGTACCGGGTGGCTGCACAGCCTCTACTAAATGTCTTTCCAGCAGTGGAACCGCTTGTCCCCATGTGGCCCAAGGACCTCCCGGACCCCACTCTGCTCCTGGGGATTCACCCTTCCCACCAGAGCACCACCAGGTATCGAGCTGCAGAGTTTCAAATTCTGCCTTCTCCCTGTTTATAGAGTCTTAATGGAATTTACACCCTCTCCTTTCTCCTTTCTCCTTTCTCCCTTTTTAGTTCAGTCCCTGTGGCTGTTTCCACTTTTCCACTTTCTCTCCAGCTGCTTTTGGGGGGGGGGGTGCTTTTCCCATATCCTCCCCCCCCCCCCCCATCTTCATCCTCTCTCCGTAGGCAAAAACAGCTCCCTGCCCTCCGCGGCTTCTCTCTCCCCAGTTCACCTCTCTGCGCTGAGTACCTGCTGAGTTCTGTGGTTCAGGTTGTGCAGATTGTTGTGTTAATCCTAAAATCAGTTTTCTAGGTGTGCAGGATGGTTTAGTGTTGATCTGGCTGTATTTCATGGATGTGAGTTGCAAAAAAAAACTTCCATGCTGTTCTGGCATCTTTGGATATATATATATATATATATATATATATATATATACACGGATATATATATATATATGCATATATATATATTATAATAATATATTAATATTAATATATATAATATATTAACATATTATATTAATTAATTATATTAATAATAATTAATATTATATCAATATAATTATATATTATAATAATATAATATTATAATAATATAATAATATATTAATTATATTATTAATTATTATATTATATTAATTATATATATATATAAATATTTATTTAGTTTGAGAGAGAAAGAGTGTGTGGGGGAGGGAGGGGCACAGAGAGAGGGAGACAGAGAATCCCAAGCAGCCTCCATACTGTCAGCGCAGAGCCTGATGCGGGACTCGATCTCACAAAATGTGAGATCGTGACCTGAGCTGATACCAACCAACTGAGCCACCCAGGTGCCCCCGGATATTTATCTTTAAAAATGACCCATGAATATACTTTTTGACTTAGGTAATTCTCAGGTGGGAATTTATCTTCCAGGTATACTGCACTTATGTAAGAGACGGATAAACAAAGTTATTCATTGTGGCATGTGGATAACAATGCAAGATTGGAAACCACCTGTAGGCTTGTTCGTTTGCTGGGGACTGATGGAATGAATTATAATGCCGCTGCAGAGGAAAATATTATGAAGCTGGGAGAATCAATGAGGAACTTGTTCTTTAAGCTGAGTGGTGATGTTTTTATTTATTTATTTTTTGTTTATTTATTTTGAGAGAGAAAGAGAGCACAAGTGGGGGAGGAACAGAGAGAGAGGGAGAGAGCGAGAATCCCAGGTAGGCTCTGCACTGTCAGTGCATAGCCCGATATGGGGCTTGAACCCACGAACTGTGAGATCATGCCCCTGTGCCGAAGTTGCACGCTCAACCAACTAAGCCACTCGGGTGCCCCATATTATTTTATATGAACTTATATTCTTTGCAGTACTTATTTAGTAAAGTCAAGTTTAAAAAGCAAAGGAAACGATGTGTATTATGAGAGAAAAATACATATGTATTTGCTAGTATTTGTACAGATTATCTACAAGAATATCCAGTGTCCAAAAGAAACTGATAATATTGGTTGCCTGTGGAGAGGACAACCAGGTGGCTGGGTCAGGCAGTGAGGGAAACTTCATCGTGTACCCTTTTCTGTTTTTAAGAGTTGTTATCTCTCTGAATATATTGCTTGTTAGAAATAGATTTAAAATTAAAAAAAAAAAAAGGTGGTGCCTGGGTGGCTCAGTTGGTTAAGTGTTGACTTTGGCTCTGGTCATGATCTCGCGGTTTATGGGTTCAAGCCCTGCATCGGGCTCTGTGCTGACAGCTCAGAGCCTGCAGCCTGCTTCGGATTCTGTGTCTCCCTCTCTCTCTGCCCCTCCTCCCGCTCATGCTCTGTTCCTCTCTGTCTCTCAAAAATAAATAAACATTAAAAATCCCACACAACTTTCCCCTCACACGTTTACCCACGTAACTTTTGTTTTGTCTTGTTAAACAAACATAACTTTTAACAGGTAGTAGCTTCAGGTACTCTCTGTAGTGAAAGTTGCTTTAACCAATAGCTGGAAAAATCAGGATGTGTGGTGCATCCTTAGAGAGCTCGAAGGTAGTGCTTGCACGAGGAGAGCCTGAGGAATGAGGAAACAAGCCCCGAGTGTTCTTCCGTTATACAGCTCTTAGCCTTCTGGTCTACAGCTCTAACCTTTGATTTTGCCGCCTCAAGTGCAGGTGAGGTCGCTAAGCAGCTAAGGAGCCGTTTGGGTGCTGGTAAGGCATGTGTTTCTGGGCCGTATGTGGCTTTGAGCTGCACTTTGGGTACAGAAAGGCTCAGGAGGCCCATGAGCTCACGCAAAGAGAAAAAAATCTCAGTAGTTTTCTTGTTTTAAGAATCTTGACACCTAGAGGAAAGCCATAATGATAGCTAACATTTACTGGGCACTCATTTTGTACCCGGCATTGCTGAAAGCTACCTGTAGTGCATAAAGTTATTATCTTTACAACACGCCTATGAAGTAGGAATTGTTATTATCCCCATTTTTCAGATGAGGCAACAGACATGGGAAACTTGCCCAAAGTAGCACAGTTAATACGTGGAGGAATGTGATTGGACTCAGGGTCTGACTCCAGAATTATACCTCATAAAATGAATGCAGGTACATTAGAAGAAATCCAAAGGCAAAATTAGGGCACTGTTCTTGGAGAAGTGGGGTGAATTCTAGAATTGAGAACCTGAGGAAGTAATGGGGTGGCCTATCTTGGGCACGTGGGGTGCCTTGACTACTAGAGAGCCTCGAACCACAAGATGAGCTTTAGGGTTTAATCCTGTTGAAGAGGCTGTGGTGGCAAGCTCTTGAGCAGGAAAAGGCTGTGGGAAAACCAGCGTTTTGCGCAAGTGTCCTTTGACTGTAGTTGGCAGGTTGGGGTTGGCAGAGGAGGGAGAGGGGAGCCCGGGGGGGAGAGACTTCTGCAGACAAACTAATGGCGTCAGGACTAGGGACGGTGCTGTGGACGTGGGAGGATGGATCTGGGCAGTTTCTTCCTGAGGATTTGGTAGGGTTTGTACTAGTGGAAGGTTGAAAAGGAAGCAAGGAGAGAATAACACGGTTAGCATGTTCTCATGCAAGGATGGGTCATCGAGGAGGTCCTTTATCCCTATTTTTACATTCTGGTTCATTCAATGCTTCTGCCAGGAACTCTGCTCAGGGCTTTCGTGGTCTATCACTTGTCTGCCTGAACAGTTCTTCTGGAAGGCACGGCAGATGCTGCCAATCCCCACCTCGCCTGTAGTACCCAGCTCCCCCTTAGTCTTCTTTACTAAGGGAGGCACGTAAGCCTCCACAAGAGGCTTTCCCTGGTGCTAACAGGCTTGGCCGGAAGTGTGGAAGAGTTCATATGCCCCGGAGTAGGCTGTAGCAGCTGATGTGCGGGAGTTGGTGGAGGAATGCTTCGACTTTCTCGTTCCTCAGAGGCTACCATTCTTGCGTGAGGTGCTGCGGGTCTCCTGGGGTCCCCAGCAGAGTTGGTCTCCAGCTGCCCACGTGGCATACCTGCTTGGCACCTGCTCAGAAACCTGCTTCCTTGCCTCTCCTGACTCACCTCCCCACTCCTTGCTGGTGCTTCCCAAGATCCCCTCTCAGATAAACCACTTACACCCTAATCCCTGGCTCAAGGTCTACTTTGGGGGAATCCAACCTAAGGCAGTTTACAGATGACACTATCTAGGCCCAGAGAAGTGATTTCACTTGTTCAAGTTCACACATCAAATCTGTAGCAAATCTAGGGTTTTGATCCAGGTCTCCTGAGCCCACCGGGTTCCTGATCTTATTGTCTGCTAGGCCATGTTTAGTATTTGCTATAATGCCTCCCTGTTTTTGCTTGTTTTTTTTTTTTTTTTTTTAATTTTTTTTAACGTTTATTTATTTTTGAGACAGAGAGAGACAGAGCATGAACAGGGGAGGGGCAGAGAGAGAGAGAGACACAGAATCCGAAACAGGCTCCAGGCTCTGAGCTGTCAGCACAGAGCCCGACGCGGGGCTCGAACTCACGGACCGCGAGATCGTGACCTGAGCATAAGTCGGCCACTTAACCGACTGAGCCACCCAGGCGCCCCTGTTTTGTTTTTTAACATAGCTGGCTTTGCTACTAGAGTCTGGCTAGTAGACTCTAGTATACACTCATAAAAGGCAGGAGCTATGGTCTTGGTAATTTTGTACCCAAGACCAGCCAGAACTGTGTCTTTCAGAGACTAGATGCTCCATGAGGATTTGTTGAAGAGATAGAGCAAGAGATAGAGGGCAGAAGAAAGAAGAGTAGGCAATTGAGTGCATGACCTTGGGGAACAAAAAAGAGATTCTCCTGGCATCTTGACATGGGACATGAGAGTAACTTACCTTGGAGGGAGACCCTGATTGGATTGTCAGAAGCAGAAGACGGAGAGGAGGCATAATGGTGAGCAGAAAAATTGGTGGAGAACTCAACATGTCCATTTTCTTAAATATCACTTATGAGGAAATGTAACTGGTGAAATAGTTCTTTTCAGTGCATGTATCCCTGAAAAGGAGTTTTTTAAGTTTTTAAAACTTTTTTATTATTTTAAAAAATCTAATACTTTATTTTTCATAATTTACATCCAAGTTAGTTAACACATGGTGCAACAATGATTTCGGGAGTAGATTCCTGAAGCCCCTTACCCATTTTGCCCATCCCCCCTCCACAACCCCTCCAGCAACCCTCAGTTCTTCATATTTAAGAATCGCTTCTGTTTTGTCCCCCTCCCTGTTTTTATATTATTTTGCTTCCCTCGTCTTATGTTCATCTGTTTTGTATCTTAAAGTCCTCATATGAGTGAAGTCATATTTGTCTTTTTCTGACTGACTAATTTCACTTAGCATAACACCCTCTAGTTCCATCCATGTAGTTGCAAATGGCAAGATTTCATTCTTTTTGATTGCCAAGTAATACTCCATTGTATATATCTATACCACATCTTCTTTATCCATTCATCCATCGATGGGCGTTTGGGCTCTTTCCATACTTTGGCTATTGTTGGTAGTGCTGATATAAACATTGGGGTGCATGTGTCCCTTTGAAACAGCATACCTGTATCCCTTGGATAAATACCTACTAGTGCAATTGCTGGGTCGTAGGGTAGTTCTATTTTTAATTTTTGAGGAACCTCCATACTGTTTTCCAGAGTGGCTGCACCAGTTTGCATTCCCACCAGCAGTGCAAAAGAGATCCTCTTTCTCCGCATCCTCGCCAACATCCGTTGTTGCCTGAGTTGTTAATGTTAGCCATTCTGACAGGTGTGAGGTGGTATCTCATTGTGGTTTTGATTTGTATTTCCCTGATGATGAGAGATGTTGAGCATGTTTTCCATGTGTCGGTTGGTCATCTGGATGTCTTCTTTGGAGAAGTGTCTCTTCATGTCTTTTGCCCATTTCTTCACTGGAATCTTTGTTTTTTGGGTGTTGAGTTTGAGAAGTTCTCTATAAATTTTGGATACTAACCCTTTATCTGATATGTCGTTGCAAATATCTTCTCCCATTCCGTCGGTTGCTTTTTAGTTTTGCTAATTGTTTCCTTCGCTGTGCAGAAGCTTTTTATTTTGATGAGGTCCCAAGAGTTCATTTTTGCTTTTGTTTCCCTTGCCTCCAGAGATGTGTTAAGTACAAAGTTGCTGTGGCCGAGGTCAAAGAGGTTTTTGCCTGCTCTCTTCTCTAGGATTTTGATGGCTTCCTGTACATTTAGGTCTTTCGTCCATTTTGAGTGTATTTTTGAGTATGGTGTAAGAAGTGGTCCAGGTTCATTTTTCTGCATGTTGCTGTCCAGTTTTCTCAGCACCATTTGCTGAAGAGACTGTCTTTATTTCACTGGATATTCTTTCCTGCTTTGTCAGCGATTAGTTGGCCATACGTTTGTGGGCCCCTTTCTGGGTTCTGTATTCTGTTCCATTGACCTGAGTGTCTGTTTTTGTGCCAAGGAGTTTTTTTTTCTTATTTATTTTTTGCTTTCAACTTTCCAGTTAGTAAGCATAGTTTTGTAAGAAAAACGTCAGATGGTTTCTTACCAAAGATTAAAGGCTACAGGTCAGGGCAGTATTTTTCAAACTATGCTCTACAAGGCAGTAGGACTTCCAAGAAACTCTCTCTTAGAAGCCTCCTCAAGAAGAGGTTAATAGGTCATAGTAATTGATTAATACTTACTGGACTCTAATTCTTAAGGGGTGGGCCATGCCCTAGGCTATTCTTGCTCTGCATTATCTCATTTAATTCTCCCAGTTACTCTTTGATAATAAGTGCTGTTATTATCCCTTCTTCTGAAGCTGATGCTCAAAGAGGTCACACAGCTAGTAAGTGGACAAAGTGGGATTCATTCTCAGGGCTATTTGACTCTAGAGCCCATGCCCTACACAGGCAAGACTACAGTTACCCTCCTCCCCACCTATGTCCAGACAATGCCTTCCCACCACCAGACCTGAAAGTCTGATTTTGACACCATGGAGAGCGAACTGGGGGACGGGAACTACACTATTGGTTGCATATTGGGAGAAAGCACATCAAAACGTGCCACCCTGTGATTGCCTTCTGTAAAAGTCTTGGAGTCTTGCTTTCCCACTGGGCAGAGGAGGTTTAAGTGCATTTTGATGAATGCCTTCTGCTCTCTTGTTGTACACAAGGGGGAGCATTTAGCACAGAAATGGGAATAAGATCACTGCAGGGAGTGAGTATTCTTGCTCTTTGCAGGAAAAGAGTTCTCCCTCTCTGTTGATCACAATTGTTTGATGAACCACTTGAAAGCAAGTTGTAGACATCAGGAGACTTCAGCTATAAATACCACAGCAGGATTTCCTAAGAACAAAGTCACTTTGCTACATAATAAAGATATTATTTTCATGTGCAGGAAATTTAACATTGATGCAGTGATATTATTTAATACACATTCAATGTTCAAATTTCTCCAAATATTCCCAAGATGCCCTTTAGTGCTTTTCCCCCACCCCCCAGTCCAGAATCAACATTTATTCTCATCATATCATGGTCATTTTCCCAAGATACTTTGCTGCAAAATGTTTATAACTTTTACTGGCTATTTAATATTCCATGGAGTGGATTTGCCATGATTTATTAATAAATTTCTCTTTGGCTATTCCTATTACAAGTGTAACATGATGTTAAGTGGGGCTTTTCCTCCTTCACGTTTGACTCAGGCACCAATTCAATAGATACCAGATTCCAAAGTGAGGGTGAGGCTGAATTCACCAAGTTACCCTTTGATAATAAGTGCTGTGGTCATCCCTTCTTCTGAAGCTGATGCTCAAAGAGGTCACACAGCTAGTAAGTGGACAAAGTAGGATTTCACCAAGAGTCAAAGGTCAGGTTCCCCAGGAGGCTCTGTGATGGAGATCTGTGTACAGGTTCACTGGGAAGTGCTTGGGGATCAACACCTGTGGGGGAATAAAGGAAGAGGCTGGTCAGAGGGAATAGTCACACTTTGATGCGGCCACTGCAAACGTCTCAGCCCCTCCACCAGCTCTGAAGCTGAGATGGTCTTGCAGAGGGTCCCCTATTGAGGCAAGGAGGCCAGGTCTTTATGCCTCTATGTGGACCAGTCATTGGGTGCAGATTGCCCCTGGGAAGGGGATGTGTCCTTGGAACTTTCTTCAACTGAGAGCAGTTTTCAGAGAGATTCGAGTGGGAGTGAAGGCTGTAGTCCTGAGGGGAGGTCTGGCCAGACACCAGAGCATCCACTACACCAGGGGAATGCTCACGAGCCTGTTGGCTAAGTCCTTGACCTCTGCAGCCAGACTGAATACACAAGCAGTCAGTGCATCGCATGCTGTGACTCTTCCCTTCCCCCCTGCCCAGGGGAAAGGCCTTCTTGGAAAGTGTATGATGGGGGTTTCCTTAGAACCACATATGCGTTTGAAATATATTTTCTACAGTTGGGGGCAAAGAGAACTGGCTGAAGTGGCCTGTGGCAGCAGGGTGGGGTTTGGTCCTGCCCTCCCAGGCTCTGTTGGGGCAAAGGATGAGAGAATGTTTCCTGGGGCTTAAAGGTGGGCCCCCTGTGCCAGAGCCATTTTAAAAAACTTAAAAAAATTGTTTAAGACTCAAAACAAGTTGCAAAAATAGGGAGTTTCCATGTGCCCTTTGCCAGTGATCGCTTTCTCCAATGATAGCATCTTATTTAACCATAGTACATTTTCTAAACTAGGGAATTGACATTGACATTGGCATCATACTATGAACTAAGTTATAGACTTTACTTGGGCTTCATCAGTGTTTACGTGTACTTGTGTGTGTGTTACTATGCAGTTTTATCACATGTACAGGTTTGTGGATTTATGTAATCACCACCACAATCAGGGTATGTAATTGCTCCGTTACTATGAAGAAACTCCCGAATACTACACCTACCCCTGCAACCCCTGTAACTTAGTATCTGTTAACCTAGTGGTCAATATAACCTAGTGGTCTATTGTTCTCCATCACTGTAATCTTATCATCTCAAGAGTGCTATGTAATGACATCAAGCAATATGTAACTTTTTGAGACGGGCTTTTTCCACTTGGCATAACATCCTTGAGTTCCATCCATGTTGTTGCATGTATCAAGTTGTATAACTTAGTAGCATGCAATTGTATACCCACACACTGTTTATCCATTCCCAAGAGGGCCAAGAGGACCCTCTGGGAAGGCGAGAGGAACGTCAGGGATGAAGTCAGATCAGGGATAAAGTCTGAGTGGAGAGGAGTACTAGGGACCAGGGCACAGGAGCAGTGGCAGCTGGGATAGACTGCTTCTCGCTTGTCCTGAGAACTCAAACTAGAGAGGTCCCCAGAGATGGTGATCTCCAAAGATCCCATGTGGAATGCCCCAAACGAGAGGTAATGTTCTAGAGCTGGAAAGCCCAGTGAGCATGAAGTCAGCTTGCAACACTACCCATCACAAGCCAGTGAGAGTATTTCCAGACGTAACCACTTACCTCTTTGCCTTCCATCCATTTTGACGTGGTCTTCAAGACAGCAGCCAGTGAGTGACAGAGGGAATGTGAAGGGGGGTGGGAGAGAGAAGTTGACTGCATATGAGCCCCCGCCCCTTTCCCTTGTGGCTCTCGCTGATCTGCTGGCTGTAGCTCAGAAGTGGGAGAAATCTTTGGAATGAAACCTGAATTGTTGGCTAATATAATGAATGTCACAACACGTTGAATTACTACTCTATTAAGACCAAGTCTGTGACTTGATGTGACCATCAGACTGTCATTACTTGAAAGTGACCAGAGGGGTGCCTGGGTGGCTCAGTTGGTTAAGCGGCCAACTTTGGCTCAGGTCATGATCTCACGGTCCGTGAGTTCGAGCCCCGTGTCGGGCTCTGTGCTGACAGCTCAGAGCCTGGAGCCTGTTTCAGATTCTGTGTCTCCCTCTCTCTGACCCTCCCCCTTTCATGCCCTATCTCTCTCTGTCTCAAAAATAAATAAAAATGTTAAAAAAAAATTAAAAAAAAAAAAAAAAAAAAAAAAAAAAAAAAAGAAAGTGACCAGAGCAGGCAGGGTCCTGTGACAGTTGGCATCTAGAATCAAGGACAACCTCCTTTCTTCTTCCTAGTGTCCCCACAAACTGAATACATTTTAATGGGATGGTGGGAGAAAAATGACAAAGTGTGCTTTGAGAATGTCCACGCAGCAGTACAGAAATAACTTGGAAATAAATGTCTATGCATAAGCCTTTTTTTTTCTTTCATATTGTAATTTCCTTAGAGCAAATTCCTGGGAATGGGGTTAATAGGTCCAAGGGCATGGATATTTTTATGGTTTTCAAAACAAATTGCTAAATTGCTTTTCTAAAGATTTCTACCGATTTATATTCCCACCAGATACCGTAGTATGAAAGTTTCATCACATATTCAGTGGTACAGGATAGTATCATAAGATTGTTTGTTAATGTAATGAGTTTTAAACGCTATTTGATGTTTGGGGCACCTGGGTGGCTCAGTCGGTTAAGCATCAGACTCTTGATTTTGGCTCAGGTCATGATCTCACAGTTGGTGGGATTGAGCCCCACACTGGGGCTGTCAGGCTCCATGGGGTGGAGCCTACTTGGGGTTCTCTCTCTCCCTCTCTCTGCCCCTCCCCTGCACATTTGCTCTCTCAAAGTAAATAAACTTAAATAAAAATGCTATCCGGGGGCACCTGGGTCTGACTTTGGCTCAGATCATGATCTCGCAGTTCATGAGTTCAAGCCCCGCATTGGGCTCTGTGCTGACAGCTCAGAGCCTGGAGCCTGCTTCAGATTCTGTATCTCCCCCTCTCTCTCTGCCCCTCCCCTCCTTGTGTGCACTCTCTCTCTCATCAATAAATATTAAAAATTTTTTTAAATGCTATTTGATGTTTGGAATAATTTTTAAAATGCTTTTTGTTATATGAAAATTTTTTGCATTAGATGTTTTATCAATCTCTTTAAACTTGGCATTAATATCTTGAGTATAGAATATTGCTAAAGGTCTGATTTTATAAATTAATCACTGGATATTCATATGCAGCTTTGTCGAGGGGCTTTCCTGGAGCACTTAGAAAAACAGCAAATTCTGTAGGATTTGTGAGCAAGGAAGAAAGGGAGAGGTGAAGGCCAGAGGATCAGTGAATGAAAACAAGAGACAGGTTTAAGAGCTGTAAGCGAGAGGTAACAGATGAAATCAAGGGACCAAGAACAAGGAGGTGGCCATGAGGTCAGGAAGTGAGTTGAGAAAGGAGCTTGGGAGACAAAGATTGTGGAATAGCCTCCAAGTAAGGTAGTAGGGTAGGGAATATGCCTTTCCCCCGCCAAGTATCAATGGATTAAAAATTCATGTATGCGTATGTTTTATATAACACAAAATTTATTATCTTAACGAGTTTTATGTGTACAGTTCTATGGTGTTAAGTATATTCACATTGATTTGAAACAGATATGCAGAACCTTTTTATCTTGCCATGGGAAATTCTTTACCTGTTGAAGAATAATACCACTTACCTCCCTCCCCTGGCCTCTAGTGGACACCATTTTACTAATTGTTTCTGAGTCTGAACTACTTTAGATAACCTGATATAAGTGGAAGTGTGTAGTATTTGTCCTTTGGTAACTGGTTTATTTCATGTAGCATAATGTCTTTGAGTTCATCGAGGTGGTGTAGCACTTGCCATAATTTCTTTCTGTTTTTAAGGCCGAATAACATTCCATTGTGTGTATATACCACATTTTGATTATCCATTCATCTATTGATGGATATTTGGGTTGCTTCCATTTCTTGGCTATTGTGAATAGTGCTGCTATGAATATGGGTGTGCAAATAACTCTTTGAGACCCTAATTTTAATTCTTTTGTATATATATCCAGAAGTGGGATTTCTGGTTACAAGGTATTTCTATTTTAAATTTTTCAGGAAACTTCATACCGTTTTTCACAGTGGTTAAGCCATTTTACAGTCCCACCAACAGTGCACAAGAGCTCTAATTTTTATTGTTATTTTCTGTTTTTTTTTGTTTTGTTTTTGAATATTAGCCATCCTAATGGATGTGAGGTGATATCTAATTGTGGTTTTCACTTGCATTTCCCTGATGATTCATGATGTTGAGCACCTTTTCATATGCTCATTGCTATTTGTATATCACCTTTGAAGAAATATCTAAGTCCTTGTCCATTTTAAAATCAGGTTATTTGATTTTTTTGTTGTTGAGTTGTTAGAGTTCTTTATATATTCTGGATATTAACGCCTTATCAGATACATATTTTCTTCTGTTCCACAGGTTGAATTTCACTCTGTCGATTGTGTCTTTTGATGCACACGAATTTTTAAGTTTGATGTAGTCCCATTTGTCTGTTTTTGCTTTTGTGGCCTGTGCTTTTATTCTCGTATCTAAGAAATCGTTGCTAAGTCCAATGCCATGAAGTTTTTCTCCTGTGTTTTCTTCTAGGAGTTTTACAGTATTAGGTCTTATGTTTAGGTCTTTATTCTATTTCGAGTTATTTTTTGTACATGGTGTAAGATAAGGGCCCAATTTCATTCTTTTCCTTATAGATATCTGGCATCAACACTAACACCATTTAAAAAAATTTTTTTAACGTTTATTCATTTTTGAAAGAGAGAGACAGAGCACAAGCAGGGGTAGGGCAGAGAGAGAGGGGGCCACAGAATATGAAGCAGGCTCCAGGCTCCAAGCTGCCAGCACAGAGCCCAACACGGGGCTCGAACTCACCAACCACGAGATCATGACCCGAGCCTAAGTCGGATGCTCAACCGACTGAGCCACCAGGCGCCCCAAACTAACACCATTTTTAAAAAAAATTTTTAATGTTTGTTTATTTTTGAGAGAGAGAGAGAGACAGACAAAGTGTGAGTGAGGGAGGGGTAGAGAGAGAGAGAGAGGGAGACACAGAATCCGAAGCAGGCTGCAGGCTCTGAGCTGTCAGCACAGAGCCCGACGTGGGCTTGAACTCACGAACCACGAGATCATGACCTGAGCCTAAGTCGGACGCTCAACCGACTGAGCCACCAGGTGCCCCAAACTAACACCATTTTTAAAGAGATGGTTCTTTTCCCATTAAGTGGTATTGACAACCTTGTCAAAGATCATCAAATATAATTTTTTATTGATGGAAACATGATAAAGTCACAGACTTATTCTTTGTAAGGCAGATTTGGGGGTATATAATGAGTTTTTGAGTGAGGTAGAAAGGCCAAAATAAAAATACAAAAATGTGAATAAAACCATGAAACTATTGGATGGGGACTTAGTAACTAACACCTTTTCTTAAGATGTCATCAATGCCAAGGAGTAGGTGTTGATTGACTAATTAGTTCACCACATAAGTGATTATTGAGTGCCTACTATAGAGGCACTAACCAGGCCAAAAGAATACAGGTGTGTATAAGAGACAAGTCCCTGCTGGGGTACTTGGGTGACTCAGTCGGTTGAGTATCCAACTCTTGGTTTCGGCTCAGGTCATGATCTCATGGCTTCATGGATTCAAGCCCCGCATCAGGCCCTGCGCTGACAGCACAGAGCTTGATTGGGATTCTCTCTTCCTCTCTTTCTGCCCTTCCCCCAGTCATGCTGTCTCTGTCTCTCTCAACATAAATAAGTAAACTTAAAAAAAAAAAAAAGAGACAGGTTCCTGCTATGTGTGTTTCTGTGTAGAATCCTATTTTCTGTTAGCAGCATCAACAAAAATATGTATTTCTGCCCTTCCTCTGCTGGGAGTTTGGAGAGGCATAAAGGACGTGAGATGCTTTCCATGTCCTCAAGGACCCATGTGTGCTATTTCTTACCATGGCCCCAGAGACCCTTTGTGTCCTCCGTTCTTTGCTAAGGGCTAATACCTGATGAGATGGACACTTCATAGCTTAGAGAATGAAAGGGATGAGGCCTTAAAGACTGAGGGTTATGTCTGGTACCTGAAGGAGTCAGTGTTCCCTCTGAAGCTGCTCTCTGTAGGACTGTTCCTCAGTGCCTCCCCAAGGGCATTCCACTTTGGTTGAAACCAAAGGTTTTGTCCTTTCAGTAACCTGAGTGCTCCATTCAAGAAGCACAGAAAATAGGGTATAAAGAGATACTGTTTTTGCAAGCCACTGAGATTCAATAGCACCTTCATTTGGGCTGAACAATGGCGATTGTGTAGGAGTGCAGGTAATGCTTTGTTTTGCTATGACTTGCCTGGGTGTTTTACTTCTGCCTGATGGAGTGGGCACACATGTGTGACTGGAGTATCTTTTGCATTGACTGTTCTCTCAGTACTTTCCCAGCTCTGTTTGAAGGCTTTTTAATTATCATTGGCAAGGCTTATCGAATTTATATAAGAATCCCAGCTTGTAATATTTATTGTTGTAAACAAATTATTTATGCTTACTCAACTGTTCCTTGACCTGCATATAGTTCTCACTTCATGATGTAGGTCTAATCATTTTTTAAAATAAACTTTTTCCTTTTGTGATATTTTGGATTTGCAGAATAGTTGTAGAGTTCCCATATATCTCTTACCCACTTTCAATTTCCCTTGCTGTTAACATCTTATATCATCACAGGACTTTTGTCAAAACCAAGAAACCAACCTTGGTACATTACCATTAACTAGGTGCCCCTGAAGAGGATTTTAATGAAGGGCCATATATCCAGGTGGGACAGTGTTTTAGATTGAGCTACTCTAAAGAAATACCACAGATGGTGGTCTGGGTGGCTCAGTTGGTTAAGCGGCCGACACTTGATTTCAGCTCAGATCATGATCCCAGGGTTGTGGGTTCGAGCCCTGCATTGAGCTCTGTGCTGTCAGTATGGAGCCTGCTTGAGATTCATTCTCTCTCCCTCTCTCTCTCTCTCTCTCTCTCCCTCCCTCTCCCTCCCTCCCTCCCTCCCTCTCTCTCTCTCTTTTTCTCTGTTCCTCCCCTGCTTGTGCTGTCTCTCTTTCTCAAAATAAATAAACTTAAAAAAAGATTTAAAAATTTTTTTTAAATGAAAAAATACCACAGATTCAGTGGTGTAAACAATAGACATTTATTTCTCACAGTTCTGGAGGCTGGTAAGTCCAAGATCAAGGTGTTGGCCAACTGGTTCTTGATGAGGGCTTTCTTCCTGGCTTGTAGATGGCTGTCTTCTCTCTTTGTCCTCAAATGGAGAGAGATAACTCTAGTCTCTCTTCTTCTTTTTTTAACGATTAAAAAATGTTTATTTATTTTTGAGAGAGAGAGAGAGCGAGCACAAGTGGGAGAGGAACAAAGAGAGAGGGGAGACACAGAATCAGAAGCAGGCTCTAGGCTCCGAGCTGTCAGCACAGCCCGATGCGGGGCTTGAACTCATGGACCACGAGATCATGATGTGAGTTGAAGTTGGATGATCAAACGACTGAGTCACCCAGGTTTTCCTAGTCTCTCTTTTTCTTAAATGGGCACTCATTCCATCATGAGGACCTCACCCTCATGACCTTATCTACACCTGTTTACCTCCCAAGTGCTCCACCTCCAAATACCGTCACATTGTGAGTTAGAGCTTCAAAATATGAATTTTGGGGCGATAAAAACATGTATTCCATAGTACGCAGGGATAGAGGGAACCAAAAGGGATGTTGAGGCTGTCAGGGACTGGCAGCAGAGGGAAATTCTTTTACCCCAAGGAATGAAGGAACAAGGGGAAGAAGTTGTGTCATGGAGCTCAGAGAGAGCTAAAGATATGAGGTGACGGTGGGCAGGGGTGCCCAATGGGAGCTGTAGTAGTAGAGAGATGGAGACATTGCCAGAACACCGAGACAGGGAGAGAGCAAGAAATCTCCAACTTTATGCCTTCTATACTCAAATTCCCAGTTGTTGTCTCTCACCGGCCAAACCCAACCAGAAGCTAAGGACAAGGGAGCCTGGATACTGCAGTCCTTGGGAATCAGCCCTGCAGGCCACAGAGAAGGTAGAAAATAGAGGAGGGTATGTGTAAATAGAGAACAGCCATGGGGGACACTTACAGGTCTACTTACGCTGACTGTATCCACTTATATCGTAATGCACACTTTTGGAGGACAGGGACACCACCTCTTAAAACTTAGCCTTACTAAAGCAATTATATATATTTCCTCAGGCTGCAAAACAAAGTCCACAAACTGGGTCAAAACAACAAAATGTATTCTCATGCTTATGGAAGCTACAAGTCTGAAATCAAGGTCTCATCAGGGCCATGCTCCCTCTGGTACTGGTGGGAGAGAATCTTTTCGTGTCTTTTCTAGCTTCTGGTGGTTACATTCCTTGGCTTCTAGATATATCACTCCAGTCTCTGTCTCCATGGTCATGTCATTGTCGTCGCCTTGTGTTCTGCCTCTTCTTCGTATAAGGACACCTGTCATTGGGTTAAGGGCCCACCCTACTCCAGCATGATCCGATCCTGTCTTAAATTAACCATATCTTCAGTGACCCTATTTCCAAGTAAGGTCACATTCTGAAGTACCTTCAACCTATTAGGACTTCAGCCTATCTTTAAGGGACTCATGCCCAGAGAACATTTTTTAGCTGATGATAGAAGGATCAATTCAAATCTGTATTTACTACTCAGTAGTGTTATTATTTGATAGGGGTCTTTTCCCACTCTCACTCCTGAAATGGATAACAGGGGCTGTTTTCCAGAATTTTAGAGTTCCTGGTAGTTGGGCAGTGACTCAGAGCACTTGTGGGTAGGGACAAGGCAGGAAGTGTGCCAACTAGGGCTAAAATATCCAAAGCTAAGAAACAGTGTAATCAAGCCTGACCTTCCTTCTCCTTCCTCTTGACTAAAGCAGAGCCATGATGTGGCTGAAAGATGATTAATTGCCCTCTGCTAGTCCCTTTACATACATTGTCTCCTGTATTGTTTACTCTGAGTTTCCTAGAGCTGCCAAAATAAATGATCACAAACTCGGTGGCTTAAAACAACAGAAAGTTATTTTCTCACAGTTCTGGAAGCTACAAGTCTGAAATCAAGGTGTCAGCAAGGCCATACTTCCTCTGAAGGCTCTAGGGAAAAATCCTTCTTTGCCTCTTCCTAGCTTTTGGTGACTTCTGGGGTGGTGCTGTTTGTCTGCCTGCCCTCTCCTCCCCCTCCCCCCCTCTCCCTCCTCCTCCCCCTCCTTTTTCTTTTTTTAAGTTTATTTATTTATTTTGAGAGAGAGAGCACAAGCTCAGAGAGGGTCAGAGAAAAGGAGAGACAGAATGCCAAGCAGGATCTGCACCATCAGCAGAGAGCCCAATGTGGGGCTTGAACTCAGTAACTGTGAGATCATGACCTGAGATGAAGAATTGGAGCCTTAACCGACCGTGTCACCCAGGTGCCCCTGTCCTCTCTTCTTATAAGGACACCAGTCATAGGAGTTAGGGCCCAGTGTAATCCAGTCTGACCTTATCATAATTTATTTACATCTGCAAAAACCCTATTTCCAAAACAGGTTACATTCTAAAGTGGTGGGTGGACATGACTTTGGGGGTACGCTATTCATTTCCACTACACTTATTTAAACTCATTTTGTTCAGTTGAGGAGAACAAGTCAGAGAAAATAAGCCGCCAGCTCAGTTAGAAATGTGCAGAGCTGAGGGTACGTGCATATTCTTAATTACTAATTAGCCAAATGTCTTTCTTCCCATCTGCCTGCCCCCTGGCTGTCACCATTGCTTTCATTACTTATTTGTGCTTTCATTACTTACTTGCTCATTGAGGGATACTTTGGGTATTGGTTTATCTTTTTCTTTTTAAGTTTATTTCTTTATTTTTGAGAGAGAGAGAGAGTGCAACTCGTGTGTAAGTGGCTGGGGAGGGGCAGAGAGAGAGGGGGAGAGAGGGAGAGAGAGAATCCTAAGCAGGCTCCACACTCAGCGCAGAGCCTGATGTGGGGCTCGATCTCACCAACTGTGAGATCGTGACCTGACCCGAAATCAAGAGTCGGATGCTCAACTGACTGAGCCACCCAGGCACCCCTGGTATTTTAGTGGAAAAAATGATTGGGATTGTTAGCTGCTGGGCGTGGGGGATGGGAAGACATTACTGTGAGGTTTGCTTATTGGGGATTTTCTCTATCCATAATGCCTTCTGCATTTATTAATTATAATTTCTCTGTAAGGAAGAGTTGTTCCTCCTCACTCATTTATATTTTATATTAGGATAGGCTTATGCATATTTATTTTATTTTATGGGTTACAGTCTCATACTATTATTATTTATTTTGTTGCTCAAGTTGTCCCAGCTTTGCCATTAGGAGCTTAATTAGTTTGGTCCTGTATCCTTTCAACATGCTCCATCCTTTGTTAGTACCTTATTACTTTTTGGCACTTCCTTTTTGTTTTTTCTAGGCTCACCTTGTATTTTCCTTGTCCCAACCCTGGTATCAAACTTTTTCCAAAAAGTATTGGTTACTTTTATCAGAGTATTGGTTTTTAAAAAAATTTTTTTCTTTAATGTTTATTATTTTTTATTTAAAAAATTTTTTTTTAATGTTTATTTATTTTTGAGACAGAGAGACAGATCATGAACGGGGGAGGGGCAGAGAGAGAGGGAGACACAGAATCCGAAGCAGGCTCCAGGCTCTGAGCTGTCAGCACAGAGCCCGACGCGGGGCTCAAACCCATGAACCGCGAGATCATGACCTGAGCCGAAGTCGGACGCTTAACCGACTGAGCCACCCAGGCGCCCCAATGTTTATTTATTTTTGAGAGAGATAGAGACAGACTGAGTGCAAGCAAGGGAGAGGCAGAGAGAGAGGGAGACACAGAATCTGAAGCAGGCTCCAGGCTCCGAGCTGTCAGCACAGAGCCCGACACGGGGCTCGAACTCACGAATTGTGAGATCATGACCTGAGTCGAAGACAGACGCTCAACCGACTGAGCCACCCAGGTGCCCCCAGAGTATAGGTTTTTGTTGTTGTTGTTGTTGTTGTTGTTGTTGTTGTTGTTTTGTTTTAGTTTATTAATCTTGAGAGAGCGAGCAAGCAGGGGAGGGGAGAGAGAGAGAGAGAGAAAAAGAGCAAGAGAGAGAAGAGAATCCCAAGCAGGCTCTGCACTGTCAGCAAGGAGCCCAATGCAGGGCTTGAACTCATGACTGTGAGATCATGACCTGAGCTGAAATCAAGAGTCGGACAGTCAGCTGACTGAGCCACTCAGGTACCCCATTACAGGAGTTAAAAAAAAATGTGTTTTCCAGAAAAATTATATGTTCAAAACAAAATATTTGTCAGACAACTTTATGGAAGGGGAAGATATAAGAAGAAAAAGTAAACATGTCAAATCCATATGGATTTTCTATTGCACGAATTTATTTGGGGGTAAATGTTGGTCTGTGCAATAACCTGAAAACTTAAAAAGAATTTTTTTAATTTTTATTTATTTTTGAGAGAGAGAGAGAGAGAGAGAGACTGAGTGCAAGCAAGGGAGGGGCAGAGAGAGAGGGAGACACAGAATCTGAAGCAGGCTCCAGGCTCCAAGCTGTCAGCATAGAGCCCGATGTGGGGCTCAAAGTCACAAACCGTGAAATCATGACCTGAGCTGAAGTCAGATACTTAACTGAGCCACCCAGCGCCCCTAACCTGAAAACTTTTAAGTAAGTGTGACCACATTCCTCATTAAGAGAAACTGCCATAAGTTAGCCTTCAAATGGCTTTTAAAACCTACAGGGAAAAATTGCATTCACTTTATTGAGGGGCAAGTATATTCTTTAGGGAAAAAAAGGTGTTCTCTACTCCTGCCATTGAAATGCAGCTTTACAGGATTTAGGGAAAAGCTAACAACAAAGACAGAGTCCTGTTCCAAAGTAGTCATTTTGTGGATGAAGGTAAAACCTACAATCTTTCCTCCACCACAGGATTTCATATTTAAACCTTCTATTTTTAACATGATGGTGGGATTCATGGCTAATGCTTATGAGATCTGTGTCTAGACAGTTGAGAAAAACAGGAAATGAGTTACATTGTCATAGCTTAAGAGAATTTAACCTTTTGTCTTCTAGCTCCGAGCTGTCCCTGCTTTAAAAAAACATCCCTTCTCTCCTGAGAATTTCAGGCCATTCAAGGGACTATAATCATCCAGGGCCTCTTCAGGGAGCAGAGGTAGCTATTTTGGTGGAAAAGGAAATGAGAACATGGGTTTACTGTGCTCACACCGTAAAACGAATACAGCCATTTAGAGGAACATGCTTACTGTCTGCTTTTGAATTCTAAGTATGTGCTCACAGCTGTCTCTGACTGTGTGCTCCCGAAGGGCAGGAGCTCAGCCCGGATCACTCATTCTCCCACTGTGCATGCTGCATAGTTAGATGCTGCTAGCCATAACACGTCCTGCAGAAGAGCAAGTTAAGAAGAAGCATCTGGCATTTATGGAACGCTTTCAATGTGCCAGGCACTGAGCTAAGCACATCACACACACTGTATCTCATTTAATCCTCTCAACAACCCTAAGATGTGACTACTATTATCCCCATTTCACCCATGAAGAAATGGAAGCAGAGATGTTAAGGAAATTTGCAAGGTAGCAGAACTGTCATTTGAACCCACATCAATGTGATTCTAGAACCTATGTTCTTTGTTGGTATGCTATACCATTGTGGGGCTGTTGTGAGGATTAATGAGATGATGTGTGTAACAGACTTATCACAATTCCTGGCCCCAAATAAGCATCATAATGAATTCCTGATAGTATTTACATGTATAAGTAACATAATGCTGTATTAGGCAGGTGATGTACTTTGCTATGTAAGACCCACCATGCCTAGTGTTCTAGGTAGCTATTGAATTGAAATGAATAGTGGTGGCAAGGATTTCTACTCAATGTATATAATGCGAGTGGTGTTGTAGTGAGAGGGTTTGTAATCAAGTAAAGGGAACTCTGCAGCAAAGTCTGCAATCTTGGCCTGATTAGCCATTGCCTCTTAGAGAGTCTAAAAAATGACCGTATACCACATACAACAGATATGATATTAAGAGCCTGCTTTGTGAGACTCAACAGCTCTAGGGATACGATATTTGACAACACATAATCCTTGTGCTCAGGGAATTTGTAATCTAGTAGGGAATATATTAAAACCCAAAGAAACAAATGAAATCGTTACAAATTGTAATAATAAGTGCCACCAAGAAAATAATCAAAGGATTGAGACAGAGGAGAATGGAATTGGGACAAGGTAGGGGAGGTCAGATCTGACTTTGCATGGGGTAGGAAAGAAAGGCTTCCTTGAGTGGGTGGCATTTAAGACCCAATGATACGAAGAGCCTAGGAAGGGGGAACAATCCAGACAAAGGCTTTGAGGTAGGAAAGAACTTGAAAAGGTAAAGGGGCTCAAAGAGGATGGGGTATAGTGGGGTGAGATGGAACCAGAAGGATGGGCAGGAGCAGACTCTGATGGCCTCATCCATTCTCAGTAAGAAATTGGGTTTTATTTGAAGTATAATGGAAACCCACCAACAGGTCCTAAATAGATGAGTGACGTGATCGGATTTGCTGCTGTGGACCAGACAGGATCAAAATTCTGCTGGGGTGGGCTGGACCAAAGTCTGTGGCGGCTGAGACCAAGCAGCCCTATTAAGAGGGAGGGCGGATGGTCAGAGACAGAAAAGGAGATAGGGTGATGGAAGCAGAAGTCAGAGCAGTGTGGGGTCAAGAGCCAAGGAACACAGGCAACCTCTAGACACTGGAAAAGGCAAAGAAATGGATTCCCACCTAAGGCCTCCAGAAGGAATGTACCCCTGCCAACCCATTTTTAACTCCTGACCTGCAAAACTATACTGTAATAAATTTGTTGCTTTAAGCCACTAGGTTGGTGGTAGTTAGTTAAAGCAGCAATAGGAAAACTTGATTCCTAAGCCTAAAGGAATAAGGGGGGTGGGGGGGAGGCGTGACCAGATGTAGGGAGAAAGCTACTGGAGAGGGTCACCTGACAGCCCTGTGGCCTTCAGGAGGGGGAGGCAGCTAGCCCATGGCCTGGCGGGGAGGGGCCAGAGAGAATAAGTACTCTGCTTTCACCCTGCCCCACCCCCCAGATCTTTCTGTCTTTCTTTCACTGGGCTTATCTAACCAGAGCTGCAGACAGGGGACCCACAGATGCAGTTCACATGGGTCAGCCTCTCAGGTGACAAAGAGGATGGAGAAGGGTAGATCTGGAGCAGCAAATGGAAAATACCCAGACTGGTGTGGTTTGAGTGGTTTGCCCCTTATCTGGAGCTTATAACAAAGTGGGAAGTTTGGAGTGGTTCCCTTGCTTACCTGGGCCTCCGCTTTCACGAGTTCTCTCTAACATAGCCTTCTAACTTCTATGGGTTTTCCTCATATTTTTATAGTGCAGATAAGTGATGTCAGTGCACCTGTTTCTAATAATCTAATTCACCCCTCAGTGTGATGCAGCAAGTTCTCGAAGTAAATTATACATTAAAGTTAGTCCATCATTTACTGTAAATATAAGACCAAAACACAGTGCTGATATCACAGTATCATGAATGAATTGACCTAAACTTTTTTGTATTTTTCCCTAAAATAGAGGTCCCCCAATTTCTCTCCTGGGACTGATTACATCAGCATTCCCAGGGATGTTTTAAGATTTTATGGATTTGGGGATTCTATCCTTGGAAATTCTCATTTAGTATGCCTGGGTGAGAACACTGATCTGTTTTCTTTAAAAAATTTTTTTTAACGTTTATTTATTATTGAGAGACAGAGACAGAGCATGAGCATGGGAGTGACAGAGAGAGGGGGAGACACAGAATCTGAAGCAGACTCCAGGCTCTGAGCTGTCAGCACAGAGCCTGACGTGGGGTTGAACTCACAAACCACAAGATCATGACCTGATCCAAAGTTGACCGCTTAACTAGCTGAGCCACCCAGGTGCCCCATCTGTTTTCTTTTTAAAATGTGCTCCCAGGAGCACAAGGTACCTTCGAGTTAGAATATTTTTTAGGGCAAGATGACTAAAGACTTAGTTATAAATTGTGTAAAAGCAAATTTTTTTTAGTTTAACTTGTTTCGTTTTTAATTCTTAAAAAGTTACATCCAAATTAGTTAGCATATAAGTGCAACAATGATTTCAGGAGTAGATTCCTTAGTGCCCCTTACCCATTTAGCCCATTCCCCCTCCCACGATCCCTCCCGTGACCCTCAGTTTGTTCTCCATATTTATGAGTCTCTTCTAAACTTTTTCTAGTTTCAAATTACCTTCTTCAAAGCTTGCTCAGTTCTACTTCCAGTCATCTGGATTGTGACTGGAATTAAATTCACCAAGCAGTTTTGTGACTAGGAAGTCCGTTTCATTAATTTTAGTCACACTGTATGTATATAAAATGAACCACCAAGATGTGGCAGCCACTGAATTAGACACTATGGATACAAAAACAAATGAATTATAATATGGATTTTCAAGGCTTTAATCTGTTTGGAGGGATAGCTCTGCGGACAAATAATTATAATACAGCAAGATCAGTGTTATGATGGAACCATGAGCATAGTGTCTCAGGAATTGTGTGTATGGGGGGGTGGTGATGCTCAACGAAACCTTTACAGAAGAGGTAGCATTTGAGCTGGGCTTTGTAGGGAGAGTAGGAGTATACAAGGCAGGGAATGGCATTCTAGAGAGCAGGAACAGTGCATGCAACAGAGGCATGCGGCTGGTGGCTAGTTCCAGGAACCGCATGAGGTTTGGAGGAACTGGAGCAAAGGATGGTTGCCTAAGGCTGTTGATGAGGCTTTGGGGAGGCTTTGTGCTGGCCATGACAGTGAGCTTGAGTGTTAGGCCAGTATTAAAGAGATGCCTTGGGGCACCTGCGTGGCTCCGTCAGTTAAGCATCCGACTCTTTGTTTTGGCTCACGTCATGATCTCACAATTCATGAGTTTGAGCCCCTCATCAGGCTCTGCACTGACAGCGTGGAGCCTCCTTGGGATTCTCTTTATCTCCGTCTGTCTCTGCCCCTTCCCTGCTCATTCTCTCTCTCTCTCTCTCTCTCTCTCTCAAAATAAAGAAACTTAAAAAAAAAAAGAGATGCCTTGAAGTGATTTGAAAAATTGTTATAAAAATGACAAAAGTAACTCTTGCCAAACTTACAAACAACCCAGATTATTTTACAGTTGAAGGGTGAGAGTCCCCAGAGAAAGACAACTATCCTATGATTTCACTCATATGTGGAATTTAAGAAACAAAACAGATGAACATAAGGGAAAGGAAAGAAAAATAAGATCAAACAGAGAGAGAGGCAAACCATAAGAGACTCTTAAATACAGAGAAAAAACTGAGGGTTGCTGGAGGGGAGGTGGGTGGGGGATGGGCTAAATGGGGGATGGGCATTAAGGAGGGCACTTGCTGGGATGAGCACTGGGTGTTACATGTAAGGGATGAATCACTAAATTCTACTCCTGAAACCATTATTATACTACATGTTAACTGATTTGGATTTAAATAAAATTTAAAAAAATAAAATAAAATAAAAATAAATAAATAAATAAAAATAAAAAATAGAATTTATTTTCAAAAATAAAATTTTAACTAATGAATGAAAGGAACCAAAACCAGACAAACAAAACGGATGAAAGTCCCCTTTCATGGCTCTCTTCTATGTCCATCCAAATCAGCCTCCCCACGCTCCCAACACAGAGTTTGCTTTTGTTAATAGCCTGGGGCATCCTCACTGTTGTGTTACAAGTTTTATTATGTATATTTTCAAACCTACTGCTGTGGACTGAATTGTGTCCCGCTGCAGTTTGTATGTCGAAGCCTTAACCCCTCCAGTGCAACCGTATTTGCAGACAGGAGGAAATTCAGATTAAATGAGGTCAGGTGTCTGCCACGTGAGGCCGTGGTGAGAAGACCGCTGTCTGCAAGTCTGGAAGAGAGCTCTCACCAGAAACCAGACACTGCCAGACCTTGATCTTGGACTTTCCAGCCGCCAGACCTGTGGAAAAACGAATTTCTATTGTTTAAGGTCTCTGTCTAGGGTATCGTGTTATGGCAGCCCGAGACCAAGACACCTGCCCAAAATAGAAGAAATAGTGAAAAGGGTCTTCATTTATCTATCACCCAGATCCAACAATTAAGTAGGATTAGATATGCGTTCTAGAAGCAGCAAGATAAATGTGTTGAAGGGGTTCAGGCTGGAGATGGGGAGACAGGTTAAGTACCTCTTGCAGACTTCCAGGCAAGCGATGCTGACAGCTCTAGTGAGGGGAGGCGGTGGAGAAGGAGGGGGGCCATCAGGGAGAGATTGAAGAGTAGAATTGATGGGGTACGTGAGGTCCAATCATGAGTCTGTGCTTCATTGACTCTAAGATGCCATGGGTTATATGATGTAGCTTGAATTCAAAGATACTAAGAATGAAAAGGGCGTTCATCTTAGAATTGATGAAATGCCGTAGAATTAAAAGCTGAGACCACCAACTCCGCACGGGAACACCGAACAGCAGCTCACAATTTATTAGTGTGTAAAAGAGAAGCAAGATTTTGATATCTTGAATCTTGATACATGGTATGGATTAATGAGCATGTCTTATGCTTCTCAAGTTGAACTCTTGCTGTTCTCGATTAAGGAACAGGTTTAGGGGGAATTTATGGGATTGGGAACTTAAAGGAGCTTTCAGTTTAACAAAATACTACCCAGATGTGATGATGTCATTTGCAAGGCCACAGTCACGCTCAGTTTAGAAGCAGCCAGATTCTGTTTATTTAATAAAAATGGATGTTTTGAACGGCGGTGCTAGGGGATCTGGCCTCCTGTGTCCTTTTCCAGGAGCTTTCTTGGGCTTCTAGAGAGAATTTAGATTCCACAGGCAGATGGAGCTATTATCCCTGTTTTTCTCTCCCCAGCGACAGGATACCCGCCTGTAATTATAGAGTATCAGCATCCCTTGTTTTGGAGCTGGGATGGTTAGATAAACACAAAGAGCAGGCATTCCTTGCCCAGGCTATACTTCGAGGGCCTGAAATTCCCCTTCGGAGGGCCTGGCATCCACATCAATCAGGGCACCTGGCAGAGGGGCAGGATGTAGCTTTCTGCAGGGTTGAAGGATCAACATGCCAGGGTGGGCCCAGTCATACTGGCTGGGGAGCTTGTACCTGCATGCCCGGGACCCCAGAATGAATTATTGCCTTTTGTAACTTGAAACAGGATTGAAGAATCCATGCAAATGGTGTTCTGTTTTTTTTTTTTTTTTTTTTTTAAGTTCAGGCAGAGCCACAGACTTCTTTGTTGCAAGTTATTTTAGGACTGTGTTTTATCGGTCACTGTTTTGGAAAAACTACTTTAGCCTTTCCGTTCCCGGAAGTACCCGACAAAACTGGCCACCCTAAACCCCTGAGCTACATGGTGAGTGCAGGCCCTGGATGTGGACAGCCTAAGTTTGAATCCCAGCTCTACTGTGTGTCCTCGGGCAACCTGCTTATCCTTCCTGTACCTCAGTTCTGTCTTCTGTAAAATGGGAATAATAAATAGCACCTATTTCATAAGAATTGTTGGGATTATCAAGCATTTAGGGGGCTTGGAACCGTGCCTCGCCTTTCAACATAAAATAACAGTAATAACTACGATATTGGACACTAACATGTGTTCGGTTTACTGTGCCAGCTGCTGTTCTACCTACAATAGCTCATTTAATCCACAATCCAACCAACCATCCTATGAGGTGGGTGCTATTGTTATTCCCATTTTATGGATGAGGACATTGAGACATGGAAAAGTCTATTTGATATAAGTATTATTGTGTGTCTGCTGAACCCCATGTATACCTGATCGTAGAATACTAAAATTATTGGTTCATACATCTCAGTCTCCCCCATAAACACGTGGGCTCCTGAAACAGGATGACTCCAGCTGTCTTTTCTGACTTGATAGACCTAGGACCAGGCACACAGTAGGTAAATAATATTGAGTAAATTGGAACTGGCTTCACGGAGGTCTCATTTGAGGGTATCACCATGAAAAGATTTTTTTTTTTTTCAATATTGGCTCCCAACCTCTTCCTGAGGCTTCATGGGAATGTCTCCCTTGGTGACCTTCAAGCCAAGTCCTGCAGCTTTCCAGCTCCTGCTGGTTATTAGCAGTCTCATGCCAGTGTGTGAGCCTCAGTCTGGTTAACTGTATAGTGTCTCTCCCAGATGTGAGTTCTCTTGTCTACCCTGCTAGGGCAGGAGGAGGTGGTGGCTGCCGTGGCCGCTGGTTTCCTCGTGGCTGTCCCTCTTCCTGGAGCTTAGGTGTGGTGGGGGGGGGGGAGGTGGGCGTGGGAGGGTGGGAATGGGGAGGGGGCAGAGGCTCTTCCTTACAGAGTCCAAGAAGAGGTACCCACCCTCTCCCCATGGGTTGCTGCTTTTCTAGCTAACCAGTTTGTGGTCAGTTCCCTCGGGGACAGGTTCTCAAGCCAGCTCTCCTGTGGGCTGTGGGAGCAAGTCTTTCCAAGGCTCCCTTGGAGACTCTCCCCACACACTTCCCTGCATGGAGACCTGGCTGCAGCAAAACCTCTTCCCCCGACTTTGCTTTGGTCCTCACCCCCTTCAGTGGCTACTGGGGCCACTTACCTGAGGGGCACGCTCTTAATGAGATGCAGGAAAAGTGGCTCGAGCCTAGTTACCTTCTTAGAGTCCAGTCCACCCAAGGAAAACTTGTACACCCTGGCATGCCCCTGGGTATAGTGCAAGCTGCCTTGATGCCCCTCTGTCTCACAGACCAGTGTCCTCTCCTGGGCCCCTTTCCTTAGCCCCAGGCAACATTTGCAAGCCTGTTGCCCAAGCAGTCATCCATAGGGAATGAAATGCCAGTATTCCACATGGCTGGAACTCCTGGGCTTTATGAGTGATTCTCTTAGAGTCCCTGCTATGACTCCCAGGAGGAGACAGGCTCTTTCCATGAACAGTCCTCTCTTCCTGCCTGAACTCCTCCCTCTTACTCCTTGTTTTATATTGATTCAGGGGATGGAGGGTAGATTCTGGCCTTTCCATAAGCCCTGCAGGGAGGTAGCTGGCTCCCACTGTTGGACTTAGAATGTCAGGATACTCAGTGCCACTTCTCCTCTGCATTGGGTTTTATCCAAAGTTCTGGGACGTCATTGCAGCATTGTTCACAGTAGTCAAGACGTGGAAGCAAACTGAACATGCACTGTGGATGAATGGATACAGTAGATGTGTGTGTGTGTGTGTGTGTGTGTGTGTGTGTGTGTATGTGTGTGTATGTACATATATATAATGTGGTGTATATATACATGTGATTGAATGTTATTCAGACATGAAAAAGGAGGTCCTGTCATTGGTGACAACGTGGTTGAAACTTGAGGGCATTATGCTGAATGAAATACGTCAGGCAGAGAAAGGCAAATACTGTATGATTTCACCTAGATGTGGAATCTGAAAAAGTTGAACTCATATAAACAGAGGCTAGAATGCTGGTTGCCAGAGCCGTGGGGCAAGGGAAATGGGGAGCTATTAGTCAAAGGGTACAAATGTCCAGTTATAAGATGAATACGTATGTATGAGACCGAATGTATAGCATGCTGACTGTAGTTAACAATAGTATATTATATATTTGAAAATTGCTAAGAGAATCCTAAAGAGTATCTTAGAATCTTAGAGAATCTTAGAGATCCTAAATATTCTCAACACACACACATACACAGTAATTATGTGAGTTGATAGAAATGTTAAGTAGCCTTAACATTGTGGTACTCATTTTACAGTATATGTGTATATCCAGTCATCAAGTTGTATACCTTAAACTTACACGTTATATGTCCCATTACATCTCAATAAAGCTGGAACAAAACCGAAAACAAAACTAGGGGCATTTCCAAACTTAAAAAATCTTCCAGAGATCACTTAAGAGACGTAACACTTTATTTCGTAAGTGGTTCTATGAAACAGACCATAAAGCCAATGTATGTCATTCTCTTTTCTCTTCATGCCTGAAGCTATGACTTTGTGAATTATATGTCTTCAGAAATGAAAGAGTAATTGGAAGTTCTTCCAAATTATATACGCAGGCAATTTTTGAGCTTAGGAATGTGGCACGTTAAAAGTATTTCAAAGACACAGATGTCCCCAGAACTAGGAAATGAGGTGATCTATGTTAGTGGAACTAGTTAAAATCAACACATAATGGGAAAAAACAAAAGCAACATTCTGGGGCAAGGGAAACCCCACTCAATATCCTGTTATAGTAATTATCAAATCACAAATTGTTGTTCTGGGGGCAGATACTGAACATTCCTAGGTCTCAGTTGTCTCAGTGAAATGGGGAGTGCTTATAGGAAAATTGATAGAAGCTGGATCAGATCACCTCTTGAGGTCTCTGTCAGGGTTAATGTCTTTAAATCTGTGAAGTTCATGGCTTTAGCTTGCCTGAATTCAAGGTTTCTCCTCTCTGTCCTTTGTTTTGACTCAAGTTAAAATCTCAGTCATGTCAATGCATTTCCTGGTTGTGAAGCCCGACCTAGAAAGGGGGACCGTCCTAACTAGGAGAGAAGAGAGTATTGTGCTCACACATATGAGGGAATGGAAACAAAGCCGTGCTCTGTGTATAATCTACTCCCATCTACCGGAATCAGGGCTATTATAGCACAAGCCAAAAATTCTTTCAGAGTTATTTGTCGGCAAGTCTTCATCTAATAGAAAGCCCATTTGAGTGGCAAGGCTAATGAAAATTTATTCTGGAGACCTCTGGGTAATCTGGTACAGGAAACATCTGTTTCTTAATGACTTTTCCCAAGTCACTGTATTAGGTGCTGCTCAGGGAAGACAGCTGTAGTGTCGTAAAAAGCACCCTGGGTTTAGGATGAGACAGATTTGAGTTTAAACTGTAGCTCTGTGGTTTCTTAAGCATTTACCATCATACTATGGTCACACAGTACCATAGTATGATGGTAAATGTTTAAGAATCAGCTCTGTAGAAGGAGGAGGGGGAGGTCGAGGAGGAGGAGGGGAGAGGAAGCAGCAGCAGCAGCTCTGATTCGTAGCTCTTTCTGATTTCTGTGGTGTCACTAGGCCGATTTTAAGTTACTAACATGCCAATGAATGTGGAGTTGGAAAGAGACAAACACGTGCAGCTCAGCTCTCATGAGCCAGCTCTAGCACACCGCACCGTGTGATCTTGGACAGATCATTTAATTTGTCCGAGCCTCCTCAGTTTCCACATTTATGAAGTGGGAGGATACTAGCATATACCTTACAGGGGTGCCATGACAATGAAAAAAGAATAATGTATTTGAAAACATAGGATTCAATTTATTATTATTAGAAAAATTAAAAAAAAAATTTTTTTTAATGTTTTATCTATCTTTGAGAGTAAGAGACAGAGTGTGAGCAGGGGAGGGGCAGAGAGAGAGGGAGACACAGAATCCGAAGCAGGCTCTAGGCTCTGCGCTGTCAGCATAGAGCCCGAGGTAGGGCTCGAACTCACAACCTGTGAGATCGTGACCTGAGCTGAAGTGAGATGCTTGACTGACTGAGCAACCCATGGACCCTGGATTTAATTTATTATTGATAATACGTCTGGGCTTTCTTATTTCTTGTCACTTAGGAGTTTATAAAATTTAAAGGATTTTCACCCAAGAAACACTTTAACCAAAGGAGGGTGTATGTGTGCTGTGGGGATGGTGTTGAAGAAGAAAAACAAAAAAGAAAACAAAAATACCAAATAACATAGTTTCATCTGAACTTCTATATGACTTCCTAAAATCACAAAAGGACATTTGAGCTAAAAAGGACCTAGAGAGTGGCTGATCCAACATACCTTCATGTTACAGATGAGGAAACTGAGTCAGAGAGCTGGAATGGCTTCCCGCAGTTTCAGCCTGGTAGGACAGCACCCTGAGTAGAAGCCAGCAAGGTCTGCAGGGTGGCTATCTATCCAGAGGTCAGTCTGTGAGCCCAGCCCTTTTTGGCAGGCCTTCAGTGGCTCGAGCAAGAACTTTTCCCCAAAGAGCAATGGGAGAAATGGGAAATCTAAGGTTTATACTCACACTGGTCAGGAAAATTATTTGGCTTAATCTTCAGAATAGCTGTTTAAACTGGTGGTCTCTGAAGTGAGGTGCTGGAAGGAAAAAATGAAAAGTTCTGTTGATTTCTTTATTAAAGAGGAAGAAATAAAGCAGTCATCAGTGGTTTTGGACGGGAAATGATCTCCTTATGTAGTTCCAATAAAGGGACATTAGTGAAGGGACTGCTTGGAGAGGTGTGGGTCGGGCTAAGGGAGCACAAAGGTGCTGAGGCCCCCAGACGTGAGCAACAAGAATTACTTCTCCCAGGCTTGGAGAGGAGGCCCTCGAGAGCCAGAGCCATGGGGAGGCTTTATGTGGAGGAAGGATATCGCCCTTGTGAGAGACTAGTGGGCCAGCCAGGAGGGAGGTGGTAAGAAAGACCCCAAACTCTCCCTCTCTGTGTTCTCTGGCCTCTGTCAGCAGCTCTCATTGGGCAAACCCAAACACACACCAGTCCAACCCGGCAGTAGAATCTGGGGGATGCAGCCCTTTTGTTTAAAAAAATTTTTTTAATGTTTATTTTTGACAGACGGAGAGAGAGAGAGAGAGAGAGAGAGAGAGAGAGAGAGAGAGAATGAGCGGGGGAGGGGCAGAGAGAGAGAGAGAGGGAGACACAGAATCGGAAACAGGCTCCAGGCTCTGAGCTGTCAGCACAGAGCCCGACGCGGGGCTCGAACTCACAGACCGCGAGATCGTGACCTGAGTCGAAGTCGGACGCTCAACTGACTGAGCCGCCCAGGCGCGCAGATGCAACCCTTTTTGTTCAGCCCCCCCGGGGCACAGAGCTGGGCATGGATCTCTGGGGACACACAGAGCAACCAGCGCAAAAGTTTTACAAATATTTAATATCCAGATTGATACTGGTTCTCTCTGCCCACCGATTAGACATCAGGTGTCGTGTCCGTACCCAAGGTGCCTTGGCCCCAGTGCAAAGTGGAGGCCAGTCATTCCTTTGTTTTCGGTGTATTGTGACATACTACAACTTCTGACTGCCTGGCTAACTGGATTCGTGGATTATAGTTTCTAGTTTTAAATCAAACCTCACAAAATGGGCACATGCTTTAAGGTGGTTCTTGCAAAGAAACAGCAGAGTGAAGATACTGTGATTACATACATAAAGGAACAAGAAAATGTCAGCATTAACATGGCCCTTCCTAGGAGGGCCTCTTCACTGGCTGCAATATCAGGTGTAAACAATGATAATCGAACGAAATCTGACCAAAAATTGACTAGAACGTTCGAAGTGGTCACAACTATTTGAAATGTGGATTTATATCCATCATTACTAATGATGACTGTCCTCCTAAGAGTTCATTATGCTTGAAATGTTAATGATAACAATGCCTGCCTATAATAAGTACACATATATTGGGTTTGTTTTAGAAATGCTTACTGATGGGAGCTGCTTGAGTGGCTCAGTCAGTAACGTCGGAGCGTCCGACTTTCGCTCGAGTCATGGTCTTATGGTTCGTGAGACTGAGCCCTGTGTTGGGCTCTGTGCAGACAGCATGGAGCCTGCTTAGGATCTTCTCTCCCCCTCTCTCTCTGCCTCTCCCCTGCTTGCACTCTCACGCACTCTCTTTCTCTCTCTCTCTCAAAATTAATTAATTACTTAATTTAAAAAAACCCTATCACCTCACACCTGTCACAGGAATGGCAAAAATCAACAACACAAGAAACAATAGGTGTTGGTGAGGGTGTGGAGAAAGGGGAACCCTTATGCACTGTTGGTGGGAATGTAGTTTGTGCAGCTACTGTGGAAAACAGTATGAAGCTTTCTCAAAATGTTAAAAATAGAACTACCCTATGATCTAGCAACTGTACTATTAAGTATTTACCTAAAGAACAGAAAAACACTAATTCAGAGGGATATATGCACCCCAATGTTTATAGTAGCATTGTCTACAATAGCCAAAGTATGGAAACAGCCCAAGTGTCTCCATCAATTGATGAATGGATAAAGAAGATGTGTGTGTGTGTGTGTGTGTGCGTGCACGCACATGTGTGCGTGGTTGGAATATTACCCATCCATGAAAAAGATGAAATCTTGCCATGTGCAATGACATAGCATTTTATGCTAAGTGAAAAAAGTCAGAGAAAGACAAATACCATATGACTTCGCTCATGTGGAATTTAAGAAACAAAAACAAACAAGCAAAGGGAAAAAAAGAAATAGGGGAGGCAAACCGAGAAACACACTCTTAATGATAGAGAACAAACTGATGGTTACCAGAGAGGGGTGGGTGGGGGTATTAAATAGGCGATGGGGATTAAGGAGTGCACTTGTGATGAGCACCGGGTGATGTATGGAAGTGTTGAATCACTATATTGTACATCTGAAATTAGTCTTATGCTATATATTAACCAACTGGAATTTAAATAAAAGCTTGAAAAAAAATAAAGTTAGCTGACAGGTCAACTGGGTGCTAGCTGATATGGAAAGGGTCACATTTCTTTCATAAAAAAAAATAAAATATAATTAAAACAATTGAACGTTTAAAAAGTACAAAGAAAGGGGAGCCATCGCTTTTATGTAGGGTAAGAGGGACTATTTTGCTGCCCTCTTTGGCATCTGCCAAATAGGATTTCTCAGGATGTGGTAATTGGCTGACAGCCTCTTCAGCCACTAGATTCCGATCTCTGGTTTTTCTCCCTTTCCCTCCTGCCCTCTGAAGCCTTCCTGTAGACTTTCCTCACCCTTGTTCTCTTTCTAGGAGCTTGTATTAGTCAGGGCTCTCCAGAGAAACAGAACCAATAGGATGCATCTCTGTCTCTCTCTGTCTCTCTCTGTCTCTCTAGCTCTATATAGATATACATATATTTTATTCTTTTATTCTATATATTTTATTCTTTAAAATCTATCTATCTGTCTATCTATCTATCTATCTATCTATCTATCTATCATTTAGCTAGCTAGCTAGCTAGCTAGCTATCTTTACTTAAAGGAATTGGCTCACACAATTGTGGAGCCGACAAGGTTGTAATTGGTGAGGAAAGCCGACAGACTTTCAGAGAAGAGAAGAGCCTACATTGCAGTCTTGTGCCTGAAGGCAGTCTGGAGAGAGAATTCCTTCTTTCGGGGATGGGGGACATGAGCCTTTTTCTCTTACGACCTTCACCAACTGGCTAAGGCCCACCTACATCAAGGAGGTTAATCTGTTTTATTCAAGGTCTGCTGATTTAAATGTTAATCGTACCCAGAAACTCCCTTCACAGCAACGTCTACATTGGTGTTTGACCTAACAAGTGAGTGCCATGGCTTAGTCAAGTGGACTCAGAGTTGATCATCACTGAGTTCTTTGAAGCAACCTGGAGTTCACTGCGCTCTTGTTAATTTCTGAGAACAACAAGGCTCAGGCGCTGGGACCCCGGGGAACACCAAGAGCTTCTTCAGTTCCCCTCAAAAGGGAAATCTGCCCCCCCTTCAGTGTTTTCTTCAAAAAACCGATTGGCACCACCAAACAGACTGGGGTGGTAAGTCTTGGTCTCTGGCTTTTAAGCCACAGCGTCTGGCTTCCAGATTCAGGAGGAGTGTGTTCTGGGCTTTTGTCTTCTCCCACATTGTTCCTTTTCAGAAGCATGAACTCACTTCCTCCCCTCTGAATTCCTCTGGTGCTTTGTACCTCACTCGGGGCACCTGCAACTTTGGATCTTGCGTTGTAGTCGATGTACATTCTCTTGCCCCACCTAGGCCCCCGACCAGATCTGTAACAGTTCTTGAAGGCAAGGGTGGGGCTCATACTTATGAATGACTGCTCTAGTGCCGGGACACTGCTGCTTCATAAACATTGCTTATTGGAGAGACTTTGAAAGGCTGATCGTCTGTGATGTTTCTTGGGCAGGAATGTGATTGGTGTTAACCTCAATTAAGCCTGTGTAAGAAGGGCAGGAGACAACTTTACGCCTACTACACTGACAAGCAGAACTCTCCTGTTTGGCTTTGAAGGTCATATACCTGGGCAGTCAACATAACTCTTGCTGCTGAATTAGGCTATAAAGACAGCTGTGCCTTTCATTTGCAGAAAGACCTTCACTCAGCTTGGGATGGGGGACATGCCACAGAAGGGTCAGAACTGATAGCTTTTTTTTATTTTATAAAGTTAAAAAAATTTTTTTTTAATGTTTATTTTTGAGAGAGAGAGAGAGAGAGAGTGCGCACAGAGGATGGGCAGAGAGAGGGAGACAGAGAATCAGAAGCAAGGTCCACGCTTTTAGTGCAAAGCACGACGGGGCGGGGTGGGGGGTGGCTCAAACCCACAAACCATGAAATCATGACCTGAGCCGAAGTTGGACGCTTAACCGACTGAGCCTCCCAGGCGCCCTGTAACCGATAGCTTTGTAGGGCGGGCTGCTGGACGTGCTGGCAAATCTGTCAGATTAACTATGTTAGTTCCTGTTAGTGCTGTCACAAATCACCAGTGGTTAAAACAATGCAGATCCATCAGAATTTTAGAAGTGTGACACAGATCTCACTGGGCTAAGTTCAAGGTGTTGGTAAGGCTGTGTTCCTTTCTGCAAGCTCTGGGGGAGAATAATTTCCTTGCCTTTCCTTGATGATATACAGTGCTCTCATTCCTTGGCTCATGGCCCCCATTCTCCATCTTCAAAGCCAGCAATGGTGGGAGGGCCCTTTGTACATCACATCACTCTGTCCTCTAGTGCTCTTCTCTTTTTTCCACTTTTAAGGACCCTTGTGACTGGGCCCACCCAGGTAGTCCTGGAGAATCTCCATCTCAAAGCACTTACCTTAATCACACCTGCAAATTCTCCCTTGCCATGTAACATGGTCACAGGTTCTGGGGATTAGGATGTGGACATCTTTGGGGATCCATTATTCTGCCTACCTTAGTAGTCCTATGATTTCCATTTAAAATAAGTAACTAGTATAAGATATGATTTTAAATGGAAAGGTATAATGATTTCACTAGTTTTAACAATGCTAGGGTTTTTGAGATATATTTATGCTTAATTTATTAAATGTAATAACTTATTAATTTACCTGGGAGTGTTTTACTTATTAGGGCTGATGCCTACCTGAGCAAAAATGTGAAGTGCATATATATATATATGTATACATATATATCACATGTGCTAGATTTACAATTGTAGCTTTAACATGTTTAAAGGAATTTTCATTAAGTGTATGAAAGGAACTGGTTTTTTAAAAAATTTTTTTTAATGTTTATTTTTTGAGAGACAGAGAGAGACAGAGCATGAGTTGGGGAGGGGCAGAGAGAGAGGGAGACACAGAATCTGAAGCAGGCTCCAGGCTCTGAGTGCTCAGCACAGAGCCCGATGCAGGGCTCGAACTCATGAACCGCGAAATCATGACCTGAGCTGAAGTCAGCCACTCAGCCAACTGAGCCACCCAGGCACCCTGGGACTTATTTTGTAAAAGGACTTTGGCCTGTTCAACTTGCGTTTATCAAACAGTAATAAAAGCCCCTCTTCTTTTGTATGAAAATTTACTAGACTTGTAAAGATTTAGTTGAACTTAAAAAAAAACCTTAATGAAAACTAGGTCTCTACATTTGTTATTTTTTCAACTACCGTTATTTGTAACTGAGAAGCTGTAAATAGTTCTATGTCCATCAACTCACACTGATTCTTATTCGAGTGGAGGGTAAGTATGTGGTCAGTGAGACTTCCAAAAGCATTTTGTGAATGTATGTGTGTGTTAATTCATTCAGCCCCTGCACTGTGCTGGGGACAAGGATATAGCCCCCACGTTAGACTACAGTGTAGCAAAGTCTAGATGCAGGGAAGGGTTATGGGAGGTGAGATTTACGCAGTTGGGGAGGCTTTAGGGAGGAGGTGGCCCTAAGGGGTAATAGATGCTTATCTGTCAGAGGCAGGGGAAGAGTATTCCAGGTGGATGGAGTAGTCTGAGCAAAGAGTGCATGGGATATTTTGCGAATGGTGAGCTTTTGTGATCCTGGTGGAAATTAGGAAAAAAAAAAAATCTCTTGGGGCGCGCCTGGGTGGCTCAGTCTGTTGAGCCTCCGACTTGGGCTCAGGTCACGATCTCCCGGTTGGTTCATGAGTTTGAGCCCCACATCCGGCTCTCTGCTGTCAGCGTGGAGCCCGCTTTGGATCCTCTGTCTCCCTGTGTCTCTGCCCCTCCCCTACTCGCTCTCTCTCAAAAATAAATACACATTAAAAAAAAATCTCTGATTACTCTCATGCGCCTTTTACGTCGTTTTCCGATGGAGAGTTAGTGGCAGGCAGGATCAGTGTGTGTCCCAGAGTAAATGTGTTATTCAGTCAGTCGCCATGTCGGTCACCCGAGCATATCACACCTGACTAGAGAGAGACGCAGAGCAATTCCCAACCTAATTCTCAGACCCTTGTCGCTCAGGGACTGTTAACTGTTAACATTTAATGAGCGTTTATTGAATGTGTGTGTGGCTCCACACATTTTACTTGTAGTGGTTCACATAACCCTCCCAACCCCAGTCATAGATTTATTTTCACCATTTTGGAGTCTCGGACGTTGGGACCTAGAGGAGTCGAGGTGGCCAAGGTCACACTGCAGGTAAGTGGCAGGACCATGATCTGAACCCTGCACAAGCCATTCCCTCTTTCTGAAGTGCTCATGACCTCACTCTTCTGGAGGAGGCTCTTTCTCACATTCTGGACCTCAGCTTCAGTATCTCTTGTTGGAGAGACGCCCCCCCCCCCCCCCCGCCCGCCCCCCCCCGCCCCCCGCACAGCCGGTCCAAAGCAGGTCCCCTTGACATTCTGCATCTCAGCCCCTTGTTTATTCTCTTTATAGCACTTATTATGAATTGAATATCTTCCCACTTGCTTTGTGTGTGTCTGTCTTTGTTTTTCCTGCTAGAATCTAAATTCCATGAAGGCGGGGACTGTATCTGTCTTGTTCACCATGCTATTCCCAGTGCCTCGCACAGGGTCCAGCGTATTGTAGCTGTTCGATAAATGTTGATGAAAAAGTTGATACTGATTTCACATCTCACTAGTCCCCCATCATTCTATTATACACAAGTAAGTGGAGATATCCCATTTAAGCACAGTTCTGTGTTATTGACTGAGGCTGGTACTCAGCAGCGCGGTCATTTTTCTACATATCCCTAGACATTTTACACCAACGGTAACAAGTTCCTGGGACAAGGCATATAAGCCTTACGAGGCAAAAGGTAAATGCAGTCCGTGTGCTCAGAAAGCCAACTTGAATTGGCACGCACCAAAATGCACCGGCGTGTTGTTGGAAAAACATTTATTGCAATTCAGTGTCAAAAAAATCTTTACAAAAATATGCCACCGTCCGGTACAAACAACTATAAAAAAATCAATTCATCATGCAAGAAAAGTGTGCAAATAATTTATACAGGAGGGCTTAGCTCACACAATATTAAATAAACATTTTTTGTATGTAATTAGTCTAACCTCATACTTTTAGTTACAACGTTCAACCCCTTATAGCATTTTTTTATTGAAAGGAGTAAAGCTTCTCGACTTAGGACGTGGACTTGAATATACACCCCCTTTAGCCAGGGTTATTGGCACTTGGTAGAATAAAGATAGTGCCAAGAGTTCTCAAGCATAGACTAGTAGTTGGAGCCTTCTGTTTAACAGACTTGTACATCGTTAATTAAACAAACATTGCTATACTCAAAGACAGAAAAAGTCATGTTCAGACTCCAGAAGTAGTGTTGTAGCAGATGGAGTTTTAAGAAGTTCAGAGATTTGGAGCAGCTATCCATTTTTGGACAAATGGAGCAGGACCTGAGTTTTGAGAGATTTCTCAGGAGGCTTTGTTTGCTGAGTTCAGAGACACTTTGAAAAATGTCCAGCAGACAAAGTCAGAAGTATCTGTGGTCCCTCGCTCTTTGCTGCCTCTTGGAATAATCCCTCTTTGCTTAGTGAAGATGAGGTTTAGCAGAGAGTGGGAGGGTCTGCACTGGGACAGAAGCTCACTGGATCTCATGCCAGGTGCCGGAAGATGGGGAGATGAGGGTATGGATTAAATGTACCTCTTAGTCTAAGAGAGGAAATATCTGCTTGGTTCCCAAGCTTGGTTTCAGAACCTCAGTTTCTAGAAAGCAAGCTGGCCGCTCAGCCGTTTTCTGTCTTAAGGGCCACTTTTGGAATTAAAATGCAAGTACCCAGGGAAAAGTAAATTTGTCAAAACATGCTGCTTACTTTATGGCGAGCAGGTTGTACTCACTAGAATGCTGTCCTCACAGTAGAGTCAGAGGTTTGTAAAAATGTTAAGTGGCTCCAGGGAGAAATGTGAATTTCTCCATAGAGAACCAGGGGCTTAAAATATTCGGAAAAGATAATGGCCACATGCCTAACACCGGACTCTCATGCTTGCCTTCCACGGCGAAGGTGTTGAGAAGATTCAGGTCAGGTATCACATGTCTCCAGACATAGCAAAAGATGCTGGTTAGGGGGCACAAAGTCAAGAGCTCAGAAAGTCCCAGGTTTATACTCGGGTCTACCACTGAGTACCACATGGGCTCAGACTTGTCCCCTGAATATTGTGGACCCACTACCTCATGCTGAAAGGCAGAAGGAATGCCAGACTCCACCATCTTTCACTTCCCTTCTAGCATTAAAGTCTGGGATAGGAGTTTCCTTCCTTTGGAAAATCACAGAGGGTTTACTCTTCTTAAAAATAAAAAAATAAAAAAATAAAATTAAAAAAAAAGAGAAGAAAACCTCTAGAGAAAACGTGGAGTTTAAAGGAGTTACGATCTTGTTTACTGAAGACATCAAGAGCCCAAGATACATCAAAGAGCCACGGCTTTGCGTTTGTCTAGAGGTTCAGGGTGTTTCTGAGGTCTGTTTAAACACTAATAGGATTTTAGGCCAGCATCCAGTCAGAAGGATGGTTCGCAGACTCAGATAGTTGGAAACAGATAAAAACAAAAAACAAAAAACAAAAAAGCCCAGATGTCCACATAGAATATGTTTGATATAGTTTAGTTAAAAAAAATTCACACATAAAATTACAGTTTAAAAAAATTCACACAAAATAGAGTGCATAGCAAAACATTATTGCCCTATAGCCTGGCAGAAAAATATAAACTCAGGTGCATATTTTATGATAAACATTGTATTGAGTGCTACAAATGATACATTGTTGAACATGTCTTGAAATGATTGACCTTGTGAATCACTCCACTTGCTTAGACAAATGATACTCTAAGCCCCCTCCCTTCTCCCACATAGAAAACAACAGAAAAACAGAGCCTCTGTTAATCGTAGGCTCCTTATGAGCAAAGTTTTTGAATCCACGGAGAGTCATGGTGGTAACACAGTACACAACTTGTTACCAAGTCATGTCCCCAAGGAAGGCCCACTGTTGCTGAGTGTTCTGCAATGTCAACCCAGCGCATCTCAAGTATCTCCTCCCAGCCACTTCAATATAAAATTGATCATTACTGAACAAATGTCATCTCATACCCGATGCCCTGGGGATGTTTTTCACTTTGTATTTTATGCCACTTACCCTCCCACGCCACTGATCTGTCTCCTCAGAGTAATAGCATTAATAATGCAACCTGGCTTAAGATGTCATTGGACCTTCTTCCGGATCTTGCTATGAAGTGAGCACTCACATATTCTTTCCCCAAACGTTGTGCCTTACTCTTAAGAGACTCTAGGCTCACTGCTCATACATCTTTATGTTGGACCAGCTCATCATACAGAACATCCCTGTGGACTTCCTCACACTGCCCTGGACACACTCCTTCTTTCTCTGGAAGTCCGCATTACTTCATAGTCGACATCAATTTCAAATTCTACATCACAGGGTTGGGGTCGGGGGTAGTAGGTAGGTACAGCAAAGAGAGGAGAGCTTTCTATTTCTTCCAGCAATTTCCATCGTCCTGTCCCTCTGGCTTTTAGACCAGTAGTTTGGAAGACAGGGATTCTTTGTGTGTTTTGTTTTGTTTTGTTTTGAGGTTAGGTTGTCCCGAGAGGGTTTGCCAATAGAAATTCTATAGATGATTGGTACCCAGGGAACAAGTATTTTCTTTTTCACTCACTCTACTTACATGGGAGGCTCTGACCATGCTTAACAGCTGCCATGTGGCGCCAACACAGATGCCCTGCACCTACTATGTTCTTCTCCAATGCCTTCATACAAACCACAGCATCAAAGATAGGCCATTTCTATTCCTTCCCCCGTCCCTCTCCACCTGCCATTTCCTTTCTTATTCTCCTCTCCCAATGAAAGAGAACCAAGAGCGTTGGTTTCTTCTCTTTTCTTCCTTAAAATTTTTCCTTGACTCTGCTTCACACCACCTCCAAAAATGCCAACAGAGATGGGGAGAGCCCAGAGGCACCATCAAGGTAAACATCTCAGAAAACCATAACCCCACCGCTGGGTAGTAGGAGTCATCCTGCACAGATGTGCCTTGCTGCCTGGCATATGATGTGCAATCGTGGGCATTGCACAAAGTCCAGATGAGACTGGTTTGGCAGTTTTGTGCTGACGGTCGAAAGCAGGCAACAGTTCCGGGACTGTAAACCTGAGGGTACCCAGGAGTTTCCACCTCCCCGATCAGCACGAAGGGGCAGAGGTCATGAGTTGATGGGCAGATGTGGAAGGCCATGGATGCCTAAACCTAAAAATGTCAGAGCTAAAGGTTCCAGCATCTAGAGACAATTAACCCAGCTCTGCCCCACATCTTTAAGGAAGCCGAGACATTTGGGGGCACGTCTCTGAATTATAGAAGTGCCAGCTTTTTATTCTCCACTTAGGCCCTGCATCCTCAATGTGACTCTGACTCAGGGGGGAAGGGGAAGCAAAAATCCCATCCGGTCATACAGGGGTTCCTAAAGCTCAACCTTACCCAACAAAATCTTATTCTTTAATATTTGTCACAGTGGGGAGAATTTAAATTCAATTTAATTTTTTCTTCTGTCAGGGGTGATGAGGAAAAGAAATGTGGAGACACCCTGGGGTGTAGACACAGGCATTGCAAAGTGAGGGGACTAATGGTTGACTTCTCTTTGGGATGCTGAGTCGTGGACTGTGCACTGACGGATGGGCATGAAGGGACTTCGCATCACTGGCCGGTCCCTTGCCTCGTTTCTGTACGTGCTTAACCATCTCTCCCCTCATCTGGTCACCCCAAGGTTCAACCCCTAAGGATACCCTGTTCTTCAATGTGAACGTGAGCAAGTTTCCTATCTCTGCTTCACCTATGTGCCAAGGCCATGCAGAGTGGCAACTTTATTTGCGTGAGAGAAAAAAAAAAAAAAAAAGCATGAAGCAGATACAACTGCCAAGATATGTACATTGTTGTAGAAAAGCAAAGTTCTATAAAAAGTAAAAAAAAACACCAAACATCCCCTACCCCATCCCAGGAATATTTGACAATGAACTCATTAAGTCCTGAGATTCCCTTTCCTCTACACAGCTACCTGCTGATAATTTGCCTCGCAAGATCCCCAGGGGTATGTAGCAAGTGTAGGATGAACTCACAGTACTTCTGTTCCCTGTGATTGGAACTCCAGGCTTTCTCTTGTCATCCTTGCAAGAAGTGCTAGCTTAGGTTGACTGAATTTTGATGTTGGGCAAAAAGAAAACAAAGCCCCTCAACTCATCCCCTGTCATGAGGAACAGCAGCTGGAAACACGTTTAACTGATATGTAAAACCTGTTTTACAAGCTTTTATCGGCACTCTGGCTCCGACCAGTCCACAGATATGCTTATCCGGGAAGATATTCCAGGAAGCCCAGACAAACCAAGAAGTTAAACAGGAATAGAAAGTCTTCACAGCTATTGGGTGACTGATTCTATCTTTTCTGCGGCAGGACTTCCTCTGGGACTGTTTTTAATTGGCCTTATGTTGCCCTGAATGAGCTACAGCACGAAAGGGAAAGAGGCATACGCGCTGTGGGGCCGTTCTAGAAAAGAGGCAACTCTGAAGAGGTGCTTATTCGCCTAAAAGGGAAGTCTCAAGCATGATGAGGATTGCCTCCAGTATCCCTTTCCTATTTAAACCACTTTCGGGTGATGAAAAACCAAGAAAAACAGACACTGCCTACTGGACAATGCGCTTTGTCAGAGAGGGCATTGCATACTTTCCGAGGTAGACTATTGTGTGATATATTTGCAAGATAAGGCCTTGTGCCCACACGGGTTAAGATGGGTGGTGCTTCCTTTGCCTTTTTAAAACAAACCCCCCAAAATCGAAACCAAAGCGCGGGGACTTCTCATATATAATGAAGTTTTCTTCTTCTCTTCCTTTCTTTAAGCAAATTTTCACATTGTAAACAGAGAGTGTTCTATCTTGTATTCGAGTTCTGCCCTTTTCTTCCACATCCCTAGGGAACTACAAAGGCGTTTCAGTGAACGTCAAGGAAATTCCATTTTCACCGATGAAACTGAATTCCTGCCCTTATAGTCTTGCCGGCAAATAGTTAGGGAAAAAATTTATTTACAGTATTTCTGATTTTCCATACCAATTCTAATGAGAAGTCCATAGTCTTAAATTCCCAGCCAGCAACTGCATCTCTCCCCTTCCAACATCCTCTCAGTGACTTATCTCAGAAGTTTTGAGCCAGCATTTCAAATGTACACTATTTACAAATGAAGTGTCCAAACTCTGTATTCCCAAGAATCCAATCAGCCGGGGAACCCGTCTGAAGTGTCGTCATGTGCTGGGATTCAGAACTTGAACAAGTTGATAAAGTCCTGGGGTGAAAGGGAAACGGAGCAGCTCTCTGGGTTATTGGCTGTGCACGGGTGGTCAGTGCCCTGGAAAGGAACATCATGGGTAGGTTTAGGTTCTCAGAAGCATCCTGCTGGCTTGTTAGCACCGTGAGTCATTTCCCAACCTCAAAGCAACATTCCTCTGTCAAGAATGCCGTGAGTTATGCAAAACTAGAGAGCTGTGTGTGTGTGTATGCCTATGCCCAAAGAGATGGGAGAATTTGCAGGTGGGTGGGATGCATAAAAAATATATATATACACATAAAATATACATACATAAATATAAAAAAATATATATATGTAAGGGGGTGGAGGAAATGAATGTCTTTGAAAGTTTTTTTCCCCCAGGCACTGACTCAGTTTCCCTACACCTTCAGCTGGGGGCTGCAGAGGGGAAGAGCAGGAAAGGAGTAGGAAAGGCTTTGGCAATGCTGCTGGCTCCCAGGGGCTGGGCTGGGGGTCTGTGGCAGCCACTGGAGACACATACCTTCCAGGAGAGAATGTGACAGTGTCTGCAAAGCTGAAGGGTGTCTCCATACTGCTCTTTCCGTGGGTAACATCGCACAAGTTTAAAATACATCTTCTTCCAATCCAGCTGTCCTTTGTCTGACAAAATTAATCGCTTGCGGATCTAAATTGCAAACAAATACAGATAGTTGCAGAAGAGTTCATCAAGAACATGGCTTGTGGTTTTCTGGTTCTGAAAAGTTCTGTTCCCACCCTCCTTCCCCCTTTTTCATCTGTGTCCTGCAATTTCCAGGGAAAAAAATAGCCAAGATATAAAGAGGGACCTTCTGAGCTCTACCCAGTTAAACGGTAGCTTTTACCAGTCTTTAAAAGAAACAGGTGGATGGTGACATCTTACTAGTGACCTCTACTAAATTATATTTGGATGGTCCTTTAAAGTTTAGGTAATCTCCATAAACACCTTCAATCTTTTCTTAGCCGTAGACTTGAGTGATTATTTCCCGGGAGATGCGGTGACTCCTTGGCATAGTGCCTCTAATCTAGATCTAAATATTAGTGGCTTCATGAACAGAACTTGTTGAACTCACACGTCTATATAAAGAAGTTGGGAAAAAAAATCTGAGGCAGCACGAGGAGGGGAAACAGGACTCCTCGGGTGTCAGAAGGCCCCAGTTCAAATTCAGATTCAAGGCCGGTTTCTTCACCTCGAGAGCCACTCCCCTAGTTTGGACAGTCACTTAGCCACCTGTGGTCTGAGCCCCCTCATCTGTTTAAAGTGAGTATAATGATACCTACTCCACCCTGGGTCATTAGACTAAAATGAAATAATATCTGTAAAAGTACATCAGCTGTAAAATATCATGAAAATAAGTGACTTTTGTAAGTTACTTTGTTATAGAAAAGGAGGATTGATGCCACTTTAGGAACTTTTAAAAAATGTTTCTTTTTGAGAGAGAGAGAGAGAGAGAGAGAGACAGAGAGAGAGAGAATGAATGCAGGGGAGGGGCAGAGAGAGAGGGAGAGAGAGAATCCTAAGCAATACAGAGCCTGAAGCCGTGCTCTATCCCACGAACTGTGACATCAGGACATGAGCCCAAATCAAGAGTCAGATGCTTAACTGACTGAGCCACCCAGGCGCCCCCTTTATGAACTTTTTAAAGCAAATTGCAAAGTGTGCATATAGGTTAAAAATGTAAGTTGGTGGGGGAGCCTGAGTGGCTCAGTCGGTTCAGCATCGGTCTTTGGTTCAGGTCATGATCTCACGGTTCGTGGGTTCGAGCCCTGCACTGGGCTCTGTGCTGAGAGCTCAGAGCCTAGAGCCTGCTTCAGATTCTGTGTCTCTCTCTCACTCTGCCCCTCCTCTGCTCGCATGTTGTCTCCGTCTCAAAAATAAACATTAAAAAAAAAAATGTAAGTTTTTTTTTTTTTTTTCTCATCAAAATCACCTTAAGGGAAACCCTCACGTACATTATTTAGAAACTCCCTGTACTGTTGCTTTCCAGTCGGCCAGGAAGCCCTGGAGGGTGGGCACCCATGCCTAAAGTGCGAGAAGAATGCCAAGGACATCTGAGGGTGGGGGACAGAGAAGGGAGAGAAGGAAGGACTGCCCGCTGGGCCCCCTGACCTGCCGCTCAGAGAAGTGGTATTGGCAGAGCTTTTTCCACAGCAGACGGTCCTCACTGAGCACGTGCAGGTCAGGAGCCACCTGGCCCAGGCTGACCAGGTCCCGCCCGTCACTCAGCCTGTGCATGATGTTCAGTTGTAAGCATAAAGGCAGGTCGGTGAAGGTGAGGCCCTTGAAGGCAGGCTGTGGGGAGAAGGATGATGTTAAGTTGTGGGTTGCAGGGCGGAAGGGCAGCGGATCACCAGGTGACACCCTCCAGGGATGCAGCTGTCCCCTCGTCCTCTACCCTCAAGTTGGTTTTTTGATCAGAGATTAGAAGCAGCAATTCTCCCCGCTTTAAATGCAGAAATGCCCTAAATGCAGGACCCGTGGCCGAGACCCACAGGAGCAGCCCTGAACAGCTCGAGCTGGATGGTGCCAGAGGGATTTTCCTGAGATTGACAAAGCTTTATACTTTTAACGATCCTCTGAACGGCACAGCACATGTTCGATTCCGGTGCTCCACTCAATTCCCTCCGCGACGAGATTCGCTACCTTCTTAAAGGGCGGGGTGCCTGGGACAGGGCGCCACCCGCCCCTGCCGCCTCAGTTGGCTCTGTCACTGCCCCTCCTGACAACCCATCTCTAAGCGGGCTTTCTCACCTGTGCCCAAACATGCTGCCCGTGGGCCCTGCTCTCCCCAGGCCTCTCTGCCCATCCCAATTACTTTCCCTCAGACCCAGCGTCTACTTGTTTCCTCCGAAAGGCCTTTTCTGCGTTTGTGACTACCCCAGCCCTCTTTCACTGCATCTTCCTGGAACTCCCGTGGTCTCTCTCGGGTACTTTTGGAACCAGCGCCTTTTTGTTATGTGAGGCATTTTCCCAAAGAAAGCTTAATGGAACGTTCCTGCTGAAGGTAAGCTCCACGGGGGCCGGACTTTTTGTCTTTTGTCATTGCTGTCTCCTTTGTGCCTAGCATAGAGTGGCACCCAATAAGTACCTGGGGGATGAACAAAATCTTAATAATTAAGGAGGTAAAAAAAAAAACAGCAACAAAAAGACCCTGTGCCTGGGTGTATGTGCACATGCATGTGCGCTTTGGGACTAACTTGTCCAGAACCTTCTGACCTAAGTGACACCATCCATTCCATCCATTAGAGCATCTCTCTTCAAACCTAGGGCTCCATGGGACATTTAAAAAACTCTTTGTGGATAATAATACACAGGCGATTAATCAGAAACCTCTACTACAAGCCTGAACTTTAATTTTGTATTTACTGTTTAATTTTACATTTATTGTTTAAATTTTGATGGGCTTATGTTATCCCATCTACACTTTGAACCTTGAAGGGGGGGGGGCGGGGTCTAATTTCATATCCCTTGCAGACTAGCCCAGCACAAACCACCTCTTTTGAGGGCCTGCTGTGGCCTGGTACTGGAGTCGGAATGGGTTCCTTAGGCTGGCAAGATACTCAGAAACATAAGCAAATAATTATAGAGCAGTATGTTAAGTGCTGACCAGGAAGTAAGCACAGAGTGCTCTGGGAACAGTCTGTACGGAGGAGGTCCTCAGTAGTATTTGCTGATGTGTCTTGAGCAGCATCTGGATGCTGCCATTTGGATATAGAGTCAGCACAAATCATCCAAAATTGTGGTTCTTTGTCCTTCTCACGCTAGACCTGGGTGTGCTCTTGATTTTGGACTATGGACATTTTTAGCTCAGTGCTCTGTCACATCTGGTGGGGGGGGGGGGGCGTTCAAGGGAAAAAAATAGAGGATGAAGAAGCCCTTCCTTAGCTCAGGGAAAACTATCTTGTCAAAGGGTACTGAGTCCCCTCCTCAAATTTTTAGGGAACTACTCTGTTCGAGGGACATCAAAGCCCCCCCCGCCACCCAGGATTCCAGGGGGTATGCAGTCGTATTGACTCCCACCTGTGTCCCTTGCCAAGCAGGAGAGGTGTGTAGAGGGAAGGTGGGAAGTGGCAGGGGGCCTTGGGAAGTTGGACTGTGGAGAAGAATGGCAGGTGACATGGGAGATACACCGAATGGACAAGCAGATCTGGATCCCAGGTGTCCTTGGGAACTCTGGGTCTCAGTTTCCCCATGTCCAAAATGAATGAGCTTAGAAGACTCTGAAGATCCCTTCTAGCTCCGACAATCTCCGATATGGATCGGCTTCAGCCTCTTAACTCATCAGAAATGCCTATGACTTGACAATTCAAATTGTTCAGGCTGCTGGGCTGAACTTTCAATTGTTTGCAAAATTCAGGACTTTGCCGGGCTGCTGAAGGCTCTAGACCTATTTGTCGTTTATCATCTGCTGGTGATCATGTGAGCTAATGAAACTGCCATGAAATGTTCTTTTTGTTTCCAGCACTTCAAAGCATCTACTTTTTTGGTTAAAACTCCCAGGCCAATTATTACATGAACTCCTATTAAAGTCCACTTGGCAGAGTTCACTCTCAAATTTTCAAACCTGAACTTTTCCAAAATATTTGCCCAGACCCCATGCTGAGCCCTTACTCCTGATAAATGGTTAACTGCTTATATGCCTTCTTCTTTTTGAATGTAAATATATAAGAAAAATAAGTCACTCTTGCTCTTCCAGTCAAGCGTTTGGCTAAAATCCTTTTAGGGGTGCCTGGGTGGTTCAGTCGGTTAAGCATTTGACTTCGGCTCAGGTCATGATCTCGCGGTTGGTGGGTTTGAGCCCCGCATAGGGTTCTGTGCTGACAGCTCAGAGCCTGGAGCCTGCTTCAGATTCTGTCTCCCTCTCTCTCTGCCCCTCCCCCACCCATGCTTGCTCATGCACACCCTCTCTCTCTCTCTCTCTCTGAAAAATAGACAAACATTGGGGGAAAAAAATCCTTTTATGGATTCTCTATATCCTCTACATGCTCCCAAACCCTGCCTTGCCCACAGCACTCTGTGGTTCTATTTGATTTTTCTCCCCTCCAAACCAGTTCTCTTTTTCCCCCTTCATCCTTTATCCTATTAATTATTTTTTGCCAAACAACATTGGCTCCATGTAATTAGAGATGAAATTTTGAAGGGAAACGAGATTATATGCCGGGAAGATAGTGCTAGGACTTTGGCAAATAGAAAGCAATTAGTGTGAATGTCACCTTAACATTTTTGTGTGATAGCATACTTCTCTTTGGTCCAAACTGTTAAAAAGTTGGCTTTAAAATACAGTCCACACTGAAGTAACGAAGTCCCTTCTCTCTTTCTTCCCTCCAGAGAGTTGGGCATTTGTGTGACAAGCTCTTTAGGGCTCCGTGGGTTCCCATCACTGCTCTCAAAATCACTGGCTCAGAGCAAGGAGGGCTGGGAAGGAGGGCAGAGGGGAGCAGAGAGTATGGGTAGAGGCGCGGTCTCTGTAGCCAGGCCTGAGGTTCAGTCCCCATACTGCTACATCTGATCTGTATCAAGGCACCAGCCAGCTATTCTTACCTACGCAGTCTAATTTTTCTCATTTATAAAATGAGGAAAAGCATATCTTATAGTGTTGCCAGGCAGGGTGGAAGAGATAATGCACAGAAGTACTTAGCCCAGTGCCCAGTGAAAATGAGCTATCGTAAAGACCCCTACTTACAATTATTAATTAATACAATATGAAAGACTTGGAAGAAAGCCGGCCAGAGAGTGAGCCGTTAGTAATAATAAGAGCTGACACATTTAAAGACTTACTACATGTCAGGCACTGTTCCAAGTACTTTCTATAGGTTATTAAATCCTACACTAGTGCTAGGAGATCAGTATTACTGCCTTTATTTTCCAAATGGGGCCCGGAGATGCTGACTAACTCACCCCAAATTCTGCAATTGGTAAATGTTTATCATCATCCCTAACCCAGGGCAGTATTTTCCATCTATATTCCCCCAAACACTGCACGAGTTATTTCAGGCAGGTGGTGGGGGACTTCCCTTCAATCGTTCATCCATTCGTCTCAGATTTACTGACTGCCTTCTGCTCTGAGCAAGAAAGAGGGAACAGAGAGGGAGCAAGATGGTGGGGTCTTTCCCTGCAGTGCTCAGAAGCCAGTGGATGGAGGCAGGGAAGTGGAACCAGGCAGGAGATAATTTCACATAGCAATAACCCCTCTGAAGAAGGTGAGGGGAGAGTGGTTTCCGTGGATCGGATGGTCTGGGGAGGTGGGACCAAGCTTGGAAGGGGCAGGGAATAGCTTGGCCTGGCTGTAGTGCCAGGAGCAGAGGGGCGAGTGAGATGAACTTCTGTGTCTGATCTGTTCTGCACAGGATTGCGCTGGATTTAAAAGGTTGCGAAAAGCTGGATCATGGAATAAATAGTTGGAAGAAAGCTGGATTGAAAAGAAGTTTGGAAATCTCTGACGTTAAGAAAGCTTTGCCGTGTGAGGAATAGAGAGTCCCGGTTTTGGCCTAAGTCATTGGGCTTCTCTGGTCCCCACTCCCCTCTCACTCCATGAAGGGTTAGAGTAACTACAGTGGCTATCTTCCGGTGTCCATGGGTCAATTAAGGGGGTGGTTCTAGGTAAGTAAGCCCATGGGGCTCCTGTGGTGTGGACAGAGGGAACAGAGGCAAGCTCTAGGCAAGTGTGATCATCTAAACAGTGTCCCAAATTCCCCTGGGAGAAGATGCCCTTGAGACAAATGGGACTTGCTCATTTAGATCACTGGCTGGGTAATTCTCTCCTGGGCTTAGACCAAAAAAAACAACAACAAAAAAACAAAAAAACAAACGTATTAAGTCCAGGCTACACAGAATACCAGAAATCAGGTAGAAGGTGTGAGTGAATTTTCTGGGAGAGATAAGCTGGGAATCTGGGTCACAAGTTCACGTTGTCAAACTATGCCCATACCTGAGAGAAGGGATTGGGGTAAATTATTAGAATAAACTAGGTAAAGGTTCAGAATGTACTCTCTTAAAATAGTCAAATAATTGAGATAGCTTTTGAAAGATTATCTGGGCTTGAGCTCTGCTGTGTGTGTGTGTGTGTGTGTGTGGTTGTGTGTAAGTGTGGGAGTTGTAGCCTACGTGACTAAGGAAGTCACATAATTCTGAGGCTTCTAATTATTCCCCTTGTTTCAGGGTTTGAGAAACTAAGTCTTAGAGAGGGTGTTAACAGCAAAGTCAAGGATGCTAGATTTTGAAAACTATGTTAGTAAAGTAATTATTTAAAAGAGGTCAAACAGGTTTTTTTCACGCTACTGTCTCGAGAGATGGGGCGGACCCAAACTTTATCAGCTTGGGTCCCGGAACCACTTAGAACAGTGCGGTGGGTGATTAGATATGGGAGTCGAGCGCTATGTGAGCGGTCTAAGTATGCCTGTCCATTAGCGAGCCTTAGAGATTACAGCAGTGTCTTTCTCACATTTTTGTGTGCCTTAGTCCTGCTGCTCACTATTAAGAAGGCAAGAGCTGGGGGCCAAATTATGTTGTAAAAGTCAAAAGACACTACTTATAGTAGTTTTGTTGTAATATAGGGTTTTTTTTTTTTTTTTTTTTTTTTTGCTTTGAGTGAGAATTACTCTTCTCTTTCCTACATGTATGTTCACAGTCTTTAACCAAAGGCTTCCTTGTCATAATTATTCATTGGAACTAGAATTTTCAAAGGTTGGCACCAGTTTTCCAAGCCACTGCCATTGTAGCTCTATCCTATCCAAGGCAGCATTCCTAGAGCTATAAGGGACAGGTTCTTTAGGAGGAAATGGACAAAGAGGAGAGATTCCCCCCGCCCCCCCCCCCCCCCCCAGATGGAAGTCTCCAGTTCTCCTACCATGTTTCAGTTCCCACACTTTGATCCTGTTTTGCCAAGTTCTGCTTCCCTCTCCTGGGAAGTTCTAGCCCACTCCCAGCACCCAAGTAGAAAGCATCAGATCAGAATAGCTGAGACTCTTCCACCACCAGGGTGGATTTAAAGTCCTGCCTCGCCGTGGAGGACCTGACTAACGTCTTTATTGCCAGAAGGAAGCCGGGGCGCTGCTGCTTACCCTGGTGATTTGGATATTGTTCAGCTGCTGCTGCCAGTGGAGAATGGTCTCCATCCGGTACACCCACATGTTGATGTTCCCGACCAGCACAGACTTGCCGACTCTCTGGACCAGCGTACATAAGGACGTGTAGAGGGTCTGGAGTAGTTCCCTTATTAGCCTGATGTTTTGCTGGTCTTCGAGGACTGGAGTGGGGGCAGTGGGGGGGGGGGGGGGAGAAAAAAGTATTAACAGTCGTGATACTGGAAACACTGTATATTTTATAAGTGGGCCTTTCTTCTCGATTCTGCTCATGTTACGTGGGTACTGCCTCCGGGGATGTGGTTTTCTTTCTCACTGTTATTTATTCTACACTTGGCCAAGCTTCTACACTTGAGGTTACTGGGTAGAGTTTCCATTATCTAGGTCCCTCTTTGTTCTCTTCTCCCTAGTTTTCGACAAAGACTCTTTCTCCCTTCACAGTTTTGCCAGCACCAATGGCTCACCTGATTTGAAGGCAGTTTCTTTTGCCCAGCAGTGACATCCTGCCCAGCAAGTGGTCACTCGTCAGGAATGTGAGTTCCGATCCTGTCTGGCTGAGTCTTTGTGTGATTATGGATAAATTACTCTTTCTTACGGGCCTCAGTTTCCCTCTGTGTACAACGACTCAGATGAGCCAAAGATCTAAAGTTTCTTTTAGATCAAATAGTCTATGAGTCTATTCTGCTTCGTATATAGCTCAATTTTCTAGGAATTTAGAATCCGGAGGGCTTGGTTAGCCAAGGTTGGGATGTGTGCCCACATTGAGAAGTCTGAGAGGCTTATAGCAGGGCAAATGGATACTCCTAATAAAAGGACGGGAGGGTGATGGTGTCTCCCCTTTTCACAAGTGACCCTCCTTTCTGAACTGGAATTTGGCAGAAGTGCATCTGGAGTCATTCACTTCCATCCATTCACTCTTCCTTAAATCTAATGACAGGTCCACTCTATCAGAAAACCCATCTGCCCATCCCCATCTCTATAAAAAGGGGTGAGGGTGAGAGAGAGAGAGAGAGAGAGAGAGAGAGAGAGAGAGACAGAGCGTGCTCACCTTTCAGTACCACTTTTTCCAAAATGTTCATGAAGTTCTTTTGGGCGATGCCACTCAAGGATGTGAGCTGTGACTTTGCTATCAGTTCCAACAGCTGTGGATAAAAATAGAAGTTGCCAGGCTTAGAACACAGAGACATTTTTCTCCTCTAATCTTTGCTTTCGGGTCACATGACACGTAGAGACAGATCGACAGGGAGAGATAGATGGCAGGCGGGCCCACAGTGCAATAAAAAGCAGATGCTCAAAGTGAAAGACAAATGGGGGGTAATTCAAAACCCAGGAATCAGGCTGAATATTTAATTGCTTTTGTTTTCTTTTCAATATAAAGAGTCTTGCTTCAGCCAGGGTGAATTCATTCTGCCTGTCCTACTTCAGCAAGTGAAGCTGAGGAACTCTAAAGGGAACAAAACTTCCAATGACCTGCAAATGTTGGAGTCATACACAATCACTCCCAGCAAGAATTTTTCTACCCCTACTTGAACTTCTTCCCCACCAGCACCAATTACTCTCAAGGCACATTAAACCTCATGGTCAGTAAGATGCACACTTTCCAAGGAAGGGGAAATTCTTATCCAGAAGTCTCCTGCTCCTGCAGCATTCAGTAAAAATGTCTGTTAATTAGAATCTTCCATTGCACTTAAATTCCTGTGGAAAGAGGCCAATCACAGGAAAAGAGAGGAATTCAGGGTTGTATCGTATATCTACATATTTCTGCTTAGAGGCTAGGATCCTTATAGCTCCTAACCTTGGGTTCAATTTTTGATTTGACCACCTATTAGCCCTGTGGCTATGGGCAAGTTACTAAATTTCTTGGTGCCCTGGTTTCATCATCTGTACTAATAATACTCAGAGTCGTCAAGATTGTTGAGAGCTTTGAATGAGGGAATGCCCATAAAGCACAGTGCCTGGCACAAATTAGGTGGAAAATAGAGGTTGGTGTTTATTGAAAGACTGTGTCCCAATCCCACGACCCCCATTATTGCCAAACACAAAGAAATGAAGGTAATAATTTAAGTTGGTGCATCCCTAGTCTGGTCTTTCTTTGGTAGCAAAATCCTTTACAGATGTGGCAATATTTTTAAAAAATCTATTAAAAATTCTATTGTTAAAAAACGAAACTTAAGACTGGAAGGGCATCTTAGAGGTCATGTAGTTCAACCAACTTAACAGATGAACAAAATGAGGCTCAAGAGACTATCAATTTACTGAGAGCAAGGAGAGGACTCAGCAGAGACCTCAACACACTTGATGCTTTCACGGAGTTATTGAACAAAAGAAGTTGATGTAAAATGAAAATAATCTCCCCAGAGCCCAGCAGGCCCCCAACGCACTCACCTTAGACTTAGAACCAAGACCCCTCTTTGACATTAAAGCTTGAATTTCTGCTCCTAGGAAACTTTTCAAGAGCGTTTCATCTCCTGGCTAGGCCCCAGCCCAACTTCACTTTGGGTCAATAAACATCGAGTGTGACACTGTTGGAAGCGTTGGAATCAAGGCTGAGGGAACTAGCAAAGTGACATTCTAAGAAGTAGGCTGCAGAGGAGAACCGAAACTTCTGGATCAAAGCCCTAGGCAATTGAAAGAACCTCTGCTTCCAAGACATTTGTTTAAAACTTCTGTCCTCCCGGAGCCCTTTCGGAGCCTGTCAAACCACATACAGACTTTTAATTTCCTGAACATAATTTTACTTTTAAGTAAAACAAAGCAAAACAAAAAAACCACCCCAAAACCTTTTCCTGCCCGGCTTCTGTATCTCTCACACATGCAGGGAGAAGGAGGTGAGGCAAGGCGGAGGCTGGTTTGTTAAGATTAGTGCTGCTGGGGCGCCTGGGTGGCGCAGTCGGTGAAGCGTCCGACTTCAGCCAGGTCATGATCTCGCGGTCCGTGAGTTCGAGCCCCGCGTCGGGCTCTGGGCCGATGGCTCGGAGCCTGGAGCCTGTTTCCGATTCTGTGTCTCCCTCTCTCTCTGCCCCTCCCCCGTTCATGCTCTGTCTCTCTCTGTCCCAAAAATAATAAAAAAAAAAAAAAAAAAAAAAGTTGAAAAAAGATTAGTGCTGCTGATCCAAAGATGGAAGTAGGGGCTGATCCAGTGTGCCCACTGAGAGAGGCGAGAAGTCAGTACATCCGTAGAGGCCACATCCATGGGTGGTGACCACACCCGATGACCTCTGCTTGTCTGGTTCAGCTCTGTCACCAACCAGCACGTGACAGTCAAGAGAGGAGTGACAAATGGCACCAAGGGACCGGCCAGACCTTGCATTTATCTCCCTGACCAACAACAACCAGATTGAGAAGGCCAGCCCGATGGTCTATTAATACACTGTGCCTCACATGACCAGCATAAAGCAAGATGAAAGAAAACAAAAGCCCTGAGTGGCTCTCGGAACGGCAGTTGGCTGTGCACTGTGACTCATCGTGTGGTGGAATGGGGGAGGGCGGGCAGAGCTCTGCCTGAAATCCGTCCAAAACCCGGATTCCACGTGACTACCCTCTCTTGAGGGTGTCAGTTTTAATCTTGTCTAAAAACACACCAATCACATGGAGAAGGCAACTCGCAAGGCTATGACTATGCATCTGAGGGAAAACAAAAAGCCCTTTGGTCAGATTGAGACGATGTTTGACTAAGGAAGAAGAGTAATACGGCAGCGAAAATTTCTCAGTCGACATCAGGATGACATGTCAACTACCCTATGTTTAACCCGATCTCAAGAAAAAGTCCCTCTTTTCACTGCCAAGCAGTTGTGGGGTCAGGAGAAAAAACCCTGCAATAGGAGCACACCCAGCTTCTCTAGCTGGGTGACCTCTACAACTGTCTTTCGTTAGCAAATATTTTCTGAGTGCCCACTCTGTCCTAGCATTGTGGCAGGTGACGTGGATATGACAGTAGGGTCACATGATAGCTAGATGCATGGAGTTTACTGTCTAGCCTGCGGCATAGGTCATTTAACCTCTCAGAGCCCCATTTTCTTCATTTCTGAAATGGAAATGAAAAGACTACCTACTTTACAGGGTTGTTATAAGAGTTAAAGAGATAAATGTGTAAAAACCCATTCTAAATACCAAATTCAAGGCATTATTACTATTATAAAATATTATTTCTTCCTATTCCAGACCCCAATCTTTTAGTGAAGTTTACAGCTGATATCAGCGTTTAGCAAACTTTCTGTAAGGGGCCAGAGAGTAAATATTTTGGGCTTTGTGGGCTATAGGCTCTTTGTCACAACTACTCAGTTTAGCAGTTATAGTGCAAAAGCAGCCTTAGGCAACATGTAAATGAATAGATGTGGCTGTGTTCCAATAAAACTTTATTTACCAAAACAGGTGGGAGGCCAGATTTGGTCCTTGGGCCATAGTTTACCAACTTTACTTCGTGCCTCAGTTTCCCCGTCTGTAAACTATGCGTAATAATAGTACCAACTTCGGAGTTGCAATGAAGATTGTGTTCATAAAGCATTCAGAATAGTGTCTGATACAAAGAATATACTCATATTATTATTAGTTTTTATCATAATACAGAGAATATCACTAGGTAAAATTAATGCCAGGGAGGGCATAGTGAATTAGTAAAGTACAGATGGTTTAAAGATCTTTAGAATCCTTGTATTTCAATTTTATGTATTGTCAACCAAATGCTTAAATGGTTTCAAATTTTAATATCACTTTCTGTCATTTTTATTATGTTTGTGATACATTTTAATAGCTCCCTATCTGTTGATGAATGTTAACATTGATACGTTTTACGACTTACATAGTTGCATCTACGGTGAGGTCTTATTTTGCTAACGATAAATGGGGGTTTACTACACATCAGTGACTGCACTAAGCACTTCACATGTATGATCTCGCTTAGTCCTCAGTGGTAACCTGAGGAGTTAGGCTCTCCATTTGAAAAAGAGGACACTGGCTCAGAGAAGTTAAGTCAAATACCTAAAGTCACACCAGCAGTAGTTAAGTGGTGGACTCTAACCAGATGTGTCTTAACAGAAAACATGTTAAGGACTTCAGCTTTTCAGGGTCGATCAAATTTGCATCTATGGCCAAACTTTAAAACTAGTAGCAAAAAAAAAAAAAAAAAAAAAAAAAAAAAAAAAAAAAAGAGGTTAGAGTGGGAGAGAGCCAAAGCATAAGAGACTCTTAAAAACTGAGAACAAACTGAGGGTTGATGGGGGGTGGGGGAGAGAGGAAAGTGGGGGATGGGCATTGAGGAGGGCACCTGTTGGGATGAGCACTGGGTGTTGTATGGAAACCAATTTGACAATAAATTTCATATATTGAAAAAAAAAAAAACTAGTAGCAATATCACGTATTGCTATACTCTGGGAGACAGGGTCTGGAAATGCCATATCAATATTACATTGTGACAGGTAATCAGCTTTTACTACTAAGGGAGAAATAATCCGCAGAAAGTGTTAACGACATGACTGGGCTGGGGCCATTGCTTTGGGTAAACCACTTAGGTCTACTTTCCACATCAGCATAACACTGCAGGCCCCAAACCAGTAGGTAGTATGGTGTGGAACTAGTGGTAAAGAGGACTTAAGTTGATTAATTTTACTTCTGTGTTAAGAGAGCTGTGTGCCGAGGGGAGCAGGACTACATCTGGCAGTTTCTTTACCAAGATGACTTAGCTGGCTGGATTCTTTGCCCCCAGCCACAAGAGAGCAAAGGAAAATGTTCTGTTGGGAAATGGCTCTTTCTTTTCGGCCGGGCAAATTTTAGCCCAGGTGCCAGTAATCTGTGCTGTGTTTAAGGAGAGGCAGGAGGGTAAGGAGGAGGAGGAAAAGGAGGAGCAAGACGGCTCTCAGGCCCCTCCTGAACTCCATGGTGTCATTGCCGCGTGGGCAGTCTGGGTATCTAGAGTGATTTGCAGTGACTGGTTGTGCAGTGACAGGAATGGTTCTGGGCTACCAGAGGAAGGGATGGTGGTCACCGCACGCCGAAACCACATCCTGCCCTTCAACTTTGGCTCGTGCTCATTTTGGAGACGTCGAGTAGGGGAAAAATCTAGTTGCAAGCAATATTGTATAGCAAATCTTGGAGCGGTTACAACCACAGTTTGAAGTGGCGTGTGGAACATGACTGGGCAGAAGAGATATTCCCCTCCTATCTCACTTAACCGAAGAAAGGACAGGTTTCTTCTCTCACCTTCGGTTCCTCATAGCATTCATACTTAAAAAAATCAGCTTATGTCACTTCTCTGCTTGAAACCCTCAAACAGCTTCCCTTAGAAGAGGATCTAACCTCCTTTCCGTGACTGGCAAGGTCCTCCCTGATCTGGCCTGTGCCCCTCCTCCAACTTCATTCTGTTCTAGCCACAAGGGCCGTCTTTGGTTTCCTGAACAGGCTCAGCTCAGTCCCACCTCCCAGCCTTTGCCCTTGTCACGGCTTCGCATGCTGGCTCTGACCCACCCCTCAGGTCTCATTCAAATATCACCTGCTCAGGGAAGCCTTCTGTGACCATCCTCTATGGAAACCTCCCAGTCGCCATTTTTATCTTACTGTGGTTTCATTGTTCCATTTACACATCTCTGAAATGATCTTGTTTCCTTATTTGTTGACTGTCTAGTTGGGATATGAACCTCAAGACTGCAGGGGTTGTTTTGTTTACCAATCACTCTACCCCCAGCCTGGCACGTTGTAGGCAGTCAACCAATATTTATTTTCTAACACATTTGTCTTTTAGAATCAATGAGCATTGTAGCTGCAAGGGACCTGGGAAAGAGTATACCCAAATTCCTCCTCTTTAGATCAGGAGGCTCATGATGGTCAAATGACACAATCACGGTCAGTGCTAGATCGTCTCGACTGTTAGGCTGGAACTCATATGGGGTCTGGTTCCAGACGAATTCTTCAGGAGTAAATTACTTATAGCGCAAACAGATCACCCTTTCCAGGAAGGCAAGCAGCTGACATCTAGAGGAACGGTAAATAAATTGGGCTTCGGAAGCATCAACAGAAAGCAGTAGCTTCCCCATGTGTTTGTTTCAGACCAAACCACACAGGGGTTAACAATAAGGCTGCTGCTGGAGCATACTCTGTCTTGCATAGGATATTGTTAAGAACGTAACTTATCTCTAAATTCTTCCATCTCCTGTGACTATGGGCTCTGAAGTTTGAATTATAGGTGTGATGGAAAACATGCCTCAGGGTTATCAAAGGCAGGAAAGAAGCTTCAAGAAGCCCCTGCCATTTCTCACGTGTTCAATACCCAAGCTGGGTACCTATAGGAACATTATGTCTTTTTCAAGAAACCTTTGGTTACATCAGGCAGTGCCTCTGCTTGTACCGAGTGCCATGTACTTTCAAGACCCTTATTTATTCAGTGGATAACACAGATTAAAAACCTGGAAAGTTTTGTCCTGACTTTGAGCTTGAACACTGACAGGTTGGAAGAGAGAACATTGCAGCTACATTAATAATCTTCAGGCATGTCAAGATTGGGTAAATATTATTTGCAAGTGAAACATCTCTCTCTAACGGAGTGTTAAAATCCTAAGAAGGAGGGCCAAGTTTACACAAATTAATTGTATTCTCATCTGAGAGAAACTTGCCTGTCTTCTATCCATCCCAGATATTTTTGAACTTGTGATAGTGCCCCGCTCCCTGTTTGCATCAATTTGAGCAGCTCTGTTTGCTTCAGTCATCCTGCTTTTAGATTGGGCTTCTCGTCTACCCTAGCACTCCTAACCTCTACCCTCTGATTTCATGAGGCTGGATGTCACATTGCCTGGGCCTCTGGTTGACCAGCACTCCCCTCCCATTCTTTCTCATCTCCCGGTTTCTGCTCACGGCATTTGTCCCTGCAAAGCCTTCTTCCTGCCTCACCACCTAGCCAGCTCCTGGAAGGACTGGTTCTTCAGTCCTTCTTCAGAGATTCTACCTCTTCCAACAGGCTGTCTCTGGTGCCCGCCCCTCCTCCAGTCTCCTAGACAAGACCAAAACCCAGTCTGCCACTTCAGTAGTTGTACCTTGTCCCCCAAGTAGCCCAGAAGATCCTGATAAGCAGGGACCAGGTCTTCGTTGATTCTCGAGTGGTTATGGCAACACTAGGTAAATGTTATGGATTTCATTCAGAAATACCTATTTAGGAATTTGAAAGCATTCACCGGAAGCAGTCTTTGATCTATGGGGACCTAGCAGGGGGATGCTGTCACCTCCTTGCCTTTGGAGCTCCTCTGTCTGTGGACTGGAGGGGCCTTTGGGTCCTAGCTCACAGTTCCTGAAAACAAACCTTACCCTCAGCCAGAGCACTTGGAGTACAGTGTCCAATGCTCTCAGGAGCTTACCTCCTTGCATGGGAGAAAAGTCTGCTGAACTGGCATTTTAAACTCAGCTCACCTGTCCATTTTAGCATATCCCTCTGCATAATAAGCACCTGATAATGTAGAAACTAGACAGAATTTTTCTATATTTATGGCCCATGGTGGGATAGGCTTAGATTCTGAGTTCTCAAAACAAATTTGATCTTGAGGTCTTCAAAGTGGGATAGGAAAGGAAATCTGGCAGAAAAAGTATAAAACATCAATCTCTCCATTTTATTTCATCTTTAATCTCTATTGTCTATTTCTATAATCTATTTGTGTGTTTTCTAATGTCTGTAATTAGGACCCTAAAGATGAAGATATTAATGGCAACAACTGATTCTCATCGAGTGCTTACCACATACCAGGTCCTGTTGGAAAGCACTTAAATTTAGTTTTAATTCCCTGAGCAACATGATGGGACAGATACCATTATTAGCACCTTTTATAGGGATGTGATTCACAGATGAATTTATGAATATACGTAAATTGAGAGTACGTACTTATGTTATTTGTTTAGGAGTCCATGGTCAAAAACACCACTGTTTTGGTCTCTTGGCAATGCCTCATTTTTTTCAGGTGCCCCCCCCCCCCCCCAACCTTCGATGGGTACCTTTCTACTTTTGAATGTATCCCATTACTTCTGTGGGTTATGTAGGCACCCCTATTTCTTCAGGTAGGTCCCCACTTCTGTGTGTGCTCCCCTACTTCTGTTTGTGAGTGTTTCCTCTTCTGTGGGTACTCAGACATTACAGTATCTGCTTGCCTCAATGCTTGTTAGGACTGAAAACCAGGAATTCTAAGCGGCACAGACTTTCTCCTGTAAGATCCCTGGCAGCCTAATCAGCATTCACTGAAGGACCCACCCTGTGCCCTCAAATGTTAATGCCCCACAGTAGATTCTCACAATTCCAACCATTTCTGTGAGTCATTTTCAAATAGGCTCATGGCTCTGTTCTTTTGACTCTGTGGCCATTGGGGTGGCTGGCCTTCCTCCCTCCAACCCAGCTTCTCTCTCCCAACAGAAAAAGATACCACTGGTTTTAAGACCCAGGTGGCAGGGGCCACCCTCCATCAGAGGAAGGCGCCAAGTATGTGCAGTGCTAAATTAATCCAAGGTCACTGCGGCAGAGGAACCTAGCAAAGGGGCCAGGCTTCTCTTGCACATCACGACCCACCAACAGCATGCCCTTAATTGAAGGCATTGGGTTTGAATTTGAGTCATAGTGCCATATTTCAGTCTTTTGTTTGCCAAGCCGCCAGTCAACTTAAACTAAAACATGTTTTTGGAAAAGACTTTTAGGGGTTGTAGGAATGCAGTAACTTGCTGGAAACATTCAAATGGACTTAGGGTGGTAACGCAGAAAAAAATAATGTGCATTGGTTTAGGCTGTGATTTTCTTTTGGGCTGCAGAGGGATAGAGAGTGGGGTTGCAAGCTTTTGCTTGTCCTTTCTGATCTGCTAGCACAGATGGGCCAGTTCTCTCCAGTCAGGAGGTGGTCCTCAAGGTTCTCCAGAACCTTTCTCGTCTAGAGGTGGCATCTACATCCCACAAAGAGAGCTGGAAGACCCGGTCAAAGGGCATCCTGGCATTAAAGCATGAAAACCCTTTCCTGCATTTGTGCCCTACTGTGTCTTGTTTAAAAACGCAATGTGTAAAATCCAGCATTTGGGCTTCCAATAGTTTTTTGAGCTGGTTCCCAAACTTAAAAACACAGGGGTCCCCCAAAGGGCAGATTTAAGTAGCAATGCATGGACACCACCTTCAGTTAATTAAATCATATGCCCGAGAAGTGGCCTTCTGTAGAGAAACAAGCTTTGCAGGTGATTCTAATGTGCAGCCAGTTCAAATGAGAACCAGTGGGCCACAGCAGGCTTAGTTCAGACAGCTGTGAGTTGATGTGTGGTCTCCAAAACCCTCTCCCAGCTTACTGGAGACCCACTTTCTCCATTGGCCTTTCTGTGCCCTAGCTGAGTTAGTCAGCATTCACCTCCTCATGGGGACCAAATTCCAGCCCTACCACCAGCCCAGCCCCTGGAATGCTCACCGGCTTCTCAAGGGAGTTTCCAAAATGTGTTGGTCTTCAGGCATGGTGTAAACCAATTTTTAAAATGACCTTTCATAAATGGGTAAGTTGTTGCCTCTAATGATTTTAGATCATCCTTAAAAACCACAGTTAAAATTGTACTTAAGCCATTGGGGGTGTGTGTGTGTAGAGAAGGGAATGAAGGCAGCGGGTATAATCTGAAGCCTATTAAAATAAGGTACAGATACTATATGAAAACCTTTCCTTCCCAGCTTCTATTAAAAACTTTTGACTCCATAAATTCCACAGAACTCTTGTACTTACAGATAAAAATTAGACAATTTTGAGATAGTGGTGTTGGCCACCTCTTTTATTCCCTCTGCGTTGTCTGTTTCTGAAGAGGGAAGCCAGCATGAACACATTTTGTAAAAAATGTACTTGGCTTTAGGGGCGCCTGGGTGGCTCAGTCGGTTAAGCGTCCGACTTTAGCCCAGGTCATGATCTTGTGGTTCGTGAATTCGAGCCCCACATTGGGCTCTGTGCTGACGTCTCAGAGCAGACCCTGGGGCCTGCTTCAGATTCTGTGTCTCCCTCTCGCTCTCTGCCCCTCTGCACTTGCACTTTGTTTCTCCCTCTCAAAAATAAACATAAAAAAAAAATTTTTCAAAATGTACTTGGCTTTAAAGAGATTAAAAAACATTTTTTAAAGGCCTTCAAAGTTGGTTCAGTTGTTCACTGGAACTAAGGAATCACTATGGTACTATATTAGACCATTATGTCCAAGTGGTAAGATGGGGAGGACATATCGGCAAGCTACTTTGCAAAGTTGGCTTAAGGGTAAGAATATATGACATGTGCATTGACTTCCTTAGAAGAAAACCCTCAAAGCGCAGTGCCTATCATTAAAATGTTTTAAGCTCTTTATAAAAATAACATTATTTCTCAAATTATAGAGGACTCTTAACAGTGAAAGGGGGAAAAAAAAAAAAAAGATTGTTCTTTCCAAAATAGAAACACTTTTCCACTATTGCTGAACCTGACAGCTCTGAGAGCATTCAGCAGTTTCTCTAACTTCAAGATTATTTGAGGGAAAGTGCTCACATTTTATAATTAGATACTATCAGATACAAGTCCTCTATGCTGAGTCTTAATCAAGTGGCAGATTTCCCATTAATCTTTTTTTTGGAAGTAGAAAAACATTTATCAACTGAATTGAAAAGGCATATTAGGGAGAATCAATGATAATTTAGGTGAATAGGCAATAATAAATATTAGTAGCTGACTCTGAATAATTGATTCCGATTTGCAGGGTATCTTCATATATAACATTGCTGAGTTCACAGCTACCCTGTGAAGTTGGGGTTGTTCTAAATCCTTCTTACGGAAGGGGCGGCTGAGCCTTAGGCTGTAATAGTATGAAAGTTGCGGGGCTGGGGCCTGACCTCAGACCATTGTACCTTCAGTCCTCTGCTTGCAGAGAACTTACTGTAGCAGTGAAGAGTGTGGACTCTAAGACTGACCAGGTTTCAGATCCCAATTTTGTCGCTTATGTAGCTTTGTGACCTTGGACAAGCCATTTTACTTTGCCGTATTTCCGTTTATTGAAACAGATAATAAAAGTACCCACACTTCATAGGGTTAATGGACGAATAAAGGTGAAGGCACATAATTGCACGAAGATAGAGTTTTGCTATTACGACCTTGTTCCTTTGCTGTATTTCTTGTGAAAGGGAAAACAAGTAGGAAGACCCATCTACAAACTGTTTTGCTGATCAGTTTGTAATTAAGACATCAGAACTGGGTGTCCTCCTCTGACACCTAGAAGATGGAAAGTATTCATATTCTTAGCAACAGAGTTTCCAGCTCTTGCTGGGCCTGTCTCCAACCAGCCTGGGCTGGGTTGCAGGCCACAGTGACCTCCCTGAAATGGCAGAGTCACACTGAATGACGTGAACATTTCATCAAGAAGGTCTCTTATTTTCATCCCTTTTGGATTGGAATAAGAGCTCAGCTGAAAGCTGACAGATTTACTCATGTGGTCACAGGCTCAGCTCAGAGCTTCTAACCTACAAGGAGGCTTGAGTTTTTATCAGGTCAGCTGGGACGGCCAGGCCAGCATCTGCCCTGATGACAGGTGAATGATCCAGGCCTCAAGGGGCCTTGAATGTCATTGCTCTGGCTGAGCCGTGGCAATCATGTGACTCAGTGACGGGGCACTGAGAAGCACAACAACCCAGGAAAAAGAAGATAAAAACCCAGCTACCCAACACCCACAAGGGGTAAATTCCCTCCTACGTTTTTTAAAAATTTGTTTTTAATGTTTTATTTTGGTTTTTGAGAGACAAAGAGAGACAGAGTGAGAGCAGGGGAGGGGCAGAGAGAGGGGGAGACACAGAATCTGAAGCAGGCTCCAGGCTCTGAGCTGTCTGCACGGAGCCTGATGCAGGGCCTGAGCCCGTGAATGCAAGATCATGACCTGAGCTGAAGTCAGCCGCTTAACTGACTGAGCCACCCAGGAGCCCCTAGTCCCTCCTACTTCTGAGACTAAAACCCAAACAGCTGCTACCTCTCAGGTTGAACCACTGACAGAAATGCACAACAGAGCTAAGGGTGGGGGGGGGGGGGGCGGGAAACAACAACAATAAACCAATTAAAAAGAATCACTGATTTGGAGGGCATGTTTAGACTTATTTGCTTTACTACCTTCATCATTAATATCTTGCCAAAGCTCCTTAAAATTTTTTTTTCCCAACATGGGGTTTCAAATGTAAAGCAACGGACCTGAACAGGTAGTTAGTTTCACGCTTTAGGTGAACAAGAGACTGAACGTGGGGTGGGAGGGAGTCACAGGAAAGATGCACTGAGGTGCTTTGAACTTGTCTGGTGTTGTAGCCTAAACCAAGAATGCCGTGGGGTCACCTAGAGTCTGCTAACGCAGGACAAGGAGGAGGACAGTGAGAACAATCAGAGGTACAGAAGGTTTTAAAATAAGCCATGGTGTTTTTTGGCTTTCTTACTACTGAATTCTCTCTTGCTAATGTGGCTGCCAGAGCCCTTGCTGCCTGCAGTGTGTTCCCATTTATGGTGGGGGGAGGGAAGTGGCTCACATGAGGACTATGGCCGTTCCTGTCTGTCACAGTCAATCTCAGGGACATCCTCACGGGATCCACATAAGGACTCGAAGTAGATCTGGACAGAAGGGAGTTGAGAAGTCTGTTTTCTGCTTTCCTCAAAATTCCCAGTGTCCTACAGAGTTATTCTTTGGGGGGTGAACTATCTCAAGAGAACCTGAAAAAGATAATTCAACTGAGACCCTGGGAACCTATAGAGACTTACCCGTACGACGTAGTTAAATCTTCTGGAGTCCAGAATGGCAGTTGAGAAGTCCAGCCTGTTGAAAGCTTCCCCCAGAGTGCAATATCCATGGCGCTGAATGTGAAAACGGGGGGGCACAGAGGTCATTCTCCAGAACGGTCCACCTGGACTCTACTGGCAAGCTGGATGCCTGTCTTAGGTAACCTGTGGCCATATGCTGTTTTCCTGGGCCATGATAAGCTCTTTCTGGGAGCCCCCTGCGAGCCACAAAGATGGACAGTGCAGCTAGCAGCTGCTTTAGTCTGTGACTCACATGTTAAACACCCCTCTTCGTGACTTGCACCATTTGGACCCTTGTTCTCCGCATGAACTTGAATGGGAAAATCCTAAGTAGTTGCTTATCCGGGAAAGGGCAGGAGTTGGACATAGGATGGGAGACGAAGATAGCTGGTCACTGTAGCATCTCCTGGGAGGAGAATTAGACTTCCTTGTGTCAACCCTGCCTGCTACCTTGCCTCGCATCTTTACTGCTTTTCTCATTGGGATCATCAGAAACATTTTTTTTTTTTTTTTTTTAAGGCTTCATGAGGAGGCAAAAGAACTTTTGATTTTTTTTACCTATGAACGCACAAGCACTGGGAGCAGAGAGCCCTGACTCACAGTCTCAGCTCTGCTCTGAGTATCTGGATAATGGCGGGTGTGCCCTTGGCCTCCGTGGGGCCCCAAACCACAGAGGGACTTATGTATTCACCAAGGTCCCTGACAGTGGTAGAAATTCCATCGTTCTACCACACTGCTTGATAACCTAAATATCTGAGCAGATGCCTGTGCAGGGAGAAAATGTACATAAAAGGGTTTTATAAAGTGCCAGGCAAATGTAGTTGTAACAGTGCCTTGTCCCCTTCTAGGTCTAGCTCAGTGTCTCATACTGAGCAGACATGAAAACTTCTGCTGTGTTTAGTGATTAGCCCCTCCAGGGCTAAAACTTAACAAAGTTGGAGTCTGAAGAGATCTCAGAACAAGAAAGAGGCACTGTTCTCGGGGCAAGGCCAAGGCTTTATAACAATACATTTGAGATGGGTATACTAATCTTTATAAAGCACTTTTACATACGTGATCTCACTGAATGACTGGGGAGTCCACCTAGTGACTTTGGCTTCTCACTCTCTCTGATGGTTGGGTAGGTGGTGAGCTGCTAGCCACTACCCCCCACACCCAGCCATGATTTGAAGTCATATTCTTGCCCACTTTCCCTCCCTTTCCTGTTGGGAGAGGCATAAAGCTAAGCATATGCTTTAAGGAACAGATGGATGCTCACCTCTTTAGTACTTCCTTTGTGAACATAAATCCATTTTTCTTGGTGGAAATCTACAGAGGCAAAAAAAAAAAAAAAAAAAAAAATTAAAAACAAAAAACCCCACAGCTTTAAAATTTGCAACATGCCCCAAATTTTAAACTTGTTTCTTTTTCATATACTCCAAAGTGTTAAAAAAGTTTTAACAAAAAAAGACAGAGACTCTACTGACAATCTAAGAAACGCAAATGCCTAATTTCTGCAGTGTATACATATCGGAGTTATGCTTACCGGGTCTGAAGCTCTCCAAATCTTTGATCATCAGATTTAGTATACCAAAGCTCCAAATTGAAAAAAATCAAATACCCAAGTACAAGTTTGTTTTAAATGTCAAACCTACAACTTATACAAGGCCATAAAAAGTAGAAATAAAGCAGATAACATGAAGAGATCATGTAGTATGGGTGGATTAAACTAAAGATCTGTGATTCTGGCTTATTTCTAGAACTTTATACTCTTACACCCAGCATCTAGAAATGTAGTAGTATTTAGACAAGGAAAGAGGGAGAAACAAATCTATTTTCAAAGCCTCACAACACAGTGCCAAATAAAAGCACATGCTGGAACTGATTCAGCTGACCATATCACTGTATAATAACTAAATTAACTACGTCAAATATTAGTGACAAGTGGGGGAAAAACCCACTCTGACTAGCAACTGACTTATAAATAAGACTATAAAGAACACATTGATCTTGCTTGTAAAATGCACGGCCGGGTTTCTGAGTGCAAAGTTCCCAATGACCTCTGTCAATGACACAGTAAACATTAAAGCAGATGTCTAACACTCGAGGTCTGATTTTCTCCCCTCCCCCGCAAAGAACCAATCCTAGCGATCTTCAAACAGCTTTCTTTTAAGTTCAGAACAAATGGCTTACACTGGGTTTTGGTTTTGCTATTCAGCATGTCCTTCTTTCTCTTCTTGGCTGCAACATCATAGTTCAGGCTGTTGAAAAGATTCTCCTTATCGTATACTTCCTTGTTGCAATAACTAGGAATAACAGGAGAGGGGATGAGCTATAACAGCTATACTTTAATAAGAGCTGTTTCTATAAATAACTTACCAGGTTCTAAAACACAAACATACATCTTCTCAAACAAAACAATAACCCCGTCAAAAGAAGTCTGTTTAGGCACAGACCTCCCTCTTTGGGGATGAAATATTGTCACATCTCTGTGGAAGGCAGGGATGGGGGCTTCTACTGCTTTTGAATTCCCAACAGTGCCTGCCATTGTGTCTGACACACAGCCCTTTAACTAAAGGCAATGCCGGGCACTACAATATTACTTTAAGCAAAAATGACGACTGCAGGGGGGAGGGAGAGGGATGATTACTGCTATCACTGTGGTACACAATGCCTTCATTTTGCAAAAGCATCCACCCTAAGCTGCTTTCTAAGGAAAAAAAAAAAAAAGTCTTTATGGAGATATTATTCACATACCATACAATCCACCCATTTAAAGTGTACCCAAGCTTCTTTTAACTAGCATGCTTCCATCATGCCTTTGAAACATGATCACATTGACAAAAATCTGACTTACACACTCCATTTCTAGGAGACGTTGAGCATACAGTGCTAATTGTTTAGATTTCATGGAATTCTGTGACTAACACTCAGCATCATGCTGCGAGGTGAAGACCTTGGGTCCTAAATGAAACCAGCTGATTTCACAATTCATAAATTTATAAGGGCTGAAAAAACAGAACTGCCCAGTTCACAGGTCCCTGAAGGACGCACACATTCACCTTGGGTCAGGTGCATATTTCTGCCAGTAGGCTGAGCTATCATTTTGGGGAGCTGAGTTCTATTCTGTGATACCACATAACTTCACAGTAAATCTCTGAAGAGTTTTCATTGAAAGGATGCTGGAGAAATATTGAAGTATAGTGAGTAGATCCCCCGAGCCCCATGGGGATGTATGTACAAGGCAGGATTTAGAATTCCCACTAGTAAAGCATAAATCAGGGGCTTTTTCTTATATCACTGATATATCAGAGCTCTTTAATTTTCTGAGTTCCTTTGCTGAATTTAAAATGTGGTTTGCTTTACATCTTCTTTGGACATACATCTGTTGGATAAAATGAGGTACACCTGCACTTCTCTATTCCACAGACATTATGCAAATGGCAAAAGAGAAAAGGGGGTTTGAAACAATTTCCAGTATCCTGTTGCTACAATCGTCTCAAGTAGCACTTCAATAAGTACAATAAGTATCTTGCTACATAAATGCTTACACATGATATCACCAACAACGTGCTCAGTGTTTCTGGACCCAGAGGAATAAGCTTGATGGATAATCTACCATTTGTTAATCTGCCCTTGTAAGGCCATGTTTAATACCACTTATTGAGATTTCTAACATCTCTAGCCTTCTTTTCATTTGGGGAAACTGGATATTTTTAGGTTTCATAGAGATTACTGCAGAAATGTCTTCTCTTAGAGACAGTTTCTTAAACGAGCCAAGGGTGAATGTTTGGGGCCAGGCTCTGTGTCACGCGTGTGTGTTTGTCTACTTGCATGACAGTAGTGTACAAAACCACCGACTGGTCAGTGATCTGCTCCAAGGTCAGCAAGAAAAGAGAGAACAAGGGAGCGCTGGACTCTGAGTCCTTAAAGCCAACTTAAGAATTTCAATCAAAGTTGAGAAGGGGAAAACATGGAAGGTTACTTGACTGGTCCATGGTGTACCAAAGCTGAGAACAGCTTTAGAAAGCAAAGTTAAGAACGTTTTTCATGTAAAAACACCACGCGAAGGCTTATTTTTAAAGAAAACACACTCCTACACCATGAACGAAAACCTAGAGCTTAAATTCCACCTGTAGAGAGCCATAAAATGAAGCGGTCTTATTCTCAGTCACACTTCTGAGGTTTGGCAGAAAGTTTTCAGAGCCTGGACCTTAGATTGTGGCCATTCCCCAGAGATTTTAAATATTTACAGTTCATCTTACTCTCTTCTAATTGAGAACATCACTCAAAGGAATTTGAGCACCTGCTTTCCTCATAGAAATGACAATAATCTGCTTTAAGCCTGAGCGACTCATTTCCAAAGTTAGTTGAAGAAGAATTTGACATCATTGATGATGTTCTTCCACTGTAGAATGTAGAAACGCTTCAACCAAAGACAAACCCTGCATTTTTCTCTTGATTATTAGGTTTTGGACTTCAGAGGTAGGGCCTGGAAGGAAGGGCTAGGAGGTTTATTTGTGTTGTCTGCTTGTAGCTTTTCTTTCAAGCAATAACATACTCAGTTAGAGGTTATTCTGAGAGTTCAATTATGTCCATCCATTTCAAGGAAATGCAAGGCCAAGAGAAAATTACAACTGAAATTTTTAACAAGAAAAGCTACCACCATTTAGGAACCATGACATTTAACTTTTTTTTTTTAAGTAGAACTATTTAAGGATGCTAATTACCTCATTAAATTCAAGAATAGCCACTGAAGTTGCCATTTGGTGGTTAGTTTTTACTAATCTTGATTTTTATAGGCACAGGCACAGAATAAGAAAAAAGACCTTGCCCAGCCTTATACTATCAATATACACGTACCTAGATATTTAAAGACAACTTTAGAAATGATGGAAAGATTTCAAAATAAGACCATTTGGGCAGAGGAGATAAGGGCACCGGTGGGGGGAAAGGCCTATTTCTCATTTTGTTCTGCAATCACAGGCCATTTAAGAAAGCTATGGAGGGCCTAAAGGGTTTGGTTGTGGATTAAAGCTGGTGAGATTTCTATGCTAATTTGCTCCAATACGGACGCAAATCGTCAGACTCCCTACCCAGATTGTTCTGGTGAAACAAACAGCCTACTATATGAAGCTTGTAGAACAGTGCCTTGCACACAGTAAGCACTCATAAAAATTTGACCTATTATTTTTGTCTTCTGCACTACTCGTCCAGGGCACCAAGCTTCCTGCTTCCTGGTTCAGCCTCAGCTATGTGCAAAGCAACATTGGAGTTTTCAGCTGCAGGCCTGTAGACTTGGAGAAGAGTGGCCTGAGGTTCAGATCGCTGAGATGACTCATTCTGGGGGTGGGGGAAGCTGGAGCGTTGTTGGTGAGGCTTGGAGGTACCTCAACTACCACTTCCTTGAAGCATTCTTGGACCACCCCCAATTCATGCCAAGCGCTTTCCCTGAACTTTTCATCTGCCCACCCACGTTTAAACTGGTCATTCCTCTGCTGTCTTATGCAAGTACCCCTTTTAAATGAGGGGTACTGCTTTAAACTTATCCTAAAGCCTGCCATGATCTCTGTTCATGGCTGGGATGGGCTTTGTAAGGTTCTGCTGTTGGAAGGGGACAGGGCCCAGAACACAGAATGGCCAGCAGAGTCCAGAGAAGGCGTGCCGTCCAGACGGGCTGGGGTCAACTGTAAACACTCTCCCCAGGTCGGAACACACCAAATGTACCCCTCATTCCCGACTCTTGTTCAGGCAGCTCACAGAATTGAACGTGGAATCAGAGAAGTGTAGCAGGCCTCTGTTGTCCTGTTTCATTACCTCCCCTCCCCCTTTGGAAAGGGCCGTGGGCCTTTTGTTTTCTCCTAACAGGAGAGGCATTCACCTGTGTAGGCAGGCGGTCAGCCCAAACCTTACATCACAGAGAAACATGACCAAGACTAAAAACAGTGGGGATATTTGAGACTCCAGACCTAGGTCCAAGAAGGCCAACTGCTTTTAAGAAGTTGGCAGACTTCTCATGCTAAGTAGGGAAGGGATTGTTTACAATTGGTGGAGGAAAAAAATACTCCGCAAACAAACAGCCAGCTGCTTTGCCAGGAGCTACCAAACGATTCCTAAACTCTGACTCCTCCAAGAGCCACAGGTGGCCACTGTATTGATCACCACTTGTGGTAACTATGGCGGTGCTACGGCACTGGCTCAGAAGGCACGAAATGGGAGGAAAGAAGGAGGCTCATGGAGGGGTCTGAGGGGTGTGAAGCTACGTGATCCCAGCCTAGGTTAAACTTTTGTGGTAAGTTAAAACCATCTTCAAGGTCTCCCACTCTGTGGCGAGAGGCACCACTATCTACTATCTGCTTCTAAAGGGGAGTGATACCAGCTTATCTCTTGGAGCAGATACAGTGTGAATATTTACGTGAACCAGAGGCTCAGTATCTTGAATCCTCTATTGCTGAACGACTGCATCCTACTGACGAGCAACCTATAATCATATTTGGGTGAGCCACTGGGACATCATTCAGCAGATCCTTGCTGTATTTCCCCAGAAAGAATCTGGACTGTTGTACAGAAATAAAAGTAACAAACTATCAAGATCATCATTCCTTAGGAATGAGGAGGCAGGAAGGAAGCTTCTATTCTACTAGAAGCAAGCTTCTAGTCAAGGGAGAATAATTTAGGCATAATTGGTAACTCGCATCCCTAAAAGGTTAAGAGTCTAGTGACAGCAATTGGTCTGTTTTTCTATTAAGTAAATTATCTGATTTGCAATAAGACTTCTTATTTGCTCTCCAAACTCTACAGTTTGCCTCAAAATATCTTTAACATAAGGGTTATATATGCTTTTGTCTCTCCTGACAGACCCCCAGGATTAAATGCTTTTTTTTTTTTCCATTGGAAGACTAAAGGAGTTTGATGTTTTACAAATAACAATCAGATGGGGGGGGGGCGCGCTCTGGAGGTCAAGCTGTCAAAATAACCACACTTTCTTGACAGTTTTCTTAAAATTGAGTGCCAGGGGGCTCAGCCACAAAAACCACTGGTAAATCTCAGTAAGTGGGAACCTGGTCAGGTTACAGAACTCATCACCGGAATCAATTTAAGGGTTCTGGTGCCAGTGGTTTCAACCAAAGGCTGCACGAACAGGTATCCAAGGGTGACTGGGCTGCACTGATCGCCTCTGGACCCGCTTTCATTGCCCTTCCCACCTGTTCCAAATGTCAGGGATCTGGAAGTCAACTGTTGCGATCCGGGACTGACAGATTCCAGACCACTTCACTTACTAGACAGCGCTTCTGTGTTATAACCAAACGGAGCGGACCTCGGGTTTTCAACCAGACTGACGGGGCTCAGGGGGTGGGGGGTGGGGTACTTTTTGCAACCGACGGGCATCACTTGAAATTATTTCGCCCAGAAAACTGACCGAAAGGGCCACTAAAGAAACAGGTGCAAGCGCTTCGTCCTTTCAGAAGCAGAAGGCTTGTGGGTGGCCTTCCCGCCTCCCTTCCCTCCTCCGCAGCTCCGCAGTCGCGAGTCTTCACCCTGGTTCCGCCAGTCCGCCCCGCAAGCGCCGGTGCCCCAGGGACCATCTGTCCGCCCCTTCCTGGTTACTCATCCTCCCTGCCCACTCTGCGGTCGCCCGTGCGTGGGAAGAGCCTGGAGGTGCTGCACCCATGTCCGATCGCGTCACCCGACTTGTGCCCACGGCGCTAGGGTGCTCCGAGCCCCGCCACCCCCAGCGGTTGAAAGGTGCGAAGCCCACTCGCCCGCGCCCCCGCCCAGGCGGACGGCGCGACTCCAGTGTCCTTAAGGCAGGGGTCCCCTGAAGTTGTATGCTTGAGTTTGAACGTTTGCGGACAAGATCTGCGTCTGTCGTCAGATTCCCAGAGGGACCCGGGGTTCTGTAAAGAGTTGTGCCCACTTGGAGACGCAGACCCTGAACAATAAGAGAAACCAAATTCCCCGAATCCCGTGCTCTAGCGACCTCTGCAGAAACCCGGTCAACTTCTCTCTCCTCCCCTGCACTCCGCCGCCCCCACCCCCGCCGCCCTCGTCCAGGGGTTTCCTCCTCACCCCGTTCCAGCCCTGCGTGCCCCCCACTCTCCCGCCCCTGCGCCCCCGAAACCAGCCCAGGTCTGTTTCGCGGGGCTGCAAGTTGGTGGCGGATCCACTCACCTGCTGAGGTCGCTCACGAAGCTGCCGCTCTTCTCATCCAGGAAGCGCTTCCAGCCATCGGCCGTCTTCACCCAGCTCTGCCCGGGGGACCGCCAGTCCTGCCCGAGGAATGGCATGGCTCCGGGGGCGACGCGACGGTCGGACTCGGCGGACTGACAGGACCGGCCGGGCGGCCTCGGGGACGCGCTGCCCTGGGCGGACGCTCAGGGGTGCTGGGGCCGACGCGGGGGCGGCTGCAGGGAGGCGGCGTGGAGGGCTGCGGGTTCGGGGGCCGCGGAGCCGAGCGCCTGGGCTCGGAGAGGGCGCGGCGCCGGGGAGGGCCGCAGGGCGCGCGGGGCTGGCCAGTGTGCCGCGCCGCCGTCCCGGCCGCAGTATTTATCGCGGGCCGCCGGCCCCGGCCCTTTGTTGCCGGAAGAGCCGCCTGCTCTTAGCCCGGCCCCCCCGCCGGAGCCCACGTGGCTTTGTTTATGGGCTCGGCTTGTTTTCCGAGGCGCCCGCGGCTCCCGCTCCCGAGGCTGTTGCACAACCGCGCGCCGGTGGAAACTTGAAGCCGCTCTGCCAGGCCGGGGCTCCCGCCGCCCCTCCGCCCCTGGCCCCCCGGCGCCCGCTCCCCGCCCCCCAGGGCGCAGCTGCCGCAGCCGCGGGGAGAGCGGGGCCCGGCGCTCGGGAAGCCGCGCCCCGTCCTCCCGCGGCTCCCGGGCTGGCGCGGCGCAGAAAGGAGGCCCGAGCGGCGTCTGGGTCACTGCTGGGCGGGGGTGGGGAGGAGGGAGAGCTCCCCTCCCATCCCCGAGCTGTCACTGAGCCCCGCGATCAGAGCAGCTCTTCCGGAACTGGGGGAGCACGGCGCGGCCGGGAGCAGAGCGGGGGAGGAGACCACAGCCTCCGAGCCTCTCTCGCAGCCCCAGCCCCGGCTCTTGGACGGAAGAGGGCAACCCCCACCCCACCCTGCCCCCGAGCCGCCGTCAACGTGTCCTCTGCCAGGCCTGTCTCCGAGGGTGCCAAAGAGAGGACAAGGACAGGGAGGCCGGGCGCTTCTGGTGCCTGCGGGGTGGGAGTGGAGAGCAGGGACAGTCCCCCACCCTACTCTCTCTCTCTCAGCACGCTAAGCGAGCAGCGCCGACCTCTGGGGCACCAGGCCGCACGTTAAAGGTGTCCGAGCCTCGCTCCAGCTCCGGGGCTGTGCCCGCCTCTCCTTCCCGCGGTTCAACATCCTCAGGGCTGTTAATTTCTCTCCGGGAAATACTAGGCCAGGAGTTACGTTTTAGTTTTGGTGTGCGTTGAGGGCGAGGGACGCAGAAGCCCATCCACCCGACCGATGGGGGTTAAAGGAAGTGCGGTGAGCTGGCGGTGCCCCAGTGCAGGTGCCGAGACCCTCAGGGACTAGCTTGTTAACCCGGTCTTCATAACCTCGGGCAAGCAGCCAGTGTGGGAGCGACACGGGTTTTCCAGATGAGGGCACTAAGGGCCCCAGAGGAAAGTTAAGCCGGTGACTTACCCAGGATGGCAAGGCTAACTTCTTCACAAGCCTTAGTACCATCTGAAATCACCCTGTTCAGTTTTAGTTTGTTTGTAATAATCCATTCCTCTCCATCCCTCTCTGCGAACATAAACTCCTTGAGAGCTCCTAGGTCTTGTTGGAGGGATATCCCAGCACCTTGCCAGGCCAAGAGTAGACTTTCAATAACTATTTGTTGTAGGAATAGGCGATCGGATGTGGGAGGCTGCTGGCTCGGGGTAGCTCAGGAAACCCTTCCTGACTTCTAGTTATGATGCTTCACAGTCTGATCTGTTTGGCAATGAGAAGGCACATAGCAGTTGTAGCAAGTAAAAATTCCACACTCAAGAATTAGTTTCAAACTTGACCCCTCAGTATTTCTTCCTCTGCAGCCATCTACAAGTATTTTCTGTTCCACAGACTGTGCAATCTTTAAGGCTTAAAGTAGGCAAAATGATCGTGTGAGCCTTGGGAGGGGTGCATGGTGGAGGGGGAAGGAGATGTTTTTAATAAAGTCTATTTTCAAGTAGCCAGAGTTTTCTGATTCAGGTTTCCCACCATAAATAATTTATTAGTGTGGTAATAGTAAAAATAGCTTGTAAAAACAGCGCAGAAGATCCTAAACAAATGATAAACACAGTGATCATGCTAACAGATGAGACAATGTTGAGTCTGGCCTTTGCTGGACAGAACTGATATCTGCAAGGGAGCGTAATTGAGGGATGTGATTATTAAAGATGCCTGCTAGTTACATGTCCCTAAGCTACATCACTGTAGAAACCAAAGAAGGCAGAAGATTGGAATTCCAATTCTGCTAGGGCAACACACTGCTGTCTGATGTGGATGAATGACTTAAATTCTGGAGACTCAGTTTTTTGAACAATCAAGAAAAAAATAGAGCCTCTAATGCGTCCCTCTCTGGATTGAAAGCATTGTAAATGGGATTATCGGTACTAGTTCTTTCATCCTCTTTGATGACGTTACACATCCACGGGGCCCATGGCCTCCTAGTGATGTGTACTTCTCTGATTCTTGATGTTGGGCTTGGCTAGGTGACTTGCTTTGGTCGGTGGGATGCCGGCGAATATGACATGAGGAGATATGGTGTGCATGCTTGTCTGGTTGATTTTGTGTTCTTGTGTTTCCGTGGCAAGGGTATACCCTGGGTAGCCACTGCTAGAACCTTGGTCCCAGGATGGCACACAGGGAGCAGACACCTCAGTTGCCCTACAGATATATTAGCAAGAAATAAATGTTTATTCTTGAATGCCGCTGACATTATTGTGGTCTTTGTTACACAGCCAGTAGCGACAAAGGATTGAGTGGCTGAAAGTTTGTCAAAGTTTTTTTCACTTCTAAAATTCAAGCATAGGAAGGAAATCACTTTTTTTTTTTTGCTAAGAATTAATCTCAGAGAGCCTCAGTGTTTGTTTCTTGTACTTCAGCTCTATCTTCCTTCTAAAAAAAAAAAAAAAAAAAGAAAGAAAAAAGAAAGAAAAGGAAAGAAAAAAAAGTTGTGGTTATCCTATCTAACCCAGCCTTCTTCTGAAGTGTCAGTGACTGCTTTAGATTTCCCACACCATTAAACATCTAACTCGACACTTCTTCAAACATATGGTTTCTGCTAGGAAGCCTTTCAATGCTGAGCCCCTCAGGATAAAGAAAGTGCTAGACTATCTTTAGAACAGTTAGCTTCATATCAGATACTGGCTGGACTTTGCAAAGTCTTGCGATTGGAGGCCATATCGAGACTGAGCATTTGAGAACCACAAAGACAAGGTATCAGCTAAGGTGTCTTAGCTTCCGACTGAAGATGCAGAGGCAGACGGATGCTCCGAGAATTTCACAAGGCACAGGCCGGGGAGGACCCGCATGGCCTGGTTTGAGCAGGGCACACAATGCAAGTACGTTTGCATGGACACTGGGCCACTGCCTCTCCTGACCAGCTTCCTACAACAGATTGCCCATGTGACGTGCTGGGTATTTGATTTTTTAAAAAATATTTTTTTTTGAGAGAGAGAGGGCATGTGAGAGTGGGGGAGAGGCAGAGAGAGAAGGGAACAGAGGATCCGAAGCAGGATCTGCACTGACAGCAGTGAGCCTGACACGGGGCTCGAACTCACAAACCGTGAGATCATGACCTGAGTGGAAGTCGAATGCTTAACCAACTGAGCCACCCAGGCACCCCTGGGTATTTGATTTTTTTTAAAAAAATGTGTGCTTCTCCTCTATGGGGCTGTGAACTCCTTGTTGGTAGGGCCGTGTCTTCGTGTTTTAGTCACCACAGTGCTTGTCATGGTGTTTGGTACGTGACTCTCACAATCAGTAAATGACTCAATAAGTGTTGAACTACTCAGGATGCTGTTATTCCCCTGTCTTCTCCTGTTGACCCCTAATTCCTCTGAAGGACACAGCAGGGTAGAGAGGAGGGAGGGTGGGCAGCCCCGAATCCTAGCCCGCATAGCTGAATCCTCCACGAGTAGGGCCTTACCAGCTAGTGAGGCAAACAGGAAAGGAGGTCAAAAGGTGACATCTTAGAAAAAAACGTTTTAAGTGTTTAGACACTTGTTCCCCCATGGCAGAGGCTAGCCATGCTGAAGACACTGTGTCAAGCACTTTGCAAACGTGATCCGGTTTAATACTCCTCACAAAAGCCTGTGAAATGGGTGTGCTCGTTCCCTGTTTTACAGATGAGGAAGCCGAGGCTCTGAAAAGTTAGGTAGCCCGTCTTGAAGATCAGCCAGCCAGGAGGGTGAAACCCAGGCTCGTCCCCGGGTCTGTCTCCAACCCCGACGGGAGCCAGATTGGGTTCGAATCATAGTTCCCCACTTAAATAGCTGTGTGGCCTTGGACAAGTTACTTATCCTCTCAGTTTCCTCATTTGCCAAATGGGAATCATGATAGTACCCACCTCAAAGGGTGTAGTGAGGATTTATTGAGTTAATGTGTATACAATATCCATAAAGGTGCCAGCACCAATGGTAGAGAGTATTATTATCTTTATGCAAAATTTGCACCTCCATCTTTTATTTGCTTAAGTCTATGTCTACCACCAAATTTTAACTTTCGAGGGCATGGAGCATAGCTCACCCAGCTAATTTCCAGATGTGGGAAAAACTGTCTATACTGGAGCAAATTGTACAATGAAATGATAGCTTGCCTATTACTAGCTGCAATTTCTTGCACTTAAACTATGGAAATGGGTCTTATTCTGCTCAGAAGACTACATTTCCAAAGGCAAACCCAGCATAATTTTAGCCTGCCCACTGCCTCATAAGGCTGTTTATAGAAATTGTTTGTAGAAAGGATTGATAAATACGAAGTGCTCTGTTGTTTCTAGCCCCAAATGACATTCGTTTATGGTTTTGGCTGAGGGACTGACTACTTCTCACTAAAATGCAATGCTGTTTTGTTTTTTCATAGTTTCTCTTTCTGAAAGGTTGTGTTTTTTTTTTTTTTGTTTTTTTTTTTTTTTTAATACTTATCAGCAGTAGTTGTAAGTTAAAAATAGCTTGTTGGGTGGGGCGGGGGCTGGGATCAACCAAATCTGTTGGCTCGCTCTGTCCAAGTTAGAGTGCATTTTGTAAAGGGGGAGCTAGAGGAACTCAGGATATTAAATTCAACCTGTCAGTGCTGTCGCAGGACCGTGTGTTTAATGCCACAACAATCTGCGTATGACCCTACACCCTGTCTGTCTAGGGTGGGGCATCCTTGAAACAGTGTGAAATACGTCTGTTAGGTGTGTTTGAGCAGGAACTGCTGGCTGTGTGGTATTTTTGGGTCTCTGGATGCCATGAGTCCTGCCAACTAAATTAAAGTCGGTCAGACACATGTCACTGAAAATATTCTCATTACTTTAATGAGAATCATTTGGCATTCCTCAAATGTGGGCCTGGTTCTGTTTTTGAGAGAGGGTCAAGGGCATTTTGCTATAATCCTCCTTCTTTCATAGCCCAGTTGTTCAATTTTAATGAAAATTCTTTTTCTTTCTTTTAATAAGTAGTAAATAGGATTTGGAGGCAAGGCTGCTAACTTTTGTACAATATAGAGAAATGAATGAAACGACACTTACGAATAGTCCAGACTTCTAGTGTCTTTTTATAAAAACACATTTTATTTTTATTTATCATTATTATTTTTAAATGTTTATTTATATTTTTAATGTTCTTGTTTATTTTTGAGACTGAGAGAGACAGAGCATGAGCAGGGGAGGGACAGAGAGAGAGGGAGACACAGAATCCAAAGCAGACTCCAGGCTCTGAGCTGTCAGCACAGACTCCGATGCGGGGCTCGAACTCACAGACTGTGAGATCATGACCTGAGCCGAAGCCGGACTCTCAACCAACTGAGCCACCCAGGTGCCCCAAATGTTTATTTACTTTTGAGAGAGAAAGAGAGATAGAGACAGAGACAGAGAGTGAGTGGGGGAGGGTCAGAGAGACAGAGAGAGGGAGACAGAATCCTAGGTAGGTTCTGCACTGTCAGCACAGAGCCCCACACGGGGCTTGAACCTGTGAACTGAGAGATCTTGGCCTGAGCCGAAATGAAGAGTCAGATGCTTAACTGACTGAGCCACCCAGGTGCCCCTAAAAACACATTTTAAAATGAGGATCTTAAATTTGTTATGGATGTCAAGTTTTAAATACACTATTAGTGCCTGAAATTGGTTAAAATCATCCTATCTATAACCTTTCAGATGGTATCTTGAATAGTTGAGTAACAAATTTTAGTTCTGAGATTTCTCATATACAAAAATAGCTTGGACTGAAATTCATCTAGACTTTGTATCTCATGGTTACTTATTATTATCACTAATGTTCATATAATTTTGCAAGGTAAGTATTTTTATCCCCATTTAATAGATGAAGAGACTAAGGCTTAGATATGTTAAACATTTACTCAAAGGTCTGCTTAAAAATCAGAACAAACTTTTAGAGAGTTTACCTAATCCAATTCCCTCCTTTTACCCTTGAAAAAGCTAAGTCTCAAAGAAGAGAAACTCTCTTCTTTGGGCACCATGAGACCAAACCCACAGTGTTTGAATGTTCCAGTAATCTTGCTGATCAATGTCCCTGAGAAATGTACTCTTTGAAGTAAAATTCAAATCCTCTGTGATTTGATCCAGTGATCAGATCTTATTAGGGCTTCTCATCAGTGAGTTTGTTCCAGAAGGTACAAGAAAAACAATTTGATCCCCTAGAGATGCTACTCTTCAAAGTCAACCAGGATCCTAGAGAAACGACAGAATTGAAAAATCAGCATTTACCTGGCCACCAGATTGAATGTGGATTTACTGCTTGTTACCTTTTGACAGATTGTGGTAATCACTGCAGGTTTTGACTGGTCAGCCCTGGGGATTAGAATGGTTGGTGAGTCATGAGGTGTGTTTCCTCATGTGAGTTAACTACTGACTTGTCAAATCCTGGAGAAGTCACTTAACCTGTTTGGTGTTCAGTTTTCACATTTATATGCACACGTTATAAAGATGGTTGTATGATTCTATGGCATCCTTGATTGAAGGGTGATCATTAACATGATTACAGATTTTCTTTGGGAAATAGAAAAATACAACTCTCTCCTGTCTTTCTTGTTGGGTGGCTGCCTGTCACCTCCATTAGAAAGGAAAAGTCTAGGGGCCCCTGGGTGGCTCAGTCAGTTGAGCGTCCGACTTTGGCTCAGGTCATGATCTCACAGTTTGTGAGTTTGAGCCCCGCGTCAGACTCTGTGCGGGCAGCTCAGAGCCTGGAGCCTGCTTCGGATTCTGTCTCCTTCTCTCTCTGCCCCTCCCCTGCTCATGCTCTCTCTCTCTCTCTTTCTCTCTCTCTGTCTGTCAAAAAAGGAGTAAACAATAAAAAAAAATTAAAAAAAAAAAAGAAAGCAAAAGTCTCTAGAAGTGTTCTGCTCACTGTTGTATGCCTGATGCCTGGTGCATATCAAAGATCAAAGTGCCAAGGAGGTCTCAGTGTAGGTGGGACTGAATTTCTAAGTCGTCACGTAGAAATTGTGGTCCATGAACTGAAAACCATTTTACTGTTTGTCTCAGATGATTCAATAAAAATAAAAATAAAATGAGCCTGTGATTTTTTTTTTTAAACAGCAGTACATTCATTTCAGGAAGAAGAATGTAATTTAAAAATAAGTACAGAATGTTCATCTTCTTTCCCATTCTGACTACAGCCTGAGAAATCCAGTCCCTTAAGGGACATAATATTTTCAACCAGGGTTTACTGTTGATAGTAATTTAAGAAATAATTTAGTCTTTTAAACATCTGCTTTGCTAAAAATGGTATTGCATAAAAGCTTTTGCTAAATGTCTTCAAATTGTGTATCTGTTGAAGAGATGGGGCATAAATTAGATTTTTCTCTCCTCTGTCAACTAAGCAAAAGGAATGGTTATCTTCAGTTCTGATTTTGATCATTTTACAGGCTGTAAAATCTGTTGTCGAATATCATTCATTCACTGTGTCAAAAGGGGTATATCATGCCTCTGCTATGTTCTGGTGCTCTTCTGAAGCAACTTTGGGAACACAAAAATGAGCATTTACTCTCAGGGGGTGTATAGGCCGTAGGGAGAGAGACATATACAAATATGTATTCCTAATACTATGTGCCATGTATAGTGATTGGGATTTGCACAGGGTTTGTTGGGACTTTACCCACAAGGGTAAATCACATGACTCAACCTGGCCTGGTCAGGCAAGGCTGCCAGGAGTTGCTCCTGAGCTGGATCTTAAAGGATGAGTAGGAACTGATGAAGTGAATGGAGATAAAGCATCCAGGTAGAGGAGACGGCAGGAACAGTGACAAAAGGGGCGGAAGAGCCTGGGGTGCCTCGAAGGACAGAGTGTGAGCAGATAGTGAGAAAGGCTGGGATGGAGGGGGTGGAGACAGATTGCAGAGGGTTCTGTGAGGTCTGGTAGAAAGCTTGGGCTTTATCTGAAGCAGTAGGAGCCGCAGAGAGCTGTAAACAGGGAATGACGCAGGTAGGCTGTACTGTAATAGATAGCTCTTGGGGAGGGGGGAGGGCAGAGGGAAGGACGGAAGAAGCACACAGAACGGACAGGAGTCAGGAGGATGTCACTGTTTGCAGGCAGCAGCTGATGAGCATCACAGCCAGGAGGGTAGTAGCTGGGGCGGTGAGGAGGAGACGAACTTGAGACTCCTGTAGGAGGCAAACACCCAGGACTCGGTGATTGATCAGGGATGAAGAAAGGACAGCACCAAGGAAGAAGGAAGGCTTTCCAGATTCTTCTTCCTTCCTTCCTTCCTTCCTTCCTTCCTTCCTTCCTTCCTTCCTTCCTTCCTCCTTTCCTCCCTCCTTCCCTCCCTCCCTCCCTTCCTTCTCTTTCTTTTCTTTCCCTCTCTTTCTTTCTCCCTCCCTTCTTTCCTTCTTTTTAAATTAAAAAAATTTTTTTTCTCTTGTTTTTTTGAGAGAGACAGAATGCAAGCGGGGGAGGGCAGAGAGAGGAAGACACAGAATCTGAAGCAGGCTCCAGGCTTCGAACTGTCAGCACAGAGCCTGATGCGACCTCGAACCCATGAACTGTGAGATCATGACCTGAGTTGAAGTCAGATGCTCAACTGACTGAGCCACCCAGGAACCCCCCTTCCTTCTTTTTAAGTAAGCTCTATTATGCTCAACATGGGGTTTGAACTCACAACTTCAATATCAAGACAGATTCTACGTTAGGTGAACGAATAAACCAACGGTTGGGTGAGGGTCTGAGGACTGTCTCACTGTTCTGAGTGAGACCTCACTTTCACTCATTTTAGGGCCGGGAACAGGACAAACTCTACATTTCCTCTTCCCTGGGGACGTTGCCTGTGTTGTGGAAGGGACTTATTTCTAATTGCCAAGGCCTGCCCAGGGAAGAGGGAGGAGCTCCATTTGGAACAACATTCAAAAGGGATCTTCTTTTTTGTCCTCCATTATCTGATCCATCTTGAATAAGATTGTTTTTTCTACCAGTGGTGATAGTCCTGTCCCATGACAGTCCTGTCCCATGAAATGAAATGTTCCATTTTCACCTGTCTTTAAAAATGTTATGAATATATAGTGCCATTCTCACTACAAATAAGAATGAAATTGCCTAAAACCAACAAGTGAATGGGTGGGTGCTGAAAATCTGTTTTATGTAAATATTTTTACCATCCAGTTTGTACCGCCTGTGAGCGCCCTGATGTGGGGGACAGGGGATGCCTCAAGTATGGTGGGAGGTTGTGCCGACTTCTAAATCCGGGATCCAAAGGGACTTCTCTCCCTGCTGTGGTTCAGTCAGGGGCAGGATGTGACTTGGGCTGCACCAATCACACACACTCTCCTGGAGAAGTGCTGGAAGGAGGTTGGCATTTCCTCATTGGAGGGATGCTGACCCTGGCTGGCCCCTGCTGTAGCAGCTTTGCTATGATCCTTGCTATCTGGTCCTCTGGGGGTCCTCTCAGTTCTTGCCTCAGTTTTCCATGCCTGTTTCTTCAGCCTTTATGAACCGATAGTCTTCCAGTAAAATCTTTGTGCTTAGAAGAGTTGGGGTCGATTTCTGTTCCTTGCAAACAGTGACTGCGACAGTATGGAAGCTCCACGTAGGAGGCATTTGGGGCCTGGGTCACATACGAACACACTGTCTCCTCTGCCCATCACCCCTCCAAGCACCTGTGGTCTCATGTGCTTATGTGTGCACTTGGGCCAACAGTTGAATTAGACCAGAGAGGATGATTTGTAAGTATTAGGACTTACCTAAAGAAATCATCCACTGAGAAAACTGGACTCAAGCCCAGACAGGGGATTTTGGCTCGCACAAAGCTGGCGGATTTAGAAATGTGGAGACCGGGAAGACTGCTGAACTGCCCATGTGTGAAAGTGAAACAAGAGGAATTCAAAAGCTCAGAGCTGTAGATTTTTCTTATAAATCCATGGCATGAACCTCATCAGGGCAGCATGGCTGAACCCAGAGAATATCTTCTAAATTTCCCTAAGGTACACTTTCTGTTACAAACCATTTCCTAAATTGATGCTTCAGATGTGGAATTTAGCTTGAAGGCAGGAGGAAGGAAGTGATATTTATTGAATACCTGTTGTTGTCTGACTTTTATCTACATTGGTTTATTTAACCCCTCCCCCCCCCGCAAACAGTGTAAGGTATCATATCCCTCTTTATTCACAAAGAAGAAATAGTCAGACTCATAGTTAGACTCACACAGCTTATGCATGGCAGAGCAGGGATTTCAATCCAGGACTTTTAACTCCAAAGCTTGTGCTCTTTCTAGGAAACAATTCTGCCTCCTGAAGCTTATGTGAGGGCAATAGGGAGCATAAGGGCAGAGAAAGCACACTTCCAGACCTTGGGAAGAAAATTCTTCTTTCATGCGTGTGAGACTCAGGACCACAGACATGGCTAACGGTTTGTGTCGTAGCGGCCATTGTGTAGTCTGGAAAGACCGCGATTGGATTGGTATTCTACCTGTCAATAACCAAGGGACTCATTTTATGATAAAAGAAGTATAACACTGGGTGCTTGCTGGCAAAGTTAGCTGATTTGACTATGTGACCCATCACTCAGAAGCGTCACAGAACTGTAGAATGACCTTCTAAAGCCTGCTGGGGAATAATGTTCTAAAAGCTTGGGGCTCCTATCTTACAGAATGCAGTAAATACAGTGTTTCCACCATGTCCAGAAGTGGGGAGGTGAATGTAGCCCCCATCTCATTTTTAGGCTATTATACCTAACAAGCCACCTAGAGAGCTTTGGCTTCCCATCCCTGAAATCTTGGGTTGATGGGTTTAGATGTTCTGGCTTCCACCAGAAAGCACAGACATGGTTCCATTGAAGTTGAAGCTAAAACTGTCCTTAGCCCTTTGAAGCTCCTCCTGCCACTGAATCAACAAGTAGGCAGGAGGTAACTGTATTGATTGGAGTGACTGATCCTAATTATTAATGGAAATAGGTTATTGCTACCCAGTGAAGGCGAGAGAGACCATATCCAGAGCCCAGAAGGCTCACCAGGTCACTTCTTAGCACCACAATAATAATGGTTAATGAAAAACCGTGATAATATGGTCAGTACAGGGCCACTGAGGGCTCTGATCCTCAGGAAATGAAGAGTTGGCTCATCCTATCGTCTAACAAACTCCAACTAGCTGAAGTGATGAGGGAGAACGTAGAATAGTGGTGGTGGAGAGATTGCTGATTTTTGTCCCATGACCAGGAGATGACGTTGGGATTGTTGTTGGTAGGCATGTCTTCTCTAATTGATTATGGTCTTCTTTATGGGCTTGACTTTCTGCCTCATGTGAAGGGCATGTTACAATATAGGTTCCAAGTGAAAGTGTGACTGTATTGATCTCTCCTTACCATGACAGCAGCTTATGGGACTTTGGCCCTCTGGGATGTTAGGGATGAGTTTCTTCATCTGGATGAGGTGCAAGATGGATGCCGAGTAAATGCAAAAGGGGGGAACCATTCAGGTTTTCCCCAGCATCCCTCCCCTTCTCTTCCCTCCAGTCCATCCAGACCATCTCACCTGGGCTTCCTCGTGCTCTGGTTTCTGGTTGGGTTTGGTCAATGAAAGTTACTGGCAAAGGATGAGAGAGAGAGAGAGAGAGAGATTGATTTCTTCCTCTCTCCCTTTTTGCTTTAGCATCATATGCTTAGCCCGTCCACAATTTTAGTTCCTGCCAGGCAGCTGCTCTGCCCTGATTTCAACTCTCATTGGGCTCTGCAAAATCACATTCTTCCTCTTGCCCCTAAGACCCAGAGGTAGTAACAGCTTCCTGCTGCCCTCACCTCTTGAGGGCTCCCTTAACTCTATCCACACCTCTGTAACGGATCCCTTTATTAAAACCTCTTAAGTTAAACCATTTGAACAGAGTTTTGTAACCTGCTGGGCCCCTGTGTGATACAAATTGGGAGATGACTTCATTTTATTGAAGCATAAATTATCATTTTACTGGAGCAGTCTTGATTTTCCCAAAGGCTATGCAGTAGTGTTTCTTGAAAAATCAAGGGTTCCTACAATATTTAAATCAATTCGACCTACAAATGTTTGATTTACATGGAGACTTCCAGGAAGAAGTCATGCCAGAAATAATGCAAAATAAGAGCAGGGCTCTTTTAAAAGTCTCATTTACCTTAGAAAGTTGGGCAAATAGACTTTCCTCCTAGCATTACTTATGGCAAGTAACATCATTTTTATACTTTAAATGAGAAAGTTGATTTCTATAGACATGTGGTAGAATTTAGCTGTGACTCTACCTTTTTTTCAGTTGCCTGTCATCAAGTTATAATCCTTTGGGATATGCGTTCCCCAAACATTCATTTATTCCTTCTCTAAGCTTTTATTTTGTACTTACTGGATGCCACATAAAGTCCTGCCATTGGTAAAACAAAGATGAATGGGGTGTGGCCCTTGCCCACCAGACACAAGCTGAGCACAGTGAGAGAGCCATGGGTAAACTCATTCCAGTCTCTGCTTTTGGGTGTCTCCATAAGTTAAAAAAATTAAAAAAAAGCCAACTTTCATTCATTCAGCAAGTATTTGTTGAACACTTGAAATGTGACAGTGCTATGTATCAGAAGTATAAGACTAAAAGGAAAAATGCATAAAACAAACTGTCCAAATACACAAAACAAAAGAAAAATAAAGGCAAAAACAAAGCTAAAAAGGGGAAAAAACAACAACAACAACAGGGGTGCCTGTGTGGCTCAGTCGGTTAAGCATCTGACTCTTGATTTTGGCTCAGGTCATGATCTTACAGTTCATGGGTTTGAGCCCTGTGTTAGGCTCTGTGCTGAGAGTGTGGAGCCTACTTGGGATTCTCTCTCTCTCTCCCCCTCTCTTTGCACTTCCTTTGCTCTTGCTCTCTCTCCAAAAATAAATAAATAAACTAAAAAAAAAAAAAAAAGAAAAAACCCAACAAACAAACAAAACCATTCCCCAAAACCAGCACCCAAAACACATACTCAGGTGGTCTCTGTAATCATGGCATTTACAGTTTAGGACCTAATGAAGAGCTGGTGTGAGAATTAAATGAGATGTTCATGGAGCCACAGGCCCATAATAGATGCTTAATGAATGCTAGAGATTATGAGCATCTACTGGGGAGACAGACTCATTGCACTAAAATGTAACGTGTAGTATATCTGGTGCGTAGGGGAGATAGGCACTTATCCTGTTATGGGGAGGTCATGGAAGTTTCCACAGGAGAGGTACAGCTGAAGGACAAGCCTCACTTCACTGGAGAAAGGACAAGGAGGAAGACATTCAGGCAGAGGGCAAAGCCATGTGGGAATAAGAGAGCCCAGGGTGTTTGGGAAACGGTGCTGACTCAGTGTTGCTGGAGCAGAGGTTGCATGAAAGGAGACAGGAAATGAATCTGGAAGGCAAGTTAGAGCCTGAATTTGAAGACCCTCCTCTGCCATATGGAGGGAAGAGTGCCTTTGGGAGGTGAGGTGAGCATCTTCCATGGTGTTTGATCCTATAGCACTGGAGACATGTTTGAGCCAGCGTGCCTATCCTGGTGGGTGGAGCTCTCCATGTTCTTGTGCTTTCAACAGTTTTAAAGGTTTTATTTATTTTTATTTTTAATTTTTATTTTATTTATTTATTTTTTTAATATGAAATTTATTGTCACATTGGTTTCCATACAACACCCAGTGCTCATCCCAACAGGTGCCCTCATCAATACCCATCACCAACCCTCCCCTCCTTCCCACCCCCCCATCAACCCTCAGATTGTTCTCAGTTTTTAAGAGTCTCTTATGTTTTCACTATTATGTGGGTCCTGAGAAACTTAACAAAAGACCACGGGGGAGGGGAAGGGAAAAAAAAGTTAGAGAGGGAGGAAGCCAAACCATACGAGTTTTAAAGGTTTTAAAGGCTGAAGCAGCATTAGGAGCCCCTAAACCTGGGGAGACCAGTGGGTCCAGAGTGCTGTTACAGAGTTGAGTCTCCAAATATTGGTGCAAGATCACATGTTTCTTTGTTTATTGATTGACTGATTGATTTTTTTGACTTTAGGGAGTGGGGGAGAGGGGCAGAGGGAGAGAGAGGGAATCCACTAAGTGTGGAGACTGATGTGGGGCTCTATTCCATGATCCTGGGATCATGACCTGAGCTGAAATCAAGAGTCAACTGGCTGAGCACTCAACTGGCTGAGCTAATCAGGAATTCAGGATCACATGTTTATTTTTTATTTATTCTTTAAAATGTTTATTTAGTTTGGAGAGAGTGCAAGGAGGAGAGAGGCAGAGAAAGGGGGACAGAGGATCCAAAGTGGTCTCTGCACTGACAGCAGCTAGCCTCATGTGGGCCTTGAACTCACAAACTGTGAGATAATGACCTGAGCTGAAGTCTGATGTTCAACCCACTGAGCTACTCAGGCGCCCCTGGGATCACATGTTTAAATGGCACCCCTCCTTAGCAGGACTCTTCTAAAGAAAGCACGTAGATGATGTATGATAAAATCAGTTTCTTTTTGTGACCTATAAAAAAATACAAGATACAACATAAAGAACAGCACTATAAGCTTCTGGGTTTGGTTGAAGCTTAATGCCAAGTGCTACCATATTTTTCTTATCTATCTTCCAGAACCAAAGGGAAGGAACAAGGGCCAAACAATAGATTGACAATCCATAAAATAACATTTATTGAGCACATACTAGCTGCTGTTGACTCAAAGATGAGTAAAATTACATCCCTGGCGTGGGAGTTCACAGACTAGTGAAGGAGATAGTTGTCTTTAGACTGAGTGCCTGCCGTGTATCAGGCAAGGTGTTGGGCTCCATATGTTATCCCATGATGACCATGAGAGGCAAGTATAGTTATCTTCATTCTCAGTTGTGAGAACTAAATTTCCTGGAAGCTGAGTTATTTGCCTGAGGTCCCATAGTTGGGTTATCACTCAGATATCTCTGCAGGGAACAGATGGCACACTCGGATGGGGTAAGGGAGGACAGTCTAGTAAAGGGACAGCTTACAATGGCATCAGCAGGTAAGGAAAACCAACGAGGGATGGTGGGGCACTGTGGGGATGGCAGTGGAGAGGAATATTCCTACTGCAAGGCCCCCGGGGCAAATGGAGGGAGCAGTTATGGGAACCTGGAGAAAGGAGCCATGGTTGTAGCAGAGGGCCACCAGATAGAAGCTGTGGCCTTTGGTAAAGGATATAGCCAAGTGCCAGTGACTTGGGAGAAAGGTACCAAGAGCAATAAATACCCTGACTGCACTCTCTTCCTTTCCTTCAGTCTCCTACCTGTCCCTGCCATTGAGAAACCCAACTGGAAGCTGGAGAGCAAGAATGCCCACTGATGCAGCCTGCTGGGGCTCAGCGAAGGCAGAGAAGGGCAGAATGTTGAGTCTGGAAAGGCGGTTGGGAGATAGCCAGCACAACTGGTAAGAGGAGGTTTAACTCCCTACTTTTTCTGACTTCATGACTTCTACTCACCATGTTAAAGCAGTAGCTCTCTCCCATTTACATGGCCCACCTTCACAATTACCTGGAGGATGACTGTCAGCAGGAGTAAACAGCACAGAAAGGCGGGATGGATTTCTGTTGTTTCTGACATCCTTTGTCTCCCTTCTTTTGGCAACGGCACCCTTCCTTGATGCTTAACCCATGTGCACATGAGGTGACAGGGTGGCCATGTGGCCCAAGTGAAGCAGTCGGCGAAACTGACCCTGAATGTTAAAAATGTCACAATTTTCTGTGATGAGCCCAGAAGGTTCACGCTCAGCAAAGGGAACCAGGAGGTTTCAGGCTGGAGGATGTGCTGGGAGAACCGTGTCTGTAGGCACCCCGTTTCCTCTTAGGAGATACATTTGGGTTTGAGGTGATGGGATTCTGCCTGTCCAGGGCGAGGTCTTATCTGAAACTCCCGCAGTGTCATTTTATATGATGGCAGAGTGCCTTTGTCAAGAAATGTCATGGAGATCTGACATGTAGGTTCTGTGAACAATTTCTTATGGGTCACCAGCACCATCTTGTCATACAGTTATATATCTCTCAATCATCTTATATAAATATAACTTGTTATATGGTTCCAGGCATCACACATGGGCATCAAATTACAGCCGTGAGATGATGAACAGCGTGTGGACTTCTGTAGCCATTTCTCTAGAAGGTCCAGGAGGGGCTGAACACAATCATCTCTTGCATATAGTGAGGTGTTCAGGGCATGTGACCCAAATAGACTGAATTGCAGGACTTGTGCTGGTGGTATTGAAAAGTCTCTTTTCTGCCTGGGTTGCGGAGAAGGAGGGACGTGAGAGAAGCTGGAGAGAATGGAGTTAACACAGAGGATGGCCTGGCTAAGATACAGACTAGAGTGATCAACTGATCCCAGACTGTCCTGGTTTTAAAACTTAAAGTCCCACATCCTAGGAACCCCCTCAGTCCTGGGCAGACTGGGACAGTCTCTACCTTAGGGACAGAATGGGAGTATGTCCTGATCATGTCACCTGAGCCCCAAGTCCCAGCCCTGCCTGTGAACTTTCATTGCCTTCTGTCTTTTGCGCCCAAATGGGTCCTGACTGAGCCAGAAATGGGCAGCTTAAGGGACCAGGGGCAACTGTGTGGTTTTGACCAAGTCACTAAAGTCTTCCAGTACTCCTTGGTTTCTCCATCTTTCAGATGAGTGGCTGGATGACTTTTATGTTTTCTTCTAGCCCCATAAAGTTTATGCATGTGTGTCAGCCCAGTCTTGCAACCCTACCTCCCCCACCTCTTAACATCAAAACACAACAAAACAAACCCGCTGTGCAGAGTGTTCCAAGATGCAAACAATGTGCTTGAGCTGATGTTATCATCCCTTGGCACAGTTTTACCTAGATGAAAGTGAGGACTATTAAAATATCTCCTTGCAACTTTTATGTGGGAAGAGGGCTGGAACACTGGCATGAAATGGTATTTATTTTGCTTGTGATAGGAAACAGCCGGAGAATCTTCATGGATCAGGTATGTGGCTCATCCGCAGTGATGGGTCTCAGGGTGGGGCTTCGGCAGGCAACCTGGGGCCGAGTGTGTTCTAAGCCACAGCTCTTCAGGCCACACAGAGACCTATGCCAGGGGGCAGGATTCCTGGGTCCTAGAGTAATTACTTCATTACTTATTGGTTTCGAGTTGATGCTACATCTTAATATATGTTAACATATGTATTCCCTCCATCTTTAGCATTCTTTTTCAGGTACTGGCTTTTGTTTTGCTAATTTCCACTTATTCTCTAGGTCTTTTATTAAATGCTCTTAGGGAGATTTTACTGGCATGTGTATAGAACAGCTTGGTTTCCATAGTGATCATGGTGAAACAGGATAGATATTGGTTGTCAAGCTCACCATCTCATCCCTCTTCCCTTTTAGTAACTCCTCCTCCCTTCCTTTGGAGGAAAACTCCCCCCTTTCTACGTGGTTCCAGTGGGGCTGTTAATCTCTGTGCCCATTTACCTCCCTACAGGGGTTACCAAGTAACCAAGCTGGGCCAGTCGTAGTCCCTAGCCCTCACCCCTTGTCCCTCACAACTATTAGTCCAGTGGGCATGCGACCTAAGTGGAGCCAGTCAGGTCTTCTCTGGAATTGATTTAGAGAGCTCTGGAGAGAGGGAGGGTCCAGTGATGCATCTGCTAAAGCAGAAGTGTGTGCATCTAGGGATACCAGATGCTCTCTTTCTCAGCAGCGTTGGGAAAAGGATCAACATTGAGGGAGAAAGAAGATAGGGCACAAAGGGAACAGTGGTGAGGAGTGGAATAAGAATGAGAGCCCTCTTTAGAGACATACTCCACATATATCCACAAATGGGCCCTTTCCAAGTGTACAGTTCAGTGGTTCTTAGTGTGGTCACAGGTTAGTGCAGCCGTCGCTGCTCTCTAATTCCAGAACATCTCCATCACCCCAGAAGGAAACTCCATCATCATTGGCAGTCACTCCCAAATACCCCCTCCTCTTAGCCCCTGAACACCACTCATCTACTTTCTGTCTCTGTAGATTTGCCTCTTCTGGACATTTCATCCAAATAGAATCATACAGTATGTGGTCTTTTGTGCCTGCCTTCTTTCATTTCCTATGATGTTTTCAAGGTCCATCCATACTGTAGCATGTATCTATACTTCATTTCTCTTTATAGCCAAATAATATTCCATTGTATGCACATACCACATTTTGTTTCTGCAGTCACCAGTTGGTATATGTTTGGCTTGTTTGGAGCTATTATGAATTATGCTGCTATGAAGTTTTCATAGCATCTTACATAACTGTAATAAATTATTTCCATGATACTTTGTTAATGTCTCCCTTTCCCATTAGACTATGAATCTATGAGTGCAGGAAAGCTTACACAATGCTTAACAGCTAGTAGCTGTTCGATGATTACGTATTTGCCGAGTGAATAAATGGAAGACATAGGAGTATGCTCTCCATTTTATAGACAGGGAAGCTTAGTCAGGGAGATTAACTTGTCCAAGGCATACGACTAGTGTATCCATCACAATTCCTAATTATAAACAACAGAAGCCAATTCTGGCTGATTTAAGAAGAAAAAGAACTTACTCGAAGCCTATTGGGGAGCTCACAGAATCACCAGGAAGACCTAGGCTTAAAAAAACTGAGCTGGAACAAGGGAGACAAGATGGAGGCAGGGACCAAGGCCCAAATGGTGCCTGAGAAGCAGCCTAGTGAGGACATGGCTGACATCCCCACCTTCCCCCTGAACAGAGGACATTGCCAGCACAGCACTGCTAGCATCACTGTCTCTGGATAGCAGACATTGCTGCTGGTCTCCCCAGAAGGCCTTTTCCATCGGCCCTACTTCTTTTCATTACCAGCATCTGATTGAAAGTCTGTCTGATTGAATGTGGTTTAGCTGCAAGGGAAGCTGGGAAAATAAATGTATGGTCTTTTAGGCTCTTATAGTGGAGGTGGGGTCTCCCTTACTCTTAGTAGGGAACTCTTTAGAACAGGAAGATTTAGCATTGGGTAGCAAAAAATAACTTTATTCTGGTAATAGGTAGAAAGCCAAGTCTCTCCAAACTGAATACATTATAGTTGTTTGATAGCTTCTGACAAGACGCTCAGTTCACTGAACCTTTTGAGTCAGTGAAAGCCTTACTGTGTTATTTTTCATCTACTCCCCACTCTCCACATGTCAGGTGTCAAAACTATGACAGGTCGTCATGTACTGAGGGAGGCCTATTAGTTTCTTATCTATTCCCCCACGTTTTATTTTAAAAGCCAATCCTGCCAGAGCACAGTGCCCTTTTAAATGTAAACAGAATTGAGTGCCTGGAAAAGAAAGAAGAAAGAAAGAAAGAAAGAAAGAAAGAAAGAAAGAAAGAAAGAAAGAAAGAAAGGAAGAAAGAAAGAAAGAAAACCCCCAAATACCTAGAAGAACATGAGGACCTCAGCCTCTGATCTGGCCATGCCCATATAATTGGGGAGTTTCCCAGTTGCTTTAGACCTTGAGAGGAGTAGTCTGATGGCTATACCTATCTGCCACCCTCTGCACCAAAGGGGACTATATTGAGAAATACATGGCTTTTTCTTTGGTTAATATCCCCAGGACTTTTCAGTGCCATTTCCTCAACAATACTTCAAGGGAAGCCAGCCCCAGACCATCCATCTGGTGCTCACGGAAACATTTGTTGCCCATTCTGAGAGCCCTCATTCTGAATCAAGCAGTCTTTGATTAGATCTGTGTAAAAATGCACCCACTCTCCTTTGCCCCTGAGTGCATGGATAATTAAGCCACCTAATTATTCACAACCCCTGAGGAGATGCCAGCCTCCCTGTGTTTAAGCCAAGAGACCTCAGGTTTGTCAGAACACAGGGGAAGGACATTCCAGAAAACAAGGCTGTCTCTCTTTATTATCTTGGGTATTCCAGCTTGGGGAATCTTAGAATCTAGTTCCTCCTTGACTATTTTACAGAAACTGGGGCCTGGAGAGGTAAAGCACATGCTCAAGCTTACACAGCTCAAAAGTGACAGGGCCCAGGCAAAGCTTTGGTTCTCCATCTCCAAAATTGAGGTGTAAAAATAATAAAATACTCGTTTGTGAATCACAAGCTTGTTATAGCAACAAAGAAGAAAATATATATGGAAGCAGTGTTATACAAATACTAGGTAAATTTAGCAGACTCAGAACAAGTGCTTCATCTATCTGTGCCTCAATCTTATCACCTGTGCAATGGGAATAATCTTATCATTCCTGTGTCATCCAGTTGTATGAGGACGAACTAAGTTCAAATGTGTAAGTTGCTCAGGATATGACTTGGCACATTGTGTGTGCTGAATGAATGCTAGTTATTATGTTGGTTTATTGAATCTGTCACCCAAAGGAACCTTCAGTTAGGTCCTGCTACTTGACTAATCAATTAAAAAGTTAATTAAGTGGCCAATTACTCCCCTCCAAATTTTCTTGTGGAGATCTATCCAAAAGCTAAGGTCTCACTGTTCTATTTTAATGAGAGCCAGGAGCAGTAGAAAGGGCTGACATGGAAATTGAGGAACTTGGCTGTGCAGTCTTTCTGATCATGCAACCTCTGGGTACTGTCCTGAGTGGTGAACTTGTTTCAAATCCTGGCTCTCTCAGTTGCTAGCTAGGTGCATATAGGCTGACCCTTTCCTTTCTTTGGGCATCCATTTCCTCAACTGTAAAAAGAGGAGGTGAATAAGCTCTTCTCAATTCTAGATGTCTCTGTCAAAGGTATAGACGTTGGATCTGATTTTATTGATTTCCTGGAACAGGATGATGTAAGTTAAGCTTATGGATCCTTAAGCCAGAGTCTTGAGAGCAAGGGCACTCTGCATGACTGGGCAACTGACACTCTAAGCCTCAGTTTTCTGATCTGTAAAATGGGGATTATAACAGTACTTCTTTCAAGGGTTGTTGTGAGGATTAAGTTAGATAGTGCATTTATGCTACTTTTCATGGCATCTGGTGCCCCGTGAGCTCCTAGTAAGGGTTAGCTATAATAACAGCCACTGGAAGGTATTTGTTTCTAAAGCTAAACCGGTCTTACCTTCTCCCCTCTGTGGTCTTAGTCTTTTCCTTTGAACTCAAGTACAAAGTTTTGAGTAACTGAGGTTCTGGTGCGTTGAAGGCTGGTTATTCAAGAGTTGGCTCCTCTCCCGTTATTGCGGCCCGTGCATATTTATGGATAGAATTTGCAAGGGGGCTGCTGGGCATCAGATGGCACTTGTCTTGAGTACATTCATTCTGAGGGAAGGAAATCGATGTAGGTTCCCACACAATGGCCACCACTCTGAAATCATTAAGACAAGTCGGCCTCTGGGAGATTCAGGTTGGATAATATCTTACCAGAAGTGGAAGCAACTTCTTCAGAAAAAGAAAAATATCTCTTCTATCACATTTTGTCTGAGTGCTTCAGAGAATGTATTTTTCTTGGAGATAAATAAAAAAGAAGCAACTGTGCCATCCATACAAAAGTTATAAATAGTTTTGAAATCTCCTGTGAACAGCCACTTCTTGGTAATCTGGACTCAGAAGATATGGGTTCAAAGTCAAAGGTAGAATGATATTAGATGCATCACATAAAAACACAAAGAACATGGAGAACTGGTTATGGATTTATGACATGTTTATGAGGCGAAACATTTGCCTTTTAGAGAGATTCCTTCCCATGGCTTTGCAAGAAGAGGCAGCTCTAGGTAAATCTTCTCCTTTGCCTCCTGGAGGGTGATGGGGGGAAAGAGCAGGGAGGAGGCAGAAGGGTGGTTTATCTGGTGATGGGAAAGCAAGTGAACAAGTGACCTTGCTCGAGTCCCAGCTGCTCTGCATAGAAACTCAACTCAAGGGTCTTAGGTCAGCATCTGGGCAAACATTCCTTCTGGAAGAGAGGTCTTACAGTGAGTCCTGATCCAGGTAGCTCTTGTGTTCCAGGCCATGGAGTCCTTGGCACATTGGTGATAGACGCATTTGTCTTCTGTGGCTCTCAGTTCTCCTTCCATCGCCCATGGTCCACTTTGTAACCTCCTTGCCCACCTCAGTCTCAGGCCATCCAGTCTCCTAAGAGCACCCTCCCCTAGGCCTTCCTTCTGTGCTTTCTCTGCCCTCATCATCCTCCCACTCATGGAGCCCATCGCTCTGTCCCAGATCAATCAATTTTAGTGCCTAACTACTACCAATACCACACACTGTGCGCTTACCGTGTGCTCATTGTTAGGTCCTTTGCAAATTATTATCTGAAATAATTATCTGAAATAGAGATGGGTATTCCTAGCTCCATTTTTCATATGAGAAAACTAAAGGTTACTTGGTTGCTTGACTTGTCCAAAGTTTCACGACTAGTCAGTAGCAGAGCCAGAATTTAATCCCAGACCCTCCCCCTCTCTAAGAGGGGGTACCACAGGACTGTGTGGTACCACAGGACTTTTCTCAGAAAAAATACATCATACAGAAGACAAATGGCTGGAGGTGGTGCTGTTCCATGGAGCACAGGGATGGGCACTCATCATATGCTGACGGCCTTTTGTTTTGTGTTCACTTCCAAGGTAACTTTTATTTATTAATTAATTCAGTGGGATTGAACTTTCGATTCTTTGAATCAAAAGAATTCTTTGAATTCTTATTGTAAGCAACTAACTTACCCTCTCTGTGTTTGTAAAATGGGAATGATAAGGCCTCCATATGTTGCGGTTACGTTTAGAGTAGGAAACAGTGTAAGGTGATGGTATGTGGGAGACACTCTGTAAATGGCAATTGTTACTATGATTTCATAGTTGATTTGAGTCAAAATTCCAAGACTATATGGACCCTGATTTCTCATTTGTTGAATGACCTAAGAGGTGTTGCTTTCTTTAAAGACATCAGAATCCAGGTGGGTCTTAGAGGCTCTCCAGCTCTGCATAGCAGAGAAGGTTCCACCCAGCTGGGAAAACATAAAGGGAACTGGTGAATGTTAGGTCTGGGAAGAGATGTGCACAGCTGCTCCCATGAGCCAGCCAGGCATACTACCGGCGGGGGATTTTGAAAGGGCACATTTATATTCCAACTTCCCAGGTGCTTTGTAAAATTCTTTAGTTTCATCGCTCCTTATGACAAGTCAGAAGGCTCTGATTCTGATGTCATCCTAGGCAGGGGATGGTTAGGGAATGGTTATTTCTCCTAAATTTCTTTCTCACTGGCTGGATTCCCTAAAGGTAGTATTCCTGCTTCAGGTTACACTTTAGGGAATGTCTTTCCCCTGAAACAGAGCCATGAGTTGGACTGCAGAGAGGGACTCAGGCCAGGAAAGCTGTGCTAGGGATGGAGCTGCAGGAGAAAGGAAATAACCACAGGCTCTTGCAGCTGTCACTCAAAGAAAGAAAGCTGTTCTTTCTCTCTTACCTCCTCTCCCTCCATACAGATGTCCTTAGAAGAGCCATGGAGGTCTCTAGTTACCCTGGAGTATTTGTTAGTGTTTCCAACAGATACATAAGAAGTAGAGTTGCCAGAAAGAGCCTCTGGTTACACAGACATTTCCGATGCAGAATAAGTGACTTGGGGAAATTGTATATGCCTCTGGGCTGAGCTAGGTCAAATGAGGCCAGCATGTATGAGTACCTGCTAGGGCATATAAAATCTGGAAGGGTCTCATGGGTCCCAACCAGTGACTTAGAGTCAGAGCATTTGAGAGCTGGGATTCAGGAGACACTCCAGGGCTCTGGGAAGCTGTGACTTGACCTGATAGGTGTCTCCTGAATTTATTAGTCAAGGCACTTGGCTGCAAGTGAAAGAAACTTGAAATTATTTAACAAATAATAAAAAAGCAGATGGAATTTATTGGCCCATGTCCATGAAAAGCCCAGGGGTAGCTCTTGGACTAGGGGCATGGCTACAGATCCTCTGTGCCTCTGTCTATCTCTCCATTTCACCTCCTTGCTCACCTCTGTGCTGACTTCAACCTCAGGCAGGCTTTTCTCCATGGTGACAAAGGTAGTCAGTGGCACCTCTCAGCTTCAGTTATCCCTAGAGCTGGTGATCCTAGAAATAAGGGAGAGCATCATTTCCAAAATTCCAGCCCACATGCCAGGAATGGCATGATTGACCTGGCTTGGCTCACATGCACATCTCCTGAAGCAATTACTCTACCTAGGAGAATTCTGACTGACACCATCAGAAGCTTGAGAGGATAGGGCTGCCCCACCTGAACTGTGCATGGGGGAGGGGAATTCCTCAGAGATCCTGGGAAGACAAGAATGCTCCTTCACAATGAGTACCTCTGTGCCATCAGCGTGGCAGAACTGAAGGTCCATGATACCTGCTCTCTGAGATCATTGCCTCATCTTTCTTGTATAGAGATAGAATTGGTCACCTGTGGTAAGCAGAATAATGCTCCCCCCAAGATATCTATACCCTACTTCCCAGAAACTATGAATATGTTATGTTACATGGAACGGGGGGAATTCAGGTTACAGATTAAATTAAGGATTCTAGTCAGATGACCTTAAAATAAGGAGATTATTCTGGATGATGCAGGTGGGACTAATATAATCCTAGGAGTCCTTAAATGGGGCTGGGGGCAGGGAGAAGGTGACAAAAAAGTCAGAATCTGAGAGATGGCATTGGGAGACTTTCCTGGCCAGCACTGGCTTTGAAGGTGGAAGGGACCATGACCTAAGGAATGTGGGTGACCTTTTGAAGCTGGAAAAGACTAGACATGGATTCTCCCCTAGAGTCTCCAGAAGGGAACCCAGTCCTGCCGATACCTTGATTTTAGTCCAGTGAGACCCGTTTTAGACTTCTGACCTCTCGAACTGGAAGATAATGAATTCGTGTTGTTTTAAACCATTGCGTTTGTGGTAATTTGTCACAGTTGCCATAGGATATGAACACACTGGCCAGAATTAAAAGGACATTGCTTAAGCTTCTTGCACCCAGGGGTGGCTAGGACTGAGTCCTGGGTGCAGGGGGAGGGGCTGTGTGGCAGTGCCTGGGAATCTCAGGCAGCAGAAAGTGCCCTCTCTCTTCCTCCTTCATCTCTTCCATCCTGCCTCCTTAGACCTGGTTGCTAACTGGACCACCAGGATGAGGCCATACCCTAGAGAAGGGGGGAGGTATGAGCTGGAAGCAGCAGTCACAGGGCAGCCTTGAAATGTCTACCTTTATACTTTGACTTGAATGAGACATACATTTTTATGTTGTTCAAGTCACTGTTATTATGGGCGTGTTCAAAACTCACAGCTGGAGCCAAACCTAATTATTTTGGGAAAAAAAGGACATTAACACTGACCTTTCAGGAAGTCCAACAGATCCAGTCTCTACAAGGTGAGAGCATCCCAAGGGTGTTCCAGTGATGATTCGGGGGCTCCTCCCTGATCGCTGACTCTTTCCCCAGGGCCCCCCAGGGCCTCTTCCATCAGGTGCTGCCATCTTGGCTTTGCAGCCCCCAAATCCATCCTGTCTCCTGCCTTTGCTGTAGATGTCTGTTCTTCAGCAGCAACCCTAACCAATTCTGATTCAGCTTGACCCTCTGGCTCTCCGAACCCCAGTCTGTTTTGGTGAGCATCTATGACCCAGTTCTGGCCCTAGGAAACTCACTCCTACCCTGGCTGACTCCCTCCCCCCAACATCCTAAGAATGCAAGATTTAATTTGCATTGAAGACCTTGTCTCTAGGTCTCTGTGTATGACTTCAGAGGAGATTACAGTTATAACAGTTAACATTTATTGAGCACTTACCATGAGACAGAAAATTGATTAAGTGCTTTATATTTTAACTGCATTTAATCCTCAGAACAACCCTAGGGGAGGGTACTAGTGTTATCTCACTTTACATGTAAAGAAACTGAAGTTGTGTTAACAGAGAAGTGAAATAATTTGTCTGAGGTCGTTCAACCCAGGCAGTCTGATTTTGGAGCCCATGCTGTGATACATTAGGTGTACTGCCTTCCAAGCCCAGCTACTTTTGTTTTCTGAGTAGCACTTAGCAAAATGTTTAGAGGATCATGATAATGGTTCAGGGAACCAGGTAGGGTCACCTTGTATGGTTGTGTGGACTGTGCACTGCACAACTCAGGAGGTGCCATTCACATTGTCATCGATGTTAACTGTAACCCCTGGAATTGTGCAGTGGACAACCTACATTGTGGCCACTCTGAGGCCTTGGGGCTTACATAAGCCAACAGCAGAAGGTCACATGGAAACTCCAGCAACTCAGTTGGGGAGCTATAAAAAACTGTGCTTGGGTGTTAGTGTTGAAGATTAGGAATCAGAGACACAAGCCAAGGTAATGGGAGACAGGAACGCAGAGGACTCTTGCTGGGGCAGTCTGACAAAACCCGCTGGATGGTTTCTTTCACACCCAGACCTGCACCAGATAACTCTTTAAAAAGGGGGGAGGAGTTAGTTTTGTTGTTGTCATAAAATCAATACATGTTTATTGATGGACATTTGGAAAATACAGAAAAGTTTAAATAACAAAATAGTAACCATCCATTGTCCATGACCTAAAGAAAACCACTGCTAATATTTTCTTATATTTTCTCCAGACTGTCCTCTCTGGTTCTTGATGGATGATATACATGTAATCGAGAGAGAGAAGGGGGGAGAGAGAGAAAGAATGACATATTTGTACATGGTTGATCATGTTAAGGTATTAGCTAATACTATTTGCATCATTTTCACTCAGTCTTCTAGAATGGTTCAGATAGGACTGGGCTGACTCTGGCTTGTCCTGGAGCATCTTTTTTTTTTTTTTAAATTTTTATTTATTTATTTATTTATTTATTTATTTATTTTTGAGACAGAGAGAGAGAGAGAGAGAGAGAGAGAGAGAGCGAGAGCATGAACAGGGGAGGGTCAGAGGAAGAGGGAGACATAGAATCTGAAACAGGCTCCAGGCTCTGAGCTGTCAGCACAGAGCCCAACGCGGGGCTCGAACCCACAGACCGCGAGATCATGACCTGAGCCGAAGCCGGACGCTTAACCGACTGAGCCACCCAGGCGCCCCTGTCCTGGAGCATCTTTAAGGCTCCACTTTGCTACCAACACAAGCTACTGAGTGATCCTTTTCAAAACTAATAGGATTGAAGGGGAGGAGTGGGGGTGATTCTCAGGATAGAGAATGCATCACAGTCAAACCCAGGGGTCTTGAGTGTTGAGGGCCAGCACACAGAGCCATGAGCCTGCTTGTACACCTGGGAACTTGGGGACCTTGCAGGTGATAGACTGGTCCTCCTGAAACAGACCTTTGAGTTGATGTGGTCCAGCCTCCTCCTTTGTCTTCATCACTCTCCTGCCCACTGCCCCCCTTTGACAGCACAAACACATTTTCTAATTGAGCAAACTAAGACCTAGGGAGGTAACTTGACCTTTTTGAGGTCATGGAACAAGTCACTGATATACTGGGATCAGAACTTGAGGCTCCAGACTTCCTTCTAAGCATCCAACATGTCCCAAATGCATGCTGGGGAAGGCCAGACTTACCATATATTCTGGAATAAATACATGTTACATGCTTAAAGCAGCATTTTGGTCAAAGGCTGGATACTGTCACCCACTCACATTCACAAATACGTTAACTTCATTAAGGCTCTGAAAAGGCCTGCAGCAAACAAACCTATTGGAATTGGCTCAGTTCAGTGTTTCCTGAGCTAGTCACACCCTAAGGAACATCCCTGGGGAGAGAGAGGCTGTGGTACACTATACTGCCTGTTCACTTAGGCCAGAAAGGATACCTGAGGACATAAGCAATGTCACACTGGGTCAGAGCCATAGTCCTTTGAGGCCAAGAATGTACTCTGTGATAGGGCCACCAAGGAAAGTGTTGCAAGAACATGTGGCTGCCCTCTGCTGAGCCCAAGCTTGGAGGCCAGAGACTGGGTTCTCCTTAATGGCCTAATAGCTTCATATGACACTGTTGTCCCCAGATGGATTTAAACTTTTGAAAATCTCAAATACCTTATACTAAATAAGTTCCATTGAAGCAAGTTCTTGTGTGTCTTCTTCATGTCTGTATCCTTAGTGCCTAGAATAGTGCCTGGTACACAGTAGGCACTCAATAAAGACTTGCAAAATAAATTTCCAATTACTTTTGAGGGCTGAAGATTTCCTCTGTTTGACATAAACATTTTTAACTTTCGCCCTTCCGGGCTTTGACTTACAACTTATTATTCAGATGAAAAAAGTTTTTAATTTATGCTTGTTGAGTACTGAATGTAAGTGAACCCTATCCCACACATGTTCCCGTATAAAGAAACTCTTATTTAAACTTTCAGTGATCCTGTAAAGTATGATCATCTCCATTTTTCAGGTGAGGAGGCTGAGGCTTGGAGGTGTTAGGTAACTTGGCTAAGGTCGTATTCTAAAGTGGCAAAGCCAAGATTTATGACCCCATGGCCGGAGCCAGGCAGAGCTCATTAACGACACTGGCCTCTGGTGATTAGGTACACATGAGGTGAATCGAGAAGAGGCAGCCCCAGATGAAGATTCCTCCCAGTTATAAAGGAAGGCACTTTCTCTTCTGAAAAGTTGTCTGCAGCAAGGACTGCTCATTAAGGCTGTTGTGGGTGCTAAGGAGGGACCCTGGGCCACCTGTCATGTCTCTGTGTGGAAAACAATCCTGCCAAAGGCAGAGTAAGTCTGAGAATTGAGAAACATGACTAGGTCTCAGCTGATTGAACAGCCGAGGCACTAAGCCTGCCCAGGCCTTGGTTACAGCAGCACAGTGCCATTGCACTGCAGCGTGCGATGCCCTGTCCACTCAGCAGGTTGATATTTTCCCTTCCATTCAACCCTCTGAATGCTCAGGCATTGGTCTTGTTAGCCTGAGCTTTTTTCAAATTAATTTAAGAATCAAAGAAAACCATTATAACACATGGTTACCCTCTGAAAATGTTGTCTAGAGCACAGAGTGGCTAATTAAACTGCATTTCAGGGAAAGTGTCTAGTTGGATGGGAAGACTGGTGGATGGAAGATTATGTCCCAGCAGATTCATAGGGCATCAGAGCTGGGAGGAGACTATCTGGTTCTTTATTTTACAGAGGAGGAACCAGAGGCTCTGAGGTCACACAAGCTCACATAGTTATTGACCGGTGAAGCTGGACTTCAGACTCAAATCTCTTGATTTTTGGTGCAGTTTTCTCTAATCGACAACATCCTGCTGTCTCGAGTACAAGCTTGGCTCCATCGTTCATGCTTTGCGATCTAACACAAGTATTTAACCTCTCTTCTTTGCTCATTTGTAAAATACAGGCAGTCGTAGTTGCCTACCTCATGGAGTTATGGTAAGGAATAAATGAGACTTTGCCTGAAAATTACTTTCCCAAGTGCCTGGCACACATAACGTGAGATTTATTAATCAGTAAATTCAAGATTTAAAAAAATTCCTAAGGAGATTATTAGTATCCTTCTGTAATTTAGAACAGCACAATTTCCCTAGAGAATGGTCTTATGGGAAGGATGGGACATCTGTATCTGCCTGATCCTTACAGCTTGGGGGTGCTGCAAGGGCACATCAATGATGTTTGTATTTGGGTCTTTCCTGCATGTCAGTTTTCATGCTTTGCCAGACAAACATTGTATATTTCTTGCGAAGCCCTCGGCATTTCCTGTCACTCCGAAAAACCCACTCGCATGAAGGTGACAGTGATGTTTTACTCCTCTCAGAATGCCTGGAAGGCGATTTAATGCAAAGTAACTCATTTCAAAGGGAGAGAATCTCAGATGACAGTGCCCAGTGGATGGGAAAAAGAATTTGGACCTTGGGGCTTGGTCTTCCTGGAGCCCCTACAGTCAAACAACAGGAGTGGTCATCTGCTTGGTCCATATCCAGGGCTCATCTCACTCCTCTCTCCCCACCCTCCCGATATGTGATAGGCTCCACATTGAGGACTTTCCATCTGGGAAGCTGGTGTTTGGTGGTGGGAGGGGAAGGACTGACCACTCACCCGAGACAAAGCCCCTGGGATGTGGGCTGCAGTGCAGAGGGTTGAATGTGCAGCTTGGATACTACAAGATATCCTGTCTCCTAGGCCTCTGCCCCAGTCTGTGCATAGCCTGGGCTATGCACTGACTGGAAGTTTCCCCCTAGTGAAAATAGCTAAAGGAAAACCTGGTACAATTTCTCTCAGTGGAGCTATTAGGAGACCAAAGCAGGGAACAGCTCACCATAAGCACTGGTAGTATGAGCGATCCACTTAAATAGCACACATAGGTTTCAGTTTTATGTCAGGGTGCTGATTTTATTCAAAATTTGAATAAATACATGTCCTTTGTATAAGGCACAGCCCTGCACAAGCAGAAACCCAGGAGTGGTCTCGTGTCCTTCTTCTTCTCCACCCCTGTGTCCAGTCAAGTGCACAGTCCATGATGCATCTCTGACTGTCCTGAATCCATCTGCTTCCCTCCCTCATCATTATTGTCACCCCACCATCGCTCCGGTCCATGCTGCGGGGGCCTCCTGTGTATCTTTGTTGGGCCCCTCCTAGCCAGTCTTTATTGAAGCGTCTCTAAAACTTTGCACACAATATGATCCATTGAAGTGTCTGCGGAAAACATGAGAATTTTGATTTTTTATTTATTTTTTAAAAAAGAAGGAATAAAGCTTTACGAATAAAGCTTATTGATATTCAACATAATGGATGCACCTTGACCTCTCACCCAGTCCTAGTGTCAGATAGTCACATGTCACGTTTGGTTCAAGAGGTATCCTGGAGGCTGAAGCTCATGGCGGGGTTCGGGGGTGTCCTCATGGTTTCTGCTCTTTGGTTTGTTTTTTCCCCAGTTGTACTGAGGTATAGGTGATGATTAAAAATTGTATATATTTGGGATGCTGGGTGGCTCAGTCAGTTAAGCGACCAACTTCAGCTCGGGTCGTGGTCTCAGGGTTTGTGGGTTCGAGCCCTGCATCAGGCTCTGTGCTGACAGCTCAGAGTCTAGAGCCTGCTTCAGTTTGTGTGTGTGTCTCTCTCTGCCCCTCCCCTGCTCACACTCTGTCTCTCTCTCTCTCTCTCAAAAATAAATAAACAAAAAAATTTTTTAAAATTGTATATACTTAAGATATGCAACTTGATGTTTTTATACACATACATTATGAAAGATTCAGAACAATCAAGGTAATTAAGGTATCCATCACCTCAGATAGTTACTTTTTTCCCTATGGTAAGAACACTGAAGATTTGCCCTCTTAACAAATTCCAAGTACGCAATACAATATTGTTAACTATAGTAAAATATATATACATTATTGTACATGAGATCTTTAGAACTTGCTCATCTTGCATAACCAAAACATTGTACACCCTGACCAACATCTCATTTTCCCCAGCCCCTGGCAATCACCATTCTCCTCTATTTCTATGAGATTAACTATCTTAGATTCCACATATAAGTGAGATCATGAAATATTTGCCTTTCTGCATCTGGCTCATTTCAGCTAGCATAATGTCTCCTAGGTACATCCGTGTTGTTGCAAATGGCAGGATTTCCTTCTTTTATAAGGGCTGAATCATATTATGTAATATGTATATTACATTTTCTTTATCCATCCATCCATTCATTCATCAGTGGACTTTTGGGTTGTTTCCATATCACGACTGTTGTGAATAACGGAGCAATGAATATGGGAGTGCAGGTACGTCTTCAATCTCTTCAATATTCTGTTTTCATTTCCTTTGGATGTATACCCCAAAGTATACCCCAAAATGGGACTGCTGGATCATATGGATCAATTTTTTGAGGAACCTCTATACTATTTTCCATAGTGGCTATACCCATTTACATTCCTGCAAATGGTGTGCAAGAGATGGTTTTTTTTGTTTTTTGTTTTTTGTTTTTTTTTGTTTTTTGTTTTTTTTTTTTTTTTGTTTTGCCACATCCTTGCCAACACTTGTTATCTTTGGTCTTTGTGATAATAGCCAGCCTAACAGGTATGAAGTGATATCTCATTGTGATTTGGATTAGCATTCCCCTAATGATTAGTGGGGTTGAGTACCTTTTCATAACTGTTGGCCATTTGTAGGTCTTCTTTGGAGAAATGTCTTTGGAAAAATTCAGATCCTCTGCCCATTTTCTCTCAATGTGTTGCGATGTGCTGTGGCTTATATCTTCTCCAGGGGAAACCCGCTTCTGGGTTACATTAAGTAGTTTTCATTAAATGAACTTTCAAAAAATGGACAAACAACTTAAAAGGATTCCTGCATCACATTTGTAGATTGAAGATAACACTAAGGGCAAGCAAGAGGGAACAAAAAGCTAGAGGCTGAGCTGTGATAGATCCTAGAATCCGTAAGCACAGTGAGGAACTAATTATGTCTGACATTAAGTTGGCTTCCCCGAATTCGGAGTGATCAAAAATATCAAATGAAGTATAGACAAACATCTATGATTGTTGATCACAAACCTCACCCTAAGTGTATATTATGCTTTGGGATATTAACTAATGATAGGATGTAGTCATCATAATAATTTTTGAGATGTAAAGAAAATCTTTTCTTTGTGGACCTCTTCAAACATATGCAAAAAAGAAAATATAATATTGAAACTCCATGTGCCTATTGCTCAGCCTCAATGATTATCAGCATTTCGTCAAGACAAAACTTTAAAAAACATTTTCAAGGGGTGTCTGGGTGGCTCAGTCGGTTAAATGTCTGACTTCAGCTCAGGTCATGATCTCACGGTTCGTGGGTTCCAGCCCCGCGTCAGGCTCTGTGCTGACAGCTCAGAGCCTGGAGCCTGCTTCTGATTCTGTATCTCCCTCTCTCTCTGCCCCTCCCCCGCTCACTTTCTGTCTCTGTCTCTCTCTCAAAATTAAGTAAACATTAAATTTTTTTTTAAAAAAACCATTTTCATCATTAACTCCCTTTTAAAAATTTCTGCGTTTGTATGTTTTATAACGTACATGAGCTCTACAGTGTATACAAATATATATTATATAAATTTACACAAATCAAAAGCGTGTACTCAAAACATTTTCACTCATGAGGGCTCGTGTAATCAAATGTTGAGAGAAGGCTGCTCCCCGATGCAGTCAGATCTTTTCGATGAGCAGATATGATTATGCTGCTATGTGCTGCACACCCCTTAATGGCTTCTCATTGTTTTTAAGGAAAGCTCTACAAGGATCCACCTAAATCTCTTGCCTCACTCCCCTCCCGCCCTCCTTCGCTCTCTCTACTCTGGTGCCAGGACCAGTTTACGGTACGGACTTTGCACAGTGCACATATTGAGCCATGTATCCTTTTGCCCGGGGCCTTTACACATTTTCCTCTGATTCCCTTCTCAGCTCCAGTTCTACTTTCTTTGGGAATCCTTTCCTTCCTTCCAGCCCAGGCTGACTTTCCTGAAGGTGATCCATTCTCATGGAATTAAATTATTTTCCTGCACTTGTTTCTGTCTGTAATAAATAACTATAGGCTCATTATATAACCATATAGACTCTATGTAATGATAGGCTCCTTTGAATGATGGCTAATGTCTGTCTCTCCCTATAGACTAAAATCTCCAAGAAGGTTTACTCCCTAGTATTTAATGCAGTGCCCAGCATGCAGTAGATAGTCAACAAGTTGTGGACTAAATGAAGTCTATCTTATAATGCAAGTTTAAAAGAGCACAAGGGTGAGAGGTGATCCCTATAGACCAGTTGGTAGATGAATCATCTACAGTTCAACATTGCAAGAGAAAAGGAACAATGCAAAACAATAACATGAGTTCACAGGCAGTGCGTGGTTAACTGCCAAACAAGTGTAGTGGATGTCAAATGCATCAAGTTCAAAGAGAGAACACTCTCCATGGGGTGGGCTGGGCTGGCTTCAGACAGTATTATCCTTTGGAATATAAAAGCCACATGTGAACAAACATACTGACATCCTGGAAGCTGCAATTCTTGCTTGTGATACTGTTAATTTCAATTTACAAGAGTCTCCAATTCAACCCTGAAGTCATAATGATAATGTCATCTTCCAAGATCATTTCGACATGAATGAACCTGCCCTTTTCTCAGGCTCTGCCTTCTTTATAGCCTTGGAGATAGAGCTGTGATTTATTAGCAGGAACATCTTTCCTTAGGTCTTGCAACAGTTTCTTCCAGTCTGACTTTTGACTGGGCTCTCACCTGGTATTTGTTGTGGTTTTGTAATAAAGGACTTGTTTTAATATAATCTGGTAAATGGAGAACCAACTTTTGTTATTAATTTAGAAGACTGTAGGCTGATTTGTGAAGCCAAGCCTGACATTCATATGATCTGATTTTCTTTTTGTCCAAGAGAAGCTCTGTTTGCATCTGTTTTAGTTTCAACACACACTTGTTTATTTTTCTTTACGGTTTCTTACTTGTCTCTCATCATTAGAATATAAGCTTCATGAGGGCAAGGGCCTTAACTGTTTGGTCTCCATTAAAACCTCAGCACCTAGGACAGGGCCTGACACAGAACAGGCATGCAATAAACGTTGTGTTTTCAAAATCTCTAGACCTACCCTTTGACCCAGCAGTAGCACTGCTAGGAATTAACCCAAGGGATACAGGAGTACTGATGCATAGGGGCACTTGTACCCCAATGTTTATAGCGGCACTCTCAACAATAGCCAAATTGTGAAAAGAGCCTAAATGTCCATCAACTGATGAATGAATAAAGAAATTGTCGTTTATATACACAATGGAGTACTACGTGGCAATGAGAAAGAATGAAATATGGACCTTTGTAGCAACATGGATGGAACTGGAGAGTGTGATGCTAAGTGAAATAAGCCATGCAGAGAAAGACAGATACCGTATGTTTTCACTCTTATGTGGATCCTGAGAAACTTAACAGAAACCCATGGGGGAGGGGAAGAAAAAAAAAAAGAGGTTAGAGTGGGAGAGAGCCAAAGCATAGGAGACTCTTAAAAACTGAGAACAAACTGAGGGTTGATGGGGGGTGGGAGGGAGGGCAGGGTGGGTGATGGGTATTGAGGAGGGCACCTTTTGGGATGAGCACTGGGTGTTGTATGGAAACCAATTTGACAGTAAATTTCATATATTAAAAAAACAAAAACAAAAACAAAACCCCCAAAAAACAAAATCTCTAAAGCTTGTAAGTAACTTGAGGAGAGAGGACATTTTTTTTCTATCCCTTTATTTCTTATGACATTGCCTAGTACCACATACTTGTTCATGGTAGGTGCTCAGAGGACATCGGCTAAATGGAATCAAAGAGTTTCTGCTTAGTTATTTGACCGTGGTAGAGAAGAGAAGGAAGGACAGGGGGGAGAGGACTGGCTTTAAAATGGATGGACCTACCATGGAATCAAGTTCCCTTCTCATTCACTGAGTGACCTTGGATATATCACAGGGTGTTTCAGCCTCAGTTTGCTCATCTGTATAACAGGATTGTTAACACCAGTAGTCCTCGTCCCAGGGCTCTTGTGAGACATTTTGTCTGGGAAAGGTTCTGTAAACAGTGAAATGCCTAGAGATATGAGTTGTGTGGACTCTGGCCAAGGCGATTAGGAAATGCTGGAGATTCCCATAGGGCTCTTGGCAGTGTCCTTGGCCTTCAGACAGACAGCGGCCTCAGAAGCTGAACCTGCTGGGTCCAGATTTCCAGGTCCCTACCTCCCTAAGCTTCTCTTGTCATCACCTTCCCTTCTACCCTGCTCTCCCCTGTGGCCTTTTCCTCCTTCCCCCACCTCCAGTCTCCCTTTATGCTGGCTCATCCAGCCTGTCTGGATTGCCAGATGAAATGTAACTCGATAGCCTGAGTTATCTAGAATTACATTCCAAAAACATCTCTGCACTTCCTCAGGGGAGAAAGGAAAACAGGGACCAGGGCAAAAGAGGGCATAGAGGATACTCTAACCATGTTCTACTTTTTCTCTTGTGAAATTTGGCTTGTGGTCTCCTAAAGAAATTTCCCCAATCAATGCCAGCCCTGCAGGTGGAATGAGTCTCCTGCTCGGTGTGATTTGAGGGGAAGTCGGAGATCCAGCCCCAATTTCTCTTACTGGCATGGGATTCTCCCATTACCTGCACTTTTGGTTTTGAAGCCAATATATTTTCATTGAAGATCATCATTAACTGTTATCACTTGAGCTCCAATTAGGGTTATGTCAGACTCTAAAGGCCTGGGACACAGAAGACCGAAAAGGCACAATCAGAAAAGGAAACCTTGAAAGGAAAACATGGACAAGAGCCCAGAGTAGCTGAGGGAATATGAAGCCTCACGAACTAAGTTGGAGGAGGATGGAAAAATGGAGATGGGCTATAGGGAGAAAGGGGTGGAGATCTGGTTGTGCCATGAATCTGTGCAGAGTAATTCCACTCTCCCTTTAAAATTTTAAGCCTCAGTGAGCTGGCTCATTATTGTTCAATTATTATTAATTAAGGTTAGTGGAAGTGTGGGTTTGTTTTTTGTTTTTTGTTTTTTTGGGTTTTTTTTGTTTTTGTTTTTGTTTTTGTTTTTGTTTTTTTTTTTTTTTGCTTAAATTTCAAGGTACTCTTTATTTCGTCAAAATGAAAACAGTCCTATTGACATTTTGGATTTTCACAATATCTCATTATCATTATATCATAGGTTCATTATCATGAAACAATACAGAGAAGAGTGAGAGCTCCCTGGGAATTGCATCTGGCTTCTGTGCCTTATATTCTGTCTTTGTGCCCATGGTCCTGCTTCCTGTCCTGGTCTAGCTCACCTCTACACCTACTCCTGGTCTTTTCTCTCTCCTTGGAACTCCCTCATTCTCTCTCCACCAGTACCTGTTGGAATCCCTCAAAGCCAAACCCAGACTTTCTCAGCCCATGAAGTTTCTCATGATTTCTGTGCCAGGCTCTGAGCTGTGCTTATGAATTTGCGTCTCACGCACCCATTTTACTCTCTCTGTCAGGGGTGAGAGTGGTGTACTTCCTTTTCCACTCGACTCCCTGCCCCATCCCTCTGGCGGGGTGAGGTGCATAAGAGACTGTCATCCTCATCTTGTAGGGCCTCAAAGGGTGCTTTGTAATGTCTGTTGAGTTGATGGTAGGCAGCTGGTGCACAATGAATTTCGATAGTGGTTTCAGAAGCTCCAGATGGAAAGCATCCCACTCCCTGTCTGATGACTGAAATCCCCCCTTACAACTCATGTAAGGCTTTCATTTCACTTCAAGCAATGTTTACTTACAAAAAGGGCTACCAGGTTTTTCAGCTGTCCTGGAAGTTCTGAATTATAGATAAACATCCTAATCACAGAGGTCTGAGGTGTTCTATACTGAAACATATACTGTTCACCGGGCACCTGGGTGGCTCAGTTGGTTAAGCGTCTGACTACGGCTTAAATCATAAACTCATAGTCTGTGGGTTCGAGGCCTGTGTTGGGCTCGTGCTGACAGCTCAGGGCCTGGAGCCTGCTTCAGAATCTGTGTCTCCCTCTCTCTCTGCCCCTCCCCCACTCACACTTTGTTTCTGTGTCTCTCTCCCCAAAATAAGTAAACATTAAAAACAAACATATACTGTTTATCTAAAAATATACACTGTATTCCATATGCTATGCTGAGAGGTTGTATAGTGTATCAGTTAGTCAAGTTCATTTCTGGGACCAGTCCCTCTGGGTTTAAGTAAATTACTAATCTGTATAGTTCCTACCACATAGGCTGTGGTCATATGAAAAGGGTTAATGGTTGAGTTTGTAAAGCTGAGTAGAGCGGTGCTGACACACGGTTGGTGCTCAGCCGGTGAGGTTGTTATTGTTGTGGTGGTATTATTGTTATTTTTCCTCTAATCTGAATGTGACTGTGTTCCTTTGGGCAGCCCCTTCTCTCACTTTTTACCCACCTTGAGACCAAATGTAGCACCTTACTGGATTCCCTCCTTCAAATCAAATTGAACTATAGAAGTTTTGGCGAGAAACACAGATTTTACTGAAGAATTACTTGGGGAAATCTGGATCATAATACTGTATATAACCAGCAAAACTTGCAAAAAAATTCTTTTTAAACGTTCCTGTTCTTTCCTGAAAGTTCCTCTCTCAACACTAGCAACCCCATTTCTCCCCTCGCCCCCCCACCCCTCAAAAAATTTTTCCCACCTCTTCTGGTAGCTTGTCCTGCTATCTGGACACATCCTCTTTAGGACTCGCCCTTCTTGGAAGGCAAATAATCTTCTCCCTTCTCATGTCTAGAATGTTACTTAACAGAAAATGCTATTTATTACCTATGTCAGACTAAGTGTGAATGCTAGATGCCCAGAGTTCCTGGGTGATCCCGACCTATAGAACTCATTCGGGTTACCTACTAAGGTCAGTGGTATGCTGGAGCCGGTTCACATCAGCTCAGAATGCCAACTGTGAGCATCTCTTCCCAGTTCTGCTTGCAGTGATGTTTACACAGGTAACTTGAGATTGGCCTTGGTGGGAGTATTTACACCATGGAAATGGGCGAATGCTATAAACCAGGGCTTTCTGCTGAGAATGGGTTGGTAAACATTTATCAGCACACCACTACTGCAGCCACTGACGCTACACCTTTCTCTGGCTCTCACGCAAGACCTCAGGGGAGCTCTGGCTTGGCTTTCTGCCTCCGAGTTCCTGGTATTCTGTAATAGGCAGTGAGTCTAGAGGGCTAAGGAGACTTGTTTTCAGTTCTGTGTGCTCTACCTCATCTGGTCGTCTTCCCTCTTCTCTTTCTTGGCTTTATCTCTACTTGTTTTCCCTGGAATCTGAGCTCCTCTTGTTTCCTGGTAAATGAGTCTAGATCACACCTCAGACTGGTTCAGGGTCTCTCTCTTTCTCTCTCTTTCTTTTTTTGTCTAAGTTTCTGGCATGCTACATGTCAGGAGTCTTATCAGTTATGACATAGAGGGTGCAAGATTTGATCACAGGAAGGAGTGGGTTGGTGAGTCCAGAGAACAGGCATGAGTGCAAAGATTTGGGCTTCTAAGAAGTCATGATTTTGCTGTCTTCTGGGCTCTCACTGCAGGCCATGATTCAGTTCTCCACTGTAGCTGCACATCAGAGCCACCTGAAGAGTTAAAAACTCCCAGTGCTCAAGTATAGCCCCAGCCAATTAAATCAGATGGACCCACGTGTCACTGTGCCTCTTCAGATCTAGATGAGATTGAGGGCCCAGGCTCCTCCCTCTCACTATTAATTTTATATTCTGATGGCCACTTCTGTTCCTGAAGCCCTGCCTCTGCTGTGTTGGTTTGGTTTAAGAATCATCTTACCAGCCTGCAGGATCTTCTCTGCTTCAAAAGTACATCTGAATACCACTCTCTCAGGGAAGCCTTCCTTAATTCTCCAGACCAGGTCAGGTCTTTTTGTTACATATATATATGTAACATATATATATGTGTGTGTGTGTGTGTGTATATATATATATATACACACACACACACACATATATATCTTATATTATATACATATATATCATATATATATGATATATATGTATATATGTGTATATATATATATATATATATATATATATATATATACATCTATATCTATCTATCTATCTATATCTATATATCCCACTCTGCACTTTTCACTTTTCTGCACTATATATATCACTCTGTACTTTTCCTTCATAGCAGTTAAATCAGTTTGTGATTCAATATTTAGTTTTGCATTATTTGATTGATTAGACTATACCCTCTATGAGGGCAGAGATTATGTTTCTTTTTTCCCAACACTTAGGCCAAGTGCTTAGACCCTCATGCTTGACACACAGTAGCTGCTCAGTGGATAATTATTGAATGTCAAAGAGGTATGTGTGGGAGAGAAAAAGACTGGGCCTTAGGAAGGGGCTGCAACAAGGAACAGAAAGGCCAATCCAGATGTCTCAACCCAATGTCTTTGGTTGCTTCTCCTTTCTCTGAAGACCAGACCTCTATGCTTCCCTGTTTACTTAGTAGGTAAGAGGAGGCCACCAGACAGCTGCTTAATTTACATCACTTCCATTTAAGAGACTGACTCAGACTGAGTTAGACTCTGTTAGTCCCAGTTCCCAGGTGAAAGAATGTGTTAGCTGCAGTTGGTTCAGGGGTCCAGTCCTGGTCCAGTCAATACTGGTGAGGGGCTGGAGTATGAGGTATGCTGGTAAGTGGTATGCTTAAGGAGTCACATAAACTGGGCAGCTACCCCAAAATATGTCCCCCATAGCCTATACATAGAGTCACTGTCAAAAATAAAAATTAACCTGCAAAATGTGCTAAAAAGAGAGAAGAGACAGGTGGGGCCAGGTAGCTCAGTGAAAGCAAAGAATCCTTACCAAGCAATAGGGGAATGGGTTGTCTCCCTGGATCAGATTTTTAGACTCTAATCCCAAGGGCCTGAAAAGGCCAAACATTCCCAAGACTGATTTCCTGGCTGGCTTTGGATGTCTCATGCCAGTGGAGGGGAGAAAATCAGATGGACCAGTGCCCAGTCTGCAGAGAGGAGCTGGCTGGCTCCGGTATGGGTTGGCATTATCCAGATCTCCTCTGACTAACATGGAGTTGTTGACAATGAGGGAGGGTAGAAATTCCTAAAAGAGAGAGACAGGGAGCCCGAAGAGGCATGGAGCTCTCAGGATGAGAGTCTGCCGTGGAATGAACCTCCTGGGCCATGGGCGTCCCTACTACTCTGTGAGCTCTGAGAGAGCAGGGCTCTGTCCCTGTTCCTGATTCTATAAATGACAACTTATGAGGCCAGGAGATATAACAGCAGACACAACATGACCTCTGCCATCATGGGACATAGTCTAATGGGGGAGAGAGAGACAAAATCAAGTTGTTATAGGACAGTGTGGTTGGTGACTGATCTGAGAGGCATCAGGTGCTGAAGAGGCACAGGGATGGGGGAGAAGGCTCCCTGGAAGAGGTGATATTTAAGTTGGAACAAAATGCATTGGATTTTTCCAGGTGAATGTGGGTCATGGTGGGGAGAGGAGTGAGGAATGGGATTTCAGGCTGAGGAAATAGTATTTACAAAAGCCTACAGATGAAAGGAGCATGGTGTCATGCAGAAATTACAAGGTGTTCAGAAGTCTGGAGCACTGACCAACGGGCCTTCCTGCCGTGGTGCTATGTGTGTTGTGCTATTCTCTCATTGTGTCATGGATGGGAACCTACAAATGGAAGGCATCCCAAATATCATGGGCTTTGGTTTCTATGAGCACAGAGCATGAGGGAGTCACATCTCAGTTACCTCCTCTGTAAACTGCCTCGACAAAGAGTGTGAGATCCATTTTCAAGTGGCAAGGAGTATCACTGCTTCTCTTGGGCTCCTCTGAGTGCTGTGCTGGAGGCTGCACTGTCAACATGCTTTGGATGGTTGAGTTGTTCATTTGACCAGATCTGTTTTTTAGAGCTATTCTCACGTCCTGCCCTGGTGTGTACCTGACCTGCTCATCAGTGCCCCTGGTGGTGCTAATGCCATGGCCTTCTCTCTGTCCCCACAACCTGCCCAAAACTACTTCTGGTGGTTCTGAAAATCTAGGTGCACGGAGCTTCACTTCTCTGGGTATGGGGGGTAGTCCATTCTGTTATTGGTGACTGTGGATCAGCAGGGTTGGTTGGCAGGGTGGGGGTCCCCTCTCTCCTGCTGCTCTGGGCATACCACCCCTGGAGCTGCAGGACAGACGTAGAGAGGGCCAAGATGGAAGAAGACAACCTTCTCTGCTCTGGGAAGTGCACTCTTTGTCAAGGCTGAGGAAGTAATTGTGTTCTTTGCTAGAATCTCATCATCTCCCCGGGCTCCAGTTTCCTTATCTATAAAACAGGGAGATTAGATAGATGCCCTTTGACTTGTTTCCTGACCTCCTGCTCAAGAGTCCAGGAGGCAGCCTGGGCACAGGGAAGGGAGGCACATGGGTAGGGAGAGTTGACAGGAAGGCTATGTATAGGCCAGGATGGTCCTCAAGTCACAAGAATCAGAGTAATTGAGGGAAGCAGAGTGAGCCTCAGCTGCTCCTTCTAGATGGAACATGAGCTCTCCAGTTTTCCATGGTCTCCTCCACAGGTTCCACCCTCCCCAGACACCCCCTCCCCACCATGCCTCCTTTGTTCCATCTGGCCTCCATGGTTGGGGCTATACAGCTGATTCTCTGGCTCCAATTTCCTCCCTGATGTCCTTGCCATTCCCTCTCCCAGCTTCCTCATGGTCTGACTCTGGGAACTTTTCCAAGCCCTCTGAATCATAATGGCTACCTACACTTGTTGAGCAACTTACATCTGTTTTGTCTGGTACTGAACTAAGATTTTCCGTACTTTATTTCATGGGGTCCTTATGAAATACCCTCTCCCCATCTTTGCATGGCTGGTTTGTTTCCATCATCGGCTATCAGCTCATTTGTTTCTTCTAATGTTTCACCACCCCCCTTCCCCCATCAATTTCCCTTATACTATCCTGTTTTATTTTCTTTGTAGCATTTCTTATGGAATTTATCCTACACATTTCTTTATTGCTTATCACTCTTCCCTAGGATGTAAACCCCCCAAGAGCAGTGACCACGAATGTTTTGCTCACCACTGCCCCCCCCCCCCCCCCAGCATCTAGAAGAGCACCTGGCATATACTAGGCATTCGTCAACATTTGTTCAATGACTCAATGCCATCATCACTATTTCAAATATGAGAAAATTGAAGCAGAGAGAGGCTGAGTAACTTGCAGTTAATACAATAGCAGAGCTGGGGTTCAAACCCAAGCTGCCTGTCTCCCAAACAGACACCCTAATCCTGATGCATTACTGGCCTCATAGTGCTGTGACCTTTCCCTGTCAGATTTCTTCTTCCGGACTAAAATGAGCCAGATTACTTTTCTGCTCGGCATGCTACCTAATTGGTGCTGGGCCTTATTTTTCTTAACATGGAACACTATCTCCCTGAGCTGTGCCTCTCATCTCTCCCTGCCCCCCTCTGTGTAAATAGTCCCTGGCAAGGCCGAGCGGTTTTGCCATGGGCCTGGAAAGGGCAGGAACCAACACCATGTCTATCTCTCCAGAAACCTTTCAAGAGGGCTTCAAATTTGCCATCATGTTGGGTCTTCCCTCCTTAGATATGGTGGTGCTGAAGATGAATATGAAAAGATAGGCATTTGAGTCCTTGAAAAATAGAGAAGAAAAGAGTGAAAATCCAGAGCCCATTTCTCTTGGTCGTTTTTAGAGGAAAATGTAAAAATAGAAAAACTTGTTCTGCTAAAGAGCTATTTAAGGACAAAAGTACAACAGGATCACGTATAGAATTGGGTAAGGGAGGCAACCACAGAACATGGAAGCCCGTCCCAGTTCTGGGAAGAATCAAAGGAAAGGGCTGTGTGTAGTTCTGTCCTTTCTCACGTTTGGTATTTCTGGCATATAAATAAAGAGGGGGTTAGAAGGGAAGAGATGGGAATAAGGAAAGAATGCAGGCTCCCAAAAGATACTGAAATGAGATTTATGAAATCCTGACTGCAACCCCAGAAGTGTTTGTGCCTCAGAAAATCCTAGACCTATCCCAGTACAGCGGGATCCATCGCTGGGACCTCAGAACCGACGTGGGAAGGAAGCTCCATATTTCTTGGGCACCTCCCACCATGCCTTCTACTTATGAGTCCTCTGTCCCCGACACATTCAGGCCTGATACGTGCTTTACATGAGCCATGACTGAAACAGGCTTCTTTATTTAAAAATCCCATCCCCACTGAAACATGAAATCCCTTAAATAAGAGCAAATAAAATCCAAGGGAAGTCTGATTTAGAAATGGATACTCCCACGCATTTTTACCCCAATTTCTCTTTTGCTAAGAGAAATTTCTTTACAAAATAAAATCTCAAGAAGCTGTATGGTTTGAAAGCAAAATGAGCCATGGGATTGTTTTAACTGAAAGCCTGCCGGAGACAGTGGAGGCCTGGCCCATCACTTAACTCTTCGGTGTTGCTGCCTGAACTCAGCTTGGGCACAGGCTGTGAGCTCCTCAGTGCCCGTGGCTGGCAAAGGGTGTCTTTTAGACCCTGGGAGTGTAAACCGTGCACTGGAGGAGATTGGGTAGACACAGGAGGCACCCTAGAGAAAGATGATTCTCCAAAGAACTTCTTGGAACATTTTTCAAGCTCAGGGAAATACTCTCCACGGACAAGATGAAGGAATTGCAGGAAGCTGTTCTTTGTATCGTGGAACATGCCTGGGAGGACAGGGAGCCAGAGGATAAACTGGCATATCCTCCCAAAGTTTGCTCTTTAGGATTTGGGAAATTGACCTGCTTTTTGTTAAAATAAATATAAATGTATAGTATAGAGCAGAAGGCAAAATCACGTGGACTTTTAAGGTAAGAGACGTCTTCAAAAACAGGCACTGGGGCTTTGCCTCTCCCAGGGGTCACCAGCTTCCATGGCTTTATGCTCTTCTGCAGCTCGAGGCCACTGGCGTGTTTGAGAAGCGTTAACACAATGGACGACATTGGTGTCTCTGGGGAAAAAAAGCGTCTGTCAGAATGGGAACCGTTAATCGGCGTGGGCCAGAGGGGAAGGGGCTGGCAGCATCCAACCAGGGATTTTCCTGGTGTGAGGGTGGTGCCCCAGTCTTTCCCAGGCTACAGCCATCAAGTATTTAAACTACATATGTATTTATTTTTTTCTTCAAAAAACTGCCTTTGTTCTGACTTCTTTTTTTTTTTTTTAAATTTTTTTTTTTTTTTACATTTATTTATTTTTGAGACAGAGAGAGACAGAGCATGAACGGGGGAGGGTCAGAGAGAGAGGGAGACACAGAATCTGAAACAGGCTCCAGGCTCTGAGCTGTCAGCACAGAGCCCGACGCGGGGCTCGAACTCACGGACCACGAGATCATGACCTGAGCCGGAGTCAGCCGCCCAACCGACTGAGCCACCCAGGCGCCCCTGTTCTGACTTCTTACTCTCCCAGCAGCCTCCTGTTGTAATTTGGTCGTCCATGTCATTTTCCTGCAGGGATAGCAGTGACGGCGTCTGGTTTTCTTGGCAGTTACATTTCTCACTGTAAATCAGTGGTTTCAACCAGGGACATTTCTGGCAACATTTGGCAATAACTGGAGACATTTTTGGTTGTCACGATGGGGGGAGGGATGTGATACTGGCATCTGGTGAGTAGAGGCCAGGGAGGCTGTGAAACATCTCACAATACCCCCATCACAGGCCGGCCCAAATGTCAATAGGTTGATAGCGCAGAGGTTGAGAAACCCTGCTGTAAATGATAAATGGTTATCTCTCCCTCCATCTCTTGCAAGCTTAGCTTGAATTGAATTCAAGTTAGCTTGAATTCGCTGCTGAGACACTAAACAACTCTCGTGTCTCTTAGCCTGTCAGGCTGGAGACCGACACCTGGACTCTGCCACGACTCACCAGTTAGAGCTCTGGGCCTCTCCCTTGTCTCCCTTGACTTAAAAGTTCTTTCAACTGCCTGTTTTAAAGTACTTTTATTTTTCTGTCACTTCCAAAAAATTTAGTGAGTGAAATGTGAACACACGTTGCAAACTTCCAGACCACAGGTAGGCAACCACTGTCTCTTATACATTTGCATTCCCACAATGCAGAAAAAATTTTAAAACATTCATAAGATCACACTCTGTTCTATTATGAAACTTGCATCCTTCATTTATCCTTGTGTCTATGACTAGATGAAGAGATTCGCTGCCTTCTTTCTAACTTTGCACATGGTGGTATTCTGTAGTATGGATACATTCAGCTGATCTCACCATTTCTTGATGGATGGGCATTTTGGTTGTTTACAGTTTTCTGCTACTGTACACATCTGTGTGAGCATTTTGTCCATACGTTTTTGTGCAAGGACGCATTTACTCATATGTCCTTGTGGAGTCGCACATTGAGGCTTTGAATTCCTTCCAGCTGCCCCCTACAGGAGTTTAAGCTGGGTCACCACTCGTTCAGTGGTGAACGAGTGCGTCTCTGTCCTCACATCCTCAGCCTCACTGGATTTTCTCCGCCTTCAGGAATTTTGCCAATCTGACGAGTGAAAAATGGAAGCATGAGGTTGCTATTTCAATGGTAACCAGGAAGCTTTCCTACGCATAGGACCATTTGCATGCCTCATTCAGAAGCCCTCAGTTCATGAGAAAGAATAGGACTCACTTGTCCGGTTAGACTGCCAGGGATCTAGGTGTTAGGAAGACTAAAAATGTCCGTTGGTTGTCTGACTCCTAAAATAGCCTGGCTCTAGGGAGGCAGGGGCAGGGAAAGGATTTCTGTCTGTGTCTGGACCCTGGGCTCTGCCTCAGCCTTGATCTGGCTGGAGTAGGATGACACATGGGAAGAATTGAGGGGAGACTTTAGGGTCCCAAACCTCTGGACAAGTGGAAGCAGCTTCAAATTCCCTGCCTTCCAGAACATCCCTCCCCATCGAGGAAGAGCTCACACCTGTGATTGGTTCTACTTTCTGCGGTCTTGGGTGATTGCCCTTTACCTGCTTCTCCACTCACTGCATTTGTGTTGGGTTGTAGTCAGCCATCGACATTTTTGTCCCTGATCTTGATCAGAAGCCCTTGGAGTTATTCATCTCTCTGTCTCAAGGCCTCACACCATGTCTTGTGGTACTTGTAGCTGCTCCATAGCTATTAGCGGGATGGGTGTTTTTCTCTCTCCACCTACAACCTCTTTGACTAGAGGTTCTCAGAGTCACTGGTTTTGTTTTGTTTTTTGAAAGCATACAGATCTTGATTAAAAAGACAGCATTAGCTGTCTGAAAATAGACACCTATAGGGGTTTTACAAACACCCTCAGAGAAAAAAATGTATCGGAAAGGATGGTTGTGTGTGTGTGTGTGTGTGTGTGTGTGTGTGTGTGCATATTCATGTGTATGCATGTATCCATGTACACATGTGTATGGACATTTGCACACATGGATAGATAGATTTATCTATAAATACATTAAGTTTTGGCCTTTTAATATTTCTATTATAGTAATAGTACATATTCTCTGATTTAAGAATTCAAGTAGTATAGTAGGGTGTATGGAAAATTAAAAAGCTTTCTGTTCTCCTCCCAACCCACCACTCCATTTCCTAGAGGGACACGTTACCCCACCTCCTGATACGAATTTTTACAAATTAATGTTATGGCTACAACCATAAACCTATATGTTATTATACTCTTATTTTTTTAAGTTTTCTTTCTTTATTTTGAGAGAGACAGAGACAATGTGAGTGGGGAAGGAGCAGAGAGGGAGAGAGAGAGAATCCAAAGCAGACTCCTCTCTGCCTGTGTAGAGCCTGATGTGGGGCTCCATCTCACAAAGTGTGAGATCATGACCTGAGCCAAAACCAAGAGTCAGACACTTAACCAACTGAGCCACCCAGGCACCCCTATACCTTTATTCTTTGATCTGTCAATATTATTTTATCAACTGGACAATATCTTGTGGCATCTTAACAATTGTAGCTGAAATTTAGCACAGTTATATGACCTACTTCTCTTTCTTTCTTTCTTTCTTTCTTTCTTTCTTTCTTTCTTTCTTTCTTTCTTCTTCCTTCCTTCCTTCCTTCCTTCCTTCCTTCCTTCCTTCCTTCCTTCTTTTCTTTTCTTTCTTTTGAGACAAAGAGAACATGAGCAGGGGAGGGGCAGATAGAGAGGGAGACACAGAATCCCAAATAGGCTACATGCCTTCAGTGTGCAGAGCCTCATGTGGGGCTCGAACTCACGAATCGTGAGATCATTACCTGAGCCAAAATCAAGAGTCAGATGCTTAACTGACTGAGCCACCCAGATGCCCCATACTTCCTACTACTTCTATTTTTTTCTCCTTTCCCTGCCACAATTTTTTTTTCAGAGACACTTCTTGATGGTTGCCATCCACACCACAGCCAGACTCAGGAAGACAACTCTCTGAAAGCAGGGAAATTCCTGGCAGGCCAGATCATTAGGTAGAAATTTTACTGGGTTCCCATTTCCCTCTTCCCAAGAAGAGTAGTTTTTGCTTGATATATTGTACTTCTGGTGGAAGATGATCTAACCCAAAATGTCTTCTTCATCGGACTGTTGACAACAAATCAAATTCCACCCTTAGGCATGCAAGCTCTCAGCTTCATTGAAATAATTTTCCTTTATTTATATACTATCATTCATTTGCCCATGTAACCAGCTCCTACTAATGATATACTCTGCTTCCCCTCCATAGGTTTTCTAAAATATAAAAATATTTTAAGAGAGGGAGGTTTGGCACTTTAAAAAGTTTCTAAAAAAAAAAAAAGCAACCTAAAAGTACTGATCAAGAATCACATTAGAGGGACAGCTGGGTGCCTCAGTCAGTTAAGGGTCCGACTTCGGCACAGGACATGATCTCATGGTTCATGAGTTCGAGGCCCACGTCGGGCTCTGCGCTGACAACTCAGAGCCTGGAGCCTGCTTTGGGTTCTGTGTCTCCCTCTCTCTCTGACCCTCCCCCGCTCTCTCTCTCTCTCTCAAAGATGAAATAAACATTGAAAAATTTTTAAAAAGAAGATTCTACACTCAAGTTGAATAGATAAAAGCACCACGGTCGGAGACATGAAGGCATAAAGTTTTAGAGCGGTTAATTTTGGATCACAAGACAGAATTTAAAGATGCTGACAGATGTTCCAAAGTGGTTATTTGTTAGGGGTTATTGAGAATCATTTCTCCTTTGACGACACAGCCGGAGCTATGAGACAGAGCCATAGGTATAGCAAAGGGCGTATGCAGGGTGCTCTGAGCAAGCTCTACCATTATTAGCGGAGTGATTTGGGGCAGGTTATTCAGCCTTTCTGTGCCTTGGTTCCCTGTGCATCCTTGTAAATATAAAGGAAATAATGAGTTTAACAACAGTGCTTGGCACAAAATAAGCTGCTATGTTTATTAATATTGTTATTGTTCTTATTACCTTTGAGGCAATTAACACCAACAGTCTATTTTATGTAAGATTCAGAACAGCCTGGAGTAGATCCGAGAATTAGTTGAACTTGGCTGTATAGTAATATAGTGATAGGGTATTTAAGTTACTTCTCTGAGCTTTGTTCTAACATTTATTATGTTGTTGCAAGAAGAAGCTGAGATTAATAAAAAGGATGCATTATTCCATGAATGGACAGCAGCTCTATATTTGGTTAGAAAGTGTATTAATTCAGAGATAGGATGCACATCCCTATTTCTCAGTGTTAGAGGTGTCAAGATGCTGGATGTATTAACAAATGCACCTATAGTGACTACTCAGAACTCAGAGAGTCTGAGTGGAATTAATGAGTCTTGGAAAGTCATGGGTTGTCATCCCAAACTTTTCAAGTGGTGGATGACCCAAACACATCCCATATATCCTATTCATTGAACATGAATTACTTTGTCACATTCTTTCAGATACATACCCACCTGAGAGAGTAGCTCTGTAGAAGCATCACCCATGGGTCAGGTGTGATGGATCCAGCCTAGGACTCTGTGGAGAGGTTGGCAGAGGTGGGTGGGGGGAGTTGGAGTAAGAGAAAGGAACTAGAACTGGGGAGGGTGGGAGAGAAGAAGGAGATAGCATTCCTGGGACCTTTATTTTTAATCTCATCTGAGGAGGAAGGAGGCAGATGGAATGTAAAATGATTGGAGCAGAAAGTAAGGTTTCTTTAGACTCAGAAGTAACCAGAAAACCTGTGAACTCAAAACTAAGATATGACAGTTCCTATACAAGTTGGCCTCAGATAATTTAAATTTTTGCTCTTACATTTTACTGTTGTTTTTCCTTTTTAATTGATCATCAAATTAAAGTTGACTCATTATAGAAAACTATAGAAAAGTTACTAAAAGGAAAAAATTTATAACCTTACCATGTAGACAAGCCTTGCAAACTCTCTGATAGTTTGTTTCCAGCTTCTGTTCTAATATAAATATTTTTTATCTGTTTGTGATTACTTTTTTTGCATAACATTATGTCACTGCATTTTCCTATAGCTTTATGATCTCTTTGTGAACATTATTTTTAATGGCTGCCTAATATTCCATCGTATCAATGAGACATGTTTTACTCAGTTATTTCCTTAGTGTTGAACCTCAAGTTGCTTCCAATTTTTTCCTGGTTATAAATAACATTAACATGGATATTTTTATACATAAATTGTTGTCCCTATTTCCCATTGCTTGCTTAAAAAGATGCTTAGAGTAGAATTACTGGGTCAAAGGGAATCCAGAGTAATTTTCAGAAAACTTATACCAATTTGTGCTCTCAGCTGGTTTTTATAAAGCATGGGAATTTTACAGGCTCTATTTATGTGTCTCCTCAGATTCTCAGCTCCCAACTGCATCTCTCCTTCCAAAATCACTCAAACCCTGCTCCTTTCTTCCCTTGCTTTCCCTGCCCTGCCTGGGAGACATTTCGGAGTCATTGTCCTCCTACAACATAAAGCTTGGCTCCTACTGATTTCTTAAAGCTTGGGATTATGGTGTATTTTCTCACATTCCCTAAGGACCTCCAGATGTAGCCAGTGAAGAAGGAGGGAGGGTTCTCATGCTAAAACAACAGTAACAACAAATTCACAAAACCCTGAAGCTTGTATACCTATAGTTGTCCTCATTTTGCAAACTTTCTCTCCTTACTTTCAAGTTCATCTGAGAAGTAGTCAAAGGTCACAAAAGAATGAGAATGCTGTCTTTCCTCCCTTCCATACTTCTTTCCCTCTCTCCTTCCTTCTTTTCCTTCCTTTTTTCATTTATTCATTCACACACTGATTATCTATTAGATGCTGCGTACCCTGCTGGATGCTGAGGTTAAGAGACAGATGAGAACAGATGTCACTCAGAGTTCCTAGTTATAGCCCAGAATCTGACTTGAGCTAAACTTATTTATAAAAGGAATGTGTCAGAAGGATACTGGTCACTTCTCAGAGTTGATGGGGAGCTGGAGAGCAGGGTTGGGCACCAGGCAGGGACCAAGGAAGCCAGGCTGCTAAGAACACAGCCAAGGGCTCACTAGAGACAGTCTGCTGGTTAGGACTCACTGCCAGCACCACTCTGCTGGGCAGCTGACACCAATGTCTGGAGTGTGAATAAACTCTGAGTGAGCCTGGCCCTTTGTTTTCCTCCCTCTGATTGGGTGAGGCCAGGTCATGTGGTTATAACTTCAAGGGAGGGTCTGTCTGGCTCTCTTGGCTTTTGCAGGGGGAGTCAAAGGCCCTGCCTTTCACCAATTCTCGCTCAATGGAGGATCTTCCCAAAATAACAAGGGAGTATTCAGATTCTGGAAATTACCTCCTTCTTCCCCCTCCACACACACACACAGATAGGTGTCAATATCTCAGGTCTTTGCCATCATATGACTTGTTGTTTAGTTGGAGAAGCAGAAAAGTAAATCGATGACTGTAATACAACAGGAATGATGGGTGCCACATTCCTCAATCCAGGTGGGGAAAGAGAAAACTGAACAGGTAAGAGATAATAAGGAGATAGGACTTGGAGATTCATTGAAAGTGGGAAGCAATGGAGAGCAAAGGAAAATAGATATGACACCCAGATTTTGGGATTAAGTAAGGGAATGGACAGTGGAGTGAATCAGCAAAATGGAGAACACAGGTTTTGAGGGGAAGATTGAGTGTTTGGTTTTATACTTTCTGAGTCCAAGAAAGCCCAAGTGAAAATGTCTAAAGGCCGCTGGAGGCAGGTTTATTTATTGATTCAACAGATATTTATTAATCACCGTTATGTTCCAGTCACTATTTCAGGGACTGGAGATGCAGCAGAGAACAAGAGGTAACCATTCTTGCTCCACGGAGCTTACATTTTGGGGGAGCTCAGGTCAGCAGCACAGGAGAACAGAAGAGCTGGATGTCTAGATTTGGGGTTCGTCCACACAGGGGTGGTAATGGACATGTGGGCATGAGTGGGACAGCCATCCATGTATAATGTAGAATGTAGGATGTAGAACGGAAGAGAAGAGGGCCTTGGACAGAACATGGGACACGTAGGACTTAGGGAGGACGAAGAAACAACAAAGGAGTATGAGAAGGGGCCAGCATCTTCCATCTGTGGCCTCTCTAGTTCTGAAAGCTGTGGCTGGGATCTGCTTGAAATATCTTAAAGGAGAGACGTGCAAGGGTCCTGGTGCTTCTGGACAATAGATGGTGTGGGGCAGACTCTTGTGAGTTGCTGTGGTCCTTGCATGGATTTCAATATCAGCCTGTTCCCGCTCTCCCTCCCTCCTCCTTTTCCCCAAACTGTGTTTTGCAGAGACAGTCTCCTCATCTCTTCAGCAGCAGATGCTCTGATCTTTAGCAACACCTCATCAATCATGAGCAAAAACCCACTTCCTGCCTCAGGGATCACAGTTTTATAATGTGGCAAGTAGCTGGGGAGGTCCCAACAGAAGATGGCAAACCTCGTGGAATGTGAAGCTGTCTTTATAACCTCCCATTTTGGATTTCCTCTTGGCTGCATTCATATCAACTTATCTCTCTCCATACCCCCAGAGTACTTGGTGTACCAGTTCTGGAACTACTGGTATTTATTGCTGTGCTGAGGAGTCCCATTGCATAAGTTCTCCTGAAAGAGGACATTGTCCTGATCACTTTGACATCCCTGCCCTGGGGAGCTGCAGACTGAAAATGGACCTAACCTTCCCCTCTGCTACCATTCAGACTTCTGGCATCTTAAAATTGGAAAGGTGTTTGGGGGTTGTATTAGTCAAGGCTCTCCAGAGAAATAGAACCAATAGGATGTGCGCGCGCACACACACACACACACACACACACACACACACACACACTTTTTTTTTTTTTAAACAATTGTCTCCTGCAATTGTGGAGGCCTGGTAAATCCAAAATGAATCTGCAGGGTAGGTTCGGCTGCAGGCAGGAGACCCAGAGATGAGGAGACCCAGTTCAAGTCCAAAGGTTGTCTGTTGGCAGAATTCCCTCTTGCCCAGGGTAAGTCAATCTTTGTCTATTCAGGCCTTCAGTGGATTGGATGAGGCCCATCTACATGGTGGAGGGCAATCTGTTTTATTTAAAGCCCACAGATTAAATGTCCAAAATCCCCTTACAGAAACATCCAGAAGAATGTTTCACCACATACCTGGGCAGTGTGACCAGCCAAATTGACACATGAAATTAACCATCATAGGAGTCATTGAGTCCAGCCCCCTCGCCTAATGGATGGGGAAACAGGGATCAGGGAGGTCCAGTGATGTGCTTGGAGTCAGGCAGCGATTCAGTGGAGGGGGCAGCACGGAAATGCAGGCCCCCTGGCTGCAGTCTTGCACGCCTGTACAGCACCACTCACTGGGGCATCTCCCCACTGGGGCTGAGGGGAAATAACAAGGAGATTGCTTGTTGCTTCGGCACCAAATAAAGGAAGTCTCACCACAGCGTTATTCAAACGTGTTAGACTGGCTTGTTTATAGAGTTGCAGCGTGTGTTTTACAGGAGAGCTCTTTGGAAAGCTCAGTGTGTGTCTTTCGGGATCCGTCAGCTTGGTACCTCAGTCCAAATTCCAGGAAATTAAGTAACTGAAACCTGAGAGTGTTTTTCTGAAATGAATGCTTTTAATCAAGCCATAAATCGCCTCTGCAGTGTATATCCCATTGTCTCCCTTATTTTCAAGGGGAATTTTACAGTACAGTTTTGAGCCATATACCTTGATACATACCTGTTGGGTGATGAATAATGTAAAATCAGTCTTGACTTTCAGCCCAAGTTGGGAAGACAGGGTGTGATTCTCTACCACAGTCCTGACTCATCTTCTGAATGGTGAATCTAAGTTCTGCCTCTTTCTCCATGTAACCTACCAGACACCTGCTTCTTTACTAGAACCTGCCATTCCCCTCCCACTCTGGGAGCATACCAAGCCAGAAGGAGTGTAGTCCCTAAGTCATTGAAGGTGAGCGGACTGAGAAGTACAGGGTCTGTCTATGCCCTTGTGGAAGAGCTGAACTTAGAAGCAACAACAACTGTGTCATATAATGATAATAATAGCCACCTTTCATTGAGGAACTAATAGGTATCAGCCACTGTGCTAAGTATTTTCTATTTATATGTTCACAGGTTCCAATCTCTCCTTTGCCTTTATGGGCAATTGTGAAAATGGGTTCTCAGAATCAGGAGAAGTTTTTTCACTGAAGCAGAGCAGAATGCCCAGGACACAACCCAAAATGGTGTTAATACAACATATTAGAGATACGAATCATGGGTTGGCCAAGGGGGGCTGTAAATATGGTGTTGAACTGGAGGAATCTATGAGAAGCATTTTCTGAGCCATGCTGGGCTAAAGGCCCTTCATTTGTGAATTGTGTTGGCATCCTTTGTAGAAGAGACTTTCTGGAAAATAGTAGAGGGACTCAACTTTACTGTGTATGTCCTAATCCAAAGTAATACACTCATAAGTACCCAGAGATGTGGCTCCCTGCTCCAAGTCATGAAAAGAACAATCACAGGAGCTTGGAGTAAATGTAACAATAACTAATATTGTTGACTCAATTAGGGATGCTTTGGGTTGTGAGTGGTATTTGATCAACAGTGGATGAAATACTCAAGCATGTATTATCTCACTTAAGAACTCTGGAGGAAGGCATTCTGAGGTTGGTTTATCAGCTCTAGGGTCTCATCAAGAATCTAGGGTCATTTAACATTTTGCTTCTCTATCTTTAGCTTTTGAACATTGCCTTCATGTTTGCCACTTCATGGTCACAGGATGGCTACCACAGCTCCAGGCATGACGTCTGAATTCAAGGAAGAAGGATGAGAGATAGAGTATGTGTTTACATGTGTGGGGTGGGAGCACTTATGTGTATTATCTCATTGCTGTCCCCTTATAGGAAAGCAACGAATTTTCTGGAAGCTCCCAGAAGATGTCTTTTAATTTCTCATTGGCCAGAATTTGGCCATTGGTCAGATGAACATTCCCAGGCACGAGAGGGTCTGGGAAGGTGAATCTGGAAGAGAGGATTAGGATCATCATGACCATATCAGGTCAATTTTAATTCATAGCCTGGGGCAAGCACAGTGCTTTCTTGAACAAAACTGGGGTTTTTTTCCCCACAAGGAAGGGGAGTGTCTGTGTGGAGATATCTTCCATAATAATAGTTAGAATCATTTCATTAAATCCTCACAATAATCTTTGTGTTAGTGATTACTGCTATCCCCATTTCACTGCAAGGAAGCTGAGAGTTAAAAGGTGATGATTTGTCTGCGGTCACACAGGATATCAGGGTGTCCTTATGGGGTGTCTTCATGTCCTTCAGGGCCAGCCTCTATACTTCCTCTGCACTCCTCTTAGTGCCTATGTAGCTTGGCAAGCACTCACTCAAAGCTTGCTGGTTGAATAATGGAATGATGGCACATCCACTTAAATTAGAGGGTCATGCATTAGGATCATATACTGGGAATATGGGATCATCAGACTTTTGTTTCACTGGAGAGAGAAGTTGCTTCCCTTGAGGAAGATCCCCTGGACTTCAGAGAAATAACTAGATAAGGATCTTCCTTGGGAAGGGGTTTCTGACCATACACAGAGCTCTGAGAGAGGCTTCTAGATCCTGAGGCCATTCTGTATTTGCTGCTGCTGACTTCCTCAATGGTCCCCATGGTGTGAGGGGTACAATTTCCTGGTGTGATCCACAACTCTGGAGAGTCTCTGTTTCATTTGAGGGAAACTGTCCTGCAGTAGACAAGTTGACTTCCTCTGGGTCCTTCCTGAGAAGAGAATTAGAATAAATCAGAATGAGAACCAACTTTTCAAGAAGAGTATTTTATTGGGCACAAAGCATAGATGTTGGCAGCAGAAAGATCTTGATCAAATTAAGGTTGTCCAAGTATAGAACAGAATGTCAATGAGATTGAGATCTCCTTATTACCCAAGCACTTAAACATTTAACCCATTATTCAGCAACCACCAACACCAACCAAATCAGCCAACAGTTATTGAATACTTATTCTAAGCGACTCTGTCTTTTACTGAATATTTATTTTGTGCTGGGCACCGTGTTATGCATTTTACATGAACTTTCTCACTTGATTCTTTACAGGATTCCAAGAAGTAGATACTATTGTTATAGATATTTTATAGATGAGAAGACGGAGGTTAAAAGAGGCCAAGAAAACTAGCCAAAGTCAGTTGGTGATGGAGATGGGGTTTGACGCCAGATTTCTTGTCATGGCTGTGTTGTTAATCAGCAGCACACGTGGTTCTCTGAAATGGACCCTTACATGGATAAGGATCGCATAAGATAGTGGTTCCCAGGCGTTTCTATGTCTTATCAGTTATTCTGTCAAACACCAGGAGCCTATCATGACAGATCCAAAAAGTCCAGTTTTCCCAAGGACTTTCATATCTTTATAGACATTAGAAAATATATTCAAAAGAAGATAAAATACTATGCCTTATTGAGGCAAACTCTATTGCTATGCTTTAAAACACAAATGAAAAGAATAATTGCATTGGTAGTTGAAAATGGTGATAACAGTGAATGTGAAGGTTGCTACTCTCTGTGCTCCCCTCCTTGTGCAGCTCAGAGCCCATGGTCTGCTGTGGCGGCCACCCCCTTGCACCTTCACCCCCTGTTAAATTCAGCTTATTAAGCTCCAGCTCTCCTCTGGTTCTTTACCTGCATCAAATAGCTGAACAAGCCTGGAGGAAAGCACTCAGTATGTTGACCAACCTCAACTTAAATTGGGGACCCTAATTTTTAAGAGGTCCCTCAGGCATCCATAGCCATTCTACTGTATTTCTCTGGTCACTTTCCATCCCATTCACCCAGAGGGCTATTTTGCCACTTCCCCCTCCAATCTCAAACACCCCCTTTCTCACTCTCTGAGAAAAGAGAACAATTGCAAGAGAACTTCCTCTTCCTTCCGTTACCAAACCTATGACCTCCTGGCCATTGTCCCCATGTGCTCTGCCTTTGCTCCCTATGGTCCTTGCTTCTTGGCCCAGGTGCAGCCTTGCAGTCATGCATTGACACCTGCTCCCGTCACCTTCTCCAGAATGTAGCCTTTCCAATCATTTTCTCTTCCTGCTAGATCACCACATTTCTCTCTCCCTTCCAGATGATTTCCTTCACCATATATATACACCATAACATATACCATCTTAAAAAAGAAAAAAACTCTCCCTTGATTCATCATCTGTCTCCTGCTACATTTCTATTCTTCCCTGAACAAAAATCATGGGAATAGGTGTTTACCTCCACTGGCTCCATTTCTGCTCTTCCCATTCTCCTTTTTCCTCCATGGGGAAGATAGGCTATTGCCAAGTAAAAGGTGAATGATCATGATGCTTTAATATAGTGAGAAAAACTACAGAGGAATAGAAGTGATGATCTTGGGCTAGTTTAGCCTGAGTGGTTCCAGAGGTCTCATGAGGCAGTGACTTCTGACTGTGTCCCAGCCAGTGATGGCATAGGATGTGGCCAGTCATAACCATGCTTAAGACAGGTTTTTAATTGCTCTTCCTCATTTCTTTTTTAAATGGTAAGAATAGCATGCATGAGTCCTTAAAATCTATATACGACATACACACACATGCACAAACAATTCAAATAATAATAATATAAAGCCACCCTTTATGTAACCAAAGGCCAGGTAAAAAAATAAGACATTGCCAGCATCTCTGAGTCACCCCATACATTTGCAATATACTCCTTCCCTTCTAGGGCTGATAGCTATCTGGTTTTTTTTTTTTAATATAATAACTTCCTTGGTTTTCTTTCTGAGTTATATCACTTAGGCATGAACCCTTTAAACAATACGGTTTGGTTTTTCCTGTTTTAAAACTTTCTATGAGTTGAGTTGCATTCTTTTTATCTCATTTATTTTTATTTTATTTTATCTTTTTAATGTTTATTTATTCTTGAAGGAGAGAGAGACAGAGCATGAGCAGGCGATGGTCAGAAAGAGAGGGAGACACAGAATCCCAAGCAGGCTCCAGGCTCTGAGCTATCAGCACAGAGCCCAATGTGGGGCTCAAACTCACAAGCCATGAGATCATGACCTGAGCCGAAGTCAGACACTTAACCAACTGAGTCACTCAGGCACCCCTGTATCTTATTTATTTTAAATGTTTAGCATTATGATCATGGTGTTTTTCCGTGTTGTCTCTGATAGTCTATTCATTTTCATTGCTGCCCATTATCCCATTGTATCAATATACTCCAGTCTGTTATCTATTCTACTATTGATGAACACTGGGTTGTTTTCAGTTTGGAGCCATTATGAACATTCTTATATATGTTTTGTGGTACATGTGTACTACATTTCCTCTGTGGTAGATCTTAGAAATGAAATTGCTGGATTATGTGTTATGAGAATCCACAGCTTAGCTAGTAGTGTTAACTTTCCCCCATTCTTTCTGTCTTGAAACTACTCTTTTAAGAGTATTTTCTATCTTTTTTTAAATGTTTATTTATTTATTTTGAGAGAGAGAGTGAGCATGAGTGGGGGATGGTGAGAGAGAGAGAGAGAGAGAGAGAGAGAGAGAGAGAGAGAGAGAGAGATCCCAAGCATGGAGTACCATGCAGGGCTCCATCTCACGACCACGAGATCGTGACCTGAGCTGAAATCAAGAATTGGCAGCTTAACCAACTGAGCCACCCAAGTGCCCCTAGAGTATTTTCAATCTTAAAACACTCTCTTCAGGGTCACCAGCTGCCTCCACATTGCCAAATCTATTCTGAGTCTTCATCTTGACCTATTAGCAGCTTTTGACACAAACACATCCTTCACCTGGACTCCGGATGATTCTTTTGCCTATTTGCTGGACTCATGTCCTGCTCCCAACCTGTAAAGTCTCACGTGGGAATGCCAGGCTAGTATTGTCCAGTCTTCCAATTATTCCAGGAAGCTAGAAGCCTTATATTTGAGTGAAATTTCTTAATTTTTAATGTTGGAAATGAATTTACAAAATTTTAAAAACACTACCCAGGTCAAACAAAATGTATCTGTTGGCCAAGGACCTCTTTGAAATGATTGGAAGAAGGAGACAGAGAAGAAGTGGTCAGACAGGTAAGAGGAGAACCAGGAGATTTTAGTGTCATTAAAATCAAGGGAATGGAGAGTTTCTAGGAGGAGGCTATGAGCACGAGTCAAATATGAGAGGGAAGTTGAGTCAGCTAAGGTCTAAAGATTTACCAGTGGATCTCTTTTTTAGGGGGACACTGGGGATTGAAGAAAGAATGGATTCAGTGGCATTTGGGGCATGCACAATCCAAACTGCAGTGTGTTTAGGGGTAAATGGGTATCAAGGTAAGGAAGACATCAAAATGTCTGTATCAGGATGTTTTCAGCTATAAACAATAGAGAACCTTACTTAAAGTGCCTTTAAAAATTAGGGATACTTATTAACTCCTATAACAAAAGTCCTAAAAAAGGGGCCATTTCTGGATTGGTTAATTCTATGGCTCCATATTATTATTGTCGACCCAGATTTTGCCTGTCTTTTGGCTTTGCTACCCTTAGTGCATATCACTCAATCCAACTGACATCCACGTTACAAGATGGACACCACTTTCAGAAAACACATCCATATACACCAATAGTCAGAATCAGAAATCCAGTGTCTCTTCCTCTTCTCTTCCTTCCCGTGTGTCTTTCTAGGAGCTAAGATATTTTTTTCCATAAGTTACTTCTCCCTATATCTCATTGGTCAGAATTATGGCATGTGCCCATGGCTAAACCAAGACTGGCAAGGGCAGTAAGATCCCCCTGACATGCTTGGACCAATCCTGACTCCTAGCTTGGGCCTGCCCCCCGCCCCTGGCCATCTGGGGGCAGATACCTGGAAATCAGCTACTGTGTTCAGGGAAGGGGAACATGGCTACTGTGTAGATGAGTCCTCTTAAGGTCCTCATAGGACCTTCAGGAGGCAGTGCCATATTCCAAGGGAATGATTTTCACAGCACTTGCTGAACTTGGGGAAGAGCTACTTTGAAGTCGGAATACGTTTTAGTTCCTTCAGCTCACAGCATTTGTTATGGTAGGGTGGCCTCCCCCACCTTTTCATCAGGCTAATTCTGGGAGAACTTAGCATAAGCAAATAGCCCATTTTATTTTATTTAAAAATTGGCTTTTAAAGTCCATACTCACATGTGTTTTATCCCTTTGAATTGTCTGTGGATGGTGGTGGTCTGATCGAAATGTTCTTCCTAGTGATTCAGTCTTGGTTGGTGGGGGTGGGGGTGGGGAGAATGATATGTCTACCACGGGGAAGGTCAAATCCAGCCAAGTCAGATGTATTTGTTCCTTTCCAAACTCACAAAGGGAAGTGAAAAGCTAGGGACAATTATTTCAGGAGAACCAGTCTCTGAATCCTAGTTCACAAGGAAGAGAAATCCCTTATTTATTTATTTTTAAAGACTGAATTGGTCCCAGGTGTTTTCCACATTTTTGAAACTCACTAAATAATTTCTCTGCTGCTGACAGAGCCACCCTGTCATTTTAGTTTAGAGGCTTCCTTACCTTCCTTAGATTTGGAACTGATCTCCAGTAGCAGTGATTTTTTTCTTTGCTCTCTGATTGGGGGTGTTTGTTTTAAAATTCACACCTATGAATCCCAGATCACCTGCACCCTGAACCCCAGGTTGGCTGTACTCTTAATCCCAGGTCAGCTGTACCCTGAACCCCAGATTATCTGTATTTAGCATCCCAGGTCACCTGTATTCTGGGACCACTTCCTGCCTCAACAGGAGGTTTAAAAGATTCTCTAGGCTCAAGCCTTAATGTAGCCCTTGGCCTTTGTCCATGTTGTTCCTCTGCCTAGAGTGTCTTTCCCCTTATTTGGAGGTGCTCTCCTATTCATCCTTTAAGGCCAAATGCATTTGCTTTTTGCACACTCTGCCAAGGCACCTGGCCCAGAGGGTGAGTGGCGCCTGAAATCTGGCCCATGTTCCTCTCACCAAGAGTTGACTCTGTGTCAACCCATAAGTAGGAGCCTCTTTTCTAATTTGTCTCCCTTTCCCAAATTTGTTCAGACCAGCTGAGGCCCTATAGATTGACCTCTGACATTGTCCCCCTGCACTGAGCCTTCCCTGACTGTCAGGCAGAGGATACTTCTCTTGCTCATTCCTGGATTGGAGTCTTTAGGAAGTTGAATGATTTGGCCTGTACTCCTGTGTCTGTCTTATTCATCATGACATTCCCAGCTCCTAAAATGTGGCCTGGACAGTAAGAGTTTGTTCTATATTTGAAACCTTTGTGTGCGTATGTCTGATTGCTGATGCTGGGACTCAGATGCCTGACTCCCTAAAATCCTGTCTGGTCATATCTTGGCCTGACTGTGACCCCCCATCTCCTCCTCTACTCTGGTATATATGCTTCCCTTCTCTGGAGACTCTGTTCTTGAGCTGCCATTAACCTGAGGACTTGAGTTCATACAGAGAAGCCCCCTTTGCCTGCAGACACTCAGGATATAGGATGAACATGACCTGGGACATCATAATGCAGATACATGATACAGGAAGCCTTCCCTTACTTCCTTCTTTGTTTTTCCATGAAACCAGTCTGGATCAGATATTTTTTTTCCTGGCCTCCATAGCACCTGGTGCTTATCTATTATAGTGTTTTATAACCATATATGTAATAGGCACAGACTTTTTTTTTTATTCAGATAGTAACTGATATATAACATTGTATTAGTTTAGGTGTACAGCATAATGATTCGATATTTGTATACATTATGAAATGATCACCACAATAAATGTAGTTAACATCCATCACCTTACATAATAGTTACACAGTTTTTTTGTTCCCTTGTGATGAGAACTTCTAAGCTCCACTCTGTTAGCAACTTTCAAATATGCAGCACAGTATTGTTAACGATAGTCGCCATGCTTTATGTTACATCTCCATGACTGATTTATTTTTTAAATTTGGAATGACTGCCCCCCTTTTTTGTTTCATGAAGAATCATTAGAGTTGTCCTCTTATTTATGTGAATGTAAAGCTAGCGGACACCCTTGGTCCAAAGAGCAGAGTGTAGGAGGACGCTTTAGCAAAAGCCGTCTTTTTACTAAGGCACAAAGTTCTGGGGGAAGAGGTGAGACACCTACTTGAGTAATGAGTGGGACCTTCAGGGAGGGAAGGGGCTGATATCTCAACTTCTAAAGTCTTGAGACTGGAAGTTAGGGAGCTCTCACAGAATAGACTGGGATTGCTCTGATCAAAGCTTGCAACAGAAAATGGAAGGGGCAATGTGGCTCTTGAAATAAAATTACCTCAAGCAAGGGGGCATCTAGGCTGGGCCTCCAGCTACATGCAGGATCTGAGGGTTGGTGTGGGAGAGAGGGACCAGCACTGTCTTCCAGCTGATGCTGGCAGGTTCTCTAGACCAAGCAACCTGGGCTAGCCCTGGGCCTAGGCTTTGGAGAATAGTGGCTTAGCAGAGGTATGGAAACCATAGAGAGGCACCTGCTCAGAGGGCAGTCTTGTGGGGTGGGCAGGATCCATGAGTGCAGTACTGTGACAGCAGACAGCACCATCTGTTCAGCTGTGTGGGCTCCGTGGTCCACAGCAACACCGGAAGGAGTGGGAAGTGGAGGGATGGCTTCAGTTCTTCTCTGCTTGATATGGGAAAGGATGGATTCTGCCTGCAAGATTCTGCCTCTTCCCCCCAACCTCTTTAGACTAAGTCATGTCCTGAAGGAGATACCACATTTTCTGCCAATATTGGCATGTGGGGGCTGAGTTACTAACTGGGAAAACAAAAGTACATGCGAGCATTTCACCACCCTAAGTTGATGAAACAAGTTGTACTGAATAGAGATGTACATATTTATAATTACCTGCATCGGTGTCTTCTTCCTCCACTAGGCTAAGACTTTGGGAAGGCAGGAATCATGTCATTCACATCTCTGAATCCCAGCACCCAGTATGGTTCTTGCCCCTCAGTAGGCACTAAATAAATGTTTGTAGGACTAAGAGTAATTAATAAATGTTAGCTTGAATTTTGCAGATTTAAAGCCAATGCATTGTAAGGCTGGGGAGAATAACAGGAGTGTGCCAGGTGCTTGTAGTGCCAGGCACTGTGTGCCGGGTGCTTGTAGGTCCTACGGAGGATAGAGAGGTGAACCAGCTTTAGTTCTTCTTGACGCAGACTCTCCCTACTAAAGTATGATAAGATCTATAGTAATAAATCAAATTAAATATTATGGAATACAACAGGGGCAATTTATTTCCACCTGGGACTTATGGAAGCCTCCAGGGTTATTTTGAATAGGGCATTATAGGATGAACCTAATTTCAACATGTGGTGAGGAAAGGCATTTCAGGCAAGAAAATGGCCAAGCAAAGACGTGAAGATATTATTATTCAGAGGTATTTAAAGTGTATCTAGGAAGAATGAAAGGCAGGTGGCAGAATGCTATAACCAGATAACTAATAGACCAGTTGGGAGAAAGACTGGAATATCTGTCAGGAAAAGAGGGTGTATCAGTCAAGATAGGCTAAGTTATGCTGTAGTAACAAACAACCCCAAATCTTAGTGGCTTATAATAACAAAGGTTTATTTCTCACCCATATTATATGTGTATCTACTGTGGATCACTTGGAGGCTTGGCATCCTGCCAACTCAGGATGCCAGAGAAGTCACCGATTTGGGTGTAGGTAATCAATGAGGCAGAAGGAAAGTGAACTTTGGAGAGTGTCATCTGGTAATGTCTCCTGGAATATGTCACTTCCGGTTGCAACTGCTTGTCTGGAACTGGTCAAATGACTCTACTGCCCACAAGGGGGCCAGGAAGTACATTCCTCATGAACCCAGAAGGTGGAGAGCCAAAAATATCCAGTAAGCAGCACTAATGTTTACCCTGGATTACAAGAGGGTAGGGTCATGGGCCTGAAATTCCTTCTCTGCCGGTGGGGTGGTAATGGTGGAAGGTTTGTGTGTGTTGAGAAGATACAGTGCGCAAGTGTATGTGAGGGGAAAGGGAGGCTTGTCTCCTTTTTTAATTTTTACTTTTTAAAGATTTTACAGTTTCTTACTATGTTATATTTTTGTACCAATGCTAAGCAATACACCTGACTTCAATTTCCTCATCGTGGCCATTCCTCATCTGAACTTACACAATATTTTCAGCTTTCCCTCCCTCCCTCCTTTCTTACTTTCTTCTCTCCCTTCTTTTCTTCCTTCCTTCGATTATTTATTTCAAACAAACCTTTTATTTTGGCATAATTTTAGATTTATAGGAAAGTTGCAAAGATAGTACAGAGAATCCCCATGTACCTCTTACCCAGTTTCAGTTTCCCCTAATGTTGTCATCTTACAATTCTGTGGTACTTCTTTAGGTTTTAGGTTTTAAACCCACCAAGGACTACATCTTGCACGATCTATTATTTCCCTGTGTCTCTCAGAAAACTGTGGCTGTTGGTGGTCCTAACTTGAAGGTTAAGCATGTCTTCTGTTGACTGCAGACATGTCTAGGCTTGTCCAGAGGCCAGTAAGGCCCGTCTTCCATGGGTCGGTGAATAGGAGGGATTGGGGGGCCCTTTGGGAATGAGAGAGAGGGAGATGGAGGTGGCCAAACAGTTGACTCAAAGGCCACGGGTTGGTGTTGGAAGGAAGGAGGCTTCTGAGCTCAGCAGGAAGTATGTGGTTCAAGAGCTTTCTCTCTCTCCTGGCTCTTTGACCAGGGGGAGGGAGATTGTTATATGACAGAGTCAGAATCTGACCCTGTGAAAAGCAGTGAGCACAAAGACTGTGAAGCAGAACTCAGTGGGGCACGGAAGTGGTGTGGGTGAGAGAACGCTATGCATCTGAGAATCAACAGGAGGAGAGTGGCCTGAACAGAGGGCCAGACCAGCCTGCATCTGGATGGAGAAGGAGTTTCAGGGCCATTACTTTGTCAGGAGACAGACCCCATAGGAGAGCCCAGAAGACAATGTTCTCTAGCTCACATGAGCACATTCTTGAGGGCAGTCTGGGAAAGAGCTGGGTGGAGGTGGCAGTTTCAAGGAGTCACAAATTTCCCCCCAAATTTTGTGTTACTGTTGTCGTCATTGGAACCCTGTTGCACTCTCAAGGCAGATTGGCTGGGCAAATATGAGTGACATGCATGTTGGAGTCTGGATGTTTGGTAATATTGTTGACTCACTGCCCATTACCCTTTCACGTAAGGGAAAGTCCCCAGAGGCCAGGGCCCAAAGAGGTGAGTGTTTCCTTAGCCTGTGCTCCTCAAAGATATAAGTCACTCACTTGAGACAGTTGGGCACCAACTGGAGGCCAGTAATACACACCAATGGTCTGACCCCAATGCTCTCTGACTGAGAAGAAGGGCTTTCATGTGGGAAGGGAACACCAGGCCCACCCAAAGGAGGAGCTCAGGAGGTGGGGAGGTTTGGTGAACACCACCCTCAGGAATGAAAACAGAGATCCAGAGTTTCCAGGGACTTTCAGGGACTATCCCAGGGAGGAGTCAAAATTGGGTGAAATTTTGTATATTTTAGAAGATTATCTGTATTGTTGTCTGTTGCTTAGTGAAGCTGTGGGTTTGTCTTTGGGAGCAGCAAGGGGTTGGGACACAAACCCATTCTCAGGAGAAGGTAAATGTGTAGGGTTAGCTGTGGCACAGCAGTGTGAAAGAAAGAAGTTACTATCTGAATAAAAAAAAGTCTGTGCCTATTACATATATGGTTATAAAAAACCAGGTGCTATGGAGCCCAGAAGAATGTGGCTATTGAAATTAGCTATGACCATTTATTGTTTACTGTCTGTCGGCCACTATGCAGTTGGAAAGTGCTTCACATGTGTTACCTAACAATGCTAGGAGGTGGATATTGATATTTTCTCATTTGGTTGATATAGGAACTGAGGTTTGGAGAAAACATTGAGTCACTTGTTTAAGGTCACACAGCTCATAGATATTGGAGTGAGAATTTAAATCCAGCCCATGGTACATAATGTTTAGCAGCTGTTTGACTCTCCTGCAGGATACCAAGTCTTGGGCTCAGCGAGGTCAACTCCCTCCTGATAGTTCTGGCTGAATGGATCAACTGAACTTTCAGCCATTTGACACATTTAATTGATCCTGAGGCTCTGCTACATGCTGTGGGGCCCCCACAGGGTACGAAGAATTACTTTCTCTCAGATACAGGGTAATTAAGGAAATAACTCATTTGCAAGAAACTGTAATAACTCACATGGGATTGCTGGGAGTTTTGTTCTGTGGGCCCATGTGTGTGAGGCTATGTGTGAGTGTGTACATGTGTGTGTAATGGGAGAAAGGGTGCAGGAAGAGAAGGCAGCACTATGGGGGAGAGGAAGTGATGTGGCTCTAGCACCTGGTTCAGAGGGCACAGGGAACTCAGTGTCCTGCCTGGATGGTGAGATAAGAGGATTCTATGAGCGATGGTGATGTTCGAAGTCAAGTGGCAGCACACTAGAATATCTTGGGAACTTTTAAAAATACCAATGCCTGGGCCCTGCCTGAAGAGACTGATTTAATTGGGCCAAGTGGGGGATTGGAGATAGACAAGTAGTTTCTAGACGTCTCCTTTGAGATTCTAATGAATATCTGGACTGAGAAGTGGGCAAATGCATGCTTCTTAGCATCTCCTGGGCTCTCCCTGCTTTGAATCCAAGCCACAGATCTTTCAACAGACTTCTTGGTGCTGGGCCTCCTTGTTCTCCCTTTCGTGTGACTGCGAGGTCAGATGACCACGTGTGTGCCTGCAAGGAGAGGCCACCACCTGTTGCTGTAAATCTGGTGCAATTTCATCATCTCTTTGCCCCATGTATTTTCAGTATCTCATAACTACATCTGGATGGATAATCTGTTGTTTTCTGCCTTGTAGCAGCTTGTGCAGTCACAAGGGGATGTGTGTTGGGGCTTTTGCCCTGTAAATATAGACTGGGTGAGTTTATTTATAGGAAATTACGAAGATTACCTTTGATTGTTATTGGCCAGGGAAGGTTTTCATGTATCTCATCTGTCCTTAATTTGTTATTGGGACAAGACTTTCAAATAAATCACTTTTGTAAAGGCCAAGTAAATTCTAACTACTTTAGAGAAAATTCCCTATGTGGCAGCTTCAGTGAGGTCTGAGGGAATGGTCAGAAATCCTCCCAGAGCAATGAGAAAGATGGAAAAGCTGGGAGAGAAGAGCTTTGTCAATGTCTTTGACAATGCATGAAGGCAGTTGTCCTCAATCTTGGCTGTATGTCAGAATCTTCCAGGGGGTTTAAAAGCAAAAACAAAGACAACAAAAAGCCCAAACCCCAGGCTGTACCCTGGAATAATTGAATAAGGGTTTCTGGGACATAGGAGCTGACATCAATATTTTTTAAAGCCTCAGATGATTTCAATGTACAGCCAGGGTTAAGAAGCACTGTGTGAAAGGATAAGAGAGGTTTAACGAATAAGAGGGTGCCCCTGTGAGTTGCAAGGAAGAAAGAAGAGTAAGAAGTCAAGGTTAGAGAATAGTCACATACTGCAGCTTTGGAATGTAATAGTTAAGTCCAGCCAGCTCCAAGAACTCAGCTTAGTCTTAAGAAACTGATGGCCCATCTCCAACCATCCTTGCAACCCCCAGGTCACGAGTCATTTGCATCATGAGGCCTGGGGTACATGTGACGGCTGATGATGAGAGCAACACCTCACTTCTTCTGTGCCCCTTGGCCCCGGGGAGAGGGGCGAGGGGACTTCAAGATCATTCTGATTCCTTATGCAGCCAGTCACCCAAATGGATAACTGTCAGAGGGTTGGGAAAGTGCTGTGGGGTGGGGAGGGTATGGCTGAGAGAGCACTGGCAGACGGATCAAGGGACACAGACAAGGCACAAGTCCATCATGCAAGGCCCTAGTGAACAGGTGTAGTCCGTTTGGTCAGGATGTAAGCAATCACCCAGAGACACTTTTAAAAGATGTTTTATTTTGACATAATTGCAAAGGTACAAAAGAGTTGCAAGATTCTCCTCTAAAGAATCACCCCCCACCCCCGACCTTCAGCTCAGATTCACTGCTTGTTAACTTATAACCACATTTACTTTATCACTCCCCCTCTCTGTCTAGATGCACACATATTTTTCCGAACCTTTGCCCCTAAACACTTCAGCACATGTTTCCTACGAACAAGGACATTTTCTCATTATAACCACAGAACTGTGGAAATAAAGGAAGACCCACCAAATGAGAAAAGCAAAGGCTCTTTATTCTGGCTATAGCAAGGGAGTTGTCTACCATCACTTGAGTTTTGGCAGAGACTCAAAGGTAGGCAGAGGAATGGGAAAGCTTTATTCGAGACACAGCAGAAGGTTCAGGTGTGCCCTGACTGGAGGCTGTGGGCACGAGGAAGGTGGAGATGGGCTAACGAGACGTGGAGGATCCGTGCGGTTGGTCAGCGGCACATGTTTGACTTTCCCTGCTTGGCCCTAAGTTGGAAGCAGGGACAAAAATCAGGGAAGCTGTCAGGTATGAATCAAGTCCTCACCCTTTGGGGGCCAATGGTTACAGAAGTTATTGTTGGGTTTTCTGGATTATCACTGGAGATGGCAGTCTGGCTTCCTGCAAGTCTGGCTTCTGGGGCTGTTTGCTGAAGATAAGGGGCTGGTTTCCCAGGCAGGTGGCTGCAGGTTGTCAATCGGAGTTCTATTTTTATTATTTTTTTTATTTTTTAACGTTTGTTTATTTTTGAGACACAGAGAGACAGAGCATGAACGGGGGAGGGTCAGAGAGAGAGAGGGAGACACAGAATCTGAAACAGGCTCCAGGCTCTGAGCTGTCAGCCCAGAGCCCGACGCGGGGCTTGAACTCACGAACCGCGAGATCATGACCTGAGCTGAAGTCGGACGCTTAACCAACTGAGCCACCCAGGTGCCCCTCGGAGTTCTATTTTTACATACAGTCTGGCCACTGTCCATTTGTATATTCAGTCTCACAATATAATGATTAGCTTCAGATTTAACTTTGGGTAAAACACTGTTATCTAGAATACACTCCAATATGCCAATAAGTTCCACAAAGAAAGAGTGGTCCTAATTATGGCCATTTAGTTGTAAATCTGTGTTTAATCCATGAACAAATAATTGATACCTAGCATATTTTAAAATAAAGCAAAATCTACAAGATACTGTAGAATTTCTTCATTCTGATAACTGTAGTGTAATTATATAATAGAAAGTAATTCCATAAGGGAATGTCCTGTTTTTTGGACATTTTGGATGTACACAATGAAGTGTTTACAGGTAGAGGGGCCTGACATCTCAGTTAAGTCATGAATGGTTCAGATAGGACAGCATGAGAGAAAGCTGATAATACATCAAAATGTAATCAAAAGTGAATCTGGATAAAGAGTGCACGGGAGTTCTTTCTACTTTTCTTACAACTTTTTGTAAGTTTAAAATTATATCAAAGTAAGAATTACACAGGCACATGTACACGTACAGGCATAACCAGGCAAATTGAATCTAAAACTCAATGTGAACATTGAATGCTAAAATTCAGGGTGATTGTTATCTTGGATGGCAAGAGTGGAATTGGAAGTAAATGGTGACAAGAAGGGAGAATTATGGAGTTTTCATGGGAAATCTCGATGTTCTATTTCTTAATCAGCATGCTGATTAACAAAAGTATCATTCACTTGATGAAATTTCATTAAGTTGTACATTGATGATCAGTATGTATGCGTTGCCATGTTTTCTGTATATATGTTATCCTTTAACATAAAGTTCAAGAAAAATACTACCAAGAGATGAAAAGTAGAATACACTCTGTATTCAAATTTTCTCAGTTGCCCTAGTCATATCCTTACTGGCGATTTCCCCTCCTAGTCCAAAATGCAACAGAAGATGATGCGTTGCATTTAGTGGTCATGCCTCTTTAATCCTCTCTAATCTGGAAGAGCTCCTCAGCTCTTTTTTTATCTTTCACAACACTGACTTTTTAGAAGTATACAGGCAGTTGTTTGTGGTGGGGAGACCCTTGAAGACACACGTGTCCCTGCTGACGGTGAAAATGTGTCCACGGCCAGAGGCCCTCCAGGTCTTGCTCCTTAGTCCTGTCCCGGAGACTCCAGGAATTGCTTGGGTTTCTGCAGCTGAGGTAACCAGCTAATGAGCCCTTTATCGAGGACATGGAAAGTCACGTCTCCAGGCAGGGCAGAGGAGAAGCTTGTAAACAGAGATTGGTACCCACGGTCATGTCCTTTAGCAGCTAATCCTTTGCAAGGCCAACAGCGTTTGTGAAATATGTTTTGGTTCCGTTTGCGGAAATATGTTCTTTCACTAGCTCAGCCTCCCTCTGCACTTTGCATACATAGACACTGGGTTTTCCCCCTCTTCTAACCTCTCCCCTCCGTCTCCTCCTCGCTCCGGTTTCCCATCTCTGCAAAGATGCCAGAAACATTTTCCAGGCCCTGAGGGGAGAAGGTCAGGGTGCTGTTCCTGCAGGATGGGGTACAGTGGCAGCTATTTGTCCCAGGACAGTTGAAATTGGTGCGCACGCGCGTGCGTTTGTGTGTGTGTGTGTGTGTGTGTGTGTGTGTGTGTGTGTTTGAAGAACATCAGGGACACAGAGAAGGTCTTGTTTAGGGCCTGAATAGCTTTGAGGGCAGGCCTGCCACTCTGAAAACATTCACCCCTCAGTCACTCCCAGCTGCTGTCAAAGAGTGATTTCTGGATCTGTCAACAGCCTGGATGGTAGTTAAAATTCCCTCTATCTTCATCCCTGCTAATACATTGAGCAATAACAAGCTTTTATTTATAGGGAATTGGACTAAAATAAGTGTGCTCTGTGTAGCCGAAAGATTATGGTCTTTGGTGTTTGATTGTCTGGCTTAACTCTTTTCTTTGACATCTCACCATGTGTCCCTGAACCAATTGCTTAACTTCAGGTTCCTTAGAAGTGAAATTGGGTGATATTAGTTCTTTCACAGTGTCACAGTAAGGATTAAATGTCATGATAAACGATGGCATTTAGCACAGTGGTTGGCAAATAATAGGCCCTCGTCAAATGTTAATTGTTATCATTACTTTGCTTATCACTTAAGTGGAAAGTTAAAACCCATTTGCTAAAACTTATTTTCCATGGCCATTGTGGAAAGAATGTTTTGCTGTCACTGAGGTATGGATTTAAATCCTGGCTGTGCCCATCACTGGCTAGATGACCTTGGGCAAGTGACACTTCTCTGAGTCTCAGTGTCTCCCATATGGAATAGGAATAATGTCTTCCTTGCAAATAGGTCATATCTAACAAGAGAACCCAGCGCAGTGCTTAGTGCAGAGTGGATGCTTAATAAAGGTAACTGCTCATTATTTTCTTCCTTCCTCTCCCCACTGCCCCCACATCAGCTGAGTCTCATTTCTCAAACAGGAAGGAGAACAGCTATTTTGACTTGTGTCAGGGTAGTGATCGGGCTAGAATCCCTTAGGTTCATCATTATTGGAGTTATTTACCACTTAATAAGCGTCTACGGGGGTCTACAAGGCTCTCACCAGGACCAACGTCTTGCAGTTTTTCTTTAGGCCCAGCCAAGGGAAATAATGGGAAATGGGGAAAATTAGTTTTTTGTGCCTTGTTCCTGACTTTCTTTCCTTGTGGTGCCTCCAGCCTGGGGGTCCGGAGTCTTATGCTTTCCTTTGGTCCAGCAGGGGCCTCCCACCAGATTCCTCTCCTTCCTTAAGAAACCCCCATCTCCTAGATCATTCCCTTCTTATCACCCTACTTAAATTACTGGTCTTTTGCAGTATCCTCTAGGACCTTTGAGAAAATGGGTAAGCTAAGCCACGAGGCTCATTTGAGCTAAACGGTAGTGGGTAATTGTTGATTAATATGTTGATTTTGTTTTCAGGGTATTTACTTGTATTTTAAACAGAGGCCTTCAATCTTGGGTTCCTAGTTATTTTAGGATTAGAGACTTTTCCAGGTTTGTACTCCTCATTTTCCTGTGAAGGTCAAGACCCCACAGTTAACAGCAGAATGTGGGTCAGAAGTCAGGTTTTCTGATTTCTAGTCCAGATTTCTTCCTGCGAGAACAGAGTCACTATGGGAATCTTTGGTTCCAAGGTAGGTGAGCTGGGAAAAGAACTTTGGTCAGCTGGGCTGATGTAGTACCTCCTTCTTGATGAGCGAGGGCCAAGGGCTGTGATGTGCCTTGAACTTGAACCACCCACCAAAACTTTGCCAAGAATCAGCCAGTAACAGCTTGGAGGGATGAGTGTCAGACTTCCATTTTTTAATTTAATTTTTCAGGTGGTTTTATTTTCTGGATTAAAAAAGAAAACAACTTTTATTCATTTGCACAGGGAAAAATAAATAGATTCTAAGTTACCGGAAAGGTCATTTTTATTCCAAAATCTAGACATATTCAGTTACACCCTCATTAAGAGTGAAATCTCCCCTCCCCAGTAACTAAGTTTTTCTCAGGGGCTCCACTGTGGTACCTGTGATTCCTCTGAGCCTCTATGTGTGCCTGGCACCGAGAGGGGGCCATGCATTGCTTTAAACCCTCTCAACTCACTGCCAATGAGCCTAACGCTTCAATCACTTGGTGCCCCGAGGGATGGCATCTTTGCTGAAGGCTAATAATAAAATCATCACCTATTAGTGCAGTGGTGAGGCAGTGGGAAGGGTCCCTAGGGCATGGGAGATGGGAAGGGTAGGTTTTGATGGAAGGGATGGGTTGGTTAAAAAAAGAAAGAAGGGAAAGGAGAAAACACTTCTAGAACTTAAGTTATTTCCTGAATAAGCCACTTGTGGGTGGGGAACCTTAGTTTGGGGAACAAGCGAGGAATGGAAGGGCAGTATGAAGAACAAAGGCCAAGGAAGAGAGAGGTCTTACTAAGAACAAAGTTGAGAGAAGGCAGCCAAAGTGAATTTCACCCACTTCCTGAGTTTGCTGGCATTGCCTCCATGGTTGAAAGCTCCAGGCTCCTCCCTCTGAAACCCGTCAAATGCCCCCTTCCATAGTATTTGTTTTTGGGGCCGGCTGTGGGAAGAGATGAATAGTACACCAACTTAACTTGCAGAGATTTTTTCCCTCTTTTCCTTGTTCCCAAATAAACCTTCAAGCAAGAAAGAACACACAGACCTTGACCCGATTCATGTCTCACCAAAGCAGGACTGTGGGAGTCCAGTGCCTATAAATCAGCTTCCCTCTCTGAACTCCTCAAAGAAAATCTTCCCCGAGGCAGTCTCCTCATGCCAGACTTCACACACACACTGACCAGCCCTTTGAAATTCTGTCTGCAGATAATGGCAGTTACAGCCGGCTTGTCTTATTGAGAGAATCGTGTTGGCTGTGATATAATCCAGAAGAATCCCCAAGGTGGCTGATGAGATTTGCCTTTTGGAGGAAAAAATATAACAAGGACTATATTGCATTTAACATTGTAGTTTAAAGACGTCTCTAGTCTTGCAGCCCTAGATATTTCAGGTTTCTAAAATTAGGCAGGTGATTGTCTTCAAGCTCAATTTAGAAGTGAACTGGGGGTTAGTGAGGATTCAAGTACCATCTCCTCTACTGGGTTTTTTATTGATGTGGGCTTTTCTTAACCTTGGGGTCCAACCAGACTTCAGGCTACAAATAGCTAACACTGGATTGTCAGGGGCTCAAGTCAAGGCCAGTTTGGGGACACAGGGTGAGGGAAAGTCTAAGTATATATGTCTGTTAGCTCTCTAAGTTGTGTATCCAAATCATCGTTTTAGTCCATGATATCAGAATCACCTGGATGCTTGCTTAAAATGTTTGCTTAAAATATTACCAGGCTGTACCCAATCTGACTGGTTCAGAAATTTGGGGGAAAGGTGACAGCCTGGAACTTTACATTTTATATAATTTCTCCATGTGAATCTAACGCACATCAAGGGTTGCTTTTATAAGATTCAACTCCTAAAAATTTTAATACCTGTTTACACCCTAAATTTCAAATTCTTGGGAGAGAAAAACCATGATTGGTTTCATGTTCCAATGATCTTTTGCTGAACAACAAATTACCCCCAAATTGTTTAAAAAACAATTCTATCTCATGATGTATGGGTAAGGAATTTAGGCAGGGCTCAGCTGGTGGGGCTGATAGCAGGCTGAAGGATCCATTTCCAGACAGTGCATTCCCATGACCAGCAGGTTGTTCCTGGTTGTTAGCTGGGAGTTCAGCCAGATCACCAATGGAGAGACCTCATTCTCTTTCATATGGGTCTCTCCATGGGGCTGTTTGGCTTCCCCACAATACAGTCGCTGGGTTCTAAGAGCAAATGCTTTGAGGGACTAAGATGGAAGCTGCCAGCTTCTTCTGACATAGTGTTAGATGTCAGACAGCGTCACTCTACCATATACTGTAAGTCAAGAAATTAACTACTCCCAGCCCAGATTCAAGCATAGAATGAAACACACCTCCCCCACGATGATGTGAAGAATAGCATGTGCATAGAGAGAGGAAAGAAATCAAGGGTGCGCATCTTTGAAGACTTTTCTACTATGCCTTGCTTGGCTCAGTTGTTGGCTCCTGCACCAATCAATCATGGACACAGGGATGGGGACATGATACAGATTTAGTCACTGGGGGCTCAACCTGGCATACTGAGGAGGGCACCCATTAAAACAGGCATTCTAAGGGATGTCTGATGATTATAGAATCTTATAGATTATCTAGCTTGAGCATTTACTCAAATTAGGAACTGCCCTTAGGCATTGGCTATCCTTTCCATAAGGCACCCTGTTCCATTTTCAGACAGTTATAGCTATTTAAACCTGATTCTGGTTCTCTGTAATACCCATCTATTATCCATTAGAATAACACTCAACTATGGATTGTTTTTTTAGACTGCAAGTTTCTCCATCAGGCTTAAACTCTTTAAGGCCCGGGCCTGTGTATTTTATGTATCCAGCCTCAGTCCCTGGCATACAGTAAGTGCTAAGTAAATGCATGTTGAATGTTCTTGAATGAATAAAAACATTTACTTTCCCCATCTACATAGATAGAGTTGAGTTTGAGTTTGATGTGGATATTGAGTTCCTATCTAATAGTTCGTTATTGCTCCCATATTTTTTTTTAAGCAAAAATCATCTGAAGTAATTTATGGTTAAAATGTAGGTGATAAATCAAGTGAACACTGTCCTAAATATTGGCAACTGAAACTAAATTCTTTAAAATCATAGGGAAAAATTTATCATTTTGGAGCCAGGGTTGAAACAGCCATAAACAAAAACATTATGTGCTTTGTTGTTGTTTAATTTAAAGGAAAGTCAGCAAACTATACCCCCCACCCACCCTGGGCCAAATCCTGCTTGCCACTTGCTTTTGTAAGTAAAGTTTTATTGAAATACAGCCATGCCCATTTGTTTCCTTATTGTCTATGACTACTTTTGTGCTTCAACAGAAGAGTTGAGTAGTTGTGGCAAACTATGTATTCTCTCAAAGCCTAAAATATTTACTATCTGGCCTTTCACAGAAAAAGTTTGCTAACCTCTGATAAAGGGCTTGTCTTACTCCATTTGGTGTCATGAGAAAAATGCCATAAACTGGGTGACTAATAAGCAACAAACATTTATTTTTCACTTTCTGGAGGCTGGAAGTCTGAGATTAGGGTGCCAGTGTAGTTGGTTTAGGGCTGTCTTCCAGGTCATAGATTCTTACTGTATCCACATAAGATGAAAACTGGGCTAGGCAGTGATATGGGGTCTCTTTTATAAGACAATCCCATTCATAAGGGCTCCACCCTAAGGACCTAATTACCTCCCAAATGCCTCACCTCCCAAATGCCTCACCTTCTAATATTATCACATTGGGCATTAGGATTTCAACATGTAAATTTTGCAGGTGGGGGTGGGGGCAAACATTCAGACCATTCTAGGGCTCTTCATGACCCTTTGATTTTGGTTATTTTACTTGGCAACTTTGAAGGAGTCTTATCTCCACATTTCACATTTCCAGACTTTTTTTTCCCAGCCAAAAAGAACTCTTCTCCAGCTTGTCCATGGTGGGGTCTCTAGTAATGCTGAACTTTTAGGTAAAAACAAAGTAATGGGATTTTTAAAAATTGCTTTACTTGGACAATTAATAAGGGTAGATCATGAACCAGCATAAGGAGCAGAAGACTTTTAACTTAAGAGAATGGGTTTGGGACCCATCCAATTAAACCCTGTAATAGACATTTATTGTTCTTTGGTTGTCTAGGTTGAAATTCTCCTTTCTTTGGGTAATAGCAACTTATTTTTTTTATTTTTATTTTTTTTAGAGTTTATTTATTTTTGAGAGAGAAAAAGAGAGAGAGGGAGGGGCAGAGAGAGAGAGGGAGACACAGAATCCGAAGCAGGCGTCAGGCTCTGAGCTGTCAGCGCAGAGCCTGACGCAGGGCTTGACCTCAGGAATGGCGAGATCATGACCTAGGCTGAAGTTGGATGCTTAACCAACTGAGCCACCCAGGCACCCCAATAGCAACTTATTGACTTCTGGGTAATTATCTCTTTCCATTAAGTGCTGTCTTGGTTGAATCAAAGTACCTCACCTTACCCTACCCAAAGTTAGATATATGACTCAAGCTAGGGCTCTTTGACCCAAAGATGAACAGAATGTTGAAATTGATGCATCCTAGTAATGGTGGCCTACAAGACATCCTTCTCTTTCTGTTGCCTAGGGTCCTGGGGATGCTCTGGTCCCTGCCAGATTTACCAAGCTTTCCTTTAATTCTGTGAACCACCTGTATTCTTTCAACACTTCCCTGTCTAATTAAAATTAGTCAAATTCTGTTTCTTACAACCAAAGACCCTAAATGATACAAATAGACAAATAATAAAAATCATATGAGAAAAAGAAATGTTCCAAAAAATGCAAATAGAAATAAGTCTTTATAGCCTATAAAATTAACAGAGATTTAACAATTGTATCAAGGATGTAGTGAGATACATGTTCATGCAAACTTTCTCTGATATTGTTAATTGGTGTTTCCTTTCTGGCAATTATTTTTTTATATTATGTGTCAAGAGAATTGAAAAAGTTCATATCTTTTGACCTGGCAATTCTGCCTCTAGGCACTTGTGCCAATAAAAGAACAAGATATGGAGGTACAGATTTATGTAGAAAGTGTTCAGTGTTGTTTATAGTAACAAGAAATAGGAATTTACTTAAATTCAACATATTAGGAGGATGGTTAAGTAAATGAAGGAGGTGATATTATGTAATAATTTAAAAAGTATGGACTCTGGAGTTGGTCAACCTGGATTTAAATCCTGTTCTGCATCTGACCAGCTGTGCAACCTTGGACCAATTGCTTAGATTTTCATCTGTAAAATGTAAACAAATGATTTTATCTAATTGTGGTTGCCAGCCTTCCAAGATGGTCCCTGTTGATAACTGCTTCCTGGTATTCATGTCCTTCCGTAGTTCCTTCTCACATTGGAGAGGCTGACCTGTGTAACCAGTAAGATATTGTGAAAATGACAGAATATGGTTTCTGAGTCCAGGCCATAAAAGACATGTGGCTTCCATCTTGCTCTGTTTTGGATTACTTGCTCTGGGGAAATTGAGTTGCCATGTTGGGAGGGCACTTAAGCAGACCTCTGGAAAGGTCCGTGTGACAAGGAACTGAGGCCTCCTGCCAAAAGCCATGTGAGTGAGCCATCTTGGAAGTGGATCCTTCAGTCTTGATGAAACCTTCAGATAAAACATGCTGGATAACTGGTTGACATCTTGATGGCAATTTCACAAGAGACCTCTAGCCAGAACCACTCAACTGAGCTACTCTCAAATCCCTGGCTGTGAAGTAACAAACGTTTATTGTTGTTCCAAGCTACTAAGTTTTGGAGCAATTTGTTATACAGCAATAAATAACAGGTCATTTAACTTCCCCGAGCCTCAGTTAATTCATTTGATAAATGGGGACAATACTGCCTGCCCTAGCTTTTTGTGCAGAACAAATATGATTAGTGAAGAATTACAGGTCTACCATTATTATCTGAAATCTTAGGAACAAGATATGTTTGGGTATTAAGAATGTTTCAGCTTTTATTAAAGTGATAAGATGCATTATTTTTAAATTTTTTTTAATGTTTATTTATTTCTGAGACAGAGAGAGAGCATACCCACACATGTGTGGGTGGGGGGGGGTGCAGAGAGGGAGGGAGACACAGAATCTGAAGCAGGCTCCAGGCTCTGAGCTGTCAGCACAGAGCCCCACACGGGGCTCGAACCCACAAACTGCAAGGTCATGACCTAAGCCAAAGTCAGTCACTCAACCAACTGAGCTACCCAGGCACCCCGAGATGCATTATATACTATATTCTGAAACAACCCATTGGGGTCTGATTCAGCACCTCATATTCTGGCATGAAAATGTATGAGTATGCACCTGAAATGGAGAAATAAAGACTAAAAATAGTCTCATGTCAGTTTTTCCTGTCAGGATTTGCTGCCAAATGAATTCACTGCCAATATACAAAAAGGAACAAAGAAGCAGAATTGGTTTTCAGAGCTTTTTTGATTTCAGAAATGTGGTAGGAGACTGTGGCTTTCTATGCTTTTTATCATCTAGGTTGATTTCTTTCCAAACACTAACTCCCTATCTTACATAGTTGGTCTCTGGTTATTTTTCACCCATTTATTTAGATTAATGAGGAAGAGACCAAGGTGGCTTCCATCACTCTTTGGAAATCCAAGGGGTGGTAGGTTGAAGCACTGGAAAAACCAGAGTTCCAACAAGAGCATCTCTCCCCTTATGAATTTAGTTCTCATTTCTGGGTGAACACCTGATAGTCATGACCCCAGAGGAGATCAGTGAATCATCCAGTCATGGGGTTTAGAGATGATTCAGCAAGATTGAAGTGGTATCAGGAGTGCTTTTGGCTGAAGATCTGGAAGGTACTGATTACACATCCAATTATGTAACTAGTCCTGAGGCTCACATTGTGGTACAACCTGATTCTCACCCAAACTAAGCATGAGACAGGGCCCTCACCTGGTAGGGCATGATTTCCTGGTAGATCCCAGGCCCTGGGAGTCCAGGGAGATTGTTCCTGCCAAGATAGTTCTCTTTTCTCTCTGTAGAGAATGGAAGATGGACTGAGAGTCAGCCCTGTCCATTTTAACCCTCTCAACATCGTCCTCTTTCTCTGAGGCAAGGCCAGGGGTGATTTTGGGGAACCAGAAACAATTCCCTTGTCATATCTTCTTGAAGTGTTGTCTTCAAAACAGGTCTATGAGTGGTATTGGAGGAGGACTTCACTGTGCTGAATCAATTCCTAATGTCCAACATTCAATAATTAGAGACTCATTCAATTAAGACTTATTCCCTAGTTCTCATAGGTAGAATAATGTACTAGAACTAGAAGTCATGAGCTTGGGTTCAAACCCCATTTCTGCTGCTGACCATGAACTTGGCCGAGTCATTTTATCTTCCTGAGCTTCATTTTTATCAATCAAGTAGGGGGGAAAAGGAAGGGGCTCTATTAACTTTAATATTCTACAATTATCTTTGGGAATCTATGTGTGAATCCCTTATGTGAACTCTCCATTCATCCCACAAGTATTTGTTAAATACTTATGGTATGTTTTATTCTAGGCATTGAAGATATACTGTCTCGGCTGCTAATTTATATCCTAATATGATAAGGCAGAAAACACATAAATCTTAAAAGAAAAAGTAGAGGTTGTGATAAGTGCTACAAGTAAAATAAAGCAAGAGACTAGAGAGTGAATGTGGTGTGGTGTGAGGGAGTACCCATGACTACACTAGGCAGTGGTCAGGGAAGGATTCTTAGAGGGAGCTGAGATTTGAGAAGGAACCTGATTATCACTCGATAGTATTTGTTAAATGTATGAATGAACAAGAAGGAGATAGTCATGGGAATATTTGGAGGAAGAACGTTCCAGGCAGAGGAAACAGTCAATGGTAAACATCCTGAGTTGAGAATGACCTTGGCATATTTGAAGATTAGAAAGAAAGAGGTGGGGCTGAAACATAGTGAGTAGAGTGTCACTATGAAGTCAGCAAGAAAGCCAAGGTAACCAGGGTCTTGAAGGTTTGATTCTGAATGCTAAGGGAACCATTGGCAGAGTGACATAATCTGATTTACACTTTAAAAATATCATTCTGCAATGTGATACCAGTTCCCACCCACCAGAATGGCTAACATGAAAAAGAAAGACAATATCAAGTATTGTTAAAGATGTGTAGCAGCTGGAATTCTCATACACTGCTGGTGGAAGCAGAGACTGGTATGACAAGTTTGGAAACTGGCCATATCTATAAAGCTGAACATATGTACACCCCATGACCCAGCAATTTCATTCCTAGTTACATACTCAACAGATAGGTAAACATATGTTCACCAAAAGGTATGTATGAGAAAGTTTATAATAGCTTCAAATGGGAAACTACATAAATGCCCATCAAGAGTAAAACAGAAACGTGAATTGTAATATCGTTGTATGGTCGAGTACTATAAGCAACAAGAATGAACAAACTATAACTACACATAACCACATGGATGAATTTCACAAAGTTAATGTTGAGCAAAAGAAGCTGTACTGAAGAGTTCAAACTATCTATTCCCATTTATATAAACTTCTTAAACAGGCACAATTAATCTGTGTTAGAAGTCCAAATAGTAGTTCTTTTTGGAGAGTCTGTTGACTGGTAGAGTTGTGAAGGGGCCTTTTGGGGTGCTGTAATGTCCTGTTTCCTGACCTGGAAGCTGGTTATATGAGTGTGTTTGGTGGCTTTCTCTAGTCATCCCTTTATTCTTGCTTCCCCAGACTAAAAGGATGTTGAGCCTAGAGGGGTGGAGTGAAGAATGTGGGAGGGTATTTTTTGCTGACCATCATAGAGCAATGTCTTCTTTTCCCTTTACAGTTGCGATTTTCTTCTTCTTATTATTTTTTAAATGTTTATTTTTGAGAGACAGAGACAGAGTGCGAGCAGGGGAGGGGCAGAGAGAGAGGGAGACACAGAATCTGAAGCAGGCTCCAGGCTCTGAGCTGTCAGCATAGAGCCCAATGCGGGGCTCGAACTCATCAGCTGTGAGATCATGACCTGAGCTGAAGTTGGACACTCAACCGACTGAGCCACCCAGGTGCCCTGCGATTTTTTTTTTATTAATTTTTTTAAATGTTTATTTATTTTTGAGAGAGAGAGAGAGAGAGAGTGTGCACACGAGAGGGGGGGTGGGGAGGGGCAGAGAGAGAGACACACACACAGAATCCAAAGCAGGCTCCATGCTCTGAGCTGTCAGCACAGAGCCCGACGTGGGGCTTGAACCCACAAACTGTGAGATCATGACCTCAGTGGAAGTCGGACACCCAGGTGCCCCGATGTGATTTTCTTCTTTTTAAAAAATGTTTATTTATTTATTTTGAGAGAGAGAGTGCTAGTGTGCGATCAATCAAGTAGGGGGAGAGGAAGAGAGAATCCCAAGCACCTTCTGGGCTGTCAGTGTAGAATCCAACACGAGGCTCAATCTCACAGTTAGATCATGACTGAGCTGAAATCAAGAGTCAGATGCTTAATTGACAGAGCGACCCCGATGCCCCAACAGTTGTGATTTTCTCAAGAGTGTTTGGCAGATGAGATTCATTCATTTTACAGGCAAGGACATTGTAGCTTAGTGACCTGCCTGAGGAATCCATCTCTCTACAGGGAGAGCCAAACCTCAAACCTAGGTCCTCAGATGTTTTTTCATGAAGCCCACTGCTGTTTCTGTTTCTCCATGTTGTCTCTCTGGATTGGACCAACTGGTCACCCAGGCCTCCTTCCAACTCTCTGACTCAGAAATGTTACATTTGCATTTGAGAATTTGAATCTTGAAACTAATCTAAGAAAGTACAGTGCTTCGACCATTATGTTTATTTATGGAGTCTTATATCTAATTATTTTTCAAAGCAATGTTTTTAATTAAGGAGATAAAAATATTATAAGTTAAAAAAAAAGAGGTGGAGAGATCTGTTAAACTTTGGGGGAAGAAATGATGGTTTTCATCATTAGATTTTCTCAGCCCCACTGCACGGACATATGGAATTGTGTGTGACACATTTTTGCTTTAACCACAAAATTTCATGAATTTTCAGTCACTGAATAATGAAATGAATCATCATTCTAGATGAAAAGGAGGCAATTTTGAGGGCAAAAAAATATTTCCCTGAAGACATTTTGAGAAACTAAGGCCTTGACCACATTCATCAGGACTGAGCCCTTCTGGGATAAGTGTACTGTGCCTTTGGCATGGAAGAGCAGGTCACGGTGTCCCCATCAGATGAGGAGCTGGTGGCCAGGTATCTGAGATCTATTTAGTCTCTTTTTCTATGTATCTACAGCTATAGCTAATAGGTAAACATTCTTTGTTAATAGGCAAGTAAGAGTTTTCTTTTTGGCCAGTTGAACTGGGACTGTGGGGCAGTAAGGAGAATAGCACTTACTGAGTTCCTATTGGGTGGGTCCTCCACTACCATTTTATTTGTTACCTATTCTGGTGGAGGCTATTTATTCTTCCACATACAAGGACCTCATAGGTATGGAAGTGAAGCTTGAATTTTTTGAGGTGGGAGACCATTGAAGGGGTTTAAGCAAAGAAGAGATCTGGCCAGGTTTATCTTTCAGAAAGATAAATGGATCTATTGATTTTCCCCAAGCCCGCTAGGATTGCCCCTAGCAGGGGACGGGGAGCTAGAAGAGGAGACTTTGGAGCCAGGAAGAGTGGTTAGGGGGCCTGTTGTATAGTCTGGCGAGAGATCATTGCATCCCTATGCAATACACCCATGAAGCTTTGCCACCTCCTCCCCCCAATCCTTTCTGCTACCATTGTTATTTACAATGTCATTGTAAATTTAAATTTTAAGTGTCACTGACATTCAAAATGTCACTGTACGCTTTACTTCTACATCTGTTATTACCCCCAGCGTTCATAGTGGCTACTGTTGCTTTAGACATTTAGAAGGTCATCTCAGGTGCTTCCCCCTCATCAAGCCCTGAGAATGAGGAAAATATCATAATGCCTAAAATATAATTTGGCAACTATGTCCTAGGGGGGTAAGTGATTTGCCTGGGGTCTTCTTTCATGTGGGAGGATTTAGAGGGTGACCGCTTAGGATTTTGTGTCTCATCATTATGTCCAGGGAGGAGATGGGTTACAGGCAAATGCCCACTGTCCTCTGTGACGGGCACAGACATGTGAAGACTTGTAAACTATTAGTGGCCATACCTCATCATCCTTCCTGGGGATGGGAATAGCCTGCCATCTAAACTTTCTGGACTTCTCCATGCTTCCACTGGTTGCCGGCAGAGTGATCTTCTTACAACACTCACCTGGATAAAGACCACTGTGCCCTCCCATGCCAGTCAACCACTTCCCCATATTTCTCCCCTTCTCCTGTGTCATTCCCCAAACTTACCTTCTCTCTTTTACGCTCATCCTAAATGCCTGGATTGCCATTCATTCAATTCATTCATTCATTCATTCATTCATTCATTCAACAAATCTTTGTTGATTGCCTTCTCTGTGTCAGGTACCAGGGAAACAGATGTGAACAGGGCAGCCATTCTCCATTCTCAGGGATCTTCCATTTGGGTGGGGATGTCAACTAAATAAACTCAGGAAAGCAAGTAAGATAATAAATAATTATGATTAAAAGGTATGAAGGGAAGAAATAAGGAGCGCAAGAGGACAATGCAGTGGGTGGGATGGGGGCTAGGTTAGGGTGGTCAGGAAGGGTGCTGAGGAGGTGAGAGAAGCTTCTTGTGTTAACTGAGCTGGGTAATGCAGGTTCAGTGCTTAGTAAATGGGCAAATCCATTAACAGCTTTAGTTTACTCTTCAGATAAGTAAGCCAAATGAATCTATACTCCAAGTGGGGATTAATTCTGTTTTTTCTTTTTTTCTCAAATACTCGACAAAAGATAAATGTCTCAGAGACTCTGCTAATGAATTCTGCTATTTTTCTCCTTGGTCTTATCTTGAGCATAGATGTCTCTGCATTACTTCCCTCCCAACCCCTTTTGGAAGGTTCTGATTTTGCAGTTGTCCTGAGGTGGCCCTCTTGTCTCTGAATGTGTGCAGTGCTGATGGGACTGTTGGGGAAACTACAAAGACAGCCTCTGATTCTGAATAGGACAGAATTTCCTGTCTGTATCTTTCTAACTTAGAAACACCTCACATTATTGAATCCCTGTCTGTGTCCTCAAAGCACCATTTTCCTGGACAGCTGGCTTGTTATGGGAGAATTACTGGGGAATTCTGGATTGCATGCCCTGGAATTCTAATTAAATCAAATAAGTGAAATCAGGAGGAAGAGAGACTCATGGATGTCTTTAGGGAAAGCAAAAAACCAAATTCCCCACATGAAGAGAATAACGTGGCATTTGAACAGGAGCCTAGAATTCCTATAAGATTGCGTGAAAGCTGACATTTCAGAAACCAGACTTCCTTCTCCCCAGCATCCTTAGCATCGGATTCACTCTCATGACATCACCCCAAAGGCTTATGTTGGCAAGATCAAAAATAGGACATTATGGGTGACACTGTGCTAACAGATTAGTTCTCTCAGATAACTTCTTATGCCCGACCCTAATTCCTTCTTTTTTCTTTTACTGTTTATTTATTTATTTTGAGAGGGAGAGCAGAAGAGGAGCAGAAAGGGGTAGAAAGGCTGGAGAATCCCAAACAGGCTCTGTGCTGTCAGTGTGGAACTTGATGTGGGGCTTGATCTCATGAATCGTGAGATCAGGACCTGTGCCAAAATCAAGAGTTGGACGCTTAGCTGACTGAACTCCCCTGCAACCACCCCCCCACCCACCCACCAACCAATTCCTTCTTGATTGGCATTTGGAAGGTATCATTCACCTTGTACTCTTGGGAAGCTGCTCAGAAGCTGTGTCTTGTGCACATTAGTCTCGGAGTCCATACAATGTTTGCTAGTCCCTGTGAAATGGTTGGATTTAGCTTATGCATGTTCACTGAGTGTCTTTGCAGTGCCAGGCCCTGTGGGGCTGGAGTGGGGGATACAGAGATGAAAGACACAGTCCCTTCCCAGGAGGTGCTCCTGATGAGATGGGGAGAGGAGGAGTCCATGCCACATGGCTCCACCTGGGGTGAGGGGGTGGTGGTGGTGAGAGCTCATCAAGGATGCCTTCTTGTGGGAGATGGTATCTGAAACAGGCTGAATTGTGTCTCCCCACAAATGCATGACCACCTGGAACCCAGAACGTGACCTTATTTGGAAATAGGGTCTTTCAAGATGTAATGAAGGAAGGGATCAAGATGAGATCAAACTAGTTTAGAGTGCGCCCTAAATCCAATAAGAGACAGAGGAGGACTTACACAGAAGGAAGCCATGTGGTGCTGGAAGCAGAGACTGGGGTGAAATGCAGCTAAAAACTAGGGAATGGCAGTTTGCCTGATAATTAACTCCTTCTTTCCACCCAGAGCAGTCCATATACTCCAGTGATGTGTAGGGCCCTTTCACTTGTGTACCTGCTCATTCATTCTGCAGGCATGTCATCACTGTTTGTGTGCCAAGTACTGCCTGAACCTAGAGGTTCATAGGGACCAAGACTCTGTCTGCTCCCATGAAGAGCTTTCCTTCCAGTTCCTTTAACAAGTCTCTACGGTGCTATGATGTAGAAGGAGCTGGAATAAAGGGAGGGGGAGTGCAGAGGTGGGTAGAAAGGCTGGAGAAGGCTCCACAGAGGAGGTGAAGGCTGAGTAAGAGTTCACGAGGCAGGGCAGGGGAAGGCGTCATGGCAGAGGGAATGACGTGTGCAGAGGCACAGAGACATGGACAAGCATGGCATGTTGGAGGGGGGCAGCGTTGTGTCAGACATCCTGAGAAGGATAAAGGGAGTAAAAGCAGTCATAGTCCTTGTCCTCTGGGACATCGCAGAGTTTTGTTATAGGTGGCGAAGGTAAATTCAGCCACTTTCTTCCTGCCAACACTGTTTTCTCTGCTGGCTCCTCTCCAGCTCACTGGTTTATGTTGGGACAGAGTGTTTGATATTTTTGTTAGCATTTTCTTGCATAGCCCTTGTTCCGTCCACTTCATTTCCATCCCCCTCCCTTGTTGCCTGTTGCAATGATTAGTCAGGCTATCTGACATTTTTTACTTATAATGTTTTAGGTTAACTGCTGCTGGCTAAATATATTTTGACTTCAGCTCTGGATTGTGACCCTCTCCTTAGCCAGTGAGATGCACGAGCCTCATGCTAAAACCTCTTTCTTTTTGGACTGTGATTTCCTTAGCAGATTCCAAAGGGTCCCTTATGACAGAAGGGCATTTCCTAACTCAGATCAGATATGGGGTTTGGCCAGGTGGACGCCCAGGTATGTAAATGCACCTGCCACAGAGACCTCTTACTGGACGCACAAAGCTGGCCTGCCGTGTGTGTCCCAATGTGTTCGGCCCTGGTTCCATCTTTCTTTATACATTCCAGGGGACAACTTACTTAGTGCTTCTGTGCCCCAGTGAGACTCATACAAGCTCCAAGTAGCCACAGATGCCAGCAGCTTATTAAATTTTGGATTAAGATGAAGGGAGAGAAAGCTGAGGCATTAGCAAGTCTCTGACAGAAGGAATTTTGGAGGCTGCAGGAGTTTACAGATGGCAAGACTCTCACTTCCAATTCCAGACAAACAGGACCCTCTAGGAGAAGCTCTCATCCTCTAGGCCTGACATAGGTAGGCCATGCTACATCTTCCCCAGGGTGGGAGAGAGAAAGAGGATAAAGGAAGGACACAGTGATTCCTTAGCAGAGGATCTGAGATGCTTTAACTAGGGCCTATCCACACTGACCTCTGAGTCTGAGATGGATTTTAGAGACAGTGTAGATTCAGCAGCCTCACTCTTTTATCCATTCATGCTATATTCATTGAGGACCTACAATACATGTAGGCAATGCCAAGCCCAGCCCTGGAAATGCGGAAGAGATTGGACAGATATGAGCCTGGAGGGGAAGATAGTGATCAAGTAATTACAAGTAGGATAAGGGTCTCAAAGAGGGTGTATAGGGACAATGGAGACATTTAATAGGAGAGAGAGCTGACCTAGGCAAGGGTGGGGTACACGGAAGTCCTCTGATGCAGTGATTTTTAATCTGGCTGGTAAGGTATGACTTGAAATTATGTCAGGTGAAGAGGTGAGAGAGGTGTGTATTAGACCAGAGCAAAGACCCAGAGGCAAGAGAGAGGAGGGGGAATAATAAAGGCAGAGGCAGTGGTGGGCACCGTGGGGAGCAGCAAAAGGCAAGGTCAGAGACATGGATGGGTGCTGGGCAGCAGAAAGCCCTAGAGGCTAGATAAAGGATGGGGGGCTCTGTTCAAAGGTCTCTGGGAAGCTGTAAAGTCATTTAAGCAGGAGAGGAACATGAACAGTTTGTGTTTTTAAGATTAACCTGGCTGTTGTTTGGAGGGGACCCTGTAGGTGTGGTATCTGGGCCAAGCGTGTTTGGGTGGAGAGCACAGCAAGTGTGAACACAGACAGTGGAAACGATGTGTGAACCTGGAGGCCAGTGTGGCTGATGCTGAGTTGGGGGACACGGTGCGGAGTGAGAGTAGGGGGGCAGCAGTGTGGGGTCGCAGAGCAATCTTGCAGGTGTCTGAAAGTTGTCTGAGAAAGCTGGGACGGCTTTGGAGAGGTTGGTTTTTTTTTAATTAAAGACATTTTTTAAATTAAGTTTTCTACTTAAAATTTTTTTCTAACTTTTATTTATTGTTGAGAGACAGAGAGAGACAGAGTGCTAGTGGGGGAGGAGCAGAGAGACGGGGAGACCCAGAACCCAAAGCAGTCTCCAAGCTCTGAGCTGTCAGCACAGAGCCTGATGCGGGACCTGATGCCACCCAATAGCATAGGGGATTGAACTCATGAGCCATGAGATCATGACCTGAGCCAAAGTTGGATGCTTAACCAACTGAGCCACCCAGGTGCCCCAACTTTTCTACTTTAATTCCAGTATAAGCTTTGCAGAATTTTAAACAAGGGAAGGATCTATTCTCACTTATAAATTTGTGAAAGATGCTCCAAGATGATGGGTTGAGGGAGATTTGGGGGCAAAGGTGGAAGCAGAGACACCAGTGATGAGTTCAGATGAGAGAAGATGGCAGCTTGGACCATAGTAAGAGCTGTGGCTGGTGAGGCGACTGGGCTCTGTCACACCTGAAACAGATGGAGTTGGGTGTGAGAGACAAGAGCCAAGAGTAGCTTCCGGCCTGAGAAACTGGGACACAGGTGTTTCCCTCTCCCAGGATGGGGAAGCCTATCACGGGAGGAAAAAGTGTTCTTGAACATGTTTACATTGAGGTATTTAACATCCAAGTGGAAACATGGAGCAAGCTGTAGACTCTGGAACTGGAGAACACTGGGAAGTCAGCAGCACATAGCTGGAATGATAAGCCCTACACTGGGGCAGGGGGGTGTCTCTTACCTTGGGAGTGAGGGTAGATGCACAAAAGGTGTAAGGGCTGAGCACTGGAGTGCACCTCCATTTATTAGTTGGGAAAGAAAGAGAGAAGAATGAACTGCACGCAGTAGGAAGAGACAGTGAATGGTGTCCCAGAGGCAGAGTGAGGAAGACATTTCTAGATGGAGAGAGAGTCATCTGTGTTGAATGGTCAAGTCAGATGAGAAATCAAAATGGACCTCCATTTAGGCACTGGAGGCATCACTGGTTACCTTTTGCTGGAAGAGGTGGGATTGAGAGCCTGAACAGAGAGGTTCAAAGAGAATAGGTTGTAGTAAGAGGCCAGCCAACTGCTAAGGTGACAGTGATCATGATCAAGAGTAGGGGCTGATAATCTGGGCCAGGTGTCTGGACCACAGCCAAGACACCTGTGGCTTGCTCCCACAGCTTGCTCCCCAGACTGGGGAGCAGAGCAGAGCTTCAGACCCCAGCAGGAGAAACTGAAGGGCAAAAAATACAAATTATGAAGAAAGGGTAAGTCCAGAACATGAGCCTGAAGAGCAGGGTAGGAGGAAGGCTCCAGCTTGGGGTCACTCTGGTGCCAGGTTCAGGGCAGTGAGACCCATTCCAGATGTTTCCATTGCTAGAGAGAAGACTTTACCTATGCTATTGGGTGGCGACAGGGCTGGCCAGAACATGCTGGGAAGCGGGTCAGTACACGAATGTTTCAGTACCTGCAGCTGAGCAGGACAGTGGTTCTTGTTTTTTTTTTATTTAATTTTTAAAAAGCTTATTTATTTATTTATTTATTTATTTATTTATTTATTTATTTATTTATAAGAGAAAGAAAGTAAGAGAGAGCAGGGGAGGGGCAGAAAGAGAGAATCCCAAGCAGGCTCCACACTGTCAGCACAGAGCCTGACAAGGGGCTCGATCCCACAAACTGTGAGATCATGACCTGAGCCGAAACCAAGAGTTGGTCACTTCATGGACTAAGCCACCCAAGTGCCCAGGATGGTGGTTCTTAATCCTGACCACACATTTCAATGATCTAGGCTCCACCTGAGAATCCCTGTCTGTGCCTCCGGAATGCGGCTCAGCCCCATTTTCAAACAGCTTCCCAGGTGATTATAATGTGTCACCATCTTCAGTTTATTCTTGAGCTTGGGATTGAGCCAGCATGGGAAGAACTTTGAGATAAAGAGGGCTAGGGGATATTCAGCCCTGGCATGGAGAGGGCAATAATTGCTGGAATCTGTGAAGGAATTTGTTGGCTTGCCTCGGAAGAGCAATTCTCATAACATTTACCAAAATGAAAATCCTGATTAATTCTGCAGGTTTATAGCTCCCCAGAGGCTGGAGGAAAACATCCTTTGGCACTAGAAACAAACTTTATTCTGGCAGCATAGATAATTTTGCAAACCCTAGAAACTGAATTGACATATTTCCCTGGAATCCCAATGTACTACATCCATAGAATGCAAAGAAACGGGGTCACAGTCAATGTCTCACACTGCCACCTGGACCACATGCTTCTAGGGACTCTTCCTGGTCTCTCAGCCCTTTAGTTCTGGGTTTCCATGATGATCTGGGCAGATGTGGTTTTGGTCAGCCCAGCAGTTCTTCCTTTGGGGAAACTGCCTCTGTCTCATCATGTGCAGTGGATAGACTGTCAGTGATAACAGTTAACATGACCTCAGCCTGTAGGGACATGATCTGGGATTACACAGTAGCACAAGCCCTGGAAACAGTGATTGACTCAAGAGGAAGCCATGGAATTAAAAAACGTCCAATTAGGATTATTTTCAGGATTAATATATGGATGATGGTCAAGTTCTGTCTTGAAGATGCAAAGTTAGAAAATGTGAGTCTGAGTTTATCAGTTGCCATTGTCTTCATAATTTGTGGATCAAGAAACTTGTTTGTAGAATGAAATCTAGTAGAGATGAGGTAGAGAAGGAGGGAAAGTGAGGAGAAAGAGAAAGGGGGAGAGAGAGAGAGTTGCGGTGTGGACAGAGAGTTCTGGCAACAATATGTCTGGTTTCAGGCCTCCGGGCTCTGGAACTTTCAGTCCTGTGGGCACTCCCTGCATCCTTTTAGGGTTAAGCTCCTTGGAATTGGGTTTCTGTCCCTTGCAACAGAAAGCATCTTGACTAAGACCAACAGTTTCTCGCCGACTTCATGAGAAGGTGGGAGTGTGGGGTATGCACTGGAGAGTGAGGCAGGCGTGATCAAAGAGTTTGTGAGGAAGCTGTCCTTGGGATGTCCAGGTATCCGTCTCAGGGTCGTAGCAGTCAAAGGAGGCCAAGTCCTCGATGTTGCAATCTGTGGTCAGCCGCCGCCCACCCGTTACATAGATCTTGTTCCCCATCACCGTGGCCCCATGGTGCATCCTGCGGTCTTTCATGTCCGCACACTTGACAAATTTGTTGGATTGAGGGTCATAAGCAAGAATCCTCCTCGTGTAACCTGAAAACCAAATGGCATATCGGCAAGCTCAGTGTTGCTCACTTGGGAATGGAAGGCTGCAGTCTGGAAACATGGCTTATCTCTGCCATTGCCCAGTATCAAGGCTGCACTCTGAACTAAGGTGTAGTATGCTTTGGTAACCTGCCCAAGGTGTGGGCACAGCTGGGGTTTGGACTCCAATCTGTCTGATTCTGGCCCCTGAATCCTTAGCCGCAAGTTAAGGCAGCATTATATTAGGAGCAGCCTCCTGATTTCAGTGGCTTTCTCAGCCTCAATGTCATTTTCATTTCTTTTACACACTCCCCACCTTCCCCAAGAGCCTTATCAATCCAGAGAAGGAGACTTTGGGAATTCAGGAATGATTTCCACGACAGCCCTACCTGGTCCCTACCAGTCCCCACTTTTAAGATCCCCATTTTACAGATGTGCAAATGGAGGCACAGAAAAAAAAAGATTAATAAATTGCCAGAGAGTATACAGCCAGTGGCAGAGTCAGGATTTGAACCCAGGTCTGACCCTAAAACCAGTCCTCTTAACCAAGACACTATACTGCAATTGCAGAGAGATTATCTCTTAATGGCTGATATTATGAACAGTAGCAAACATTATTTTAGTATTTGCCATGTACCCGGGAGAGTGCTAAGTGCTTTAGATATATGAACACATTTTATTATCACAACAATTCTGTGAAATAGGTATTATTTCATTCCCTGTTTATAGATAAAGACAGGGAAAAACTTCTGGATGAGAAAAAAACTTTGCCAAGTCGTCCACACTCCCCTAGTTGGATGGATGTGCTTTTAACAGCACTGTTTTGTAGAACAACATCTGTCTATTAGTGACCCGTTTTCCACGGGAGATGCCAAGTTTGTGTCCAGCCTCACGATCCTCTGTTCAAACTCACCTCCCACGATGACAATACGCTCCCCCAGCACCACTGCAGGGGCACACACATTCTTGATCATTCTCGTCTCCATTTTGAACCATGTGTTTCTGGAAATGTGGTAAACCTGAGGGAGAAATATAATCATGGTGCTGCATTGTAAAGGGATATATATTTTTAAAAAGATAGAAGTAGTAGTTAAGAGAGTGAAATAGGAGTGATTTTTTTCACTTTTTCCTAGTTTTTGAAATGTAGGTAGGTATAATACCTATTATACCAAGCAATATCGATATATTGGTATATACTAAGCAATACTGATATATTGCTATCAATAAGATATAATTAAATAACAGAAAGAATATATTACTAGAAATTGGTCTTTATGTGAGCCCATGAGATCCTTGGCTATGTGTCTATAGAATGGACCAAGAGTTAGGCATTGTAGTATGTGTTTTCTTACCTTGCTTGGAACATTTTTTTTCTTTTAATGGGAAATGAAGCAACTTGGGTATTCATAAAACCAATGATTTTTCAGTCATTTCTATTTCCGGCTCATGTTTAGGTTTCTAAATGTTCCAGTGTATCAGAGAGGGCCTTAGAGCCAAGAATACATTTGGGGCTAGGAGAGGAAGGCTTTCGAACAGTTTGTGCCTGAAAGTCATTAGAATCAGAGAGGAAGTATGAGAAAAGAAAAAAAGAGCATAGAGGTGGGGCAGGACTCCTTGGCCATGCTCTGAAATAGAGTCACAAATCATGATTTCCAGAACATGTTCCCCTCAGTTTAAATAAAGTTCAAATATCAAATATAAATTAATTCAATGTTAGCAAAATTTAACACAAGAGATTTAGGATGGACTCATATAAGAAAAGAAGGGGCAAAACATTTACCTACAGAAGAAAATGGCAATTCTTTCTATATGAAGTATAATTCTTTGCTGGCAATTCTTTCTATATAAAATATAATTGCCACCATATGAAAGACTCTATGTTTTGTTAGTTTACCAAATTTGGTCTTCACAATCATCCTGTGAAGTAGGTACCATTACTTGCCTCCATTTTTTTCAGATTAGATTGAGGCTTAGAGGGGTTAAGTGACATGTCCAAAGTCACACAGCTAGAGTGAGTGGAAGAGCTGGTCTGGTTGACCCCACCCGGAGTCCATGTTCTTAACCACCACACTCATGGCTCTGCCTGGGGCCATGTAAGTATTGCCTTTCTTGATGGAGCCTTTGAGACTGGAGACCTCTTAAGGTCTCTGTCGGTTCTTGAAGTTGGTGAAGCATAGAGGAGGCCATGTGCTAAAGACAGAGGCAGTCTTGATGGCTGTTAAGCCTCATGGTTTCATCTGAAAATACGTAGGTGACACTTTGGAAAGTAGGATCCTTGGAGCAAAAGCAAACACTGAATGAGTAATTGCCTCCTGACTTTCTGTTCTCTGTCAGCTTGGGGTATGGTTTCAAAGATAGATTAAACAGTTGCTCATAATCCTCATAATACCCCTAGAGAGGCTGGGGCAAGGATAACAAAAGATGGTCTTTGACCTGTGGAGGAAGTGATGTTATGGTAAAGGATTTGCTTAATGCCCTCCAGAAACAGAGGTAGAAAGAAGGCCAGGGAGAAAGGTACACATACACACACAAAGTGCACAGTAACCCCACTGCGGTATAGTTCCTCAAAGAATGCATGCCCGCAGAAGAACCATCCATTAAAGAAAACTCTGAATCTGTGCCAGAAAATCCAACCTATTCCATCAAGCAACCCCCAGCATTGATTTTACACTCTATTTGAATGAATAAAAATTTCGTATCAAAGTTAATGCTAGGTAGACAATAAAGGTTTCCATGAATACTTTTCCCCTTTCCCCCTTCTCACTACGGCAGTATAAAAGGATCACTCATTTGTTAGTGGATTTTTTTCTGCCTTTGCAAGAGTCTTGCTTGATGGTACTATGCATTTTTTGATGTGCCAGCTTAAAAGCTTTTCTGAGCCTTGTATTTATTCTTAGGAAATCAATAACAATTTTGCAATGTGAAATACTTAGCATAGTTGTTGACTTTATTTTGAAAAATATTTTTTAAAAGAGGGAGGGGCTCTAGCTTTACATAGAAGCACTTTGTTACATCTGAATTGTGTGGCCAGGGCTTGGTGGAGAGCAAAACATGTCTCTCCTGGCTCAAATAGATCAGTGGGATTTGGAACAGACTCAGAATCTGCCTAGATGGTCAGGGAGGAGCTGAAAATATGGGCTGGAGAAGTGAAGGCAAGAAAAAACAGAAATTAAATTGGAGCTTTTCACTTTTCTCCATCTCCACTGGCACCAGCTTAGCCCAAGCCACCAGTCACCCTGGCCTGGACCTCTAGAACAGTCCCCAGCTCTCCTCCTGTTGTCCACTTAGACCAGTCCTATCTCCCCAAGCTATCTAAAGGGAACTTCTAAAAATGTAAATTTGATTACTTCAGCCACACTGTTCCTCTCAGGCTACAACCCCAATTCCTTGACAAGGTCCAGAAAGCTGGCCAGGTCAGCCTCATCTGCACAAACACCCATCCCCTAAGAATGTTCCAGAATTTCTATAGTAGGGGCTCAGGGGCAGCAGTCTGGGTGGAGAGCACATGGGGACTAACCCCCCAGCCCTGCCTGGCATACCACCTTTCTCCTCCTGCTCTGTGTTGCAGCTACATTCTCAGGCTTTCAGTGTCTTCAGTCCATGGGCTGTGCCCCTTTCTGCTTCAGGGCCTTTGAGCAGCTGCTCCCTTGCCCAGCTTCACCACCCTGCCCTCAACAGAGGACTCTGCCTCTGCTTAGAGAAGCTTCCCGTCTCTATCCATGTCAGATCCTTCTATCCACCCAGGGGTTCTCTCTCTTCATTTACTCCCCTTCTCTCTTGCCTCTCTGTTCAAGTCAGCAGACCAACCTCGAAAGTCACACCATCCCCGATTCCTTCTAGACTGGTTTAAGGCACTCCCCATGCTCTTAAAGCACCCCTCCATTTTGCACCTGAATTGCAATTGTCCAGCAAGCTCCTGGAGTGTAAGTGCACTTTCTTCCTCATGCCCACATCCCCAGGGCTCTTACCATGGCTGGGGCTCAATATAGCTCTTGAATAAAACAAAGATAAGGAATTTCCTTATCTTTAAAGATAGGCTCATTATTCAAGTTTTTCATATCATTAGGTAAACTGCAGAGATTAGAACTTGCATGAAACACTTCATGTTCTGACATTTTGGCCTCTGTTAATAATACTTCTAAGAGAGCTTGCTAGTGATATTAGCATCTACTTATCATTTAAGGCAAGGTTCCCCAACGTGGCTGCAACTGAGAATCTCCTGGAGATGTCTCTGATGTGTAAATGTCAGGACCCCACACAAAGAGATTTTGATTCCACTGATTTGAGGTTGGGTTCCCAGGGATTTGGTCATGGACTGTGGACCAATGCTTGGGAATCTTACAGGGCCTTGCTGAATTGTTAGAAGCATCTGCAAAATTCCTATAGAATTCCACTATCAGACATTCAGTGTGTTCTAGCTTGGACTTTCAGATATACTAATTTTTTCCTCCAATGAAGATAAACTCTTTGTGTACAGGGATTGTATTTGATGTTCCTTTGTAAGTGTTAATCTTATACAACAAGAATTCATAAATGGATGAAATCTTGCTGAATTTAAACTTTCTTCTTTCCTTCCTCCCTTCCATCCTTCCTTTCCTCCCTCCTTTACGCTTCCCCTGCAAATGATAAGTGTGTATATATGTATTATATGTATGCATGCATGTACTCAGCATGCATGTATACACACGTGTATATGCATGCATGTATATACATGTGTGTATGTATGCGTATATATATGCATACGTGTATAAGTATGTGTGTGTGTGCATGCACTTGTGTGTATGTGTGGGTATACACTCATGCACTTACATGATGGGAAGGACCAGTCATTTACCTGGATAAGGCGCACAGGATTCTGCATGATGTCCTCTCCCCCCAAAAGGTAGAGTCTTTGGTCTTTCACAGCGACTGCAGGGTGGAGAACCCCCACTGGCATGCTGGCCATACTCTCCCAGATGTTCAAGATGCTGTTGTATCTCTCCATGGAGCCCATGACTTCCTGCCCTTCTCCAATCCCCCCAATGGAAAAGATGAAGTTCTTATGGGTAGTGCTTTTATGCGAGTAGCGGGCGACCAGCATGGGCTGCCCCAGCCTCCACTGATTGAGCTTCAGGGAGTAGATGTAGATGTTGTGGCTGGGCATGTTCTTCCCTGTGCCGATAGCCATGCCTCCCAGCACATAGATGCTGCGGTGCAAAGTGACAGCTGAGGCCTTGTACAGCCGGGTCGGGAGTTTGGCAAGGTTCTGCCACTGGCCGGTCTGTCTGTTGTACAGCAGAACGTCCCTGGTGGTCTGCTGGCTGTCCTTCCTTCCACCCAAGAGGACGAGGAAATCTTGGTAAGAGGTTCTTGGGGGGACATGCCATGGAGGTTGGAGGTCTGGGGCACTGGTGGCACTGTGCAAAGCAAACATCTGCCTCTTGGCTGTCTCCAGGATGGTCTGGCATGAGGGCGAGGACTGAAGGAGGGCATTGTTGGCGATGAAATGGTGGAAGAAGGCCGGGTGGATGTACTGAAGCCTGACTTGCTTGAACAGCTCCTGCACGTGTCGTTTCCGGGCCTGGAGGTCATGCTTGACCCAAACCATGAGGGCCTCAAACACCTTTTCCTCCTCCGCACAGAGCCCGTCGTCCCCCAGATAGTCTCTCAATTCCAAGACGCAGAGCTCCTTCAGGTCTGCCGATGCAGCCACCTCTGGAAAACACGTCAGGGCCACCTCCCTGGCTTTCTTCTTGAGGCTCTCACAACTTAAGATTTCAGAGAGTCTGATCATGCCCAAGCAGTTGCCGGGGGTCAGCTGGCTCTGGAGGTAGGAGGAGCAGGCCTCCAGAAGCTTGGGATACTGTAGCATGGAGGCTGCCTCCATCAAGGGCAGGACGTTCTCAGCCGTGATGTGCACCTCCCCAGTGTACACATACGAGATGATCTGGTCCAGAGTTGGGGGGTCGATGCCCCTCAGCTGGACTTTGGGCTCGCTTCTCTCCCGGAAGTTGCTGCAGAACATGGCCCTGAAGTAGGGGCTGCTGGAGGCCAGCACGCTTCGGTGGCAGGGGACCTCCCAGGTCCCGGTACAGATGCTCACATCAGTCAGCATCCTGTTTTGCCTTAAGCCATTGAGCTGCCTCAGTAAGTCAGAGGAGAAGTCATGGTCTTTGAAGAGCAACTCATCTGGCAACTCCTCATCCATTCTACAAGGTGGGGAAGAGGTCCCAAGGGGAAGCATGTGCTGAAGTGTTTAACTGTGTTGGCTCCAAGACTTATAGCATCTATGTCTATTCACCAAGATGTTTGTGGATAACGCCAAGAATGTTGCTTAGTGAAGATTGGAAAGAGAGGCCACCTACACCCAAGACCTCACAGCCAACACCTCTCTTTTTGGTTGTGATTACTCTCAAAGGTAATAGGCAAATAGCATCTTCAGATAATCTGAGAAAAATGAAAAAGAACCACCAATGTTGTTGGAAGTTACTTGATTGTCAGGGGCTTAATTAAATGTGAGCCTGAAGCAAAGTGACAGTCCATGCATTTGACCAGCCGAATTCTGTGAGCTTCTCAGCATATGTGTTATTTAGTAAACCCATCTAAGCATCTTTCTGGGTGTTAGTCATTCCCCAAGGATGTCATTCTGGGGGCGTGGCCCTCGGGTAACTAGACAGTACTAAAGGATGAAAATGGGCCTTTGCAACTTATTTTTTAAAACATGATTTCAGACAGTCTTTGGGGTTTTGTTTTAAACATGTGATAAACAGAAAGCAGAGACCAAACAGTACCCTGGGCAGGGTTTACTGGATGACATCTGGCAGTCTACCCACAGAAGAATTAAACATTAGAGATATTTACCTTCATTTGCTGCAGTGACATCCACTGATGATGCCTGGTCCGGCTGGTCCCTCCGGAGAGCTTCCACCTCTGGATCCAAGTGAGACCATAAACCCAAGCCTTTCCTTCAGTTGGCAGATGATTTGTCCTGGGAGAGTTCTGGATTTGTTTATGCTAACGGTACTTTCACAGTTTTCTAGAACTTCGGGAAAGAAGCACTGGGCAGGGAGACAGTGTATACATTCCAGGGCTAAGAATAGTTGCATATGTACTTTCCACTGTTATGACATGTGACTTTTCAGTTGCCTTTTGCAGCAACCCGAGGGACTGTGGGGCCGGCGCATGCCCACATGCCTTGTTTCCTTGGCAAGTGTTTACGTCGTCATAAATAGATCTGGAGGAACAGCTTCTCTTAGAGAAGACTTTGCTGCCCACTTGGACACATCCTGAGTCCCTTGTCCTAAAAGTGCCTGGGAATTCTAGATGTTTGTAAACAGGTTGCTGTGACCTGGGGAGAGTCACTGGAGATAGTTTGGGGCAAGCTGAAGGTGGTGGATGGCCTTAAGGAAGCTGGCACATGGGCCCAAGAGTACTGGTCGGTGGGTTTCTTATTTCCCATTGTCTGTTAGCAGGATTGTTGGAGAGGGCTATGATTTCCTCCTGCAGACTCCGAGGTGATGGAATCTGTGACAAAAGTTGTTTTTAATATTTGTGGGGCACCCCGGAGTCTCCAGACTCTGGAAAACACAAAACTTTGTTGGCTTTCTGTTTTCTCCCATCAGGGAGTCTTGAGCTGGACGCAGGAGGCAAGGCACATCTCTCCAGGGTGTGCCAGAGAGGGAGGGGAAGGGAGGAGGGAGGAAAAGGAATAAGCAAGAAGAGAAGGAAGGAGGCAGAGAAGGGAGAGAAAGGGAGGGAGGGAGAAGAAAAAAGAGAGAGGAGGAGGCAGCCCCCAAATGTAAGAATCAGAGCCACAATGGACAGCTAAGGAACCACAAGGTTGATGCCAGCTCTGTCCTGCCTCTGCCCCCAGGGAGATGCTGATTTGACTGCACCAGCAGTGAGTGGCAGGGGAGCCTGGTTTTCTCAGTCTTGCTCACACTGTGGCAACAGCCTCTCCATATTGACTTTTTCCTTTGCTCCCAGTCTCTCTTCCTCTAATACAATCACCTTGAATAACCAGCAGAGTAACCCCGAGGAAGGCAAACTGGAATCTGCCAGTCCCCTGCATCATGCCTTTCAGTGGCTCCCCGTGTTGGCAGGATGAAGCCCAGACTTTAGCAGGAATCAGATTGGTCTGCTGCCTCCCTGGAGAACCATCTCCTGCTGCGTCTCTCTCCCACGTACATTTTTTATTCTAGCTCTAGTAGACGAAGTGCAGATCTTTATATGTGCCCGGTCTCTGTTGGGGAGGCTGGGTGGGCCTGGCCTTTAGGGTACCACAGAGCATGGTGGAAGGAGGGGTATCTCTCCTTGTTAGTTGCAGATCACAGAGTGGATCCTACCCCAAAGAGTCTAGAAGATCAAGGTCAGGCAAGTAAAACCATAACATGTCATTAGGGCCAGACGCCCAGAGGCCAGAACTAGGAGCAGAACACCTGAGCCAAGGGGGTCAGAGACCCATCGGGGTACATGCAGGGAGCTGGAGAGAAGAGCGGTTTAATAGCTATCAGAGCTGGTGATTATTTCTGCACTTCTGAGCCAAGCTGGCGATATGACAGGCGAGTAGCCAAATTCCTTAAAAGGTCCGAGTCCCCTCTGTTTTGTGCTTCTGTGCCTTTGCTTGCTCTCCCCTTTGCCATCTCTTCCACTTTCGCCTCTGAACTCCTAGCCATCCTTCAAAATTTGATTTGTAGATCAGCCTCTCTGAAAGTCTTCCTTGACCCTCTCACATCATTAATTCCCCAGCCTTCTGTGTTATTTCCATTCCTATTGCATACTTCTAACATTACATGCCTCATTCCCTCCGTGCAGTCACGTTTACCTGACTGTGCCCCCCGTCTTAGAGTGGCAGCAAGAACCTTGTCTCAGTCGTCTCTCTATCCCTAGTGCCTAGCACGGTGGCTGACACATAGTGGGTAACTTATGTATAGTTCTTGAATTGAGCATAGCAGAATGGAGACTAGGGAAAGAGGGGGAGCACTGTTGGGTGGACTTCATACCCCTCCCCCCTCACCATACAGGTGTAGCAGGGCCTTCCACGTGCAGCTTGGCACATGTCCATTAGACTGCAATGTAAACAGCGCTCTGGAGCCATCTGGATGTCCCTCATTTCAATAAAATCCAATAACGTGATAAAGAGAAAAGTAAAATAACTGCTTTATACCACAGAGCAAGAATTACGAAGCTCAAGGTTGGGAGCTGATCTTCCCAACCCCGTGCTAGTGCTTTAGTCCTTGGCCTCAGAGTCAGCACAAGGGAAAAATAACTTTTTATTGCTCTGAAATACCTGCCTCATTTCTCTTCCAGCTAGTGATCAAGCCAAGGGTTTGTTGTGAGGGCAATGGGTAGGGATTTCTGGGAGTGAACAAATACGGCGCCATCCATGGCAAGCATCTTGGAGCTTCCTCTATGTTCCCTAATTAATTAGAATTTCTGGAATCCAGCCCTGTCAAGAGTTCAAATGAGCCCTGGTGTGCCGTATCAAGGTCTGACCAACTTTAATAAATCCTTTGGATCCTAAGGTTTAGAAAAAAATAGGCCCATCCCATTGGCCTGGCCTACTAAGAGAATTCTGACTCTGCATTAAACATCTGGAAAAGTCAGGTTGAGTCTTGGTATTAACCTCATAGCAAACACACACAAATAACCCAAGTCCAATCCAAAAAGCATATCTACCACCCGCAAGTAACCCCAACCAACCCACTTTCAATTCATGAATCTATTTGTCTCTGAGAGTTCTATACTTTTTGTCTTAACTTTGTGTCTTGACTTTCTCTGGAACACATCTTAGTTTAGGGTCTGAACATATGGAAACCTAAAATAAATGAGGACATTCAGCTCCTTGCCCCTCCTTTTGATGGAAGTCAGTACCATAACGAGTCAAGATGCAGGCTTTGGGGGCAGAAAGACTCAGGAGAATCAACATTTCTTCTCAGCATCCGTATGGTCTTGGGCAAGTGATTTATGGTCTTCCAGCCTTAGTTTATCATCTGTTAAATGGGGATAACCAACCTTGTCACAAAGAAATAATGTATGGGAAGCATCCAGTAAAGTGGCTGGCATAGTGTGTACGTTCACAGTAAATTATGCTTAGTATTATATTGTTACTCGGAAAATAATCTCATTAGATTCCTATAGGTCTTGGTGCCTAGTTTTCAACACCTAATTTGATCTCCTTTCACTCTACCTCTTTCCTTTGCCTTGAACAGTTTGCTATGCTCCTCATTATCTACTCAGCCTTCAGGAATCCTGGATTTGTTCCAGTCCAGGTTCTGGCATGAACTGACTGTGTGTCTTTGGACAAGTCACTTAACCTCTCTGTACTTACTTTCTCACCTGGCTGTGACGGTGTGGGCCAGGTGACATCTGAACCCTGCCTTTTCCAGTTCACCTTGTGGTTTGTGTCCTGATGTGGCCAGAGAAGAAACTGTTAGAGGCTGTGCCTCAGCAAAGGGACCTCCTCTGAGCTTCCGTACATCTCTGGCCTGAAGCCAGAAGCTCTGGCCTCAACGCCAGTCAGGCTGCCAGCTGGTATTCTTTATTATTTTGCCTTTTTAAGTAAATTCATAAAGCCTTCAGTTTCCTCATAGAGTTTTGCGTTGACAATACAGGGCACTTCGCCTCAGGAGGCCTCTCTCCTGTCTGGGTGCCCTGGGCCCGGATTCCTGTGGAAAGGCAGGCTGATTCGAGTCAGCCACAGATCTGACAACTACAGTCTAGGAGGCCACAAAATGTGCTCCATCATGCCCAGGCCTCCTAACACCCTCTGGGGTCAGGCATCACTTTTACCAGCAAACCCTCGCTGTGGCAGTGCCCAGGAGCTGGGCTGCAAGAATGCACAAACGTGCATTTAAAGGCTTTGTGACAGCTTCTTGGTGACTGGAAGGCTGTCTCTGCTGGCACCAGAATATTTCCTGTTGCCACAGTCTGCAGATGAAGAGCAAAATGAGGTTTCAGTGAACTGGATCATTAAAAGCTGTAGGAAGGAACTTGACTCTTGCTATATGATTAAAAACTTTTCTGTGAATGTGAGTGCCTGTCTATCAGTGTCTGTATCTATCTGGCTGGATGTGTTTTTTTAAACCAGCTTGTGGAAAGCTGAACAGGGACTTTGTACTCCAGACAATGGCCAGAAGAGGATCTACTCCCTGATCCCAAGGTTGCCATGACGACTGCCCTTTGAGAGCTACAAGTGCAACACTACTTTTACTAGGCCAGCAGTGCAAATGACTGCATCCACAACTCTTCCTCCACCCTGCCTTACCACCAGAAAATATCTTTTTTCCCCCTGGGAGGGCAGAGACGAAGTCAGGGCTGTTGGTGGCTTATTGGTATATAACCCAGCTGTCTACCCTGCCTTTTCCCCACAAACTAAAGTCTGACCTCACACAACATTTATGCCACAGATCAGCTTTCTGGGCTCTAAGTCAAATTGGGAAGAAAGAAATGTGATCAAGGATGCATTCTTACTCTCCCATTTTAGCACTGTGAGTCACAAAGAATAATACACTGCCTTGGCCTCTCTGCTCCCCAGGGCAGGTGCCCCCTGATGGTGAGAGAGGCATTTAGGCAGGAACATTACTCCCTCCAGGCTCCTCAGCCACGGTTTTGATTTGCTGCTGTGGTATAGAAGAAGGTGGGTGACCTGCAGAGGGAGGGTGAACTTTATTCCCTTAGAGGTAGGATTAATTAGGATCCCTAAGGGAAATGTAAATTGAGCAAGGTAAGGGTCTAATTAACTGAAGGTCCATTCATATATCTGTCTGTCCATTTTCCATCCATCCATCCAACATCCATCCATCCATCCAACATCCATCCATCCAACAATCTATCTAGTAAGACACTAGGGAGACAAACAAGTCCCTGCCTTTGTGGAGCTTGAGTCAGTATAGAAAACAGATGAATAAGTAATTTAAATGTTCTAAGTGTTCTGAAGGAAAGCCTTACCCAGCCTTCCTCCTTCCCACCTCACGCACCACCCACCATGAATTCTAAGACCCCATAAATGGAGAAATTAAACATATATCTTTGAAAAGCTCTCATATCAGGCAAAATGTGTTTCCATCTCTCTCCTGTACCTCCTCGGGGGCAAGGATAAGTCTTAACTCCCTGCCTGCTTTTTAGGAAAGGTAGAGAAGTATAATGGAATTGGTTGACAGAGACTGATGCTGGAGACTTTTTGCTTACTTTTGACTTTTTCAGACTATTTATATTTTTACTAGTGGCTTTCTTTTAATTTTTTCCAAAAACATTTTTTAACGTATGTTTTTCTGGTGATCATAAGTAAAAACAAAATAATGCTTGTTGACTCCCTGCTAGGTAGGAAAAAGAATCTGAAACCCATTTACTTCTTTCTTCCTGGCTTTTGTAAAGATGACCCAGAATTTAAGGCCCTGATTATTATCACCAAATTACTTTATATTCTATATCTTATCTTTTATGAATGGCTTTACTATTTGCTTTTGCATCCTATTTATAACAATTATTTAGACTTAGCTCTGTGTTTGGCTGGTTTACATTTTCACTGCCAGTTTCCCCATTTTTAAATGTTTAATTCTGACTCATATTTTGATCAACTTGAGTTCATTAACTTGCAATAGTTTTTTAGAGAGAATATGAGAGAGGTGCATTTTTCCAAATCCTTCCTTATCAAATATTCTCTTTTCATTTCCTATCATCTACAAGCAACAACTTGGCTAGGTATATCATAGTTTAGGATCAAATATTTTTTTCTTCAAAAATTTCTGAAAACCACCCATTTTATTCTGGGAAGGCTACAGAGCTAGGGAGTAGAAACTTGATAATTGACTAATTTATATCTTTTTTTGTTTTTTAAACTCTTTTCTTCATCCTTTTAGTTAAAAAATGTTTCCGGGATGTGCCCAGGTATATGTCCTTTTTAAAGCATATAAAATATAGCTGTTGATTTGCCTATAAATCATAGGCATTGATTTGTATACTTTGGCCTTCACTCAGCATAGGAAAATTTTCTTTAATTATATCATTGATTATTACTTCAATTGCATTTTGGTTTCTTCATGTACAACACCTATATATTTTTAAACGTGGCTTCCTCATGTAAATTTGTATCTCTTTAAATATTTACTTGCTTGTTCTTTTCCCTTACATTCTAGAACACATCCCAGATTTACCCTTTGTACTGTTGGTGTGCTTTTCACAGGGTTACTTTTTCTCTTTACTTGTCCTAATGCAGATTTGAAATATGTTATTGCATTTTTATTGCTCCAAAATAATCTCATGGCTCTTCTAGCTTTCTTTGTGGTTAACTTTGATCTTTATGGATTTCTGCCTATTTTCTTTCTATTGATGCTGAAGTTTTTGAAAACATTTCTTCTGGATATATACTTGGGTCTTCAGAATGGAGTTGTTTTCCTTTGTTCTGCAGTGTTTTTCCATAGTTTGCCTCTTTTCTTTCTTTATTCATTTTTTTAGTTAAAAAGACATAATTCTTTTATTTTATATTGCAATAAAAGAAATTAACATTACAGAAATGGAAGACTAGAAAGGGGAATTGAAGAATGCCGCTTGAAGAACAATTGAAGAAAAATTTCCTGGGCTGAGTAACGGCCAAAGTATACAAACCAATGGCCATATTTTATAGGCAAATCAACATCTTGTCTAGTCAGCCATTTTATCAAGGCACATGATCAATGTGGTAATACAATGGAAATGATGGCTATTGTGCCTTGTTTTACTTAATCATACATTAAACAGACCTGGAAATTAATGGAACTATTACTCTTAAATCCTATTTACATTGTATATTCCCAAAGATTAAGTTTTACTTCAAAAAGTAAGTGTTAATATTATTTTCATGTACTATGGGAAAATACAAATAGGTTTCAATTACTGGGTGTTTAGAAGTAAGGAGTTTTACCTACTAATTCATCTTTGAATGAGAAGATTTATCCAGACTCAGTGATGGCCAACCAACAGGCTATATGTAGCTTGCTCCTGGAACCACTATCCATCCCTTTGGGTGCTACCAGAATATCCTTCTTATACTACCAGTTGGAGGGATGGCTGATTGTTCTTCCCATTCCCTCACTCCATTCTGAAGAATCTAGTGGCATCCATGTAGTTTGGCACTGCTGGATTGGGGTGTGATTTTATATCTCTACTGTATGAGAAACTGTAACCTTCAACTTCTAACAAATATCTGCAGTAGGCTCTTCCAGTCATCCCCACAGCTTTCAAAACTTTATTTATACTGACTCCATTCCACCTTCAGGATCCAAAGGGACTCCTGGCAAGGACACTCCCCACCATTTTCCACCTCTTACCCTGTTGCTTGTTTGAGAGTTGCCATCTGTGTACAGATATGGAAAGATTTTGTGGTGTGTGTGTGTGTGTGCACAAACAAATGCACATGTGTGTATAAAACTGTACTCTGGCTGTTGTAAAAAAAAAATATCACCCCAACAGTAGAGGATAACCAGCTAGTTTTAAAACTAGAAGAGAGTTTTAGATCAATGTGTGTCTCAGTGTCTATGAGTCAAGGAGCAGGAATGTGGAAGAAATATCTTCTTGCTGACTTTCAGAGAATTAGGTTTCTTCTCTTCCGCAGGATAAAGCATGAATAGATCAATCACTATTTCTCTCAAGTCAACTGCATCTGCTTCTGATATCAGGTTGGTTCTAATACTGGGTTGTAAGCAATCCTAGTCTTCCAAGTTGTGGTAAATGTTCACCATTCCTTGTAAATCATTTTTGATGGGAAATAGAGGCTATAGGAGAGATACTGTTTTCTATTAACTTTATACATTGTTCTTGAGGTTTCAGTCCTCAGAGCCTACCAGAGGTTCGGGAGCCCCTGAGGTAGAGGCTTCCCTGTCACCTCTTTACTTTCTTCTACACCTGAATAATCAAATGATAGAAAAAAAGTGTAGGCAAAGACAAACATGGTTGATTTGGCAACCCTCATTCCTAGGAAAGCTTGCCCATGTCCCCAAGGCTTTGAGTAAGGAAGTAGAGAATATATTGTGTTTTCCATTCCAATGGGCAGGCCAGCACAGGCCATGGAGTCTCAGACATGAGTTGGAGGTTGGGGAGTCAGCTATTTAAACTCCTTATAACACCTAGTGCATTGTCAGTTGTCCAAAAACATTGCACAATATTTGTAGTAATAATAGCAATCAGAAACCTGCCATTCCACTTGGGAGATGTGCACATTATTCCTATTGTCCTCTCCAGAATTCTCTTCAACACAAATGCCGGAAGGGGAACTTTCTCTCCTTGTGGCTCCCAAAGTAGATCATACAATGGATGTGGGGGACGGTAACTGGTGACGTGACTGAGATTCCCAATTGTTATGGATGTTCCTCCAGAAATGCTTGTGTAAGAACAGCACTAAGGATGACCTTTTCTGATATCAGGAGAGCTAACAGGGCATGCTAATTGATTCTTTCATTCCAACACAAAACTATTGAACACCTACTACACACCTACTGTATTCCCTGCTCATGGAATGCATTTGGAGAGACACACAAAGATCTCATTTTTACCAGACCATACACTAGCCTTCTCTTCTGCTTGAAAAACATTCCCTCTCATGAAACAACAATTAGAAGGAAAATGAAGGGGAGAAGAAAAAAAGGTTGTTCTGGAAGGTGTTATCGAAATTTGAATTATCCCTAGAAAGAATGTTCCAGTCCTGTGCTTAGTTTGTCAGATAAGCGGGTTGGGATCTGAGAAGGGGCACCTTGGACAGGTAAATAGAACAGTGACAGACATGGGATATGGTGATGTATTAAGGTGGTGCTTTCCTTGGAATGATGTTTCCGAGATGTTGGGGGATTTCTTGACAGAGAGCTACTCAGACTTGGGGTTAACCACTGAAAGGACAGAGGGAACTTGTTTGCTTCCCAGCTGTGCCTGAGGTTATTCGAGAAACTTTGAAAAGGTCCTCCTGCCCGTGCATCATGCAAGGTGCTCAGATGTTCTGACTTAGGAGGAACAGACCTTTCCCACTTGGCGTTTTCCCACAAGCTTTCTTCATGTGGTTTCCAAAGGCCCTATTTCCCTCAACTTTCCCCTTCACTATCTCCATATCTCATTTTCTCCTATTGTTCAGCAGAGTCATTTTTGTTTGCAAAACCAGTATCTTGTTATCTCTTCTGTTGTCATAGCTCATGAGAAACGTATCTGGACTTCACTGGTTTAGCCACCAGATTCCAGCCTGTCTCCTTTCTTTCTTTGGGGACAAGGAGAGAGCAGAGAGCCCCATATGCTGCGCGGGGGGTATGGTTTTCCTGGGCCCATTTTCTTATGGAACTGAGTCAGTAATCCACCATGGCCATTTTTCTAACCAGTGTAAGGGGGCAGAATTATTTCTTTTTGGCTGTTAGATAAAGGGAGAAAAGCAGTCTTTGAACAGACCTAGCACTACCCCTTCAACCAAGTGCTGCCGACTCTCGAGTTAGGGACCTATGAGCACTTTTCATTTGGTGTGTTATTAACCCTCAGGATAATCCTGTGAGGCAGGTTTCATCAAGCCAAGTTTTCAGCACAGGTATGGCCCAAATATTCACAAGACATACTTGTGCTAAAATATTTTCTTGTTCTATGAAATTCAAATTTAAGTATGTATCCTATATTTCTATTTATCTTTTTGTTGCTTCTTATTTTTGTTTCTGTTTTTAATGCATCCTGTATTTTTTATTACAATTTTTAAATGTTTCTTTATTTTTGAGAGAGGGAGAGAGAGAGAATAAGTTGGGGAAGGGCAGAGAGAGAGGGAGACACAGAATCTGAAGCAGGCTCCAGGTTCTGAGCTGTCAGCACAGAGCCCAATGCAGGGCTCGAACCTGTGAACCGTGAGATCGTGACCTGAGTTGAAGTCGGACTCTTAACCGACTGAGCCACCCAGGCGCCCCTGGATCCTGTATTTTTTATTTGCTAAAGCTGGCAACCCTCCATTACACACTATAGGTAAGGTTATGTGACCTGCTCAGGGTGCTTTGGTAAGTGTTAACTTCTTGCTCCTGTCCTTTCCTATCTCCACTATTCAAGGAGTTGAAAGATGAAGAGGAAAGAAAGAAAATATTATTTAAAGTGAATGAATATACTCCGGCTTTCTGCCCATTTGCCATTCCATTAGACATTTTCAGCTCTTGTCAGAAGCTCCCCGGCAGCACTAAATTCAGTAGAGGGCACAGTGATGATCTGATACTTTGGCTGAATCCTGACCAGAAATTTGACCTTTGTGAAAGGGGCAGGGCAGAGCAGAGAGCCCAGAGGCCTTGGCATCCAAGGCTGTGAATACCTGCCCTGGCTTTGGCACAGACTCAGCTTATGAACCAGACCACCTCTGTCAATTCTTTTGTGAGTTTTAGTTTCCTTATTGAAAATTGAGATTGGGACTGCCGACCGTCATTCTTCAGGACATGTCATACAGCATCTGATACCAGATAGGCCTGGGTTTAAATCCCAGCTCTGCCACTTACTAGCTGTGTGACCTGGGGTAAGCAGCTAGATCTCTGTGTGCCTTGGTTTCCTCATCTATAAATTGGAGATAATGCTAGTGCAAAACAGAATTAAGGCTGTGTGGTTTTGAGGCAAGGCTTACTGATTAATTCTTTCATTCACACAAACACTTAATTGACCACCTAGTCAACTCCTCGTATCAACAATTCTGATTAAGGGCTATGAATGAATGCCTAGCTTTGTCCTAGGAGCAATGAAGGATAGTTGCAGAAAACCGGATTGATGCCCCGAAGAGCCAGTGATCCCATAGGAGGAGACCAGTTGTACCCAGGTGAAACAACAAGACAATAAAATCAAGGGTGTGATGATTCAGTACAGATTCAGGCTGGATGCTAAGGAGGCATGAATAGCACCAGTAATGTCTTGTGCTTTTACACTGACTTCAGTTTACCAAGGGCATTTACAGACATTTGAGGTGAGCTGAAGACTGGCCAGAATGAGGAGGGGATGGGTGCAGGAACCTTCTAGGAGGAGGAGCTTCTTGAAGAAGTAATAGGTTTGGGTGGAAAGATGGCATCTCTGATGGCACAAATCCAAAGGGCAGAAGCAGGGGAGATGGTGACACCCAGCAGGACAGCAGTGGAGCTGAATTGGAGCTACGGAGACTGGGGCTGGGGCCTTTGTACTTGCTGTTCCCTCTGCTGGAATATTTTTCCCTCAAGTATTGTGCTGGCTGCTCAATGTCCAGGGTTCGGCTTGGATATTATTCCAGACCCTTCTCTGACCACCTGAAGTAGCCTGCATTTCCTTACCTGTCTCTCTAGGTCACATCACCCTGTTTTATTTGTTTTATTACACTTTTTGCTTTATGGAGTTATTCTATTTGTAATGTTTCATTGTTTATTCTCTGTCTCCCTTAACAGAATGAAAGCGTCATGACAACAAGAACATTGGGCCTGTAGAAGGTGCCCAATAAGTATTTGTTGGAGGAATATATGAGCAGGTAGATGGAGACCTCAGAGTGCTAACCTTAGGAATTAGAATTTCATAGAAAATGATGAGGTTCAATAAAACCTATAGCAGTATTCTGTATGTCCCGGAAGGACCCTTTTGTGACAAGAATCAGTGAATGGTCCTTCTCTTTCCTCTTTGCTTAAAAGGAGTCCAGAGGGTGATGGGCGTGTCTGGTAGTATCCGTGGATGAAAATGGAGGCTGGGTTTCAGAGCTTCCTCAACCTGTGTTAGGCAGTGGTGCTCACTTGGCTTCACATTAGAGTCCCTGGGAAAATTTTTAAGTGCCCAATTCCCAGGCTGCACCCCAGCCTAAGTCCAATAAAATCCAAATCTTCAGGGGTGGAGTCCAGGCATCGGGATTCTGTAAGCTTGCCAGATTCCACTGCACAGCCAAGGGTGGGAACCACTATGCCAGACAATGCTCACATCTCTTATGGACTTCAGACATGATTAACTGGTGTATCTTATTCATAGTGAAAATAAAGTAGGAATCAATAACTTTTCTTCCTCAGAGGCACCCTTCCTCATGGTAAAGTGCAGCCAGCTGAGTTCTTGGGTGCATTTCTATATGTGATGACCTGTTTGGAATTAGCCACACATTTCCCTGCACTGGGGTGGACCAGTTCTGGGCAGATCTCCATGCCATCCTGATGAAACCTTATTTTGGGGTTGGTTGTTGGCAGGCCTGAGCTGGCCTCTGTTCTGCTGGCCCCATCAGCAGGCTCATTCCCAGCATCCACTTTCGCTGCCCTTATGGTTGTCACATCACCCATGTCCTCAGCAATCCTGTGGACCTACAGTGACTTAACGTGGTTGGTATTATTTACATGTCACACGGAGATGCCAAGCTAACGTCACCAGCAAGTCTCATGCTCCTGCTCCCCAGCTGGCCCAGGTCAAGGGCCTGTAGAAGGTCTTCCTCTTGGAAAGGGACTTGTGAAACTCGTTTACTCTTGGAACTTGCATTTGAGACCTGTTTTGCTGGGTGTCATCTCTTCCCCCATCTCTGTATGCCAGTATCTACGATAATCTTCTTGGGCTCCATATGCAATGCAACCTCTGATGAAATCAAACATCTGGCCAATTATCTCTGGACATGTTTCTAATTGGACTAATTGGAATAGAATTACTAGAGCTGCAGAGAGACCTGCTGCTCCTGTCTGGACCTCTAAATGCCAAACAAAAGAAGCAACCAAGTAGTAATTCAGATGGTGGATGCCTCGGGCCGTTCAAGACCCATTTTCCTCATTAGCCAAATCTCTGTTGCCCTCTTTCCCCTCTCCTCTTCAACATTTGCTTCCTAGTGTGATATAATTTTCATGAATCACATCCATGTGTCTTGTTTTGGAAACTATGAGTAACTGCTGTAAACATAGCATTGCATCTCCCTACATTTGAGTACCCTGAGATTTATAGTCCTTGTGGTGGCTAATACATTAATTAAGCCTTCATTTAATAAACATGTCAAATGAGTCATTTGTAAACAAATCTTTATTAAGCACCTACTATGTGTCAACCACTGTTCTAGTCACTAAGGCTATAGGTAGAAGGCAGACAATAGATAATGCAGAACAAATAAATCAATAGAGATGAGATGATTTGAGATAATGATAAGTGCTATAAAGGTGGCAACATGACTGAGAAGGGAAAGACTATTTCACATTTAGTGGTCAGGGTAGGCAAGGTGGTTAGAGGTATAGAGAATTACTATGTGTGTTGGACTGGAAAACTAGGTAAGATGTGGCCCTTGGTCTCAGCTGGAGATATGGGTAAAGAGAACGATAAAGAATAATCCAGGATGTGCTCTGATGGAACTGTGTGAAAGGGGGAGCTTGGGGAGAGTAGCTAACTGCATGGGGAGAGGGGCAAGCAGGGCAAGGGGTGATGCTTGAGCCACAGCTGAAAGAGAAAATAGACTGGAGAAAGGGAGGAAGGAAATTGTGTTGGTAGTTCACCAATTCAACCACTTTTGTTGAGCATCTACTATGCGTCAGGCATTGTTCTAGGTGCTGGGATTACATGGTGAACAACAGAGAGACAGTCCCTGACGCCCTAGAATTTATCTTCTGATGGTGGGGGCAGTGGGGGTAGACAATGAATAAGTAAAGAGATAAGATACTTTCAGATGGTGACAATTGCTATGAAGATAATACAGAATAAAGTTAAAGGGAGATTTGGGGCATGTTCTGAGGGGTGTGGTGGAGATAGGGCTTGATAGGTTGGCCAGTGTAAGCCTCTTGAGGGAGTGACATGTGTGATGATGTTGGATCATGGAGTGGTCTGGGAGAAGGGGAGTTCTAGGCAGAGGGAACTATGGTGCAGAAGTCTTGAGTCTGGAATAAGGGTGACAAGTTTGAGGAACAGAAAAAGCCCAGCACAGTCAGTGACTGGTAAGTGGGGAGGGAGGTGTATGCCTGAAGGACTCAGAGGTGAAGCAACTGGGGAAGTAGGAGACCAGTTATGAAGCTATACTGTAGGGGTCTAGGCTGGAGAGGATGGAGGCTTGACCTGGATTGACATCTATAGAGGTGGTGAGTCATGGAAACTTTAAGACGTTTGGAGACAGAGAGCTAGCAGAACTTCTGATAAATGGTCCTTGAGGATTGAGGAATAGAAGGAATCAAAGATGACTGTGGTTTGACCAGCTGACTGGCTGGGGGTGGTTACTGAGGGAAATGCAAGAAAGGAACTGGTTTTGTGGGGGAAATGAAGATTTTTCTTTGGATGCATTTAGTCTTAGATGCTAATTGGACATCCCAGTGGAGGAGAAGCAGCCCTGATAAAGGCTTGTGGTCTGAGTGGCCAAACCTTCACTGGGGACAGTGTGGGAGAGAGCTATCGTTAGGGAAAGCAGTGCCAGCTGTGGGGTGGGAAATAGCCTGGAGGAGGATGTGATGGGAGGTAATGGGGGGTGTCTGTCATGTTAGTCCAGGTGGGAAAGGGTGGGAGGCATGAATCTATTTGGCATCCACACCTTGGATTTGCCTCATCGTGCAAGAGACTGCTTCGTGATTCCATTTCAGGGTTGGCTACCCCAGCACAGATGGGGTGACTTGGTTAGACAACCAAACAGCAGGAGTGTAGGGAGCTCTTGGCATGGGTCCATGTCTGTGCTAAGGGCTTCTGATACTTTATTTCATTTAATGTGCACCAAGATCCTATAAGGTAGGTATGGCTCCTCCACTTATTTGTAAATGTAGTTATCATGCTGTTGTTTTTCATAAGCTCAAAATGACTGAATAAGTGACCTCTAAAAACATCTCTTGTTAGCAGGGAGAGCTTCCCTGTTTGTCCTGGAGGTGGTATTGTTCTCATGTATGAAGGCTTTTTTGCTTTTGGTCCTTAAGTGTGGGAGCTTCTGAACTATCACCATGCCCATTTAAAGATGAAGAAGCTGGGTCTCAGGAGAGCAAAGTGGTTTTCCAAAGTGACATGGCCTATGAGTGGAGCTGCCTGAAGCCTCTCCCTGGTCTTTCCTTCTCCTATTAATCACTGTGTGGAGGGTTAGGTATTGGGATGTGTGGGAGGTGATGACAGTGACTTAGAGGTCTTTGACCTAAAAAAAAGCCTGTGTGATCATCATAGACAAATCACTGAGGAAAAGATGTGTGCATCTTTTGCAAGATGGACCTTCAGAGTTGTCATTGATTCTTTTTATTTTAATCGCAACACACCTTTATTTAGTCTTTCCAAAGCTTTCAATTTAATGTTTATAGAAACAAGAAGTCCTTTTTTTTTTTTTACTATCTAATTAAATTATGTAATTACCATAGTGAGAACAATAGATATGAACAAATTTGGGAACAAATACGGGGCACCCTTGCCAAATGCATGATCTACCATAAGACAAAGGACTTCCTACTCAATCCTGTGCCAGCCACCAGCCTTCAGAGTCTCCAGGACATCCACAAAATAAATTCCATAGAGAGCATGGGGCACGTTGGTTAATCTGGCAAATAGGTTAAATGAGATTCAGTTGAAAGAGCTGCTACTGGTAGAAATACATATACAGTGCATATTTTGTGTGCAGACACGTGAATGAAATACTTTTATGGAAGTGATTATGCTTTTCTTTTATCTTCTGGCTCGGCCTTTTGCAAAGACTGGTTCCAGTTTCAACTGGTCCAGTAGGATTTCAAAAACAATAGCTTTGATTTTGTTTTCAGTTCAACAACAACAAAAAAAATCAATACTTGGGTTGGGTTCAGAGTTCAGTCAATTCGTGTGTCCATTTTGGTTTGTGAGTCATATTATCCTGGCCCACATTACAGTGAGGAATGATTCAGAATCAGTGCTTTTTGTCTTCTAGCTAAGAGTCTAAAAATGCCTCAGGCCTTTTTTGTCGTAAGACATCCTTGTTCTAAGCAATCCTGAAGTGACACTTATTGGGGACCAAAAATCATTAACAGGAAGAGAATGGCATAAGAACCCGCTATTTCTTGATTTTGACACTGAAGGTGGTTGTCTTGCTCTCCATTTCCCCTTCATGGTATCAGTATTGGTTGAACACATTTTGGATTCATTGAAAGTTTGTTACCTTAGGAACAGAACACATCAGTATTTCTGACTTAGTCACAAAAGAGTCACGGAGCATTCTCTTCAAAACCTAAGGACAATTCCATGGGTGCCTGGTAGTGGAGGAGGTCAGAGGACCACTCAGCCATGGTCTACCCTTTCTTCCCAGACCTGGGCCAAACTTGGCCATTCAGAATGGAAATACAGCCAGCGGCACATGCAGGGGCACTGTATGGTTTGCTTTGATTCTCCCCATGGATCCTTTCTCTAGGAGCTTCCCTCCCACTATCTTGCCTCCTTGTGCTGTTCTTCAGGTGTCAAAATCCCCTTTTTTAGTGTGAACTATATGGTCCTGGATGAAAATTGACATAGTATGAACTTGTATGTAATTTAGCATAGATACAGATGGATCTATGTCTGTGTCTAAATCTATATCTATGTCATATGTCTATATATATGGTACAAATATAGATATGTGTGTATACACATTTATATTTCCTAGCTCTGTCCACTGAGCGGGCTTAGAAGTAATGACACCCCAGTAGCAATGAGCACACCTAGTGCTCAGATCTTGGTTTCTAAAACCATTCTCCCATAAACAGAACCAGAGCTCCTTGGAGAAATGGCAGATTCTAGGGCTGGGAAAGGGAATATGCAAGATGAATGTGGAGCACCTAGCAGTGCCAAAAGTTCAAGAAGTACTAAAAAAGCAAAGTGAGGGGGGATGTCAAAGGGACACAGGAACCAACTGAAAGAACTCCCAATAGAAAAAGCTGGAACATTTTGAGTAACAAAATAAATAATATAGTATTGGATTTGTACCCAAAGTACAAAATAAATATTCCTAAGCCTATACTGATATAAATAAATTATTGAATAAATAAATAAAGGGAGAGAACAGACAAACCTCCTGAACAGAAGAATCCCAAATAATTTATGTAGATACTTCTCACTCAAAGAGGTGGAGCATAATTTTCTATCCCTTAAGTGTGGGCCATCACAGTGACTTTCTTTTAATGAGCACAGTGGAGATACCTGACAAACTGCCTGAGCCAGATGGTCAACGTCAACGTCAACGGTGATAAGTCATGTTGATAGCATGTACCTTTGATATGATGTGGTAGGAATGGCACTTTCCCTCTGTGATCTTCCTCCCCAAATTCCCAGTCTATTCATGAGAAAAAAAATCAGACAAACCGAAACTGAGGAACATTCTGCCTGTCCAGTACTCCCCCTAAACTGTCAAGCTCAACAAAAACAAGGGAAGTCTGGGGAACTGTCGCAGTCTAGAGGAGCTTAAGGGGCATGAAGACTAAATGTAATGTGATAGTCTCCTGGCAATCTAGCACAGAAAAATGACATTAGGTAAAAACTACAGAAATGTGAATAAAGCTTTACTCAATTATAATGTATCCATGTTAGTTCATCAGTCATGACAAGTGTTCCATATTAATGTTAGCACTAAGAGACACTGGGAGTGGGGTATATGGGAACTCTGTAGTATACTCACACCTTTTTCTGTAAGTCTAAAATGTACAGAAATAAAAATAAAATAAAAAGTTTATTTTGAGAAATCGCCCCAACCCGTGTTGCCACTTCTTTTCTTTCTCCTGACCCTATGTTTCCCAACATATTAGTCTGCATCCTGTGCCTTGGTCATGCAATAAATTGCAGTGACACTAACAGGCAGCCTTCACATCTCTCTGAATTCAATGTGGGATCTCTTGCTTCTTGGCATGAAGAGTTGAATACCACTTCTGGTTTTCCAGCACCCTTGTTTCTTGGCTTATCTAGTTTCTCGGGGCTTATCTGAGGCATTTTTATTGGCTATAATATGTCTGAGAAATAGTTTGTTTGCAGCTTAGTGGAGACTTGTGCATTGTCTCTTGCTGCTGGAGGAGACAGACTGCATTCCTAGGTCAAGGACACATTGCCCTCCACGTGAGGATGGCAGAATCTTCCAGGGCTGTCACATCTAATTCTGATGACGCTGACATCTTCCTGAAGGCAGCCTGGGTAGCCCTCTTCTGCTTCCTTGCGCTTCTTCAACATCTATCTCCTTGAATGTGATAAAACCTCTGTTTCATCTTCTGGAGCATTATTCCCATCTCCTTTTTCCTCTTGATCTTTGCTTTCAAGTGTTCTCCTAAGAATAGATTTGCGACGGGGCACCTGGGTGACTCAGTCGGTTGGGTGTCCAACTCAGGTCGTGATCTCACAGTTCGTGGGTTCGAGCCCTGCGTTGGGCTCTGTGCTGACAGCTCAGAGCCTGGAGCCTGCTTCGATTCTGTGTCTCCCTCTCTCTCTGCCCCTCGCCTGCTCACACTCTGTCTCCCTCTCTCTCAAAAATAAACATAAAAAAAGTTTTAAAAATATTTAAGAAAAAGAATAGATTTGCGAGGATTGATTATATGGCTGTATAAGGTACCAAGAAGGGCAGAACTTAAAGTGTTTAGAATTAGAAGCTGATAACAAGGCATTCTGTCTAGGGAAGATCTCTTGAATGTCCCCTCTTAGGTAAAAGGGGTTACTTACCGTTCCAGGACCACTCCATATGGTAGCTCTGTGCAAATTAGCAGGAAGTACCCTCTCTAGGCAGCAGCTAGCTACCTCTCTAGTTTCAGCCCTGCAGGCAAAATCTGATGGGGAAATTAGGACTGGATTTCAGGTCCCAAATGTCTCCTCAGCCAGTCAGCCTTGTGCAGTAGACAACATAAACAACTATTCATTATGACCCTGAATGTATGGTAGGTAATAATCCATTGCAGGGAAGAGTGTTCAGGATAACCACCTCTTATGTGAGTACCTGGAATCAGGGTTCAAATTGTCTTGGGAGTCCTCTGGAAGAAAGGGGTTAAGACCCATCCCAAGTGGAGTGCTGGACTTGGCTCCTATTGGTTCATGAGGTTTAATTATTAACTTTTCAGGAGTTTTATGAGTTAGTTATTAAGCCTAGTGATTATTAAAAATTAAAGTATACAAACTTACAATTAAATTATATTGATACAAATGTAGTGAAAACCCAAAATTTATTACTTCCTAATTATTTGCTCTATTTTACTATCATCTATGCTGTTGCAGTTGTTGACATCTATCGTATCCGTATGGCGGACATCGTACATACTAGTGTGCTACCGCTTGTCTCCTGACTCTGTTCAGTGACATCATGTCAGTAGCTTGAAATTGACCGTGGTGGCCACAGAAATAAGCAAATGCTATAAATCAGCTCCCACTCCCCCAGAAAAGGGAAAAGCAGGGAGACGGGCTGGGACCCACAAATGTTAGGCGTGGGCCTACAGGACGAGAACCACTTGGGACTCCCAGAGATCCTGAGAGGAACTGGGAGGCTGGATCTCCCATGTTGGTTGGTCGGGGACTTCCTTTGCTCCTCAAAGGAACATCAGCTTCTGCAGTGGTTCACTCAAGCAAGCACCCCCAAGGTCTATGTTACCATGTCCGGGTGACTCAGGCTGGGTGAGCAGTGTTATGGAGCCCAATGGGGACTGGAACAGAATTTCATGGGGAAAAGTTTGGCAGGTTACCACATGAACCCATGGGACCTGCTCCCTTCTGATGCAGCTCCACAGGTGGTGTTCAGACTCCTCCCCATCTATCCAAATATCTGGGGAGGAGCTGTGGCTCAGGAGAAGGGTGAGGGGTGGGGGACAGTGTCACTCAGTGGGAGGGTGACAAGGTAATGTTGCTCTCACCCTCTCTCTCTTCTAACTTTGTCCTTTCTTTCTCCCTGGAACCCCCTCCACAGGCAAGCCCTGCCTTTTGACAGCTCTGGGAACAGGGGTCTTAGGTAACGGTGAGGTGGGACTTGTGCAGGGCAAGGGTGTGTGGAGAGGAGAAGCAGGTAATTCCTGGTCTGCCATGGGGTGGGGCATTCCTGGGACAGACCAGCTCAGACTTCTCCTGAGGCAGCCCCCAGCCAAGCACACAGAAATGGTCTTCTGCTGTGAACAGTGAACAGCTTTCAGCAGCTACAGAAGGAGGTACCCAGTGCCTTGCTCAGCAAAATTTTGGAGAGAGCACTTGTGGACCTGAGCTAGTGTGGCAAAGGGCTCAGGCATTAGAGTCAGAAGAACGCAGGTTTGAATTCCGGCATTTCCTGTGCGAGAACTTAAGCAAGTAAATGACATTTCCCCTCAGCCTTGCTCAGCCTGTTTCCTCGCCTGTGAAATACCTTCCTCTCCTCTGTGTGTGAGTGATGGCCTTCAACAATCTCCAACAGTGGCTGTTTTTAATAGATCTCCTTTCACTCTGTTGGTTTGTTTTTCTATCCTTACCGTGAGTTCAGAACCCAAGAACTGGTTGTCTTGTTTCTGTTTTTAAAAGCAGCTTTGGCAACAAATAAGTAAACATGAGTATGTTCTATCACTGAGCTTGGCTCTAGAAAACCTTTTTATGTGTTAAAGCTCATAATGACAACAATGACTGCTAGACTGATGAAGCAGCATGTGGAGGACACAGATGTTATCATAACTTCTTAATGTGTCAGTCACCATTTTATAGCCACTAGAAAGGCACACCATGATATATACTTTTATACTGAGAGTTTGGGCTATTTGCTGTATGTTGATTGCACCACCAAGTCAATGGCTAAAGCCCCAAACTGATCATGTTTCTCACTCCTTAAACATCTCCAGTGACACCCCCCCCCCCCCATTGCCCAAAGGACCGGGCCCACGCTTGGCAGGCAAAACCATTGCTAATGTGATCCAAACAAACTTTTCAGCAGCTTCATGGCCTGCCTCCCCAACCCTCTCCCTCCTTTCACCGCATCTATGCCCAGGAGAATGGATTTCACCACTTCCTGAACATATCCTGCTCCCTCATGCTTCTGAGCCTCTGCTTTTACCCTTCTTATTTTGTTTCTCTGGAGAACATTCTTCCACATTCTTCAACATCCAGCGTTAATACATCTCTGTGAATTATTCCCCAATTCCTTCAGGCAGACCTGTGTGTACCGTCTTTTTGCTAATGGGAAGAGAGCTTTACCTGCCTATATTAACTTACTTGCAGCATTCTGTTGAATACAGAGGCATCGGTCTACATTACTGGCCTGGGAATGAACTCTCCAGTTTCTTCAACTGATACATGGGAGTAATAGTAACCTTATAGGGCTGTTGAGAGGATTAGACATGAAAGTGTGCTACTGAGCAGTGCCAGACACAAATAATTGCCCAATGAATGATAACTGTAATTATTGGATCAAAGCGTCCATGTTCTCTTGACAGACCCCTCTACGTCTAGTAACTCATGGCTGTGAGACAAACATCTTGAACAGAGATTCTATTGGTGTGGAACCAATCCGTTTGAGAGTCAGACCATTGACCTTGATCCTGTTGGCACCATGCCCAGCCTAATTGTATTTGAAGATCAGAGGTAAGGCTCAAGTGGGTCAAATGTCTAGAGAAATAAGAAGAACCATTTATACAAGGTAGCCGTGAATCTTACCCCTAGTTACATTCCACACGGGCACCTCAATTGTTTCCTTACTGCTAGCCTTGATTGTTATCTTTGGTGGTTATTAATTAAGGTTGTTATATGCATTTCCCACATATGTTTGAATTTCACAAGTCATATACTTCCAGGACAAGAGCCAAAACGAATCAACCCAGTCTTTGGAAAAGCAGCTGATGGGGGCATAATCCACTTTAATTAACATTGAGCATTTGAGATTGAACGCACAGAAGGAACACTGATGAATTGGTTAATTTTGTCTTCCCTGTACCTTAACCATTCAGTCTTTACCCGCCTCTATTTGATACATATTCTTCTGAATGTTTTATTACAAGTATAGTGTTTTCATCAACTGCGAATTTCATTTGTGCTCAGAAAGCATTCAGGTTGCCACGCTAAAGGAAAGCTGAAAGGCAGCTCAGATACTTGCTAAGCCAGCATTCAGGGTGACCTGCACAAGTGTCTTGAGGCTGCTGCCCTTCACCTAAACAGCTTGGCCTGGCTACAGTATTCAAGCTGGCAAGAAAATAAGCCAGAACTCTTCAGTAGTTTTTGTGCTGGAGTCACATTTGCAAATCTGGTTTGAAATGGACTCTTGACAAAGGTGGCTCCTCCCTGTCCTTCCACTGCTCTGGCTTGCTTCAGTGCAAGAGGGCCACCAGCAGTTTCTGGAAGTCCCCAGACGTGTCTGAGCAAACCATGTCAGACAGAGACTTCTGATACTTCTCTTGGAACTTTGCCTTTATCCCCTGAAGGTCCACCTGTAGGAGAAATGACGACAGCAGTGAGGACAAGAACATCTATAGGGTGTTCACTATGAATGCAGGTGGTCACTGTTCTGAATACATTACGCTCATTTGCTCATGTATGCCTCAACACAACCCTTGGAGGTAGGGGCTATCACTATTATTACTATTATTTTATGAATGGGAAAAGGAAAGCCGAGTCCAGCTCCGGTTACAGAGGTGAATATATATATATATATAATATATATATATATATATATATTATATATATATAAATTTATTTATGGACACAAAAACTTGAGTTTCAGATGATTTTTATGTATTACAAAATATTTTTCCCTTGAGTTTTTACAGTCATTTAAAAACGAATCATTCTTAGGTAGCAAGCCTATATAAAAACAGGCCCACCTGCAGGTCACAATTTGCTGACTCTTGGTATAGGGTTAAGAAAATTATCAACACAGAGATTTGAAATGAAGCTTTTGTTTCCTTCTTGTACCCTGATCAGCAAGACCATTAATGCCAATCAATAAAATTCAAATCAATACCAATTTGTAGGACTTATTTTTGACCTAATTCATTGAAAGCTTGAAAAACCTGGGTGCTGGAAATGGGCAGAGGACTCAGAAGAAAAACAAATAAAAAGATTGTTCCGCTCCAGATATTCTTAGAACCTAGTGAGGGAGACAATACTGGCAACAGAAAAGATGTAAGTACAGAGAGAACACAGTGTGTCTCGTAAAGGAAGCAGAGAGCTCTCTTTAACCAGGAGTTGTGTTCTTTTTATAATTTTTAAAACTTTAGACTCTATCGTGCATTCCAGACAGATCCACAACCCATCATTCAGCCTTCTGGTTCTTTTTCCTCCTGCCCCAGTTGGAGGCATGAACTAAGAAAGAAGATGAGAGCAGAAGGCAGGGGAATGAAGGATTGTGCCAAGCGGATGCTGAGCAGGAGGGAGGCTCCGGCAGGATGTTGCCTGTGCCCCCTCCCCGTCCCCCGACTTGTCTGCTACTTGGCTGGGGGAGGGGGCAGGACGGTGTGGGTCAGTGCGGGGGTGGGATGGGGCACACCGGGGTTCTGTTCTAGTATTATGGGGCTTTGGGGGAGATTAGGGTATAGCCAATATATCTGGCTGGGCCTGAAGCATTCCAAGGAGATGCTTAGTCTCCTAAACTATCCCAGGACATGTGGCCAATACTAAGATGGGACAGAGCTCTGGTGGGCCCTCCAGAATGTTCCAACCCTCTGGGGTCTTTCAGAATCCCCACCCTGCTCCGTGTTGCACATGCTTCTATGAGCCTCAGAATCTCTTGAGACTTTGGCAGGAGCATGGGGGGGATGGGGATGGTTTGCTAAGAGACAGACAGAGACCGTGGAGATCTGGAGAGACAGTGGAGGAGAGAACTCAGGAGAGTGGCAGAGAGATGGGGAAGGGAAGGAAGGGAGAGCAAGAGAAACAGACAGTAAGCCAGAAGAAAACTATGAACAGTGGAGGGGGAGGAGAAATTCCTGGAATAGAAATAAAAACGAAAGAACGGTCTTGTTGCTAAGTTATATTTAAAAATGGTGTCAGATGTTAAGTATTATTTGTCAAAGCCATGGGCCAGGATTTGGGTTGGGATCTGTCCCCCTTCATTTAACAATTTTTTTTTTTGAGGGAAGATGTCTGTGGTTTTTCAAGTGCTCAGTTACACTTCATTCTCCAAGGCTTCTCCCAGTGTGGTCGAGATGCCATTTCCCCTTCACTTGTCCCTTCTTCCCTCTGTGACCCCTGTGCCAGAGCATCGGTGCTGAATCTCAACAGCTGCTCACAGGCCGTGGGTGCTCATCTCCCTCTTTCTTACAGTCATGCATTCCCAAAGGTGGGCGATATCGCTCCCAACAGGGCAAAAATGCATTCTTAGAGGGTGAAAAGAACCTTAATCTTTTTATGTCAAAGCTCGCGCGTGCACACACACACACACACACACACACGCGCGCGCGCGCGCGCACATACATACAGAACAGAATCTATAGATGTATTTACAGAACACAATATATACATACAGAATATGACAGAATATGTGTAAACGGAACATAAACAGATACAAAGTCCCTCTGTGGTGTTCATGTTTTGGGGGAGTGGCAATTAGGAAAAAACTGGGCCCCCAAAGGCTCCTTAGTGGGACGATTACTACTAATAATTTTAAAAAAGGTTGAGGGACGCCTGGGTGGCTCAGTCGGTTAAGCGTCAGACTTCCGCTTAGGTCGTGATGTTGCGATTCGTGAGTTTGAGCCCCGCATCGGGCTCTGTGCTAACAGCTCGGAACCTGAGGCCTGTTTCAGGATCTGTCTCTCTCTCTCTCTCTCTCTCTCTGCCCCTCCCCTGCTCGTGCTCTGTCTCTCTCTCTCAAAAGTAAATAAACATTAAAAAAATTTTTTTAAAAGGTTGAGAAATACTGTCTTGTACTGATGTGTCTTTTGTGCAAAGCTGTGCTTCTGTGGTGTGTTTAATTAAAGGCCTGGCTGGGGAGTGAGGCAGTCATTTGCTCATTGTCTCTGCTGCTGGGTGACCTCGTCCGTCCCCATCCTTTCAGTGTCTCTGGTCCGTCTTCCTTACAGTGGAGCCGAGCGTGGGCTGCACTCCCCCAGGTCCCCCTGCACAGGCCCTGAGCTCTCTGGAGCCACACATGGCAAAAATAGAAGCAACTATCATTATTGTGTTTTTATAAAAAGAAACAGATTGAAGCATGGCACAAGGTCTTCCACAAAGTCTGGGAAGGCGAGGGCTGTCTCTGTTTCACTTTTTCTGTAAATAAACCCTTAAGAAAAACTTTGTTGATGACATCAGCGGTGGCCAAAAGAGAAGTGGTGGCCCATGTGCTGGGAGTGGAGTGTGTCTTACCTCAGCCCTGGTCACGATGATGTGAATTAGTGTCTCCTCATCGGTGCCTGCACCCTTCATGGACTTGTACAGACGGTCAGCAAAATAGCCCTCCTGGTCCCGGGCACACCTCACTGGGCAGGACGAGGGGCAAGAGAAGGTGAGGCTTTTACATGTTGTTGAAGAACATGGAGACCCTCCGAAGGAACAGAGCTGGCCCCCCGTATCACCTGGCTGTCCTTGGAGCTGACTCAGTTGTGAGACAGGTGTTTGAAAGGAGAAGACTTCACACTCTAGTGGGATCTGGAAGATTCCCCCGGGTCAGGGCACCTGGGCTCTTCAACCAAGAACTGAGTCAAAACCCCTCTGCTGGTCCCTGAAGACCCTTCAGGGGAGGAGGAACGCTGCGGCCACCCTCAGGCTTTCCCTGCCAAGTTCATGGTTCTTACCAGCAGGAGTAACTTTTCTTATCTGAATGAAATCTCTGATGCTGGCGTTGGGTTCAGAGGGGAAATACAGATTGGCTGGGGACTCTGCTGTAATAAAACTTCAGAATCTCGAAGACTCACTCAGCTGGACTGCCGCCAGGATGTGCTAAACATCTTTCCCGCCCTTTGTTTTTCCTCACTGGGTTTGCTCGGTGAGTTTCATCTTGGAATCTTTTCCAAGTGCCCCACAGTCTGAGCTCTCCATCTGGGATGCGGCCTCATGAAATGTTCGATGCTGTCTACAGACCACCTTCCTGTGTTCTTGCTAGCTGCTCTTTTCTGGTCCTCCCCTTGCCTGCCAGCTTTGATCTAATCCACAGATCAGTGAAGCACAGTGCCTCTCTACTCCTGGGGAGAAATCATTGTTCCTCTCCCCTCCTCCCATGCTTGGGGGGCCCATCAGGACAAACACTTTGGGGAAACGAACCATTTACTCTTTAGGTGTTGGCATTTACCTAGAACACTTAACATTTTTGATGTTAGTGATTGATAGCAAGTAATACATTGAGCGTAAGTGTGGGATGTGCATCCTTGATATGTCCTGGGATGGGAACTCTTGTTTTCTATGTAATTGCCTATATGATTGATGCTTCCGAGAATTAGAAGGGAACAGGATTAGGGAAGTAGCGTCTAGGTTGGGGGTCTGTCTCTTTTATAGGCCATGTGGAAGCCACCAGAGTTTCAGGAGAACAGAAAAGCCCAGCCCCAGGTGTCTGACCTCTTTATCCTGAGAACAATCCAAAAAGCTGCTGGATTGGTGGTGGTTGGTGGGGGGAGCCTGTCAATTTGGGGAGTGGCATACTTGAGACTCACTTAAGACCCCCTCCCAGGCAGGACACATTGATGCTGAAATGCCTAATGTCCGTGTGTTCCAACCCTTCATAGGTGTCTTCTCCCCTGACATTCCTTCTTCCTGATGTTCTGGGAAGAGAATTCTCAGCTTTTCTATTGTATGCAATCTATGCCTGGTGAATAACGTCTGTTGTTAGCTGCCGAAAGAATCCCTCAAGAGTCTGGATAGGGCTAGCCAGGGAAAATGTGAGCATATACCCTGTGGTATCTGGAAGGCAGGATAGCCAGCCATCATGAGGAGAAGACAATCCCTTGGGGAGCTTGTAAAAGTGTGGCTTCTGGGCTCCATTCTTGGAGATTCTAATAGGGAGCCTGAGATGGGGCCCAGGAATCTGTATTTTCACACACCTCTCTACAGGTGATTCTGGTGCAGGTGGGCCCTGGAGCCCACTGGAAAAGTGCTGCCTCAGAGCATGCAAGTGGTAGGACTCATTTGGTCTCAAATTTAACCATAAACCGGCATCTTTATGAGTCAGGTATGAGTGGGGGTGGGAAGTGTCTCGAAAATACAACTGTAAAGTCATGCTCTACAGCTTGTGTGGTTTATACTTAAGGTCGTTTCTAATCACTTTGAAGTTTCCTACCACCGGAGCATACCTAAGTCCTGCATTTTATGTTCCCCGTCTCCAGGGATGTGGCCCTTCCTTCCTCTGTACCCTCCTCACTCCGGTTGTTTTTGTTTTTATCTTTACTGTAACCTAATCTGCTGATTTGTTTGTTTCCACCATGGACTTGAAACTTCCTAAGAGCAAGAACTGGACCTATTTACCTCTGATCCCCTCACCAAGCGCAACCCCCAGCCCCGGTAGATGCTAACTAAATGTTAAACAATTGAATGGTTTTGTTACTGTTAATAATATTGATAGTGGATTATCATCATTGGTATAATCTTCTGACTGGACTCTGGTATTTTCCTGATTCTTTGCACTGCCAGCACAGAAAGGAAGAATTTGGAGCCTTTGAGTCAGGCTGTTAGTGGATCCCTCCATTTACTTAAGAGACTCATCTTTTAAGCCCCAAGGACAGTCGTCCATGTATGTCCAGTTGGGGTCAGGAGTGACACTAGGGATGTTTAGGCCTCTGTACATCATGGTAGAGGTCAAATTAGTAGAGGCCCTGCTAATTTGAATGCAAAATGAGGACAGACTGAAAAAAATCAATTGCTAACATTGTTTAAAAATTTTTTTAAAGCCCCCACAAAAAGCAAAACAAAAAGTTTGGCAGGTAGAGCACATTTTTTAACTTCCAGGACTACTTTTTCAATTCTTCCTCTTCCGGGGATCCGTCTTTCCGTTTCTTGTGCTATTTGAGATGGTGCCCTCGACTCCTCGCCAAAGGAGAGTATGGACAATGGACAATGGCTTCATTCCGGGGCTTGCAGAAAGGAAGAAAGGAGCCTGCCAGACACAGCCCCATGCCCGTCTCTCTGCTCTTTCCTGCCTATGGGCAACACCTGGAGAGAAGGTGCTGGTGTGCTTGCTTGGCACAATAAAGATCTGGTCTCCCTCCCCACTCTTTCTCAAGAGACCTCATTCATTCTAAATGTTGAAGGGAATCAAGTGGAAAAGAACACCCTCGAGCCATCAGGCATATGCAAAAACTTGTTCATAGGTTGGAAACCTGGCTGAACCACATATGGCTCCCTGAGACTAGACAATGCTGTAGCCTGTTGACAGATGCTCTTCTCGTTGACCCACGATCTTAATGAGACTGTAGTGGATGCCATGATGCATCGCCCAGAGGCCCTCTTTGGGACCAAAGCACTCATTCCATCTGCAGCCTACTGGCTGCTCACAGCTGAGTCCCTCCCCAGGAATGGCCCTCCAAGGCCCTGCCTTACCCACCATGGCAAATGCTCCGGGGTTGCGGCCAGCATCCACCGGTTGCTTGGTGTGTGGTTTAAACACCTTGCCCCCTTGCCTCCTGGCTCCAGGGCTCCATGGGGGACCAGCAAAGCCCCCGCCCCCCGTTACAGCTGCGTCATGCTTACTCTCTCCCTTACCCAATGCTGCTGAGGTGTGTTGTTCCCGAACTATTCCCTAAAGTCTTCCCACATGCAAACCTCCGACTCCGAGCCTGATTCCAGGGAGCCCACCCTAAGTCAGGGACTCTGCTAGGTTTACTTTACCAAGAGTTAAGTAGGCCTTCTGCACATCTCCCGACGTTTCTGCTTCAATGGCCTCTTCGATGTCTTTGTTGATGAGCTGGAAGGACAATCAAAGGCCAGCCATTATCACAGGTCTTGCTCTTGGCTTTGGCACTCCTGGGGTCACTTCTCTACAAAAAGCACTAAACTCTTCCAGATTTGGTCACGTGACTTTAAGGAACCTATCCTGCTCCGTGCCTTACATTTGAGTGGGGGCTCTTATGGCTGATGACTTTTGACCCCTAATGGATTTGATCCCTTCCTTGGATCAGGACAATTCCCTTGGCCTCAGTTTCCTCACCTGTAAAATTGGGAGTGGAAGAACAATGAATATATATTGTAAAATAATTCTTTACATCTCTATAATAGTTTAGTTTCCAATATGTTCTTAAAATTCTTTTCATTTCCAATTCTCTAGGAGGTTGTGGTTATTAATCATCTTACCCACACTTTTCTCATCTCCCATGTCCTGGGACTGGGGACTCAGCCACCCACAGTTTGGGTGACATAAGTAGTACAGGCTGTGAAGTTCACGGTAAGGACTTGGTCCAACGTTTTTGATAGAATGGGGCTGCGTGGGCTGGAAGCCAGGGGGCTGACCATGTCAAAACGTCACTTTCCTTCACTCTGGGGGTGATTCTAAATGATCCTATATTCACCACCGGCTCACATATCACTCTGCACAGCATTACACGCTGGGTTTCTTTCCAAATATTTACAGAAGCTGAAGTTCAGAGTGTATTGTGACAATGCTTAATGCAAGTACCACCTGGGCCAAACTCAGGGCAGGCAAATAAAAGAAAGGAGAACTCTTTGTTGGGTTTGGGGAAGTGCAGTTAAGCATTAAGAATACAGAAACTTCTTTCTTAGAAGTTATTTTTTGAGGCTATGACACAACGGTAGTTCCATAAATAGTTGGGGCCTTTGAGGACACACCAGTCAGAGTGTACGTAGTTTATTCTGAAAACACTAGTAAACAAAATATCCTTTTTGATGCAAGCACAATTGATGTGGGGGGGAGAGAGGTCGAGACGTAATGAGGTTTCTCGGTCTCCTTGTCGTGGTTTGACACCTAGAGGTCTGGTGTGGGTAAGGGACGTAGACGGTGGGGATTGGCTGGGGGCTTTCATTTCTGTCCCTTCCTTAGTTGCTCCTGGCCTCTCCTGGGTTTGATGTGGGAGCTGGTGTTTCGAAAGGGACTGGTACCACTTTCCCATGAACAGCGTTCTTGTTCTGTAGGCTGAGATTGCATTTCAAGAGGACATCTTGTTCACACGGGTCTGCGTTTACTAAAAAAATAATCCTCACTTTAAACCGCTTTCTGTTTCTATTGTTAGTGCTGGGACAGCATTGCCAGGTTTCTGCTTTCTCAGTCTTTTTGCCACACAACTCCAGGGGGCACTGTTCACATTGCCCCCTCTTCTCTATCAACCTCCTGCCCACATTCCCCTACTGGTAGCTATCAAGGCACCTCCAGGGGCTCCAGAGAACACAAATGGAAAACAATCGACTGGCCCAAGTGAATCTCCTTTGCAAATGGCAGGCTTTTCACTTCAGTTCCCGGAACACTTAATTCTTAGGGGGCTCTTTAGACAGATCAGGTTTTCTGATCTTAGTACAAAAAACATCACTGGGGTAGATTCCACACAAGCCTCAAAGGCCTCTCGTTACCAGGTAGCGTTGACCGTAGGGAGATTACTAGAAGAATAGGGGAGACATTTCTTTCTTTCAAAACCTATTCACCCATAGCGACAGCATTCTCATAGCAGAATCCTATGCCCTCTGGGTTTGGCCACAGAAGGTACAGGACTGTAGGCTCTGGAACAAGCTCAGGACAGGAGAGGACAGGAGAGAAGTAGTGACTGATGCGGTGGGGACGCAGTGTGCCCACGCTGTGGGTATGTGTACCTACAATTCATACTAAGCCCTGGGTAGGGAACTTCCTTCAGCTTTATAGCTGCACAAGCCTTTCATGTTTGGTCACCTTCGGGACGGTGATATTCCTGCCTGGTGTAGCAGGGCCGCAAATGCAGTTTCTTGGTGAGGATTTCTGGGAGCGTCAGTAGTTAAGACTCAAGCTTAGAGGGCAAAACCCTAAAGTTTTCATGCCAAAAATAAAAATTCATCTCTATGCCAGGGCAAGCTACGCAACGTAATAGACTCCCATGATCTCATGCTAGCGGTTTATTGCTTTTAGCCAGAGACCCTTGTGAAAACTTATGAACTAGGGTCATGAGATCAGGGTGAACTCACAAAAATCAGTGATAAGAATCAAAACAGATGATGTTCTGGGGAAGTTTTGGGAGTAGAGGAACAGGTAGTATTTTAGAGCTAGTTTCATGTAAAGAATCGCTAAATCAATAAATTATTTTATTGTCCATTTGGGCTTTATTGGTTCACATAAGGAGACAACTAACAGTTGCTGGTGTTTACTGAACACCTATGGCATGCCAGCACTTTATTTTTAGCACTTTATTTCTATTAATTCATTAACCTTTACTAACCCTATGAAGTAAGTACCATCGTTATCCCTGTTTTACAGTTGGGGAAACTGAGGTCCGGAATCCTTAATGACTTGCTCTGGCTCATAGAGCTAGGGGTCTAGAGCAGACCTTTGCAATTTTAACAGGCACCAGAATCACCGGAAAGACTTGTTGAAACATACACTATAGGACTCCATCTGATTCAGTAGGTCCAGGGGCGGGGCTGAGAATTCCCTCTCTCTTTTTTTTTAAGTTTATTTATTTTGAGGGAGAGACAGCAGGGGAGGGGCAGAGTGAGAGGCTGAAAGAGAGAATCCCAAACAGACTCTGCACTGTTAGCATGGAGCCTAATGCGGGGGTCGAACCTACCAACCGTGACATCATGACCTGAGCCGAAATCAAGAGTTGGACTCTTAACCAACTGAACCACCCAGGTGCCTCCCTCTCTCTCTCTCTCTCTCTCTCTCTCTCTCTCTCTTTAAATAAGAGAATTCTCATTTTTAACATGTTTGCAAGTGATACTGATGCTGCTATTTGGGGATTAATTTTGAGAACAATTGGCCTGGAGAATATCCTTGTAGGTCGTTAGCAGTTCGTGTATACACACACACACACACACACACACGCACACACACGCACACATGCACGCACACATGCACGCTAACATGTATGTGTGTTTCCACAGTGATCACCAATGGCAGCCATCCCCAGAAACTCCATCCATGGCACACACACGCACACATGCACACACACGCACACACACGCACACATGCACGCTAACAGGTATGTGTGTTTCCACAGTGATCACCAATGGCAGCCATCCCCAGAAACTCCATCCATGGCTCCAGCCACGTGGGAAGAGGGTGTAGGTCATGGAGAAGTCTTCCAGCTCAGAGTCTACCCCGTTCCAGGAGCAGAGGCCAGGGGAACGCAGGGTCAGCTGGCTTTGATCATGACTCTGGGCATGATTTGAAAGCAAAAGGCCCTCCAGGCTTATATACAGTAATGATAAAATTCCCAAGCTTTATTGTCTTTTCATCTGCTGGCAACACATAGGAAATGCTATTTCGAGTGAGGAGTGGCCAGCTCCCGCCGAGGTAGAAGCTCGGGCTGGGGAATCTTGCTGTTCTCATCCACTTTCTGCTACCGGCTTGCTGTGTGGTCCTGATAAGTTACAGATGGCGCCTTACTCGTAACAGACTTTCCTTGTCCAGCAGTTGTAGGTAACAATGGCTGCTTAGCCGACATTACCGTTACAGGATTGCTGTGAAATTGGAATGAGATACAGGGCACAGAAGTGCTTTGAATAGTTAAAAGCACTCTACAAATATAAAATAGGAGACCAAAAAAATCTGATACTCCACAAAAGGCTTCTTGCAATGAAAGACTGATTTTCAAGGAAGGACTCACCACTAAATGCTTTGAAGTAACTAACTCATCTTGTTGGCTTAAGATTATCATCAGATAAAAAATAATTGTAAACAGCAATTTATACACATCTTTTCAGGAGTATCTCTGAGGTATATCTCATCTGTCTTGGGAGTGGTAGGCACTCTGTTAACCCAACTGTGAACTGGAATAATAGTAAGAGAGAACATTTGTGTGCTTACCACATGCCAGGTACTATTCTGAGCCTTTTACATTTATTATTTAACTTTTTTTTTAATGTTTATTTTTGAGAGAAAGACAGAGAGAGACAGAGCATGAGTAGGGGAGGGGCGGAGAGAGAGGGAGACACAGAATCCTAAGCAGGCTCCAGTCTCCGAGCTGTCAGCACAGAGCCCGACGCGGGGCCCCGAACTCATCATGAACAGTGAAATCATGACCTGAGCTGAAGTCAGACGCTTAACCGACTGAGCCATTGGGGCTCCTCTATATTATTTAACTCTTGAAAGAAGCCCAAGAGGGTGTGACGATGAAGATTATTGTCCCATTTTACAAATGAGGACAGAGTCTGCCAGTGATAGGACATGGATTTGAACCTGGATGTTGACTCTAGGGCTTTGCTCTTCAGCTTGACACTCCTCTGTTTTCCTAGCCTCTGCTGTTAAGCAGGGGTTCCCAACCTTGGCACTACATTTGGGGCCGGATAAGCCTTTGTTGCGGGGCTGTCCTGTGCATTGTAGGATGTATAATAGCCTTGACCTACTAGATGCTCTTAGCGTTGCCTCCCCAACACCCAAGGTGACAACCCAAATGTTTCCAGACATTACCAATTATTCCTTGAGGTGGGGAAGAAGCAAAATCATCTCTGATTAAGAGCTGCTGTTGTAAAACACCCCCACAGTTCCTTATCCCTGATCTGGACTTCTTTTGGAAATAGTAGTTTTGGTGTGAACTCCATTGCCCTGGTGCTTGTTTACTTACAATCTGGTAGGCTTGAAAGGTGGCCTGTAATTGCTTGTGGCTCCTCTTGGCCAAGACTTCATTGAAGGCAAGCTCATCAGTGCCCCAGCGGTCCTCCCCTGCCTGCAGGACAAATGCAAACATTTTGGAAAAGCCTTTTGCGTAAAAGACTGAATATACTGTTCTATGACCAGGCCTTGCTTACAGGCAGTTATAAAATATGCACTGAATAGAAGTCAAATTGATCAACTAAGCACTATACCTGAGAGTTTACTTCACACATCTATTTATAATATTTATACCTTCATTGTTCCAAAATGGACCTGAAGCAGTAAACTCTGAAATGCAAGAATAGGAACAATTCTTTTTTTTTTTCTTTAATTTTTATTTATTTTTGAGAGAGAGAGAGGGAGAGAGAGAGACAGACTGTGAGCCAGGGAGGGGCAGAGAGAGAGGGAGAGAGAACCCAGAGCAGGCTCCAGGCTCTGAGCTGTCAGCACAGAGCCCGACGTGGGGCTCGAACCCACAAACCATGAGATCATGACCTGAGCCGAAGTCGGACACTTAACCAACTGAGCCACCAAGGCGCCCCAAGAATAGGAACAATTCTTACAGGTTCACAAAGACTGTATATATTGAAAATACTTTAAAGATCATGCTTATTTCTCAAGAAACTCCCATTTGCATGAAACAGAGGAATATTTGTTGAAAATAGTGCTAAGAAACTTTAAAAAGGACAAAGAATTGGCGGGGACTGGTGCATCTGCACACTTACATCATACAGATCCTTGGCATCCCGACCAGCTAGATCTCTGTCCACCTCATCTCCTTCATCACGATTAGCCTAGAAAAATTGACACGTTGTTATTAACTTGAGTTCCCACTTGACCACAGAAAACAAAAAGAGAAAGTCCTGGAAAGCTGGGGGTGATTTCAGAAGGGTGGTCTGGAGGAGATGGAACCTGGCAAAGTGGCAGTGTTGCTCTTTGCTGCCATCTTTAGGCACAACTGATAAACAGGGTAGCTTCTGAAACAACACTTGAGTTTTTCTCGTAGAAACCAGGGTGGCTCACAAACCCCACTGACCTCTAAGCAGGCTGAAAGCAACCTCGTGATGTTCCCTGGAGTGACTCCATTGGAAAGCTAATAGTGATCCTTTCAAAATATCTTATTTCACCTCTTGGGGGTTCCCAGTGCTGAAGAACCCTGAAACTTGGTCATGGAAGGTTCTGAATTCTAACCTGAGCCCTGTGTGGCCAGCGGAATCCTGAGTGGTCCAACCCTTATATGACCCCCTTCCCTTGAGTGCGGCTAAGACCTGTGAATATAAGCTGTCACTCCCACGATGTTATGTTATCTTAATATAAAAAGGAGATTTTACAGGTGCAATTAAGGTCTGTAACTAGTTGTGTTGATCAAAGGAGATATTCCCCTTGGTGGGCCTGATCTTACCTGTAGCAGGGACACCAGAATTTTCTTTAGGGTTCCACTTGTATCAGCTTTGACATCTGATTCAAGGCTCCTGTCAAACACTTTCGAAGAAGAAAAAGGGAGGAGAGAAAGCAGATGATTTCATTTCCCAGAGGTATTTTGAAAGGAACATTCTTTATCCAAAGTCAGAACAAAAGGTCACTTACACCTTTGGTAGGCTTCTTTAATGGCCATGATCTCCTAGGAAGGGTAATAAAACAAAAATCAATACTCCAAGGTGGGGTTGATCAGTAGGAGACACAGAGATACACAGGGAAGTAGCCAGAACCTGTCTCCAGACACAGGATGCCTTCGTGACTTCCTCCAAAGAGAGCCATCCTATGGCTCAGGGCCTAGGCCTGGGGCGGGTCCCTGGAGGTGTGAAGAAGCCCCCGGGTGCAAACATCTCTAACCACACACCAAACACACGCATACATTCTCCTTAGTTAAAAGCAAAACTACCACAGCTAAGCTAATGTCTTACTTTGCTGCCTCCTCCCTCCATCTCACGCTCCCATCTCTACTCAGGAGGCTAGTGTCACACAGTGGGTATCTTCCCAAGCATTTGTCCTTGCATTTGTATACAGACAGGTGTGCTACTGAAAACATATAGAATTGTTTTGTGTATGTGTTTCCAAAGTGGAATACTGTATGTGTTGTTCTTGGACTTATTTTTTCACTCAGTAATGTGTCTTGGGGATCCAGCTACGCTTATCCGTAGTCACCTAGTGTTTTTTAGGTGGATACAAAACGTCCCGGCCTCCAGCAAGCCACGGTTTATTTAGCGAGCCTCGGATGGATGTACATTCAGGTTGCTTCCAATTTTTTTCCCTACTTGACACAAGGCTTCGTGCAGTAAACAATGTGCTGCGTGCAGGGCTGCAAGTTTCTCTCTGGGGTGTGTCCTGGGAAGATGTGCTTTGTGTTTCAATGACTCAGGCTGAGTGGCCCCGTCAGGAGCTGCCTCAGTTTACATTTAGGCCAGCAGTGTCTAGGAGCAGGCGTTCCCCAGATGTTCACTGGCAAACTGTTTAAGAGTTAGCAGCAGGCCAGGGAAAAGGCAGTGGGGACAGTGGGACGGGGGGAGCCTGGGGGGCCGGAGGATGTGGGAGTTGCTGGGGGCTGACCACTTGTGTCCGTGAAGCTCTTTCTGTTCTTCTCCTTCTAACCCACTTCCAGGATGTGCCTGGACCCAGGGCCTGCTCTCTCCCTACTGTTCTTTTTATTGTCAGATCGATTTGATTGTGGGGGAGAAAAAGAGCTTGTTTGTTGTTTGAGAGCAGGGCTTGGAAGAAACTAGGCTGAGGGGGAACCACATGTGGTCAAGTGAGATTAGAAAAATAATGATCAGAACCTTCTCGCCAAGGCAGCCTGCCGATTACCCTAATATTGGACGCCTCCTGGCTGGGACTGTGGAGCTTCTGGAAGGTGGGGGACCTTGACTGGGAACACCGTATAACTGCAGGACCGGACTGATACCATCCTCCTTCGCTGACCCTTCCTGAACAAAAACTCCTTGAAATGGAGGCTTTTTATTATCTTGTGGAAAGAAAAGAAGTCCAGGGATGCTGAGGAAAGGGGTTCAGGGGTTTGGGGAAATGTGCTGGACCCCACAGACTGAGCAGAAGGAACCAACCCAAGGTCATCTACATGCAAGGCTTTTAAAGTATTGTTCTAGCATCAGAGATCTGTTGAAGTTTTTCCTTGCTGTTGGCTCCAAACACTGCTTCTGTTTCCTACCTGGAGGCCTCAAGGATGTTGGGGACTTTCTGGCTTTTTCCTTGCTAGACTTCCCCCATTCTACATGATGAGTGGTTGCAGCAGAGAGTGGGGGTCTCCAAATAATGATTTGTGGACCCTCTCTACTCGTGATGAATTCCTTGGCCCTCGTGGCTTCTGGAACCAAAGATGAATGAGCTTTGACTAAAGCCTTAACAAAGGCTCTTTTCAGCTCCTGAAATGGCAGCATGTGCCCAGGGACAGGGGGAGAGGTCTGCTGATAGAAGTAGATGGAAACCTCCAGGAAGGTGCTGGCAGCCACGAGAGGTGTTCACGGGGATCCCCTCTGCACCAACTGCTTCCCTGCCTCTTTATGGTCCTTTTTGTACTCTATGCTAGATGACAGCCATGGACAAGGCAGCTGCACAAACACGCTTAGCCCATTTATTGCATTATTTGTGCCGAAGACCTGCAAAGTCAGGCTGGGTGGAGGAAAGCAGAATCTTGCCTCCTGCATATAAAACTATGCATTCCTTTCACAAATACAAAATCTGCGTTGACACAGCTGTTCTGGAAGGATCTATTCTGTCAAGCCAGAGGTGGAAACACGAAGACTGACAGCTGGAAGATTGGAAGATCTCTCCTGCACGTGCCAAACAGACATGTTTCTGTCCAGACACTTGCTCACCTCACGAATGGAATGTGAGGTGTAGTTTTCCTTCTGGCTGCTGCAACCCTCTCTGATGGGCATCTGGATGTTCCTTCAGGGGCTGGGGCTAAGGGCTTGGCTGGCACTCACCTTATTGGTTCTTGTGCACAGGACCTCGATGATCACTGCCTCATCTGTGCCCAGACCCTTCATGGCCTTTTGCAGTTGGCGGGCATCGTACTCGCTGGGGCGGTCCAGGAGGGCCAAGGCTGTCTTCTCAAAGCTTCCACTCAGTTCGCTCTTGAACACCTCCTCCAGGTCCTGGAGGAAGATAGCGGGAGCCCTGACTGGGGAATGGCCCAAAGCAGAGGACAGGCTTCCCGCTGCATGGCCTTAGGGTCAACATGAAGATTGCCAAGGACACATGGGGAAGGGGAGTGAGCTGGGCAGAGCTCTAGTGACATGAGTGACCTGCTCTGGAGGACAGTCGTCACTGTGACTTCCTCTGGGACTGGCAGAGAGGCAGAGAAGATCCCTTGCTCAGGGCTGGAGACCCCAAAGATGAATCACAATAACAAACAGCATTTGCTGGATAGTTTAGGGTTCAGAGAGCCTTCTCGCTGAACTCCAGAATAGCCCTGGCAGGAGAGGGGAGAGGTATTGGCATCATTTCTATTTACTGACCTCAAAAAAATGAAGGACTCCCCCCCAAACACTTGCGCGACTAGAAAGGCCTGAAACATGAGTTTGTTGTCTCTGGGGGATCAGATCATTTGTCATCCAAATTTAAATGGTTCTTGTTTTGTTTTAGAGAGAGAGTGAGTGGAGGAGAGGGGCAGAAGGAGAATCTCAAGCAGGCTCCACGCTCAGCATGGAGCCCAACACAGGGCTTGATCCCACACCCTGGGATCATGACCTGAGCCAAAATCAAGAGTGAGACGCTCAACTGACTGAGCCACCCAGGCCCCCCCTGAGGTGGTTTTGAGAGTGAATGGGGGAAATAATAAACTAGCAGTAATTACAGTGGCATAACACGAATAAACGAGGGCCACCCTGGGCAAACCAGATGTGTAGTCACTTTGGTTAACTTGTTAAATCTGGACAGGGACACATGTGGGAAAGCACTCAGGTAGGGAGAAGAAATGAAAATACATTAAGGAAGAAATGAAGTATATGAAATGCCCACTGGCGTCTGTTTTTAGCAAGTGTCCATCTTCAAGGATGTTTTTTGGGAGGTGCAGTCTTATAGGTGAACTGCCTGCTCCAACCTGTGTATCTCTGACATGATGGGTTAGTGACAAAAGGGACAAAAATTGGTGTTCAGTCTAACTAGTGTCGCCAATGTCCCAACTTTAGTGAAGGACCTTGAAGAGGGAACCTCGTGTCCAGGTGTGGGTCAGACTGGGGACTCACGGAGCAGTCAGCAGCTTAGGAACTCAAATTACATCACAGAGTAGGTGTGGCCACTCAGCAATGTGGCATGACGGCTAATGATATGATCACAGCAGCCGTGTGACCTTGGAAATGTACTTTAACCAATTGTCAGTTTCCTTCTCTGAAAAATGGGGGTCTGATGAGACTCACCTCTTTTTTTTTAATGTTTATTTTTTGAGAGAGAGAGAGAGAAAGACAGAGCACGAGCAGGGGAGGGGCAGAGAGGGACAGAGACACAGAATCCAAAGCAGGCTCCAGGCTCTGAGCTGTCAGCACAGAGCCCAACTCTGGGCTTCAACTGACAAACCGTGAGATCATGACCTGAGGGGAAGTCCAACGCTCAACCGACTGAGCCCAGGCACCCCAATAGACTCAACTCAGGGTTGTTGGGAGAATTAACTGAGACAAAGCCCAAGCCTGGAACACTTTAAATGTTCAGTAAGTGGGTATTACTATTATTCCACCCTGAAAGGAACTTTCTAAGAGAAGGCTAATCAACTGTTTCTTTTATGAACCTCTGAGTTCTGAGCCTGGGAAAAAAACCCGGAAGATTTTGCCTAATGAGTGGGGTTTACAGTCTTATGTGGGGGCCATGGTTATCACTGCCTCTGTCTTCAGGCAGCTGCTCCATCTAACGCTGCATCCCCTAAAGGCAGGCCTTTGGTCAGTACTCTACAGTGTGGATCCATCCAAAGACTGGAAATGTTTTTTTTTTTCAGGTCAGATGGGCATTGCGTAGAACTTCAGAGAAGAGAAACCCCAGCTGCCTACTCTTACAAGCCACAAGCATGAAAACAGATCCTTGTGTGTTTACATTCTGTTTGGACACAGAAGCCGGCTCAGGATATCTCAGCTCTAATCCCGGTTTTCCGGCTCACTAGCGGTGTCACCTTGGGATGCGAGTTCTCTTTGGAGCTCGGTTGCCATGGGGACTTTGATTTGCCTGTTTCTAACATCTTTGAGCTTCAGATGTGATTCTAGACCCCCTCCTTGGCAGTCTCAACTGTCTGAAACAGCCACGAACTGGAAAGTAAGCAAAGATTGGCACGTGTTGGTATTGCAAAGTTTGGTGCTAGAGCATGCCTACTTTATCTTTAGCAGAGCGCCTAAGTCCTCACCTCAAACTCATTTACTCTGCTTTCCACTCAAGTTTAAGAAGCCTGTATCTGACTTTCCATGTCAGTAGGGTGGGGGTACACATAGCACTTGAGAGGCTGCTACAGTTAGGTGTGCCGACAAGCATAAAAGTTCAACATCATTCAATTCAATTCCATGCAGCTGAGCTGAAGATTCACAGACTTTCATCAATGTCATCAAGGAATGACACTGACAAGCCTGATTCTGAAGAGAGAAGCAGAAAAACTATAAAAGTGCAGCCATGTGGGCCATTTAGTGTAGAAATAAATAGCTCCTCTCGTGGCAATGAGTTCTTCAGGAGTGGACATTGGCCCTGGAGTCAGAAGACTGGGATGGGAGTGTCGGTTCTTTTTCTTACTAAGTGTGTGATTTTGCTTGAGTCATGGAAACAGAGGAGCTCCAGGTTTCTTCTCTATAAAATGGAAACAATCGTACCTAGGATAGCTTCCCTTTACTGATACGTGCTGCCGTTAGCCTGTTCGATTCTCTCAGCAACCTGAGAATTACATTTCATTCTGTATGTGAGGACACCAAGGCCTAAAGAGATTATTGTCTGCCCAATGTCAAATAAGTAAGAAAACCCATCTCTATATCTATTTATACATGGAGGGATTGAAACTGTAAAGGTTTTATAAACATGTATTAGAATATAGCATGATAATTAATATTCATTTTGCACGCTGATAATTCTAATGACAGTAAAAAGTGGTTAAATTGTAGGGGCACCTGGGTGGCTCAGTCGGTTAAGCATCCGACTCTTGATTTCAGCTCGGGTCATGATCTCATGGTTCATGAGTTCAAGCCTCCCATCAGGCTCTGTGCTGACAGTGCGGAGCCTGCTTGGGATCTCTCTCTCCCTCTCTTTCTGCCCCTCCCCTGCTCTCTCTCCCTCTCTCTGTGTCTCAAAAAAAAAAAAAAAAAACCTAAAAAAAAAGAAAAGGTTAAATTGTGTTCATCTTATATTAATAAAGAAAATAGAAAGCCTACTGCATACTTAAAAAAATCGATACATAACATCAACAACAACAAAACAAATGAAAGAAAAGACACATAAAGAAAGAAAAAAGCGGTCATGCTTGACGAAATGGAGGTTTTTTTCAGTGTTCTATAACAATCACTTATGAAGAACATATCATTCTTGAAGACAGATGGATAAATGAAGAATTCTTGTATAAAGACCCACCTGTGAAAACTGATTTTCAAGTTATTGGCCTATCTGTAAGTTAGTATGTAGAATTATCAATGGGAAAATGACAGAGGGATTACTAGGAAAAGGAAGTCAGTTTTCAAAAGGAGTTAAAGAATATTGATTATATAGGCTATGAAGTTAACAAGGCAATTTCAGTTTTTCTGAAATCAATTAAAATTGTAAAGAGTGGTTTACTTTTGTTTGCTCTTGAGCTAACTGATTAAAGCTTTAAAGATATTCTCTGCTGCCTTGGGAAGGTAGAGAAAGCAGAGACCTCCAAGGCCAAGGCTGTGTGCCCGTTTTCAGGGACGCTTGGAATCACCTTGCCATACGTTGCCTTGTACTTTTGCTTTATTTGTTGCCTCTCATCCGATGTCCTGCTTGATAAGATTTCAATGATGGCTGCTTCATCGGTTCCTAAAGTGCAGGAGAAAGAGACAAGGCCAAGAGTGAACAAGAAAGAAGATGGAGGTTGATTTTACTCAATTCCAAGGAAGCTGGGGCATTGGTTAGAGGCTTCAGTGGAGCCTAGATGCATCCCTTAGCTTTAATATCTCGTGGAGAAGTGTGTTCTTTTCACTCACTTGACAAATATCCATGGAGGCCTCACATGGCATGAAGCACAGTGCTAGACATTGCAGTGGAAAGAGAAACGAGTATGGCCTTAATTTCACTCCCAGTATTCAAGAGAAATGAAAACAAATGGCCACACAAAACTTGCACACAAATGTTTGTTGCTTCATCATTCATAATAGCTGAAAGGTTTCTAACAACCTGAATGTCCATCAGTGAACAAACAGATAAACAAATGTGGTATATCCATACAACGGAATATTACTTGGCCAGAAAAATGAATGAAGTCCTGATACATGCTACAGTTTGAATGAACCTTGAAACATTATGCTAAGTGAAAGAATCCAGTCACAGAAGAACACGTATATATATTATTCCATTCATATGAAAGTCAAGAATAGGGAAATCTATAAAGATAAAAAGGAGATTAGTGTCTGGGGAAGGGCTGGGTAGGGAGGTGACAGCTAAAGAGTAGGAGGTTTCTTTTTTGAGGTGATGAAAATGTTCAAAGTTGACTGCAATGATGATTTCACATATCTGTGAGTATATTAAAAGCCATTGAATTGTACATTTTAAAGGGTGAATTGTATGGGATGTGAATTTACACCTCAATAAAACTGAAAAATCTGAAAAAAAAAAAGTATGGTCTGTTCCTTGGCCTCCAGGTACTTAAAACTGAGTAGAAGAGAATAAAATATAGGTCCACATTGCTACAATATGAAGCCCACCCTTAAACTTGTCAATGTCAAGAGAGAAGTCCAAATTGGGACCATGATGGTTAACTGTCTCTTTAAGCTCCTGACTGTTACATTAAAATTTTTTTTATATTTATTTATTTTTGAGAGAGCATGAACAGGGGTGGGGAGAGAGGGAGGGAGAGAGAGAGAGAGAGAGAGAGAGAGAGAGAGAGAATCTGAAGCAGACTCCACGCCATCAGCACAGAGCCCCATGTAAGACTCGAACCCATGAACCACAAGATCATGACCTGAGCCGAAGTCAGACACTCAACCAACTGAGCCACCCAGGTGCTCCCTGACTCTTACATTTTTAGATTACACTCTTTCTAAAAAGTTTTTTCCTCTGATGTTCCAAAAGTACCACATGCTCATTGTAGGCAATTTGATCAGTATCAAAAACTATAATGAATAAGAAATAAGGGGAGAATATCCTTTTCAAGAACATGGAGACAGGATTGGAAAGCTGATCCAAGGATTGCAGGTGTGGGAATGAGAAAGTCTATTTAGCCAGCAAACCCTGAATTAGATTCTTCAGCCTGGATTCAAGTAATTCTTCTACCCTTATGGACTATATGGCATTGACTGTATATACCACTGACCCTTGAATAATACAAGGATTGGGGTGCCAAGTCTCCTTGAAGTAGAATATTCATGTATAACTTTTGAGTCCCCCAGAACTTTAGTACTCAAGTAATAGTCTACTATTAACCAGAAGCCTTAGTGATAACATAAAGTCAATTAACACATCTTTGTATGTTTTGTGTATCATATATTATTATAGTAAACTAGAGAAAAGCAAATGTTACTGAGAAAATCATAAGGAAAATACATTTACAGTACTGTACTGTAAAATTCTGCATATAAGTGGACCTGTGTTGTTCAAGGGTCAAACCTGTTTTGTTCAAAGGTCAACTATATATAGATATCACTGAGTCATTAAACCCATGATTTTGCTGATATTTTGTAAAGGACAGGGGTTGAATGAGTAGATTAACTCAGTAGTGCTCAGGTTGACAAAAATCATGGAAGGTGGTAGCTGAATGATTGGGGTTTGAAAGCCTGCTACAGAATGTAGACCTCTGGCAACAAAGGCACAGGGAGAGTGCCATGTGAGGACGGAGGACTGGAGAGATGCATCCATAAACCAAGGAACTCCTGAGGCCACCAGAAGCAGGGTAGAAGCCTGGAACAGGTCCTTCCTAGTGCCTTCAGGGGGGAGTATAGCCTACTGACTTCTTGACTTGAGACTCTGGCTTTCAGAACTGGGAGACAATAAATTTCTGCTGTTTTTAGCCACGTGGTATGTGGTACTTCATTATGGCAGCCCTAGGAAACTAATGCACCCATTATCCTCAGCAGTGTCTCAAGACTTCAAGAAGGTCTTCACAGCCAGAGTCTGGAGAATCCTGCATTGGCCTTTTCCCAGCCCTACTCCTAATGGCCGCTCCCTGTGACTAACTAGCATGTGCTTGGTCATTTTTGATTGGAACTGACTTAGTTGAACTTGCGTGATCGCTCCTACCCAGCTGAGAGCTCAGGATCCCCAAGAAACAAGAGATGGTAGATGCATTTCATAGAAGAGTTGGGAGGAAGAAAAATCTGGGTCATGGGTGTGGGGAAACTGTGGAAGGGGGACATAACCACAGACAGAGGGACGGGAACAAAGAGACTCCCCTATTTCTTTGCTGGTGAAGGCTTGAGGTGTTCTACCCCTGCCTCGATTCTGGTATCAGTCCTCACGGCAGTATTTGGGGAGACAGGGATAAGAGAGCTGCGTGCTTGTCCTGGCACAGCCATGAACTTTGTGTCCTCAGACTATTCACTTAGTCTCAGGGATTAGTTCCACCTTTATAATTCTGGGAGGACCTAGCTGTTTGATTCCAAATGGAGAAATAGAAAATTCTAGGATGAGCTCACCTATAAGAACAGCAGTGATTAATTGCCTGCCTCGTTCTGGTTCATTTCCAGCTCTGTTATTTATGTTGTTCCTCTTAATTTTTTCCTGCTGTTTCAGCTTTACAAGGGGTATCCAATTACTTCCTCTGTGACATTTTTTTTTTTTTTTTTAACTTTTGAGTGCCAGAATTCTCACCTCAGAAGGGGTTTCTTTTTCTGGTAAAAATCTCTTGAATCGGTCCCTTTCTTTCTGTGAGGGCTGCTCCTGCCCAGGTCCAGGGCCTCTGCATCTCAGGTCTGGATTCTTACAGGTGTTATCCCTAAAAGGAGCCTTCCTGCTTCCCAGGTGGCCCATTCGCTATATTGTGCCAGCCAGAATCTGGGGCTCATCCCTGGCTCGCTCTTTCCCCTCACCCCACTCCAATTAGTTACCACTAAGACCTCACTATTCTACTTCCTTGATATCTCTCAGATCCACCGTTTTCTCTCCACCCTCACCTCTGTCACATTGCTCAGCGGAACTACTGATATCTAAATGGGGTTCCTGCCTTATACACACCTTTCCAGCCGGCATGCACTGTCCCTAGAATGTGCTTGCTTATGGGCAGCTCACCTGTATCAAAGCTTGTAATAAAGGGCCCTACAAACCCAGAATAGAGTCTCAACTCTTCAGTGGGGCGTATGAGGCCTTTTAGAGTAGCTCCTACTTGCCTCTCAAAGTCATGTCCCTCCCACTCATGCTCTTTTGGGTTCTCCATAAAGCACGTGCAGCTCCTAGAACAGGCAACACTTTTCTTTCTCACCTCTGGCTCTTCCTTCTACCTGGAACACCTTTATCTTTGATCCTCACCTTCACTCCATTCCTCGTTCAGGACTCAACTCACTGGACTTTTCTGGAACGGAGGAGTCACTCCACCTTCTATGTCCCTCACATGGTCTGTTCTCCGTCCCATTTCTGCCATGCCACACTGCAAGTCCCATGGGACAGAGGAGGGACTTGCTCACTGCTGTATCCACATAGAAGCCTCTCAAAATTCATCAGATGACTTGTTGAATGAATGGATATTTAAATTCCTGCATATAAATGTGAATGATTGAATGAGTGGAGACGTTTGCATAGCATCATGACGGAACCTTGTCCCTGCATTCGTGTAAGCTGCGCTTGCTGCTTGGACCAATAGGAAATCTACTCTGATGCCAGAGTCCACCCATAGCAGGATAATTCAGGAAAATTGAATTAAAATTTTAAAAATAATGTTTTTTAGATTTTCCTTCCTGGAATGCATTAGAAAGTGAGACCGGAGACCAACGCCGTCCCGGGATGGCTTAGCATCACCCTGGAGGTTGGGGGGAGAGCCTGGAAATGACTAGATTTCCCTCAAGCTCTTTGAATCTGGTCTCAGGTTTATGCTGGGAGCCTTTCCCACTACCCGACCAAGAAGCGATTTACTGAACAATGACCTCATTTTACATTTCACAATATGTGTGTCATATAAGCAGTCTGTGCTGCTGAACGGTTTCCTGTAAACATTTACAATGGTTTGAGGCACTGGGGCCAGTCCCCAGTAGTTCTGGGAAAGACTTTTTAGAAAACAAGAAGGAACCTCTGCCCCAACTGCACATTGGACACTGCAGAGTAATTATACAGTAGAGGTCAGGCCCAGGGTGATAATTAGCCTTGGGGGTGCCAGAGGGCCTCCTCGCTTTTGCACTCCCAGCAATTTTCTGGGAGGAGACAGAGCTGAGTTTCAGCAGGATGGAGGCCGCTGGGTGTGAAACGCCCTCCGCTTCACACTGGGGGCCCATGTGCCACGTGAGTGATCTGAGTGGTGTGCGGGCGGCGGTGGGGGTCTCCGCTTTCCCCACAGGCCCCTCATGCCAGCCCCAGGGGCCTGGCTGAGCTGCGGAGGGGGGGCAGGCTGTGGGCTTCCCAGTCCCTCAGTGTCTCCTTTGAAAATGGGAGTGCAGGGAAGGCAGGGGAAGCAACGAGTGGGGGAGAATCTTGCGTGGCAAGGAGGGTACTTGTCTACTGTGTTTCCTGAGGCTCCTATAATAATTACCACAAACCCTGTGACTTAAAACAGCAATATACTCCCTCACAATTCGGAGGCCAAACGTGTGAAATCATGTCGGCCACACTCCCACCAGAGGCTCCGGGGTCAAATCTGTGCCTTGCCTGTTCTAACATCCAGAGGCTGCGGACAGTCCTTCGCTCGGCATCTGGAACATTGCTCCACTCTCTGCTTCTGCTTCACGTGGCCTCTTCCTGAGTGTTTGCTTCTGCCTCTCTTGCTCTCTCTCCTTCTAAAATTTTTATTTAAGTAATCTCTGTACCCTGTGTGGGGCTTGAACTCAGAACCCCGAGATCAAGAGTCTCGTGCTCCACTGACTGAGCCAGCCAGGTTCCCCTCTCCTGTCTCCTTTAAGGACATTAGTCAATGGATTTAGGGCCCACCCAGGTAATCCAGCTTCATCCTTTCTCAAGTCCTTAACTTAATTACTTCTGCCAAGATCCTTTTCTCAGTTAAGGTCACATTCACAGGTTCTGGGTGGATATATCTTTGGGGGGAGCACCATTCACCCTGGTACACTCTCAGTAGTAAAGAGCAAAGGCCACTCCGGGGGTGGGGGTGCTCTTTGCTGCCCATACTGATCTAATTGGCTTTGTGGGGATTTTGGATCTGAGCTTATCCTTTAAAAGGAGCAGATTAGCATGTAATGAGGGCCAGAGTCGTGCTGAGACAGTGCTGCCTTCTGCCTCAGCACCTGTCTGCAAGGAGGCATTATTAGCCCATTCTGCAGTTGAAATGGGGCACCAGTAGGTAGCAGAGCAGGGGCTCAAACCCAGGTCCGAAGTTCATTCCCATGCCTGGTGAGGGGAAAGGGAACTGGGCTCAGGGTTACCAGATCCCAGTTCTAGGTCTGGTTCCACTCCGGTGTGTCTTGAGAAGCGTTAACCTCTGTGGCTCTCAGATGGACTAGACCTTGCTCCCAAAGCGTGGTCTTAGGATCTACGGCATCAGCATCACCTGGGAGCTTACTGGAAATGTAGGATCTCAGAAACCACTCGGAGCTACCAGTCAGAATCTGCGTGTTAACATCCTGGCGACTCAAAAGCATGTTACATTTTAGGAAGTCATGAACTAGAACTAAGGTAATCTTCATGGCAACTTTTCCTTCAGAGAGACTGTTTCTGTGTTTCTTTGAGGGAGAATGACAAGCATCCTTTTACATTTCAGAAAGGATAATGGGTGTCGGGTCCATACGCTGTCAGGTTTAAGGCATTCTCTTCAGAGAATAACCTCTGAGCCTCAGCATTCTCTCTGTTAAGTTGTTATAATACAACTTTATAGGGTTGTTGAAAGGGTTACACGAGGTGATGTGTATGCAGTGACCAGCTTAGCACTTGGCGCATAGAAGGTGCTCTACAGCAGTAATCAGCACAACAGTGGTCCCACCTTCAAGCCACATCCAAAAGGGAGAAGAAAACACTGGGTGGCTTTGGCACTCAGTAGGTACTCTATGTTGAATGCACTGAGTGGCTGAAAGCACAGGGATGTATCACTAACTGCAGCTGAGTTATTCCCACACCCACTTTGCTCCTGTCTCCAACCCACATCCAGGTGTCAGGACCTCACTTGAGAGGCAGCAGGGAAGCACCTGTGAGGCTGGCTCAGCCACTCAGTAAAACTCAGAACTATAAACATCCTGCCACTTCCAGGCAAACATGGCTCCCGGCAGCTGTTGTCCAAATACAACATGAGCCAGGTCAGGATATGAGCAAGAAACAGCTTCTCTCTGCTGAGCTTTTCTCTGATGCCCCCCCAAACCAAGCAAGCTAGTTGTCATCCTTCATTTCCAGCTCCCTCTCCCTCTGATTTATTCCAAAACACTTACTATATAGAAATCCCTTTTACCACTCTCCTACAGGGTCTTCTCCAGCCCCAGCTCCCTTGGGACTTCTCCAACATTTCTTGGGCAAGACAGACTATTCTATATTCAGATAGTTCCTTATGTTGAAGCGAAATATGTCTTCTTAGAACTTAGTTCTTTCTGTGGAGTCTCAAAGAATTTACGGTCATATTTGTTCTACCACAAGTACCCATTCCTAGGAAAGTAAATCTTCACTGATTTACTTCTAAGTAAAAATCTAGCACTTGTTTTTGCAAAACAATATGCCAAGTGAAAGAAGCCAGACACAAAAGGTCACACACTGCATGATTCCCTTTAGATGAAATGTCCAGAATAGGCAAATCCATAGAGACAGAAAGTAGATTATGATTGCCTGGGCCTGAAGGGAGGGGGGAGTGGGGAGTGGATGCTAATAGAAATAGGGTTTCGTTTGGGGGCAGTGAAAATGTTCTGGAATTAATAATGATTGTTATCGATCCTGTGCATATACTAAAGCCCAGATTTCTGGGACTAGGAAATTTTTCATCAGTGATCTCCTTGGGTCTCAGAGCCTCTCTTCATGGTCTTATTCCTAGATGCTCTTCCCTTCATCTTACCTTGTTACTGGGGTTACCTTATTCCTGATCTCTTTCTCAGTCTCCTATTCTTGGCTATGCACTTACCTGAGGCATGATGTAAATAGTTTCCCTGGCCTTGACCCTTGATTCTTGACCTCGGCCACTGTTTTATGTTTACTCGATCTACTTCTAGATGCCATTCCAGATCCCTAATCCAGCTTTCATCAGACCTAATGCCCTACCACCTCTCATGAGAGGGACCAGAGAGACTTGGATGACATTAGGATTGCATAACTACACTTCTCATGAAGTTTCTTCCACCTTAAGGTCAGATTCAATGTCATAGTATCCAGTTTTTAACTATCCTATTGGACCTTGAAAAGCATTAGGATCTGATTATAGTTTGGGTATCTTTTACAAAGAGAACCCTAGAGGTAATTAACTTGGGTTAGTTCGGAATGTACAAGATCAGTGGGAGGTCATCTTCCTAAGATCATGGGAAAGTTGGACACGAGATCAAATATAATCAACTTCAAAAGTAAATTTAAAAACAAAATAGATTCCATACCCATTCCTTTGCAGGCTTTGTTCAGCATTTTGGCATCCTGATCCACATCAAAACCTTGATGACTTCTCGCTTTGGCCTGGAGAAAATAATTGAAAAGGTGAGTGGACTGGACAATATGGGCATTCTTGAATTATCTCTGGCTGATGTTGGCAGCTATTTAGAAGATGAAGAAGTCATCCAAATGAGGGACCAGCTGCCACTTTATACATAGGTACATGCGGAAATCAGCTTGGGAAACTCTGGCCCCAGAGAGACGACTGGTACTCCTTGGAGCCAGCTGGCCTTGGATGACCACTGAGAATGGGCCTCTCTGTTCATAAGGACAATCAGCCTGGCCATCTCTGGGTTGAGACATTTGGACATCAAGCCTACCTTTGTGTGACTGCCTCTGAAACAGAGAATAATACAGTGGGCCAATGTCCTGGAATGCTGGTTCTACCCTCTTGTCATGAGACACAAGTGTGTCTAGGGAGGAAGTGTTGCCAGGCAGAAACTGAGGGTTCTAAGATTTTATGACAGATGCATCCATTTGGTGACCTGGGCTAAAGCTTTGCCATCCACACAACGAGAGACATAACATTTAGTTTGCCAGAGACACCTACTGACCAGAAATAGCAGAGTTACTGGTTTTTACTGTTCCTCAGGGAGAGAAAGTTCTGTTCGTATACTAAGTTAGGGCTTCTCCTTTTACTTCAGTCATTGGTATAATAGATGCACTAATTTGTCCACAGCTACCTAAGTCTATGTTATTATTATCTGCTTACAATTTTTCTTTCAGCTGACTTAGCTGGGTTTTACTTAAAGTTATTTTTAAAAGGAAATTTTCTATTAGCACTAAAATGGAAAAACAATATTGGTTGCCTAAACAAAAGCAACATAAAAATAAATGCATCACTATTAAAAATTTAAAGATGTGAGGTTAATTGCAGTGACACAACTATTAGCTTTGAACCTACCCTGTGTTTTTGCAATTCTTTCCCTTTCCTCACAGAGATTATCTTTGATGACACGTGTCACTTATTTCCCACCCTTCAATGAAGGAGTGATCATGCTACTGTCTACACCACCTACCCAATTCCCCTCTCCCGCCTTTCGTTTTCCTTGGCCCCCATTGGGAAGGCATAATAAACCACATAAAGCACAGTAGACATATTGTACTTATTTGTCTGGCATTGCTATTCCTTTGGTGGAGGGCTTCCCTTTCCCCCATTTTATGTGTTTTCACGGGGGCTGTCAGTCATGAGGCTTGAGCCTCCTTGTCCCGCCCTTGGGTGGGCACAAACCCTGCCACTCTGGCAACTGTGACTGGTTCAGGAGTAGAGTATAATCCAAGCAGTAGCAGAGTCTTTTCTTTGGTTGATATTGAGATAGAGAGAGAAAGAGATGTCTTCTGACTGGGCTTGTTCAGCTGAAAGAGTGAGTCTAGGCCTGCTGGTTGCCATTTTATCCTCTGCATGAAGGGACATGAGTTCAGAGTGAAGCAAGGCAGAGACAAAAAGAGTGGAAATATGGAGAGAGAAAGAGAGACTGAATACCACTGTATAAATCCTCGGACGCAGCAATGCCTGTTTCCTAGCTCTTCCCATTTTCATTAATGAACTACGACTTTCTCGAAGTTAGTAAGTTGGGTTTCTGCCCTTGCAACCAAAAGTGTTCTGAGTAATATCCACAGAATAGAAGAGGGCTGACTTCTAGGCCTTTCTTAATAGAGATTCATGTAATCCTAGAGCCAAAGGGATCTTCTAGGGCCGCCAGTCATCTCTCTGCCTTATGGGATCCCTCCATTGCACAGCCCATTTTGAAGTATCTCTTTCTGAAGCATGCTGGGAAGGGGACTTACATCTCTTGAGCACCTGCCACATGCCAGACAATTTCTTCGTTTACAGACCTTTCTTCATTATTAACCCGGAAGAGTAGCCATTAGGAGTCTAAACTTACAGAGAAGGACATCAGGCAGGTTAAGTAAGGAAGGTGTCTGAACACTTGCGGGATATCGGCAAGCCCAGCATGGTTTGCCTCCTAAAGCCCATGCTCTCAGTCCCATGCACCATCCTGCCTCGTGCTCTAAGTAGGATGGGGGCCTTTATGTGCAGCATTTTTTTCTTTCCAAATCTCTTGTGTGGTGTGAGAAAGCTATCTGGTGCCACTGAAGGCTTGCTGGCAGGACCATCGACAGAATTTTCAGGGCTCGATGCAAAATAAAAATGTAGGGTCCTTGTTCCAAATGGATTTAGAACTTCAAGATGGTGACATCAGAGCGTTAAAGCAAGCGCGAGGCCTTTCTGAGTGCTGGGTCTGTGCACCTGCACAGGCTGACACTATGGAGCCCGTCCTGCCTGTTGATCAAGTTCTCTGAGTGTGGGAGAGTGGCAAATGGCAATCTCAGAAGAGTGAATGGTGTCTTTGCTTTTCATTAGAAGGATTTTGTGGAAGGTTCGGGGAGTGAGGTGCCATTGAACCAGAGCAGCACACATCTCCTCTTAATAAGCTGTTCATAAACCGTTCTGATGTCATTTGAGCCTCATCAGGGCAAAGAATCTGGTGGGACACTTATATTTGCCCCACCTCACGTAAATTGAAACAGAGGCACAGGGCTCTGTGAATAGCTAGGGAGGTTGTGCCCTGGCTGAGGGGCAGGGGGGCTGGAGTCCAGCTGGGATTACATTTGCTAAGCCAGCAGGGCTGCTTCTCCCCCAGAGAGACACATTTTTTCCTCAGTTGCACAGAGATGCAGCCAGGACTTGCAGAAGCCCTGTGGAGACTTGCTTAAGATCCCCTGGCCAGGTGATGGCTGCGGGGGAGCCAGGGGTAGACTCGTTCTGTCAAGTATGAAGAGACACTTCCGTCCTTCGTCCCCTTACTGTTTTAGTGAGGTGGGTCCTTGATACAAAAATAGAGTTAAAGGAGCCAAAAATAAAGGGGGGGGGGACCCTCTGAACATATCTAGTTTATCCAAGGCCAAAAGATGAAGTGTCATTTAGTCCCCAAATAACAGTGATATTGGGGGGGTGGGGGTGGGGAGGGCAGTGGGAGAATGTTGAACTACACGTTAGGAGCAAAGATGACGTGGAGACAACTTTTTCTTTTTTGCTTAACTGAACATGCAGCATTGAGCTAGTGAGACCCTGTTGGACTTCCAACCTATAGAACTATAAGGCAATACGTTTATGTCATCTTTAAAAAATTAGTGTACAAGTCTGCATCTGACACACTTCAATCTGCCATCAAGGCAGGTGGAAGTTAGGAGTTCGTAGGTTCCTTCTAAGGACCACTCTTAGCCATGTTGGTTATCTTTCCTAATCCAAAGAGTCTTGTTCCTCATAACAGCAGGCTATTTGATGTCAGAATAAAGAGATCACATGATGGGACTTATTTAAAGGCAGGGAGGGAGGCGAGAAAATAGGCTGTTAGGAATTTCCCCCTCTGCGTGGCTGGGACTGCCTCCACAAAGGGCATATTATTCATCAGTGCCACCCAGTGTTGATGCAAGGGGTGTCCTTGGCTTGTTCTAATGAGCTGGGTAACCATCTTCTCTGGAATGTATACGGAGCGGACATTCCACCCTTCATTGTTCATTGTTAGTGATCCAGGCAGCTGACTTTGGGACCTCAGGCCCATTTGCCCATCAGATTTCATTTTTGAAACCTGAGGCCATGGAGCAGAACTTCCACATAAAGCAGGTCTGCAGGAATATGAGTCAGGCACAAAATGGGGGTACAGGGGACTCCAGTATGAGGACAGATAGGACTGTGATGATTTGAGCAAATACACAATGTTCCACTTGCTTTCAACTTTAGGCGAAATAGAGGCAGAACAACATTCCTTTTTTGTTTTCTTTTGATTTGTTGTTTAACAGCATTTACACTGACACTCAAGGGACACATTAAAAAGACAAGATGTCAGATGTTAATAAAAATGATTATAGAAGGGGCGCCTGGGTGGCTCAGTCGGTTAAGCGTCCGACTTCGGCTCAGGTCAAGATCTCGCGGTCCGTGAGTTCGAGCCCCGCGTCGGGCTCTGGGCTGATGGCTCAGAGCCTGGAGCCTGCTTCCGATTCTGTGTCTCCCTCTCTCTCTGCCCCTCCCCCGTTCATGCTCTGTCTCTCCCTGTCTCAAAAATAAATAAACGTTAAAAAAAATTAAAAAAAAAATGATTATAGAAGTCTGGGCTTTGAGCCCACATGAATCCAAGTTTGAATGTGGTTCTATCCCTTAGCAGCCATGTGAACTTGGGCCAATAACCTCTAAGTGATCATTTCCTCACCTGTGAAATGGGGGCAATGTCTGCCTTGTAAGATTTGAGGCTTATGCGAGATAACATTTCAAAGGCCAGATAGATAAGGAGCCACAGAACTGCTAATTTTTCCCTCTGCTTCTTTGGGCCATCTCTTGGTTTTTTGCCTTACAGTGAGGTTAGGTTTTCAATTCTGCATATTTCCACTTGACAAGTTTGAAAGATTTACGTCTATCTATCTATCTATCTATCTATCTATCTATCTATATCTGAGAGATGTCTTCCAAACTTGAGATTGTAAGATGTAGATCTATCTCTAGTGCTCCAAACTGTATTTGAATCCCAGAAATAATTGCTATTACTCATGTGACCTTCGGCAAGTTTGGGAGCCCCTCTGTGCTGTGGTTTTGTCATGGCAAAATGTGGCCAACAATAGTGTCCACTCATAGGTCTCTTACGAGAATTTAAATGAAGTCATTCATACCAAACATCTAAATGAAGCGTAGCAGAGAGCATGTTCTTAAAAAAATGTAAAGGATTAATAATGGAAGGCAGATCAGCAAAGAACCTTCTAGAATATTTGAAACCGTCTCCTGCTCACAGGGTTTCTACCTTGTAAATGGCACTCTAAGGACTGGTTTTTCATTGATCACCTGCAGTTTGGATCTAAAGCTCCAGACACATATTTCACACCAGGCAGTGAAGTGGTTCACAATTCAGGCTGCACGGAGTCAGGGACCTGGGATGACACCCAACACCACATTTTGTTAACTGCCTCATTTGATTAGTGTGATAATTGGCACCTCATGGGGTGTGAGGATCTCACTGAGATACAGCCCGGGTGGGTCACTTGCCAACGTACCAGTCAGGCTCACAATGGGAGCGAATACCATGAACTCTACAAGAGGCACTGCCTGGTGCAAAAATGAGCTGGGAACTTTCCGTCTTGTTTTTGCTTCCTTCCTTCCTTCCAGCATGTCTACCTGTCACTTCTCTGTGTCTCCATGTTCCTGCATCTTAAACAAGGAAACGAATGATCCATTTTTCTGGAAGGAGGAGTTATACAAAATGAACTGAGATGCTATGAGCCTGGAGGCAGAACGAATGCCGAAAACACCCACTCTGTGAAATGACTCAGAGACAGGCCAACTTCAGCACATCGAGTGCCTAGGAGGGAGGTTGGCTGTTGTACCAATTCAGATACCACATCCCCTACCCTGCCCCACCAGCCACAAGGGCCAGAGTGGTGACACAGACAGCCGACCAAAGGCTTCTCTCCTGGTCCAGGTCAAGGAAAGCTTAACTCTTGGGATCAAAGGGAACATTTTAAGAAAATCTTCCTCCAGCTTGCAGCAAACTCTGGGGATGGAGTTTGTGAAAATTTAGCTGAGGGATATGATTGGCAGACTGTTGCTATGTATTATGTGGTAACCAGGATGTTCCAGGACCCAGCCTTAAGCGCACTCCTATTTAAGGCCACTCCCACTCATCAGTCCTGGTGACCTGATGTATTTGAAGAGCATCAAGACTGGGAAATAAGAATATACTTCTCACGAGAGACATGGGAATTAATTAAAAAGCAATATGCCACAGGCAAATTAGAATCTCCTCTGAATGGTTCCTCTTCTCTGCCCGCTTCCTTCTTCTTTCCGCCTCTTTTTTTCCTCCCTCCCCTTCCTTCAACAGACAAGTAGTGAGGGTCTGCTGTGGGGCCAGCACTGCCCTGGTGAGGGGGACTTGATCAATGAAGTGCAGGTCTTGTCCCCAGGGAAGTAAACATGCAAGCAGATCAATGACAATTCCGTTTATAATGGGGCATGCATGTTGGGTGCAAATCGCTGAAAGGAAGAAGGGGAATTTTTAGGGAGAAGTTGACATTTGTGCTCGTTCATGAAATATGAGTTAGGCAAGCATAATACATACGTATGTACATACACACATATATACGTACATACATACATACATACACAAATAAGGAGGGGTGACCTGCCACTGAACTACTGCAGAACGGACATGATTGATCTAAACAATACACAACGATGTAATGTGGACTTGGGAGTGGGACCTACAGCGTTCAGTTATGCTTTGCTCCTTACCGGTTGTACGACCCCTGCCCCAGGCAAGCTGACCCATCTCTCTGAGCCTTTGTTGTCTCAGGTTTAAAGTCGAGGTGCACCTGTGCATGGGCAGCGTGAGGTTTGGATGCAGTCGTGTTGGGGATGTAGTGCCAGGTTACAGTGAGCACTTGGTTGGTGGCACGTAGGAGGTGCTCAGTGACATAAGGATGTAGGGGTCATTTGTAAGCCCTGAAGTATTATCAAAATGTAACGGGAGTGGCATTTTGTTTGCTCTTTCCAGTGCAGTTCCCCAGAAGCCCTGGCTTGCTGCAATTTGCTCGGTAAATATTTGAAAGTGGTTGCTTGGTTTCCAGGCTCTGAGACAGGAGGACTCTCAGGAAGCGCTGGAGAGCAGAGGGCTCATTGTTACACTGATCTCAATGGTGTTGCTTTTGGAGCCAACATGAAATCAGGAGGAGGCTGAGGATGTTAAAAATGAGAGCCAGGATTAGAACCAGGTGGTGGCCTGGGCATTTTAAACAGGAGCAAGGTGGAGGCAGGCAAGGGTTGTGCCGGGGAGAGCCTCAGACATGCCTGAATTTTGCCCAACATAAGCAGTGACCGTTGCCCCTGCTAGTTAATGGTACCTTGAGCCAGTGCTGGTGATTTGGGCTAAACCTGCATAGATTTTAGTCGTTAGAGAGTTAGGGAAACTGAGGTCCAGTTCGGGAAAGAGACTTCTTCATGGTCGCATTGGTATCCATCCCCCCAAAGATGTCTACCCTTGAACCTGGCATGATGCTATTTTTCTCTCCTTACCCTTTCTAAGCGTCTCTTTTCCATCTGAAAGATAACAAGGTCTTGGGGGTTGTTACAAGGATATGCATCAAACATACTTGGCGGGAAGCTGGGCACATGGTGAGTGTTCAGTGTTATTTTTATTACTTCCTTCCATCTTGACCTGATTCCTATGGAGTGTTGAATGAGCCCCTGACATGTTGCTTTGTGTGGCACCTTTAAAATAACTGATTACATAATTTTGTCCTAAATCAGAAACCATTTTGTACTTAACAGATAAGTAGTAAGCTGGGCCAAGCGTTGAAGAGAAATTTAAGGGATTAACACTTAAAAATGAGAATGACAGCAAAATACAAAGCACTTACTATGTGCCAGGCACTGGCCCAAACAACTTAATCCTCACAAAAACCCTATGAGGTAAGCATTATTACCTCCTATTTTGCAGTTGAGAAAACCAAGAAACAGAAAGGTTAATAAGTTATCTGAATCACACAGTTACTAACTGATGGAATTCAAACCTACACAATCTGGATCTAGAAATTCCACCATTGGCTTCTCATTAACTAATTTTTTTTGTCTCTTTCAAAGTTATTATTTTTAAATTTAATGGTAGAAAATCTCAGTCCAACCCTCAGAATGCTAGTATTTTATAGATACGCCAGCTAAGACCTGTGATTTGTCCACTGATCAGGGAAGCCAAGGACCCCTTGCATAGCTGTGAGATCAAGAAATGTTCTTGATGAGACAATAGGAAGTGAAGTGGAAAATGAAGGCCAGCTACCACTATTTGCAAGGCAAAATGGATAGCCTCTCCCTGTGAGCAGAGCATATGTGTAGGAAAGGCACTGTTGTCAAATTCTGCTCTCAGTATCTTTTTGAGTCAAATGGAATCATGTGTTCTGCTTTTCATTTGTGAACTAAGACTAATACCTATGTAGCAAAATCTTGGGAAGATGAAATAAGACAATGTGATTCATTATAGCATTATTCACAATAGCCAATACAGGGAAATAACCTAAGTGTCCATCAACAGATGAATGGATAAAGAAGACGTGGTGCGCACACACACACACACACACACACACACACACACACACTTACACTTACACACAAAATGAATATCAAGCCAACTTACAGAAACAGAGACTAGAATGGGGGTGGGGGAGAGGGGAGATGTTGATCAAAGTGTACAAATTTCCAGTTATAAAATGAATACATTCTGGGAGCCTAATGTACAGCATGGTGATTATGGTAATAATACTGTACTATATACTTGAAAATTACTAAGAGAGTAGATCTTAAATGTTCTTACCACAAAAAGAAATGGTAGTTATGCATAATGCAGGCATTAGCTAAGGTTATAGTGGTAATCATTTTGCAATATATAAGTGTCTCACATCAACACACTGTTTACCTTATATTTATGTGATGTTGTATGTCAATTATATCTCAACAAAGCCATATGAAAATATATTGTGAGGGTTCTGGGCAGGGATATTTCATTATGATGATCCAGAGCTGGCAGGGGAGAAATTGGCTTTTCTGCCCTTCTCTAGCAGGCTGTCAGGACACCTCCTCCTTTTCTTCCTCCTTCCCCATCTTACCTCAAACCTTCCTGTTCCCTGTTTACTAAAACATCTTGCCCTTTGAGTAGTAGAGAGATCATAGCTAAGGGACTGTGGTGTGCCAAGGGGTTGAAATTTAGCAGAGGCAGTCTGAAGACAGAAAAGCATGAGGCCAGCAGGATGACCAAGGTTTCCAGCATGTTTATTCTTAGGGGTGACTGCTTTCCAGCCTGATAAACTGTCACATGTTTTCATAGGTAAAATTTCATTTCTCCCTACCTGCAGGAATCTAGGCACACTGACTGCAGATTTACCTTATTAGGAAGGGTCCATGAATGTTCAGTGGGGGAAGAAGAGGAGGGGTACTGCAAGCAGACTCCTCACTGTAACTTCCCGAGTCCTCAGAGGGCCAAGGGGTTTGGGGGTTGACGGGCCTCATGCTCCTCCATTTCTTAAACACCTGGTTGCCCACTGTTGAGTCCACTGGCAACAGTGGAGAATGTATCTACTTAAGGGAATTTGCTGAAGCTATATCTCCTCTCTGAAACCACTTATGACCCTCTTGGGAAAGATTGAGGACTTTCTGCCAGTTGGGCCTAAGGTGGCCAACTGATTGCCCAAGACTCAGGGTTTCCTAGGATGTGAGATTTTCAGTGCTGAGACTGTGATGGTTCCAGGCTAATCAGGATGGTTGGTCACCCAAGCTGGAGCTGACTTTGCAAGCTTTCAAGAGACAATTGTGTGCATCTCTTCCCAACTCTGTGTTCAGTGAGGTCATGTTGGTAACTTGAAATCAGCTGTGATTTCATATTCATAGTATGGAAATTGGCTCATGGCACAAATTGGGTTTTTGTCCTCCCCTGCCCCAAGAGCTGGTTGTGAAACATTTTCTGGCACACCAGTTTCTTTTTTGTGCTTATACTCCATTCTAGAGACTTCTATCAGATCTTCTTAAGATACATTATTATATTTATTCACTAATTTATCTCCCTCCCTAGATTGTAAACCTCTTGGAACCAAGAACCATGTCATATTCCTTGTCATATCCAGCACCTATCATAATGCCTGACACATTATAGGCACTTGATAAATGTTTACATATTGATGGAAGCTCATTTGAATTCTCTGCAGCTATAGGGTATTTCTCTTGCCTTCTAGAGGCGGAAGAATCTTCTTCCTTTGTATGTTACAGAATATGCCACACCTCTTTTCCTTTGCATCCTGGCCTCACTCTAGTTTGTATCAATGTCAGGGGTCAGTGGCAAGAGTGGGGACAGAAGAGGGGGAGAGTGGAGTTATCCAGTTAGACATCTTGAACTGATAATGATGTCAAGCCTCCTAGGGTAATGAAGCAGAGAGAATGATAAAAGGAACAGTAAACTTAACCAGGACACCTGGGAGAGCTCAACTGGACCTCACCTGGAGGCTTAACAAGAAACACAAATGGAAGTGAATGCCTAAGGCTTTTAGGTCTGGAATAGTTTGAGCTAAATAGAATTTGATGCTCTTAGACTTAAGACCTATGGAGGAAATAGTGGACTCTGAGGAAGATGCCCTGAACACAGATGGATAGCTTTTCAACCCTGGATACACATCAGGATCATTTGAGATAGTTTTTTTTTTTTTAATTATTTGAGAGAGAGAGAGAGAAAGCAGGGGAGGGGACAGAGAGAGAGAGAGAGAGAGAGAGAGAGAGAGAGAGAGAGAATCTTAAGCAGGTTCCATGTTCAGTGTGGAACCTGATGTGGGGTTCAATTCCATGACCCTAGGATCATAACCTGAGCTGAAATCAAGAGTCAGACATTCAACAGACTGAGCTACCCAGGCGCCCTGAGATTTTTTAAAATAGACAAATGACTGAGTCCCAACCTGATCCTATTAAATCAGAATCTCTGATGTAAGTATTTGCAAAACTTACTAGATAATTCCAACGTGAAACCAGGGTTAAGACCCACTGGTCTGACAGAAATTAGAAACTTTCCCATTGACATCCCAATGAATCAGAAAGACAACTTAAAAATGTGCTGAGGCTTTACACAAATAAGAAATCCTAGCCTTTGTTAAAGGAGCAAAAGATAAAGGGAAGAGGTTTATCATAGATTCTGAGGGTAGAAATTCAACCCAGGGTTTTCAAAATGGGTGACATGGAACACTGAATGTATTAAAGCCTGTTGGACTTTCAACTGAAAAAGGAATTCTTTTTAAAATTCTCTCTCCGTTCATCATATTGAGTCATTCTTTGCCTCGTGATAGTATGTCTTTCACACTCTTTCAACCCAGAGATTGGCAAACTATGGGCTATGGTCAAATTCTGGCCCATCATCTGTTTTTATAAATAAAGTTTTACTGGAACATAGCCAACCTACTCATATACATTTAGTCAAAGGCTGCTTTCACACTTCAGTGGCAGAGTTGAATAGTTGTAACAGAGGTTGTGTGGCACACAAAGGCTGAGATAATTATTTTCCCAACCCCTTCTCTTCTTTATGCAAATAGATTTTTTTAATCAGAAAACAGATGACAGAATCTGAGCCTTCAGCTGGCAGTAGTATTTAGTTAGAATTTAATATAGTCTTTTTGCCTTCATTTAGTTATCCACATTTATATCAACTGATAATAGATTTTCCATTTATGATTCTAACATAAAGTTTCTTTTTAAGATTAATTTTTTATGCCACAAAATGAGTGAATTTAAATAAAAGAGATAATAGAGCTATTAGCAGCATAGACAGCATATGTGTTTGGCAACATTCATGAAAGTCATATTTAAATCTGAAGTTTGGGAAACATTGAATGTATCCAGTCCCCTCATTTTACAGGTAAACTGAGGCCTAATTGTTGAGTCATCTGCACAGGGTCACTTACTTGCTTATGGAAAAATCTGGAGCCCTCCCTCTCAGGACAATGTTCTTTTACCTCTCACTGGTTACTCATTTGTACTTTGAAACTAATTAGCATGAATGCAAAGTATTGTACTATTCATGAATTCAGAAACAGAAAGATTCTGGCAACATTTCCACGGGCATGTTTAGTAGACATTGATGGGCAATTTGAAACACAACAGAGGGGCCATTCACATCTTTAAACATGAATCTTGGGTGATAGTGGCATATTGTTTCATTAAGTTGATTGTTTCTTAGGCATGGTTTCCTTGGAACAATACATTTGACTTTTTTTTTTAAATCTTGCTTTTTTGTTGTTGTTTTAAATAAAAATCTACTTAAATGCTTATAGAGCAAAAAGGAGACCACTAATTAGAAAAAATATATATATTGCATTGTACTCTGTGGGGTCTATTTAAACACAGTTTCAATTGTATAAGAGTATTTGGTATTTCACCATGTGCTTATTGTTCTATTAGCATTCTCCATGGTCAAAGCAAAGCTGATTCCTCCATTCTTAGGCCGTCTGCCCACTTGGACCCTTTCAGAGATCTGTTAATCGAGGAGGTCGACAGGATAGCCAGTCAGTGTGTAGGAAGCCTGAGAGTTCAGGCTAACCTTAAAAGGTGATAAGAACACATAGAACTGTTACACTATTGATCTATCCTTTCAGAGATGCAATTTTAAAGTGACACATATGAGGGGCACCTTGGTGGCTCAGTCGGTTAAGCGTCTGACTTCTACTCAGGTCATAATCTCATAGTTTGTGGGTTCAAGCCCCACATCAGGGCTGTGTTGACAGCTCAGCGCTTGGAGCCTGCTTTGGATTTTGTGTGTCTCTCTATCCGTCCTCTGTTCATGCTGTCTGTCTTTCTCTCAAAATAAATAAACATTTAAAAAATTTTTAAAAACAGTGACATGTATGAAATATGTGTTTGGCCATCATTCTAAATGGATAGGAATATTTGCATCATTTGGCAAATAAGTCTGAAAATAGAAAAAAACATCCACTTGAATCAGATCTTGATATGATTTACATATGTATGCTGACTGTGTATTCTTGAAAAATGAGTGAAACTTTTCAGGTTAAAATAAATGACCTGTCTTCTAAACGTGGGATTATCTATATGTTGGCATTTTGAGAACACTTTTAATGAAGATTGATATTGTTAGATCATTTTCCAGAAAGACAAACTTTCTCAGGCTATGCTTTCTGTGTTATACATTGAGTTAGTGTGAGTTGAGTTGGCATTATGCATTGAGTTGGTGTGATACCTTGAGTTGGTCACCTATCAAAAGGTGACTAGAAGGTGGGGACCTGACCTTAAGGAGATCTGACCTTAAGACTCTCCAACATCTAGCGCCCTAAGGTGGTGGGCACCATCATTTCTGAAGGTACTGACAATATATTCAGAAGTACAAACAATGTGACTGGCCCACCATGCACTGAGCTCTGATATAGGGAGATTATATGGGGCAGTCCTTTCAGGGACTACACTCAGAGGAGAGGTGAACAAATGGACTCATGATTGTTTCAGTCAGTGACTTTCCATTGAGCACTGCTCATCTGGGCAGGAAAACTTTGCTCAGCTCAACGGCCTCAATGCTGGATATTTCTGTAGAGAAGCCTTTCTCACTCTGGCCATCAGAGTTACTTATGGATTAACAGTCTTTTAGGGGGAAACCGCTGCCCCTCGCCTGCTGTTGTCACTATCAGGAGGACAAGGGTCAATCTTGAAGATGGGTTGGCTCTACCCTGTGATAAGAAAGGCAATCAGTGTGAGGGAATATCTAGGCCAGAGGGGCAGGAATACATGGTTGCAGGTAGAAGTTCAGTCAGATAAAGACATTATGGGGTCATCTCCTGCCCTATTGCCTTGCTTTCCCTAAGGTCTGTGTCTCAGAAGCAATTCTGTCTCTCTGGGGACATTTGGCAGTATCTAGAGACATTTTTTGTAGTCATAAGTAAGGGAGTGCTACTGATCTCTAATCCTAGAGATCAGTGATTCCTCTAAACCATCATATAAGGCACAGAACATCCCCTCACAGAAGAATTTTCTGGTTCCAATATCAGTAGTGCCAAGATCTAACATGATGAGTGTCTACCACCCTGGCCTAATGACTGCAACAATGCTATAAACATGTTTCTTTAAAAGGTCTTGAGAAGGCTGGGCTTCTGGTGCAAATGGCACATAGGTACTGACAAAGGCAAGGTCCCCAGTGACAAAGAGCGAATTGCTGTGCTTACATAAAAGGGAGGATTAGAAGTGGACCATGATGTCTTTCTTCCTTTAATTTTATTTCAAAGAAACTAGATGACAAATCTGAAAGGTAACTAGGTAACTAGGAGGAAGAATCTGACTTAAAGTTGGTCATCATCCTGTCATCATCCTCTGTTCTTTGTCTGCATCACAGTTGTAGGCTTCACAGCCTCAGCTGGCAGGGGCCTCATCAGGCAGCCTCAGCTGACTCATTCTTAGGGGCCCTTTAGTATGTGGTGGGCTGGACAGCTTAGAGTTTCTACTAGAGGTGGAATTACATGCCCTGTATGGAAACAAGATTGCATCCTGGGGGAAAGTGACTGCTTTGAGGTTGTCCACAGATTGTTTTGGGAGTCAGAGACCTCTAAAGAGTGTTAAACCTCCAGATATCCAATTACTGCTGTATTGCATCAATGAAAGTGAACTTGGAGGATAAGGTGATTGTGGGGAGATGATGGTCATTCCTCAACCATGAAAGGAACCATGCCTTCAAGAGTTATGAAAAATGAAGCACTTTTCTCATTAGAAGAGAACTGTCCATTTCCTTCTTCTATTGCCAAAGGCCGTTTTTCTGCCAATTCAATGAGAGTATAAACTTGGGATTCATTGCTTGCAGGAAAAAAAGAAGCAAGTGTACTCTGGGGTCCTCAAGAGTCAATGATAAGTGGGTAGACAGAATTGGAAAGAGAAAATACTGGGGGCTGAGCTGGGTCATTACAGCATTGAATGGTGCTGTGTAAAAGGCATAGCCAACAGTATGTGGACAAGTTTTGATTTGCTAAAAAGGAAACAAGGTAAAATAGCTAAATTTGCTTTGAGCAAATTTCTGTCTCCAGCAGAATCAAAACAATGAATGTTATTCTTTCCCCTGGTAAGAGTTTAAATATTCATTGGATCCAATCCTATTAATTACTTCTTTAAAATTCTTTTAAACATTTTAATCTTCCTTTTCATTTCCACCACAACCATCCAAACCCCCATTACAGGAAGGGTGAATTATTTGACTGCCTTTCTATCTTATCTTTGAGTCATCATTCCCTTTCTATTTCAGTCCATCCAATACGGCAGCAGACACAGCAGTAGTAATATTAATAAAAATCATAGTTATAAGAAAGCAATATGATAAAGCAATATCCCCAAGCCCCAAGGATTGGTAAAGCCAACCTCTGCCACGGTGACAGTTCAAGGATTAGGTACATGACCCAAGTCAATCAGAATTTTTCCCTGACCTGTTATAGAAACTTAGGGGGGGAAAAACCCTCTTTTCCTTGATGTTGTTAACGTGGAGCTATGTGAGGCCATGGCCTTCTCTGTGGTGCCCAAACTATCTGTGGCCATGCCTCCCTCTCACCAACAACTTTTGCCTCCCACACCACTGGGGAAAAAGAAGAGGTTCATTTTCAGTGGGAGAGAATGAGCCCAACATGTTGAAAGAAGGAGAGAGAGTGAGAGAGTGAGATTGAGGAAGAACGTGCTAGTTGACAAGATGATATCTCCAGCCCCAGGGATGAATCACGATTCATGGCTGTCCTCTTCCCCTCGGCCCGTGATTGGTCTAGGGACAGGCTTTTGACCAACTCTGACTAATGAGATGGGATGTGATGCCTGCTTGGGGGCTTTCCAAAAAGATTATTCTCAGTGCTAGGGGAGTGGTAAGAAGAAACGTACTTTTTTCTCTGTCCCCTTCCCTCTTACTTGTGATCCTATCACGTGTGATCATGAACTTAAACACAGACCACTATCTTGTACCCATGAGGGGAGCTGCTGCGAACACATCAAGGGTGGCAGAATGGAAAGGTAGACATGGCATGGGTCCTTAATGATGTGACTGAACCACTCAACCAACACTGGAATCCCCTCCTTTCAGACTTCGTGTGAAGGCTAATAATTAAATGTCTTTGTTACTTAAGCCACTCTTAGTCTTGTAGTCTACTACTTGTACTCACATACTGACTTGAAAACAAAACAACTATGAATTTGTGCTCCTCAAATTACCTCAAGTGCAGCCTTCTCTTTTGAGTTTCAGATCCAGCTACCTGCTAGGTGTTAAACCCAGGTGTCCCATGGATATCTCAAACTCAGCAGATCCCAAAGCCAAATTCATCCTCGCATTGAGCAAACTTCCAGTTTGTTCTATCCCCAGGATGCACCCCATTCATCTGGGTACATAAGCCAGGTACCCGAATCACTCTGTAGTCCTCCTTGTCCCTCACCTACCTGTCCACTTAGCCAGTTACATCTATTTGACCTTCCCATCAGTCCTCTTCTCTCTGATCCCACTGCCACTGTTTAAGTTGGGAACACAGGCTCATCATCTTTCTCCAGGGCCACTGCCTCCTAAGTGTTTTATTTGCCTTTGGTCAGGAATCTCTCCAAAACTTTCTCTACCAGCTTCTAGCATGGTCCATCCAAAGTGCATCTCTGACCTTGTCATTCCCTTGTCTGAGATTAGTTATGGCTCCTCTATTGCCTAAGATACTAGTTCTCAAAGTGTAGCCCCTGGACCAGCAGCATTAGCATCATCAGGTAACTTGTGATAAATGTAAAATTTGGGGCCTTGCTCTACTGAATCAGACACTCTGCAGATAGGGCCCAGCTCTCTGTTTAAACAAACCTTCCAAAGGAATCTGATGTATGTCGTTTAGAAAACACTACTGGCCTAAAGCAAAAAAACCCAATTTCCTTGGTGTAGTAGGTTGAATAGTATGCTCCCCAAATGCGTGTCTACTTAGAACCTCAGAACGTGACCTTACTTGGAAATAGAGTTTTTGCTGATGTAATTAGTTAAGAATCATGGGTGAGATCATCCTGGATTTAGAATGGGTCCTAAATCCAGTGACTGGGGTCCTTAGAAGAAGAGAAGTAGAGGGGAGGGCCATGGGAACATGGGAACATGAGATTGGGACTCTCCTGCCCTGAGCCAAGGACTGCAATGCCTGGGGCCACCAGAGGCTGAAAGAGGCAAGAAAGAATTCTTTCCTACAGTCTTCAGAGGAAACGGTGGCCCTGCTAACACCTTGATTTTAAATCCCTAGACACCAGAACGTTGAAAGAATACATTTCCATTGCTTTCAGCCACCCAGTTTGTGGTCCTTTGCATATTAGCCCTAGGATACCAATACACTTTGCATAGCAAACAAGGGCCTTTAGGACGCCCCTGTGCATCCGAGTCGCTGCTCCCTGATCAGTGATCTATCAAAAATATGCGTGGTGCGCCTGTTATGTGTCAAGCCCCAGTGATGGAGCCCTGATGAGCGGTGGCAGTGCGGGCACTGCAGAAGCTCCCGGCCAGGGGGAGGGGCTAGCAGCTGCACAGGCAGGTGATGTTTGACGGATTCAGTGCTCTGCAGGGCAAGAGGCTTCTTGTACCTCTCTGCACGTACTCTGGCACCATAAAGATTGCCCTTCTGCACCTTAGGAAGCCTCTCCCACTCCTTCCTCCCACACAGAATCACTCTCTCCCCTAAGTTTTGGACGTGTTTCTATTAGTGCATTTGTTGCACATCGTTGTAATTGTTTACTTGTTTGCCTCCCTTGCTAGACTGTGAGCCATTCAGAGGGCATGGACTGTGCTCTTTTATTCCTCTTTTTATCAGTGGTGCCTCAAACAGCACCTGGCTCATGGGAGTTTCTTTAAAAAAAATGTGTTGAACTGATAACGAGGATGAAGAGTGGTTTCCTTCCTCTGTTGGCAGAGGGACTCGAGCTTACTTTTCTCCATGCAGCGCTAGGATGAGTTGTGGGAGAGACTGCAGCCTGGGGTCAGTGGAAGGGGCAGAATGGGGCAGTTCCCTGGACTGCTTTTGGTGTCAAAGGCCCTGGAGGAGGGTGTGGGACTAAGTAGGCTTTAAAAGCCATCATCCGGGCATCTCTGCAGGCTGAGTGATGGGAATGGTTCAGTCAAAGCTGGGGCACAGCTCCAGCCTACGCCTGTGAGAGACTTTTGCTTCAAAGTTGATTTTCTTTCTTTTTTTCCCCAAAGTTTATGTATTTATTTTGAGAAGGAGCGAGGAGCAGGGGAGGGGCAGAGAGAGAGAGAGACAGAGGGGCGGGGGGAGAGATTCCCAAGCAGGCCCCACACTATCAGCACAGAGCCCAATGTGGGGCTCGATCTCATGAGCTGTGAGATATGACCTGAGCCAAAATCAAGAGTCAGATGCTTGGGGCGCCTGGGTGGCGCAGTCGGTTAAGCGTCCGACTTAAGCCAGGTCACGATCTCGCGGTCCGTGAGTTCGAGCCCCGCGTCAGGCATCTGGGCTGATGGCTCGGAGCCTGGAGCCTGTTTCCGATTCTGTGTCTCCCTCTCTCTGCCCCTCCCCCGTTCATGCTCTGTCTCTCTCTGTCCCAAAAATAAATAAAAAAACGTTGAAAAAAAAAATTAAAAAAAAACAAACAAACAGTCAGATGCTTAACTGATTGAGCCACCCAGGTGCCCCTCAACACTGATTTTCAAACTTGAGTGTACATCAGAATCACCCGGAAGGCTTGTTCAGGTGCAGTTGCTGGGCCTTCACCCCAGAGGTTCTGATTCCATAGATCTGGAGTGGGGCCTGATAATTTGCATTCCTAACAGATCCTAGGTTATTCCAGTGGGGGCCACATTTGGGCACATCCCTGCACTAGAGGAACACATGACATAAGACCCATGGTTCTCAACTTTGGGTACATTAGAAATTAGTTGTGGAGTTTTTAAAAAGTACAGATACAGGAGAACCTTACTCACACATTGGTCGGGGCGGGGGGTGTAACTGGTCATAGGGATTTGGACTCCAAATGAGTAAAACATTGGTTTGAGTAAGCCTTTCCCATAAAACATAATGAACTGATGAGTTGATCACACGTTTATTGAGCATTTGCTATGTGCCAGGGTTTGTGTCAGTAATGGGGATACAGAGATGAACAAGACACTGTCCTAGCCCCAATGAGCCATCAGTCCAGTCTGGGGAGGATGTGTGAACAGCTAGTTCTAAAATCCTGTGGGAGGGGAGTGATGACATTGTACACAGAGTAGCATGGAAACACTAAAGGGGAGCATCAGATCTAGGGGAAGAGGAGGAAGCTCAGGATGGGGGGTAAAGAGGAGATAATGGTCCACTTCAAAGATTTAGAAATCCCAGTAGGTTAGCATCTAGTTGGTATAATGTGAAGAATTTCTACCTAAATCCAAATCCATGCTTCACCTCTCCTTGGTCAAATTACCTCATCTCTCCATGCTTCACTTTCCCCAGATTGCAAAGGGGATAATAATCCTGTCTCCCTCACAGAGTTGTGTGGACCAAAGGACCAAAAGGACACGTGTACATGGGGGACTTGGTAGAGTCAAGGGCTCAGAGTTCATGCACACAGCCCGGGCTCCCAGAGGAGCTCACAGTCTAGCAAGCACTTGAGAAATGTCAGTTATCCTCATCATCCTTCCAGAAGGCCCCCTTGAAGCCTCCAGTTATGCCCACCATCACTGGGAATTTGAGTTCTGGCTGCTGTACAGCAGGGCAAGCATCTGCTAGATTCCATCCCCTACACCAAGTGGCCAACCGCCCCGCCCAGGCTCCTACAGCGTTAAAGCTCTTGTGTCAGTTTTTCAGTTTGCAAGTTCTTCCTTCCATTGGTATATTTGTCCTTGGCAAACTTTACCCCCACCTTTAAATGACTTTAAAATGTGGGCGCCTGGGTGGCTCAGTCGGTTAAGCGGCCGACTTCGGCTCAGGTCATGATCTTACAGTTCATGAGTTCAAGCCCCGTGTCAGGCTCTGTACTGACAGCTCAGAGCCTGGAGCCTGTTCCAGATTCTGTGTCTCCCTCTCTCTCTGCCCCTCCCCCATTCATGCTCTGTCTCTCTCTGTCTCAAAAATAAATAAATGTTAAAAAAAATTTAAATGACTTTCAAATGACTGCTTTTTATCTTCCAGAGACAAGAAACCCCTAAAGCCAACATTGTGTGTGATTGTGTCTCAAATGCAGCCAACTTTGAGTGGGAGGCTTGTTTTTAAAGGAAGAAGGTATGCTTTAGTGCATGCCCTGTTTTGACATCAGAGGCCCTTTTTGTTTCCTTCTATACCCACGGTGGTGTTCAGGACTAATTTGGGGGGATAAATGATCTCCTGATAGGAGAGGTAGGACTATGTGGTCTTAGTTTCTTTCGTGGTTTCTTTAGGGTTTGAGAATCACACTTCAATGCACACTCTCGGTTAAAGCCATACTTACTTTATCCCAAACTCCCAGTCACATTTTTACATCCCTCCAGAGCCTACCTTCTTTTCCCAGGCATCTGGACCTATTCCCACCTCGTGTGTGGCTCCTGGGTGTTCCTAATCCACCTGCCTCGGAGCTTGCCTGTTCATCTGCTCCAAGTCCCAAACTGTTTTCCATTTTAGACAATATTTACATTGGCTAAATATTGGCACAAGCAAGTCATAAAATGTGGCATGCTCACAAACACCGTGGCAGATCGCTGAGCAGATGTTCTAACATTTACCAGTCGGTTTTCACTTATGGACATTTATAATGACACCTGCTTTCATTGGCGGTATGCTGCTCTGTTCTTGTAAGAATAGTGTTATGCTCCAGTTCCGCGTTTCTCAAACACAGCTGCACGTTTGGAACCACCTGGGGAGCATTTGCAAATCCCAGTGCCCAGACCAACCACCAGACCAAGTAATTCAGACTCTCTGGGGGTAGAACTCAGGCTTCGGTGTTTTTTAAAACTCCCCCGGTGATTCCAATGTGCGGCCAACTGTGAGCACTCATTCCCCAGTTTAGTGCTTCTCAGACTGTACTGTGCATAAGAATCACTTGACAATCTTGCTAAAACGCAGATCTGATTCGGTAGGTCTTCAGGAGCTTTGGGTTCTGCATTTCTAACAAGCACCCAGGCCATGTAGATGCTACTCCTAGTCCAGAGACCACACTTGGAGTAGCAAGGCAAGTCGTGCCTAGTGCCTTGAAAATAATTTTCCAGAAATCATTTGTCCTCTTGAGTTTGTCCATGGCTCCCTCCCTATTGCTCTGCCCATACGCCACAGCCACACTCCAATGGTGAAGGGATTTCACTATTGATTTCAATTTTCTATTTTCCTCCAGATAGCGATTCTTCTGAAAACAACCCACACAAGAGAAGAGTCATCTAGCTAAATCTGAGCAGATTTTCCTGTGGATCTTATTTTTCTGTCTATGCACAAAGCTCACTGAGCACAAGTTCATGTCCTCTAGGCTAAGCAAACTCTGAATATTGCTTGATTAGCAAATGATAGTAATCGCGATTATTACTGCTCCAAATAGGTTAATCACAAACACGATGTCTTCAGTTGAAAAGAATCATTAATGATGGCAAAGGGATTGGGGGAAAGCGCAAAACAAAAAAGTAAATTTTCAATTCTCAGAATTGGCTAGGAAGCCCTCTGTATCACAGCACCTTGGAAAATGTAATTTCCTGGCCAATATCCTACTGGCTTTGGAGTATTGTTTGTCAAGCATCTGTCTGTGCATCCTGGTCTGTGGACATATCCTTGGGACTTTGTAACTTTCCTAGTAGGCTTTTAAAATATGTATTTACTGCTGGTAATAACTTAAAAACTAAATATAAAGCATATTGAGTCATTAGGATGACCGAGGCTAGCACATGATTTCAACGCCTGCATTTGTGTTTCTATTTATGAATGTGTATATGCCGAATAGCCATATTTTAATTGTTGCAAGCGAATGATAAAAGAACAGAGAACAGAGGGAGGTTTAATACAAAAATCACACATTTTAGCCAAGAGAAGCCCCGATTGTTTTATAGGGAGTCTTACAAACAAAAGTTTCTCAGTTTTGGATAGAGAAACATAACAGTAAAACTAAGAAATCACATCATATTTTAGACATGCTGCAACACAGAAGAAACCACATTATAGCCATCAGGACCGTTTTAACATTGAGTGCAGTCATTTAATCCCGGCAAAATAACATGGTCTGTTATGCTAAATCAATAACATGCATTTATTTGCACATTAGCAACTTGTATTTTACTAGTATTTAATTTTACATATTTGTTTTGGTTATGTAACTGCTTCAAAACTACCAGCATTATAGTTTGAAGCTTGTACATGTTCAAGTAACTTTCTAATACGAGTAATTCAAGTCATTACCAGGACGGTTTTCTGTCCAAAAAGGTTTTGCATTTACTTATTTTGAAACACAGTCTTAGAACATATTCATTCCTTGTGCAATGTTAAATTCCATTAGTATTTTCTAAAATGTCCTACTGGCCATACTATAGCACCATGCTCTCCATTGTAAGGCACTATTAAGGGGACACCGATGGGAATGGAAACTGAGCTCCTAGATTACATTTTTACATTAGCTACAAACATTGAAACAGACATTTGTTTGTGTGGGGAAAGATTTCTTTGCTTGGAAGTAATGCCTGATGATGACATTTTCAGGCCAGAGGATTGTGGAGGATCCACTGTGACAAGTCATTGGTGAATAATACTGGGCCCACGAGAGAGCCCAGTCATACCTATGATTTGGAGGGAAAATCAGTGCTTACAGGCTGTTGGGCCTCTGGCTCTCCATTCCCTGGTGCGTGGCTGAGAGGCTTCACGGCTGCCGAGGGTTGGATGTCCCCTTTGGGCAAATGTTGACTACCTTCTGAGAGGGAGTAAGACTGGCTCTGAAGATTCAAAAAAGAGATACATAAAAATGCTAGAGCACTCACACAAGCCAGAGGCCCCATGGGGTTGACATTCAAAAGATGAAAATGTCCTCCTGAACTGCTATGGCAGGGACCACTTATTCCTGAGGCCCTCTGTGGCTATCAGCAATATCTTAAAAGTAGGCTTCAGGGGCAGCTGGGTAGCTCAGTTGGTTAAGCGCCCGACTCTCAGTTTCAGCTTAGGTCACGATCTCACGGTTTCATGAGTTCGAGCCCTGCATTGGGCTCCTTGCTGACAGTACAGAGCCTGCTTGGGATTCTGTCTCCCTCTCTCTGCCTCCCTCCCACTCACGCTGTCTTTGCCTCTCTCAAAATAAATAAATAAACTTAAAAAAAAGTAGGCTTCAGTTTCTCTGAAAGATATACTGAATGTAAGGCTCATAATCTTGACTAGCAAGAAAATGTTATCTACAGAAGATTTTAAATATAACACCTCCCCAAAGAAGATATTTGTAGGCTTGCAACCATTGAGTGCAAATTTAGTTTATAGCAAAGGGAAAAAAACCTTCATAAACAAAGCGATAGTTTACAGAACATTTTTGAATTTTTTTGTCTTTGCTTCTAGTTTACATACAATAAGTCATTTCTTGCCAGGGGAAGCTACAGTTGGTGCAGTAAAACCTTATTAAAATTTTTATTGCAACAGTTTTAGATATACACTTTTCAATGTAAAAAAAAAAAATCACAATTTAACTCAGACCTGCCTTGTGTGTCGTTGGTTTCAAATGGTAGTATTTTAGTCAATTTTTAGTCATTAATAGTTTATAGACACAGTATTCACATGAGCGTAGACATTTCAGAATAAAAACCTAAATGTTAAGTCCATTCCTTGGATATCTGCAAATATCTGAATATTTGATGCTGCTTAGAACTAATACTGCTTAGAAATAATATTTTCACTTTTCAGTCCAAGTTCTATGGCCTTGGCCTCATAGGAGTACTTTTACCTTGGTTTACGGATATTTGTAACATGAACCTGTCTTCCCCACAAAACCCTTATGGGCAGAGCCTACCAGATTTTGTGCAACTTTGCTACAACTAACAGCTTTAATCATACATTCCACAAACACGTATTAACCATTTGCTCTCTGTGGGGCACTGTTTACTATCTTGTTTTAAATACTTCTCTTTAGCCTCTCCTGAGAGATTTTTGACCAATGGAGAAAAAAATATATTCCAAATGCATTTTAAAAGCATGGTATGCTGTTGTGAAAACCAACAGTGAGGAGTAATCACAATGGTATAGTGCAAAATTATTAATCACGATTTCATAGTTCAAATTTCTCCACATGCTAACTAAAATGAAAACTTTGTTTGATTCCCAAAGGCAATAAATACTTACATGACGATTGCCCATTTTCGTTTTTCTAAGATAGTTGTTCTGTATTTCATTAAGAGATCAGGTCTCCTTCAGGCCAAGTTTATAATAGTTTTCCCAGGGCGTAATATCTCTTGTGTTTAATAAGTAACTTTTGGCATTGAATTTGAATACATTATTGGGGATGGGTAGGGAGTGGTGATAGCTACAAATGAGCTTAAGCTTCCCAAGCTACTTTGTAGACCATCTTTTTAAAATAAAATATTTATTAATACATCAAGTATGGGCTTTTTAAGTTGAATAGAGAGCTGCTTTTCGACTAAAGGGCTAAACCTGTCTCACTTCTGGATTATTGAAAGGGTCATAATTTGTTTATTTTGGGTGTTTATTTAAAATTTTATAGCTTGTAATAATAAAAGCATTAACCAAACAAGACTGAAAAATCTTACCGTCTTACTAATATCACCATTATTATTACACAGAATCTTTTTGAGGGCAAAATTGAGTTATGTTAACATCATCTTTATAATCTAGCTGGTTTTTGAATTAAAAAGTAATATGTGCAGATGGTAGTTTTTTTTCTAATAGTGTGAAAAGGTACTGTGAAAAGTAAACCTACTGACTTCCCAGGCCCTCCTCCTGGTGGCTTCTTGTGAGTCCTTCCAGAAATTGTTTGCATTTTCTTTTTTTCTTTTTTCTCTTTCTTTCTTTCTTTCTTTCTTTCTTTCTTTCTTTCTTTCTTTCTTTCTTTCTCTGGACTGTGTTTTTTTGTTTGGTTTTGTTTTGCTTTGTTGTCAACACATGGGTTTATACAATGCATTCTTTTCCATGCCTTGTATGCTTCATATACTAAAGACATAATATGACACGGACACATTTCTTTTTCAGTGACCACATAGTAGTTTACTATGAATATGAACCAAACCTTACATCATCAGTCCACTATTCAAGGTCATTTTGGGTTTTTTGTGTGAGTATTTTCATTTATACATCTTTGCCTGTGTGTGCGTGTTTATCTATAGAATAAAATCTAAAGATGTAATTGCTGGACAAAGAGTAAATGCATTTACAATTCTGACGGATCTTGCCCAGCTGTCCTCTGCACAGGTATTGAAACATTGAACTACTCTCAAAGTCCAGCTAACCCATGAGCCTGACTTCATTTTTTAAAATTAATTAATTTAATTATTTTGTGAGGCTGACTTTTTTATTTTTATTTTTTAAAAATGGTTATTTATTTTTGAGAGAGACAGACACAGAATGCGAATGGGTTAGGGGCAGAGGAGAGAGGGAGACACAGAACCCGAAGCAGGCTCCAGGCTCTGAGCTGTCAGCACAGAGCCCAACGTGGGGCTCGAACTCACCAGCTGTGAGATCATGACCTGAACCGAAGTCAGACGTTCAACAGACTGAGCCACCCAGGCACCCCAGAGACTGACTTTCTAAAGACAAAATGTATATCCCCCTAAAATAATATGCCAGTGTCCATATTTTTCTACATACTGGCCACACTAAATATTATTAGAGTTTTTCATTTCTTCCAATTTCAAAGATGAAAAATGGTTATCTCAGTGTTTAATGTACATTCCTTTCTTTTGATATTCTTTTTGTTTCTATATAGCATCATTTTAATTTTTTTTTCTGTAAATTTTTACTTAAATTCTAGTTAGCTAGCATATAGTATAATACTGTTTTCAGGAGCAGAATTTAGTCATTGATCACTTACATTCTTTTGATATTCTTGATATTATATATCACTTCCCTTAAAAGTCATTTGCATGAATTTTTCTGTGGTCTGCTTATGTCCTTTATTTTTATTTTGAGTTATAAGTCTTTTCGTTATTTATTTATAACAACATTTTATAATAAGATCTAGGCCTTTGTCAAATGTAACAATTATTTCCCCCCAATTTGTTGTTCGTCTTTTGTTTCTGTTTGAGTGTGTTTTGTGCATATATGTGTGAGTGCAAAAAGCGTTAGTTTTTATGGATGTATTGACTTGCTTAGAAAAACATCTCTACATTGAGATGGCCAAAACTTCTTGTACATTTTCTTCAAGTTTTTAATGGCTTCTTTTTTAAAGGCTTACATCTTTGATCCCTTGTAATTGACTTGATGTAGAATAAGGAAAGAATGGATTCAGATTTAGTTTTGGTTATTCAATAAAGCCTAGATAGTTATTAAATAATTCATCATTCCTCATCTAGCCCAAGATTCCATCTTTATTTATTTTTTTCAAGATTCCATTTTTTTATGCTAAATTCCCATATAATATAGTGTTAAAAATTCTGGTAGGTTTATTAAATTCTGATTGTATATATTTATACTTTTGTTCTTTCACCTTTATCTATTGAGTGCCTTGGATGTGCTAATTGGTAGGACTATAACGGGGAGCAAGATAGATTTGAATTTTCTCTTCCTAGAATATAGTCCAATGGAGGAGCTATTCAAAAAACAAACCATTACAACATATTGTACAGCCTGTGAAGAAAATCAGCAGGATGCTATGATAGAGGATAGTGTGTGTGTGTGTGTGTGTGTGTGCGTGTGTGTGTGTGTGTGTGTGTGTGTAATTTACTTTAAAAAGAGGTAAGGCTCTTCAAGGAGATAACATTTAAGCTGTGAACAAAAGGATGAGAAGGAACCCATCATTTGAAAAGAGAGTGTTCTAAATCAGATGCTCATAGTTTACGCTGAGGATCAGAAATAAGAAAGAGCTTTGCTAATTGCAGGAAAAGAAAGATGGTGAGTGAGGCTGGATTCTACAATGCGCCAGGTGGGGGGACAGGTGCAGGAGGCAAACAAGACAAAACCCTCCTCCAGGAATTTGCAGTGAATGTGGGGGGAGGGGAATGACAAGAAGACATGAATTAACAACTTAGACTTTGACCATTCTCTATGATTTTGGCCTTGAAGTGTCTAATTTGGGCTCTGCAGCCCAAATTGGGACTCCCAGCCCCAGACTTTTCAGGGACAACTTGTCTTGCTCCATGTCTCTCTGCTGGTTTGGAACCACCCTCTGCGTCACTAACCCTTCCTAGAGTGCTTGATCAGTGCAGTCTCCCTCCCTCCCTTCCTCCCTTACCCCAGGCTGTCAAAGCTCAAAGTTCAGGAGGAACAGGGCAATTTCGTGTGCAATGATCGAAGTGGAGATAAGTTCTGTTTAGGGCTCACAGGAACTGGTACAGTAGAGATATAGTTTATGGCCCCAGGGAGGTGAGATAGAAAGCTTAGAAGCCAAGTGAGAAGTTGACAGACCCTTTTATTTTTCTAGAATGCCACCACTATAGCCACCTCTTGATAATTTCACGTTGCCCATGCTCAAGTTTGGATCTGACTGGAACAGAGCTGTTCTAGTGTGATCTTCTTTCTGCTTCCCCAGCTGGATGGGCCCACAGGAAGGTGGCTGGAATAATTCCCAGCAAGAGCAGCAGGAGGAAGGAAAGGGAATTCCCTGTGACCCCAGGTCATTTCTGGGAGGTTGTCATGGTTGGGGGCCCAGCGGGAAAGGAGAGGATCTGCCTGGGAAAGATGGGAAAGAAGAGTAAGCAGACATTTTAGGAGAGAGGGCACAGAACAGTGAGGGAAGGGTTTTTGTTTGTTTGTTTTACTATCATCTTACAGATTTAGTGATTCCAAATTATTTCAGGTGCCTCATATTTTTCTCTACTAGACCTCTACTAGGTCTGTTCATTTACATCTCTTGAACTTTGGTGGTTTTCTTTTTTTTTTTTAATGTTTATTTATTTTTGAGACAGAGAGAGACACAGCATGAGAAGGGAAGGGGCAGAGAGAGAGGGAGACACAGAATGTGAAGCAGGCTCCAGGCTCTGAGCTGTCAGCACAGAGCCCGACGCGGGGCTTGAACTCACGAACTGTGAGATCATGACTTGAGCCGAAGTCGGACGCTTAACCCACTGAGCCACCCAGGCGCCCCGAACTTTGGTGGTTTTCAAAGTGATGATGTCAGCCAAAGTTCTAATCTCCTTCTAACCTTATGGGTCTCCATAGCAAGTCACAGATCAGTCTTGTCAAAGAAAGTCTCTCCTTCTGTATCACCCACCAAGGTTAAGCTTCTAACACTTCTTAACAATGTCATTTATGGGACACCTGGCTGGTTCAGTTGGTTGAGTGTCTGACTCGTGATTTCAGCTCAGGTCGTGATCTCACAGTTCATGAGATCGAGCCCCGCATGAGGCTCCATGCTGACAGCATGGACAGAGCCTGTTTGGGATTCTCTCTCTCTCCCTCTCTCTCTGCCCTCCCTCCTCAAAATAAATAAATGAACATTTTTTTAAAAAAGGTCATTTATAGGGGCACCTGGGTGGCTCTGTCGTTTAAGCATCTGACTTCGGCTCAGGTCATGATCTCACAGTTTGTAGGTTCGAGCCCTGTGTGGGGCTCTGTGATGACAGCTCAGAGCCTGGAGCCTGCTTCCAATTCTGTGCTCCCTCTCTCTCTGCCCCTCCCCTGCTCACGCTCTGTCTCTTTCTCTATCTCAAAAATAAATAAACACTTTTTTAAAAATGTCATTTATATATTTGTCATGGTTTAAATTGTATCCCCCAAAAGGCAAGTTGAGATCCTAATCCTCAGTACCTATAACTTTATTTGGAAATAGAGTCTTGGCTGATGTAAGCAAGTTAAGATGAACCCTTTAGGGTGGGCCTGAACCCATTATAACTGGCGTCCTTATAAGAAGAGGAACACATGGGGGCACCTGGGTGGCTCACTTGGTTAAGCGACCGACTTCGGCTCAGGGCATGATCTCACAGTTTGTGAGTTTGAGCCCTGCGTTGGGCTCTGTGCTGACAGCTCAGAGTCTGGGGCCTACTGCAGATTCTGTGTCCTCTCTCTACCCTCCCCTTTCTCTACCCCTCCCCTGCTCATGCTCTGTGTCTTTCTGTCTCTCAATAAATAAATGTTAAAAATTAAAAAAAAAAAAAAGAAGAGGAACACACCACGTGAAGACACAGACACACAGGGAGAAGGCCATGTGATGATGGAGGCAGAGGTTGGCGGGATTTAGGGTGTAAGGTGAGGGACGCCAAGGACGTCCAGCCACCATCAGGAGCCAGGAAGAGGCAGGGAAATATTCTTCTCTACAGGTTTCAGAGGGAGCACGGCCCTACCAGCCCCTTGATTTTGGACTTCTAACCTCCAGAACTGTGAGACAGTAAGTTTCTGTTATCTTAAGCCACCCGATTTGTGGTACTTCGTTATAGTAGACTTGGGAAACTAATAAAACCTCTAAAAGAACAAAAACAAAACCCAAACTCACCAGCTGCTGCGATTACCGCAACACGTTGTGCTGTAGAATTTGTATTTAATAAAATTTCCGTTTAGAAAGACTTTGGGAGAATTTCATATTATGTAATCAAAAGACCATAAGTATTTCAGATTATTTTGTAGGCTTACCATGCTCATTAAAATAACGAAAGCACACAGATGCTACTTTTCTAAAGATAGCAGTCAAGTCGCACATTTTTACAGGGATAATTAGCAGTATTTTATGGACGTCTGGTCACTTAGAGAGAACCCAAACATTATTGTTGATTTTTGGACTGATATTTTCCTCTACGTAAAAAAGCCAAAAAATGTTTGTCTTTTTGGCGTGTTTGTCTGTAGTTGTTTTTCCCTCCACATTAGTTCATACATTTTCAAGTGCAGAGGCAGGCCTGTTGCTTGGCGAGTCTTTGCATTGTCTGTGTAGAATGGCTACTTGACTGAGACAAAAACACTGGCATCTGCAGGCAGTGATTATAGCTGCTGACAACAGCTGTATTTCCACACTCTTCTACTTTTCTAGTATTAAAGACCCTGTAGGGCGCCTGGGTGGCTCCATCGGTTAAGCATCTGACTTCGGCTCAGGTCATGATCTCACAGTTGGTGAGTTTGAGCCCCACATGGGGCTCTGTGCTGACAGCTCAGAGCCTGGAGCCTGCTTGGGATTCTGTGCCTCCCTCTCTCTCTCTCTGTCCCTCCCCTACTCATGCTCTCTCTCTGTCTCTCAAAAAATAAATAAATGTTAAAAAAAAAACTTAAAAAAAAAAAAAGACCCTGAAAGTAACACATTGTCCGGCAAGCATAAAAACAAATATCTCAAGGTATAAAAAGTCTTCTTAACTCAGTGACTGGTTAACCTGTACTTGTGCATTTGCCACAGGCAGGATACTGTGCTAAGCTAAGGACATGTGGACAATGTAAGACATAGGTCTTATGTTCTAGTAGGGGAAATAAAACATCCATGGAAGAAAAAAATGCCTCGATTTGATAGAGCATTTTGTGGCAGAAGCACCATGGCACTGGGAGAGCAAAGACCTGGGTCTAGGGTGGTCTCGGTTACAACTTAGGAGTGTGCTCATATTAGAGTCACGCTCTCTCTGGTTCTTTGGTTACTGTTATATAAATGTAAGAATTGAACTCATCTCTACATTTACTTCCAGACCTAAAATACTACGAACAATTAGGAAGGCCTATTGGGACTCTTTGGGTTACAAGTGACTCAAAACTTGGCTCATAATAACTTAACAAACAAGGAATTTATTGGCTCGTACAACTGGAAAAGTTAGTTAGCTTCAGGTGTAGCAGGATCCAGCTACTCAATATATATCCCCAGGATCTATGGTCTCTCTTCACTTCTCAGTTCTGCTTGCTTCCCTCTCAGAGGGATCCTCCTTCTCAAGGGCAAGATGGCCGTCGGTGGGTCCACATTTTCTTCCTCACAATTCCAAATCCAGTGAAAAGAAAATGAGAACTTTCCTTTCCTCCAAATTCAAATACACACCCTGATCTGAATCCCTGGTGCCAATTAGTACTCATACTCTCTCTGAGCTGGCCACCGTAGCTGGGGGGGACGTAGTGAGGACTGGATTTCACGTCACCTCTAGAGCTGAGAGAGGAGTCAACCCCACCCAAACCATGTGGTCTGAGAGTGGAAGAAGGGGTGGGCACCCAGAGAAAACTTGTGTGCTCTTAATGAAAGAAGGGTGAATGTATGGTAGACTGCTTAAAGCAAGAGATGCCCATTGCAGAGGGCCAACAGAGCAGCATCAGGGAAGCAAGAGGAGACAATGAAAGGGAAACGGGAGAGATCCTGAGGATGGGAAGAGAGGTGGAAACAGTAGCCCAGAGTATTTTGAACCCAGTGAGAGGCTGAGATGCGACACCAGAGCCTCCAAAAGAGGAACAAAGTGCCCTTCCCTTGGAGCTGTCACTTCTGGTACAACTTTTTATGCATCCTCTTGGGCAGCCTGCCTGTGGTTGGCCACTGCTAGGGACATGCTCAACAGCTGCCCATGCACCTGTGCGATGCCCCCTCTCTAATGGCTCCATCCTTCCTGTGGATTTTGTCCTGTGAGCTTTGCTTCAGTGCTGGCTGATAGACAGGGCTCCACTGTCCGTCATTCCGTGAAGATGAGCCACCACGTTTGGCCTACACTGCAGAATTTCAGAACTCCACTGTCATTCATTAGCACATGTATCATTTGCTACATTGGGAGTATTATAACGCTGTGCTAAGCTCCACGGGGCAGAAGAAAGGAAGGTAGAAAACAAGGTGCTTTCCCTCCAAAAACTTAGCATTACCTTTCTGTAGGGAATAAGATACAAAAAAATAGTAGGAAACCAGGATGTAATTGATGTACAAAATGACTACTACAGACTATATTATAGACTCTTATAGACGAATACAGACTAATACAGGCTATTCTGTAACTAGTAGGTTACAGGAGTTGGGGGAGAAGAAATGGCAACCCAAAGGAATGAGGGAGGCTTTCATGGGGTCATGGGCCTCACTCTGGGAATGTGGAGTGGCCAGGGCTGGAAGGGCCTTGAGGGGAAGGGCATGGAGGGGATGGCATTGGAAGTGGTGAATGAGTAGGGAATGAGCAGGAGGTGGCCAGAGGGGCAAGGAGCAAGCTGAGGAGCTTGGGAAGTTAATCTAGATAGGAATGCCTGCCCTTGAATTCCTTGCAAAGGGGAAGCTATGGAAGAAGATCCAAGATTTCAAGTGCGAGTTGCCGGTGTTCAGTGCTGCCATCTTTAGTTATGGAACTGTGTAGGATGGAGCTGCTCTAGGAGGCAATGTGGGCACCCAGGTACCAGACAGCCTGCAGAGAGAAGAGTTTCCAGGGCAGGAGGAGGAAGAGCGCTGGATTTGGCTGAGAAGTCAGGGATGGCGCTGTTTGATCCATCCGCACAGAGGGATGGTAGTGTTTTGAGATGTGTGTGGGCAAAGGAAGCAGAAAGAGAATAGAAAGCTGAGGTCAGGACTTGGGAGGCACATTTGGAGGGTGGTGAGAAGACGTCAGAAGGTTCATCGGAGGAACAGAGACAGAAGGAGCAGAGACTAAGAGCAGAGCAAAGTTGGAAGACTGTGATGTCTCAAAAGGCAAGAATGTTTCAAGAGGGAAAGTAGTTAACAATGCTAAACGCACCTGAGAGAAATACGAAGCAAACCAGTGTCTAAAATACGTTTTAATTGTACAAATTCACCTTACGGGTTTTCAGGAATATGCCTGTCACCTGACTGGAAGCCATCTTTCCTCAGTTTTAGTTTTTAATGACTAATTAATAATAAATAGATTCTTATTGAATTAATTTAATTTTTAAAGATTAGTAAATTTATTTTAACTTGTGTAAAGAGATTTGATTACAGTCCGAGTCGGTCTAACTGGGTTCAAGTAGAGCAGATAATGTCTCACAAGATCATGGAAGGACATATAGTTGTCCCCGGCCACCTCACCCTCGAGGCACTCTGCACCATGTTGCTTCTCTGGAATAAGCTTTTGTCTTTATGGCCTTTTGTGTTTATAACTGTAAAGCAAGGGGGTTAGACCAGTACCTTGTAAGGTTCCTTCTATCTTATAATCAAAGACTACTTTGATTATAAGATTTCAGGTAGGGCAATTTATTTAGTCCTTTCTTACCGAAATGTACTAGCATCAATGAAAAAACTTTTGTTGGTGTTGTTCCAAAGATTTGCTGATCTGTTAGCATTGCCTGCGTTAATGTGCAAAAGAATATTTTTATTTCTGACTTTTCATTTCGTGATTCTGGGCCAAGCAGTGGCCTATTTAGGAGCAGACTCCTATTACTTTCATGCCATCTTACAGCCTGTTCCATGTTAGAAATCAAATTGTGCTTTATAAGGTACACAGTGACTAAGATACCTGAGATAAGATGTCTTTGCTCCCCCCACCCACCCACATTTTGGCTCTGTTTTCCTGGCTGACTTCAAGACCTGAACTTTTTATAAAGGTACATATTGAAAGTTATTTGTTCCGAGGCCCTTTGCTCTTTCAAGGACCACAACATGTGTGGGCTCCCCTCAGGAGCTTTGTAAACTTTATTTGATGATGTACACACTGCCAAAGGTAGACTACTGCAGTGCCATAAAAATTGTTTTCAGCCTGCATTTCAGATCTCTCGAATATTCCAGATCTATCTTTAAATAAATGCTATAGAACATTGTGGTATTAGTTATGCATAGCAATAGCGGATAAATAATTAATAGAACAGGAAGCTAATAAATCACCTGCTGACCAATATGCCATAGAAAACATAGTTGCCAAGGGTGAAGTGGTAAAGGTTACACATCACTTTTTAATAGATAACTAAGTCTTTCTAACCTTTCCTGAGAGTCAAGACTACTTACAGAGATGGAATTCTCAGAGTAACAATGGAATCAAGTGTTACGGGGAATTTAATTAGTAATTAGGTACAACGATGTATTTTATTTTCCACAATTTCATTTTTAAAATTCCCCCTTTTCATTCCACTCACATTTATCAGCCACCCCACCCCCCACTCCGCCCTGCCCCGAGAAGAGCAAGTTGAAATTTTGTGTTTCATTTCTGGGGTGCATGGTAAGTGGCTAGAAAACATGAAACCTTTTAAATTAGCAGTGAGGGAAGATACCTAGCCAGATGTTAATCACCCAGAGATGTTTAAGAGCTAGCTGAGAAAACCAACACATGGACAAAGTGATTATGTGCTAAGTAGATGCACAAAATGAATGGTGGTAAGAATTGAAAAAGACACTCCCCGCCCCCGCCCCCACCCCGCCCCCCCGCCCTGCTAGCAAATATAAAAATCCCATACGGATTTTTTCTAATCCTTTTCTATGTAATAATATTCATTTGTTGTTGATTCAGTGCCATCAGGAGAATTCTGGTGGTTGGAGGGAGCCCTACTGAGGCAAGTGTTTAAAACTACTTACCACAATAAAGACTATTAAAAGGAACATTTTTATTTGGCTGAAAAGATACACAAAAACCTTGTAGAAAACTCAGCTGCATTGTATAGACATGTGGACATCACTCAAGGTCAACAATAGTGAAACCCCGGGTGGCTAATTATAGATATTGTATATGTTGCAGATTTTTTTTTTTAATTTGGTAGAATTTTGTCCACAGCAACCACCCCAGGTAAGATTATACTGTGGTAGCTGAAGAGAATCTAGGTGCCTGCGAGGCCAGAGAGGACTGGAATGGAGAGGAAGGCCAGAAGTCAGTGTACTTTGGGTTGGAAAGTATGCTGGTTAAATTTATGTTTTAACTTGACTGGGCTAAGGGAAGCCCAGATGGCTAGCAAAACATTATTTCTGGGTGGGTCTGGAAGGGTGTTTCCCAAAGAGATTAGCATTTGACTCAGTAGACTTGAGTAAAGATCTGCCCTCATTGAGGTGAGTACCAGCATCATCCCATCAGTTGAGTGCTCCCCCTCCTCCCCGCCAACCACATAGAAAAGGCAAAGGAAGGGCCGATTTCTGCTCTTTTTGCTTGAGCTGGGCTGTCCATCTTCCGCCCTTGGACAGTGGTGCTCCCCGTTCTCAGGCCTTTGGATTTGCCCTGAATTACACCACTGGCTTCCTAAGTCTTCGCTTGCAGAGGGCAACTTGTGGGACATGTTGGGCTCCATAACTGTGTAAACCAATTAATATAATATAATATAATATAATATAATATAATATAATATGTGTGTATGTGTGTATAGGTCAGTGATATGTATATTTTCTATTGATTCTGTTTTTCTGGAGAACTCTCAATAAAAGTTTTGTTTTGGTTTCTGGAAAACTCTTACAGAGAGTTTTGTTAAAGCACACAGAACTGAGTTGACTCATGGTTTTGGTAATTAGAGGTATTATCACCCACCCCTAGGCTTCATTCAACTTGACAACACAAGATGTTTTATAAATGTCTGCCAAACCCAAGCAAACCCAACTCTCTCCCTACTATATGCTGAGCACTGTGCAAATGCTAAAGATATAGGTGATAAAGACGTTACTGGTGTCACTGCACAATTGCTGAAGAGACACGTAAGCATCATTTTACACGATGTGGAAAGTGCTACGTGGAGGCTGTCCTGCTGTGAGGCCTGTGTACATCTGGACATTATTCTTGTTTTGTTTTGTTTTTTTTGAGGGGTGACACCGAGTTTATTGAATTAGATTTTTCTTTGTTTTAATCTTTTTTTTTATTTGAGAGAGAGAGAAAGAGAGAGTACGAGTGGGAGAGAGGGGCAGAAGGAAAGAGAAAGAGAATCTTAAGCAGGTTCCACACTCAGCACAGAGACAGACATGGGGCTCAATCATGCAACCTAGGATCATGAGCTGATCTGAAATCAAAAGTTGTCCGGACGTTCAACCGACTGAGCCACCCAGGTGCCCCAAATTAGAATTTTCTATTCACAACTGAGCTAATATCTACATGCTTGTCTACATGGGTACGTTAATCCTAATGAGTTTAGACTTACTATGAATGGGCTCAATCATAAAAAACACACACTCACTCACTAATTATCTTAAAACAGTAGTACATACATTACATACTCCTGTAAGGCCAGCTTTGATGAAAAACCTCTAGTTTCAAAGATTAGTCTGGTTTTGAAGATGAACCAAGATACACATTGTATGATTCTAAAATCTATTTCAGCCATTTTGTCCAGTTGCTATCTTTTTGGACTGCAGTATATGTTTTTTTAAAAGGACACAGACTAGGGGCACCATCCAGTGTTAACTTCAACCACAGCTTGGGCTCCCTCTCCACAAAAATCTTCGGCCAAGAGTTCTCCGTCGTCGTGAAGACTGAAAGGGCCCAATGATACTCTGGTAGCATGGTGGTAACAGAAGCAGGCCCGGGCCCTCCTTTGATTCTCCCACACTGCACATGGTTCTGAAATTGGAACATATACCGCCATACTTAAAAACTTTGGGACATGGACCATCAACTGATGAATGCATAAAGAAATTGTGGTTTATATACACAATGGAGTACTACGTGGCAATGAGAAAGAATGAAATATGGTCCTTTGTAGCAACGTGGATGGAACTGGAGAGTGTGATGCTACGTGAAATAAGCCATACAGAGAAAGACAAATACCACATGTTTTCACTCTTATGTGGATCCTGAGAAACTTAACAGAAGACCATGGGGGAGGGGAAGGAAAAAGAAAAGGTTAGAGAGGGAGGGAGCCAAACCATAAGAGACTCTTAAAAACTGAGAAAAAACTGAGGGTTGATGGGGGATGGGAGGGAGGGGTGGGGAGGTGATGGGCATTGAAGAGGGCATCTTTTGGGATGAGCACTGGGTGTTGTATGGAAACTAATTTGACAATAAATTTCATATAATAAAAAAAAATTCAGGTTAAAAAAACAAAAAAACAAAAAAAACAAAAAAACTTAGGGACATGGAGAGTCAGCTAGAATAGGGGGAAAGAAAGTCATAGGTGGTGGGGGGGGGGGTGTAGGTGGGCACATGTAGAGCCATGCTGATCTGTCCAACACCTGTGTGCGTGAGCTTTAACTAAATGAACTCAGGAGGCCAACAGCAGTAGACCTGCTCAATTCACCTTCCAAATCAGAACAACAAGACTTAAAAGCTCAGGCTTGCACTTTGCACCAGGCAGAGGTTTCGCCGGTGATGGGGAGCTCAGAAGCAGGATCTCTACTCGTCCTGCACAATCTGATGCATGCACACAGCACGCCCAGCAGCTGAATAGCTGCAAATGCCCGCACGACCCAGATGATACGCATCATGATTTCTCGTAGCTCCTTCACAACCAGAGCCTCGCATCCCTCGGCGTAGAGGTCGGAGCGGTGGGCCAGACCGTTGGAGCTGCTGGTGGTCTCTCTGCACAGCTAAGAGGGACACTCTGGTTTTTGGTTTCCTTGAACCGGTCTGGATTGTCGCAGTCTGAATAGTTGTGAATTCCACAAGAGTGCAGCTATCTCTGTACGTGATCAGCAGCCGGGCTAGTGTCACTGGGGTTGGTTCCACTGTAGGCCTTATGAATGCTGCAGTCAACCTCATTTTTCACCTTTGCTCTGTAAACGTATCCCCAAACCACTACAACAACTTCTGTGACAAAACCAAGAGTAGGTTGATGACAAACGTGGCGAGTCCGCATGGCTTTCTCGGATCGTGACCCGCGAGCCAATGAACCCAATAATGACGAGCAGGGCTCCTACAGCTATGATCACTACGGCGGGGATGAGAGAGTTCACATCTTCAAAGAAACGGTCCGGTTGTAGTCCTTGGAGGTGATAAAGACATAGCCTCCCGTGTTAGCATAAAATGCCAGCTGCCCCCCCCCCCCCCCCCCCCCGCCCCGAAGATGAGGTTGAGAAACACCAGCATGGTCTTGGAGGAGGTGATGTTGTGCTGGCCCATGGTGCCTGCAGCCTGCTAGGAAGTGGACAGCATACATGGCACTCACTGCAGCCCCAGTGCCCTTGGGCGGGCCCAGCCCCAGCCCCGCCCCCACCCGCCCCGCCCCAGCCCCAGCCCCGCCCCCCACTCGCCCCGCCCCAGCCCCAGCCCCAGCCCCAGCTCCAGCAAGCTCCAACACTCCTGGCTTGGGAGAGTCACTATTTCCTGGTTCCGCTTTCGACCAATGGGAGGCTGAAGACAGGAAGGAGCTAACAGATTCTTCACCGCTCTGCCCCACAGTAACTGTTTTGAGGTACAGTCGTTTCATATTGCTTCTTGAGAGGCATCACACAGGACTAAGCAAGTCACTGTGTTTCCTTGAGAAGCTGTGGGCCTGTTGAAGGAACACAGTTCCTTATATTTGCTTTCTGGCCTTTCCTGCCTTATGTTGTTTCTCTTGTACTCTCAGTGCCCTGGGATTGTACTCCCAATAAAGTGTTAGCATGCACTGTATTCACCTGTTTGCTATAGAATTGGGGCTAAGACATTGTCTTTTAAAGGTCTGGAATATTATCCTATCCCTTGGTGCTATGGGGGGACCTAACCTAAGGTGAATGAGTAGGGGAGGAAGGAAAGGGAGAGGAAATCAGGGAAGGCCTCCAGAAGGAGGTAACCCTTGAACAGAGTTTAGAAGGAAAAGTAGGGTATCATTGGGCAAAGTGGGGTTAATAAAGGAGGATGAAACAACGCGAGCAAAACGACAGAGACATGGAATTGTGTTATACTCAGGGACTAAAGTTTCTCCTTGGAAGGCTAGCAAAAAAATCTGGAAGTTCTGAAGTCTTACTAATATTGATTATTTATTATTGTTACTGCTACTTAATAATGTTTATAATTAATAGTATTATTACTGATTTTGCAGGAGTAGAGACAGGCTGCTTTAACTGCTCTCTCAGTTAAATCTTCCACTGAGGACACAGTAAGAGGTGAGAGCATTTAGGAATACCCTGGAGTTTGCATACGGTGGCCTGACAAATGAAGCTGACTGATAGGCATGTCCCCATCAGTGTTGCCCACACCATGGGTTATTGTCTAATTTGAATGGGTTGCCCATCAGATTCACACAAAACTCTAAATTCCTGTTTCCCTTGAAAAATCAGACCAGATAGCACAGGGTTTGTATCCCCACATGGATCTGATCAGCAGGTGCCTTTGTTAGGTGAAGTGCAGATGTTCAGGCTGACAGGGTCCTCACTACCCCCTGACTGGGCTTACATTTCTCTTCCACATTCGTCTTGGAAGTTCTTCTAGCATTTAAGTCTGCAATTCTGGGCATTCACTTACTACTGGGTCACTTGAAGTAGTGAGAACATTTCTGCCCCCTTAACCTCCCAGGGCTGGATGCACCTGGAGCCATGAGAGCTCATGTTGTTGAGACTGAGCCCATGGACCCCATGCCTTCTTCTTTTGGTCACCAGCTGCTGATTCAGACCCAGACAGGAGCACATCTGAATGTTGAAGCTGAAGGCTCATGCTCACACCTTAGCTGCAAAGGCAGCTGAGAAGGAGAATATTTGGCATTTATAGCTCCTCTGATAGGAGGCGGGCTCTGCCTCTAAGTAAGATCCGTAATGTTTAGACATTCAACAGTCAAATGAATGATAAAAGTCTACTAGAGAGGGGTTGGCTCTCGAAGAATGGAACGTCTCCCAGTGATCTTATGTGGATCTTATGTGGAACACAAAAAAACATTGTCACCCAGGTGCCCCTAGAGTACTCGTTTTTGTTCCAAGTGGTTTGTAGTCTAGGGGACAGTTCTCAATGTTGACATTATTGACATTTTGGGCCAGATAATTCTTTCTGTGTGTGTATAGGGGAGGGGCTCACCTATGGATTTTAGGAAAGCATTCCAGGCCTCTACCCACCAAAGGTCAGTGGCATCATCTCCAGTTGTGACAACCAGAAATTGCCAGATCTTCCCTGGGGGCACAAATGGCCCCCTGGCTGAGAACTTCTGGTCTTGAGAATTCTGAAGTATCCCAGTGAGGAGATAATACCCACAGGATGAAATGAGGTGACTAAGCAGTTCTGGTATGTTCTCCTGGGTGTTGTTGCACGATATCGTGTCATTGTTTGTTATTTGCAGGTGTGTCTACCTTCTCATATCAGAAATATGCAGTACCAGCTTGTACCAGTTATCATCCTTTTAATGCCGTATGTGATAAACCTGTGTGGTTTACTTACAAAATGAACAGCCAGCTTCTTATTTTTCTAGAATCCAGTGGCATTATACTTGGCAGGAAACTACAAGTGATCTCAATCTCTTTACACATTTCTTTCTTTGACTGGGTGTTAGAAATTCTTTGAGGGGGGATCTCTGTAAAAATGGGACAGATTATAAACTAGGTCCATTTGTTTATTAGTATTTTATTTATTTATTGAGTTTTTGTGGTTTTTTTGTTTACTAGTATTTTCAATACAAAGATCAGTATTACGATCGTGATATATTAATATAGCATAAAACACTGAAGAGCTAAAGAAAGACAGCTCTTCCCTCAAGTGAGGTTTTCTGGTCACCAGGGTCTAACAAGAGCATCACTCAATCCTTTTTATTTTAGCGTGTTCTGGCCTCCATGGCATCTTCCATACCATTTCTTGCCAGCCCAAACACCTTCCCCTCCAATCCCTTAGGATCTATTCAGGCAAAAACACTACCTCCTCTGTGATTGCCTCCAGAATCCTTAATCAGAAGAGCCACTTTCTTCCACTAGACCCTTTATTGTCTTATAGTCATCATTGTATTCTACTTTGGTTTCATCAAATTAAGAACCTGGATTCTCAACCCTACAAAACTGTAAATCACTTAAGGGAGAGGATCATGCTTTATTCATCTCTATTCCCAAATAGTTATCATAGTTCTTTGCACATAGAAAGCACTTGGCAAATTTTTCTTGAAAGAATGTATCCTTTTGTTAAATTAAGATTTCTCCAGAATCGGAAATCAATATTTGGCAGTGGGACAAAAATCAATTACTAACTCTATTTCTGTTATTGGGCTGCAAGAATCAGGAGGGTGGTGAGATCCAGGCGGAGAATCTTCCCTTCTTTCTCCCTGATGTACAGAGTGAGAGATTTTCCTCTGGGATTTTCTTTAGTCCCAGTTGTTGTTTGCTCTGTGTTTCTTTGACACTCGGGAATTAATTGCAGTCTTTCATGTTAATTCCATTGATCGAATCCATGAAGCAATCTTGCCCTCTATACTCTTTTAGCCCCGGTCAGGGTTGTCTGCCTAGACAACCTGTCTGCCACAGGAACTTAATCCCTCAAAGGACTCTCATAGTTCCCTTAGATACAGGCCATTGGTAAGTCACAGTTTGGGCCTTCTTAGCCATCCCACTTTCTCAGTGGCCCATGGAACCTGCCATGCTTCCCCTCTTGACAAACCCCGCTGTTGTTTACTACCTGGGATCCTAATATGTGGCTACTGATACTATCTTGGAAGGCAGATAGTGAGGGACAGTCCCTCCAGCTCAGCCTTGCTCCTTCTTATCCTCCATGTGCAGAAAGTAAATCATGGCTCGGATTAAAGCTGGCAGGTGTTTGGGAGGTGAAAATGTTCACACGTGACTTTACAGACAACAAAAATGTAGCTGTTTTATTTTTGAAGATGGATTTTATTATCTTCACATCCTCACCCCACTGGGTAGTGTTAGGGGTGGGGAGTGGGGCCTTAAATCTACTAATTAAGATGCTCTTAAATCAACCTCTTTCTGTTTAAGTCCAGTCATCTCCCTGGGGTGGGAGGGGGAGGGGGTGGGGTGACTCTTCCGGAAATACTCTACCTTGAAGAGTTCATCTTCCCCTTCTGTTTTTCCTCAAGATATGCCAGTGGGAACTAAAATAATTTAAAAAACCTTTCTCAACCAAGCCTAGCTTCCAAGACTACTACTGTCTTGCTCACTCAAAAATCCTACTTTTTATTTCCAATGGTGAACCTTGACTCTTTCCCTTTCTTTGTAGTAATCCTTATCTTCTCAAAGGCAAATGGATGATGTTGGCCTTTTAATTGATTTTTTTCCCCTGACGTTTGCTTTCTTGGGCCTACCTTTTACCTTTTACCGGGTACATGGTTCAGTTGGCTTCCTATTAAAAAAAAAAAAAGAAGAAAGAAAGAAAAAGAAAATCACTATGCATTAAATCTATACCAAGTCTAAGAAGACATGTCACTAACTACATTTAACTATATCTTCACGAATTCTAAAAGAAAAGAGAATTCCACATTTCTGCAAAGTGAGAGAACAAATGTTTACAAAGACCTGGGCCAAGAAATAGATGATTTACATTGTTCTGGGATCAGTTGGAGATGTACCCAGGAAGGTATCTATCTCGGTCATGAAGCAGTTCCACCATATGTGAATTTAATCCCTGATCACAGTTTACACTAGTACATAAACTCTTCTTTATTGTTAGACAGTCAAGAGATTACATGTGGCTAAAGGTATAAAATTTGGATGACCTAATGTAAAAGGATACAAAAAATACTTCATCTCAGCCAAGTTCTAAGCCACTGTGACAATACACCCAAATAAACTAAAACTATCTGAGATGGACCCGGGTGTAACACAAACTCAGATAATTTCCATTAGTCCAAGAATGTGTAATTCTTTATTTCTCTCAGGGCTCTCCCAACATTATCGAGAGAAATTACGTCCTTAGTCTATATGAATGTGGAACAGATGCTTGTGTGTATTTGTTTACAAAAAAGCCTGGGGCAGACTGGGAGAATTTTTTTGCATATGCAAAGTAAATTATTTTGGCTGGTCATGGAATTATTGTGTTGTAGAGTTAGAATGTGTGTTAGATGTCATCTTTGTTCTTCTCCTCATTTTATAAATTCAACAAGTTGCTTATTGATTACCTGAAGCCCGAAAAGCCCTGATAAGTGGTTACCAACCTTTGCTGTCCGTTGAATCATTTGGGCTCCAACTGAGGAATTCTGATAGGATTGATCTGGTGTGAGGCCCGGACATTGGTAATTTTAAACACTTCTCAGGTCATGCTCATGCTCCTAAGACTACTCCCTTCCCTTCATTGAAAAAACACAAAATCTGGCATTTAAAAACTTGTATTCCGTATCTTACCCACATACGTAAATGAACTTATTTGATGAAGTAAAGGGGACAAAAAATGAGAAGAGCTCTCCAGATGGCTTCTCACTTTCATAGGCTTTCATGACTTCCTCCCTTTGACCTCTTTATTTTTCCAGCGAGTGCCACCTTTTTAAAAAGATACAGTTGAGGGGCATCTGGGTGGCTCAGTCAGTTAAGCCTCAGACTCTTGATTTCGGCTCATGATCTCACAGTTTGTGAGTTTGCGCCTGCATTGGGCTCTGTGCTGACAGCATGGAGCCTGCTTGGGATTCTCTCTCTCCCTCTTCCTCTGACCGCCCCCCCTCCTCCCCAAGCTTATAAGCGCTTGTGCTTTCTCTCAAAAATAGATAGATGATAAATAAATAAATAAATAAATAAATAAATAAATAAAAGAATTTGATACCAATTCACAAATCCTATTCACTCAAAATGTAATTTTACTCCTCATCATGGATACCATGAAAATACTTTCAATTAAGGATAAACCATGCTTTGTAGCTGATGGATTTTCTTGTCTCCCTGGCCTACCACGAAGCAGAAAACTTGAGGCTCAGGGGTGCCCTTGAGATTGTGCAAACCTCAGTTGGACCACTGCCCCACAGTCCTCACTGCATCAATTTCCAAGGAAGAACTGACAACATTTGGTGCTATCAGATATGGGAGAAAAGCTCCAGTAAATGAAAAACTTAAAGGACTTTCAGGCCTGAGAGATTGGTTTGGGTAAAAGTCAATAAAAAAGGAAGTGAAGAATTTGCAGGTTTTAGGTACAGAAATGTTGTGTGAGATCAGCCCCTAGTGGGCACTTTAACTATTACAATAGTTCAGCGTTTTAATTGTGTGGAATGTTCATTTCCACACCAGACATGTTCTAAACGCAGACTGACTTTGGATGGCAAAAATGTGTCATTTCCGATATTATAGATAAATATAGAATATAAATCGTTCACAGGCTCTATGACTCTGCCTCTCTCTAAAACAGACTTGTAACTCTCAGTTGCTGTCCAACATTTGCGGAGGAAAAATCCTAGAAACTCCCTAACGTAGAGAAAAATGGTCCCACATTTTTCTTGCCCCTTCCTGCTTCTCCAGCCTTCCCTCTTGATTCTTTAGTACTCTGTTCACAGTGTCAGGATGAGAAGTTTTCAATGTAAATCAAGTAGGGGGACGCACACAAGAGAGGGGTTATTGTATTTGGCATATTTAGGCAATGGCAAATGTCTTCGTGTTTCTAAAGTGTAAAATGCGAGAGAGGATGGACAGCTGAGTCAGTGTTTTTCTTGTCTTTTCAACTTTCAACACATAATAATACAGAAATATTTCTCCACTCCAAAATAAATACAGTGCAAGTGGGATATTTTCACAACTGATAGTCTCCGTGACAGAGGTGGTAGGAAAGAGTCAGGAGTGTGGTCCATGGGAGAGTCCATGTTCCCTCTGAGCCAGATTACCTGTCCTCAGCTTCACTGACTGGTGGGAGAAGGGGGTGTGCTGCTGTGGGACTTTTCACATTTGTATTTTAAAATAGGGAATAGATCTGGGTTTGTTTCGAAATAAATGTTGTGTTTCTGAACTCTCGCTTTCTTAAAATATTTTCCCACTAATTGCAAGAGATCAAATTTCTCAGAAGACTTAACTAAAGTTTATAGCATTTAAGGGGCGCCTGGGTGGCTTGGTCGGTTAAGCGTCCGACTTCGGCTCAGGTCATGATCTCACGGTTCGTGGGTTCGAGCCCCACGTTGGGCTCTGTGCTGACAGCTCAGAGCCTGGAGCCTGTTTCAGATTCTGTGTCTCCCTCTCTCTCTGCCCCTCCCCTGTTCATGCTCTGTCTCTGTCTCAAAAATAAATAAACATTAAAAAAAAATTAAAAAAAAAATAAAGTTTATAGCATTTAAATATATTGATTACATGTGCTATGTTATAATTTAATTTTCATAATTAAAGAATATGGGGATTTATGTTTAGCATTACTTGTCGTACCCATGAGGAGTTCCCAGTAATGTGCACATGAAGAAATCTGGACATTTTAGAAGACTTTAAGAATAGGTAATTTCTCTCTCTCTTTATTTTGCATGTTTCTAACAATGGTTGTGGGCTGTAAGAATAGAAAGTTAAGAAGTTTTAATGCAATTATAATTAGATTAAATGTTTTCTATTGAAGCATAATTGACATACAATAGCTTATGAGTTTCAGGGGTACAACATAGTGATTCAATATTTTTACACATTACAAAATGATAATAAATCTAGTTACCATTGTCACAATACAAAGTTATTATGATATTGTTGACAATATTCCATATGCTGTACATTATATCCCTGATTTACTTATTTTCTGACTGTAAGTTTCTAACTCTTAACCTCCTTCATCTAATTTGCCTGCCCCCACCAACTTCCTCCTTCTGGTAACCAACAGTTACCTGGACCTATGAGTCTGATTCTGTTTTGTCTTATTTGTTCATTTGTTTTGTTTTTAGATTTCACATACAAGTGAAATCATATGGCATTTGTCTTTCTCTAACTTATTATTAGGTAATTATAGTACCCTCTAACTCCATCCATGTTGTCACAAATGGCAAGATTTCCTTCTTTTTATGGCTGAGTAATATTCCATATGTGGGCTGTTGTAAATAATGCTGCAGTGAACATTGGGATGTATGTATCTCTTTGAATTAGTGCTGTTATTTTCTTCAGATAAATACCCCGAAATTGCTGGATTGCACGGTAGTTCCGTTTTTAATTCTTTGAGGAACCTCCATATTGTTTTCCACTGTGGCGGCAACAATTTACATTCCCACAAGCTGGGGCTCCTTTTCCTCCACATCCTCACTAACACTTGTTATTGTCTTTTTGATAAAAGCCAATCTGATAGATGTGCATTGGTATCTCATTGTGGTTTTGATTTGCATTTCCCTGATGATTAGTGGTACTGGGCCTTTTTTCATGTGCCTGTTGGCCATGTGTATGTCTTCTTTGGAAAAACGTCTATTCAAGTCCTCTGCCCATTTTTTAATCAGATTTTTAAAAACATACAAAGTTGTATAAGTTCTTTATATAGTTTGGACATTAACCCTTTATTGGATGTATGATTTGCAAATATCTCCTCCCATTCAGTAGGCTGCCTTTTAGTTTTGTTGATGGTTTCCTTTGCTGTGCAGAAGCTTTTAGTTTGATGTAATCCCATTAGTTTATTTTAGCTTTTCCTGCCCTTGCCTGAAGAGACCGGTCCAAAAAAAATACTGCTAAGACTGATGTCAAAAACCTTACTGCCCACGTCTTATGGTTTTGCGTCTAGCAGTCTTTAATCAACGTTGAATTTGTTTTTGTTTATGGTGTACACTAGTCCAGTTTCATTCTTTTGCATGCGGCTCTCCAGTTTTCCCAACACCATTCATTGACTGAAGAGATTCCTCAGGGTTGGCAATGGGGTGGGGAGGAGCTCACTGCTCTTTCATTATTTGAAGCCAGCTATGACTCCCTCCCCAAGCCCATCATTCTCAGCTTATCCCTGTGCCTGAAACTGGAGCTACCTGGGTTCACACACTGGGGAAATGAAGACATCCAATGGCAATACAGACCCAGGAATGTATCTCAATTCATCCGGAGACTGACAGCCTGAGCCAAGCACGTGGGTAGGGGGCGGTTACCCCTTACTTTTTCCTTACCACCTTCTTGCCCCGCCCCACAGAGGGCAGGGGGCGGGGCAGGCGGCCTTTCGGCGCCCCGCCCCTCCGGCCTCGCGCCAGTGGGCGGAAGTGACGCAAGTCCAAAGCCATTTCCGGCGGGCCGAAACTAGGAAGAAACTTGGAGCTGCAGAGGCGCTCCTGGCGCGGGTCACCGCTGCTCCTGTGCCCCGTGGCCCGGCAGCGCGGAGCTGTCGGGAGCCCTGGCCATGGGGCAGCCCCGGCTCTCCGCAGTGTGAGGCGCGAGGCCTCCCGCGGGCTCCCCGACAGGCCGAGGGCGGGCAGGCGGGAGGTGTCGTTCCAGCTGCGGTCGCCGCTGCCGGCCCGGGCTCCCGGCATCATGAATATAGACGTGGAGTTCCACATCCGGCACAACTACCCCTGGAGCAAGTTGCCGGCCAACGTGAGGCAGGTACGGCCGGAACCTGGGACCTGGGCCCCGCCCTGCCGTCACCTGCTTGCCGTGCCCGCGGGGCCGGCGCTGCTCCTCGAGGCCGAATCCCGCCCTTCCCCCGCCTCGGTCTCGGGGAAATCGACCTGCAGGTCAAGGGTTACGGAGGGACGGCTCTGGGGCCACAGGGGCAGGATGGGGCCGTTGCTAAAAGGGATGGACTCGCCTGGCACCTTTGCCCGCAGCCTCCTTTAAACTAGGCACTGGGCTAGGCGCTTGCGAAATCTGCTTAATACGGTTCTTGACCTCCAGAACTTTAGGATGGTGGGGAATAGACGAACGTTAAATAAATACGTTACAGAATGATAGCAGCTCATACGTACTTGTATTATAGTATATGTGGGCACACAGAGGAGGGAGTAAGAAATTGTCCAGGGAGTGTCTGGAGGCTGTGTGGTGGAGGCATTGAAATTGGGCCTTAGAGGACGAATGAGAGATAAGAGGAAATAAGATTTTCCGGGAAGTGGGAAAGTTGTTTTACGAGGCTCGCACGAGTGAAAGAGCGTGTTCTGAGAGTAGCTAGCAACTTAGTATCACGGGAGGTGGAGTTGTGGGTATATTGGTGTTCGGAGGTGGGATTTTGTGAGTGCGTGGAGGTTGTAGCAGATGAATCTGGAAAAGCAGGCAGGGCCAGATTTTGAAGGGGCTTTCGTACTTGGCTTTGTGGGACTTTATCCTCTAGGCAAGATAGGTTTATTAGAGATGTTGCAACAAGAGACTGACAGGAGGTTTTCTTCTGAGGGTTAATTCTCAACTGCTTGAGTGCCATTTCTGTTCAGTGCTCAACAGATAGTAATTGAACACCTGCACACTGTGCCTTCTTGTAGGTGCTGGTGGTTAATTTGCACCAGTCAACAAGACGGAGACCCTGTTTTCATGGATCTTACATTTTAGTAAAGAAAGACAGTAAACAAATAAATGAACAAGAGCCTAATACAGCAGGTGGTGGTGAATCTTAGGAAGGTAGTGATACATGCTGCCTATAAAGCACTGTTTCTCAGACCATAGACCATCGATTGACCTTCAGGTTTCCTCCCTTTCCACTTGGTTGAGAGTGAAATTCTGGTTTCCATTGGTGCTGGGGAGTTATAATCGGAGTTTCGGGTGGTGGTGGTGATGGTATAAGGATTATTTGCTTTTTCCCTCAGCTTGGGGGCTTAGTTCTAAGAAATGAATAGTTTAAGGTTCTGGTGATGCGTCATGTGGCAGGGAAAGTGCTTTCACTGTGAGATACCCAAAAAAACTAGAAGGTAGAAAGACAGAGGAGGAATTCTTGGTTGTCAGTGGCTGCCCATGTGGCACTTATCTTGACTTGAAAGAACAAAGCTCTAAACTTGAGTAAATTTCTCTTGTTAAGCTTGAATGAGGGCTTTGGTACTTTTGTTCTTTAGGGTTTTGTGGTGTATCCAAAGACAACTGGAGGAACCAACAATCTTTTTCTTTGTTTCCATCTTTTCTCTACTCTTCTTTTCACAGAAATAAATGTAGCATAATGGAAGAAAGATGGATGATTCGATTATGTTCAGCATGAATAATTGATCTAAATTTGTATTGGCAAAAGCATATCTAATACTTAGTCATGACTATTAAAAATAATCACAGATCAGAGTTATAATTAGGTACAGATGTGACATTAAATTAAAATTAGTTTTGGTAAGATCACTTAAAAAAGAGTAGCCATTTTAGCTTAGAAGGAGCTTCCGCTTATAGAAGGTGTTGGAAAACCCATCTGTACATGTTGCTTCCTTGGACTTCATGTGGCCATGCCACTGTTGGCCTAGGTCAAGCTCGGCCTTTGATTACTACATCACCTTTCTCCTTGGTCTCTTGTCCGCAGGATGGGACTCTCTCCCATTCATTCCTCACATTACACCGGAGCGAGATTTCTAAATGCCAGCTCAGTCCTGCACTACCTGTCTCCTCCTAGAGATTACTTGTAGCTTCTTGAATGTCAGAACTCTCCAGGGAGGTTTCCCTGACTTTCTACATGTGGAGCAGTTGATTCTCCACAGCGCCGTGTTTCTCACCCACAGCACTGGCCCCACTGTGTTGCATTTGCTGCATACATTACTTGTTTTTTGCTTTTGCATTTTGAGCACCTATCATGTGGTTGGCTTTTAGTAAACATTTTTGGAGTGAATGAGTGATGGTATCAGTCTGAGATTTCTTTTCAGGGAGCTAAAGCTCAGTCACTTTCAAAGTGGGAAGTAGTCCTTGTATGGAAAGAATTTGTTTTTTGCCATTATAATACTAAGTAGTTTGATAGCATTTCCAGTAAGCTTTGATGAGTTTAATTTGGAAATGACTCATTTCCCACTTCTGAAAACTGGGGGAAGGTGATTTCAGATTTTTTTAAAAAAGGTATGTCAAGCCAGAAGGTGATTTCAGATTTTTAAAAAATGTGTGTAAAGCCATTAGTTTTTATATGGGTGGGATGAAATGTTTTTATGTGATATGGCTATACAAAAGCTTAAAAAGTACATTAAAAAGTTATAGATAAGGCCATTATTTCAGGATATTTCTGTAGTTTATCAGTATTTTGTATTCATGATTCAAAAACAATTTATAGGTGTTTTAAGGGAAGTCTTATGAGGTTCTGTGTCATGTGTGAAAGGTCAGTTAAAGATTTGGTGTATTTTTGGGGGGGTGTGTGTGTGTGATTGGGGTTTGTAGGAGAAAAGTCCGTAGAAAAAAATTCCTTATGCTTTTAGCAAAATCTGGTGCACAGTGGGTATTTTATAACCAGTACCTATGTCACTCTTTAATCTGTTATAGTTCCCATTATATGCAGCTCAGCTTCATTTGTCAGATCTGGTCAGTATTTCTGCAGGGTCAGCGCATCTCAGAGTAAAATGACCTTTCTTTTAGTTTGCCTCCTGTAGTGGTAACAGTGTTTTAGTATGCGAATGGTGGGAAATTTGGGGTAGGAGTGGGAGGGAAGCCAAAGAATCTTTGTGAACAAAGCAATTATATTTTATGTATATGGGTAGTGAAGAATAAAATCAACTTTTAATGTAGTTTTTAGATATCTGTGGGTACACATATGTATTGATTGATCAGGACCAGTCATTACTTTGAATGCCTGGCACAGAGGCTTAGGCATTTAAACACTGTATTCTCTAACTAGCTTAGAAATAACAGACCCTTCCATTTTGAGCGGCGTGATTACACTCGTTGTTCTCGAGTTACCAGGGATGAAGTTAGAAAGGGAGAAAATGCTTGTAAGTCATGATAAATGAAGAGATTTATTTTAAAACAGAAGCGCAAAACCTCATGTTGAGGTTGCTGAGATTCTAGCAGAGTGGTGCTCTGTGTGTGTGTTTTGTGTTCCTTGAGAAGGAGACTTATGTGGCAGCGGAGCTGGAGGAGACCCTTTACAAATTTCACAGCAAGCCCAGTGTTTAACTCCCCTCAACATCTTAATTACTGACCCTGGCGTTGGTGCTGGGTGGAGGATGTGGAGCGGTTTCTCGATAATAAACTTTGTTACTAACCACTTGTAACTTTAAAGAAGAATGGAACAATTTAAGCACATATATTCAGGCAGTAAAATGAGTCACGGTTTAGCCTGTGATAAACTAATTAATTTAGATGAAGGAAGAGAGATGTTAGTTTTCTCACATCACCTTTTTCTTAAAATACATCCCACCAGTGGGTCCAGTTAGGTGCTGGTTTATTTAAATATGAGTTTTATCTGTCTTGTAAGATGGCCTTTGGTGAAAGCGTGTGTGTGTGTGTGTGTGTGTGTGTGTGTGTGTGGACGTTTACCTCAGCTTTCAAACCTGTGAGTTGGAAGTATAATAACTGAATCTTCTGATCTTTTTGCCATTAGTCTCCTGTAATGTCTAATTTTATTTTACAGCGTGTTGGGAGGATCATACCCAGTAATTAGAAGGGGGATAGCAGTCATATATTAAATTAAGTTTATGGTCGCACATTGAATATAATGTTGACTGTAATCAGACACACTTATGCTTTGCTTTCATGAGAATCTATCTTTGAGCTTAAAACACTAAAGCACAGTGGGAAAGTTTTTTGCTCTTTAAAAAACATCAAAATTCTAAAATTGTCTGGATTTTTTCTAATGTTTATTTTCAGACACACACACACACACACACACACACACACACACACACGTGCATGCGAGTGGGGGTAGGTAGAGGCAGAAAGAGAGGGGAGAGAGAAAATCCCAAGCAGGTTCCACGCTGTCAGCATAGAGCCCAACATGGGGCTCAGTCTCACAAACCCCAAGACATGACCTGAGCTGAAGTTGAGTTGGACATTCAACAGACTGAGCCACCCAGGCGCCCCTAAATATTTTTTAATGAGGCCATAAGGAGATGATGTTTTTAAGAAGTTATCTTATATCATTTAGAGGTACATTTGAAATGTACATTCTCCAGAAATGTTAATTTTTGATAATTATAGCCATCAGCTATAAACAATTAGCAGACAAGGTCTTTTGTTGACAGTCTTACATTTTAGAAAAATGTAGGTGCATGAAGCCATCTGTCCATTTATCCATCTGTCTATTCAATGCACGAATTAGGAACAATCAGGAAAGAAGTCTTTGTAAATAGAACTTAGTTTTTTGTTAATGAAGTTATATGCTCTCAGACTGCTCTTTTATTTGATAAGCACTTTAGGTAATTTCAGTAAGTCCTTTAGGAAGGCAGGCTAAAAATAATAAACACATTGAATTTTTGCTCTAATGTCATAGCATGAAAATTAGTATAATAACATTTAAGAAAATATTCTGTATTCAGTTCTGGAAATTAGAGGTATGAGGATTAAAATTAGAGGGAGTGGTTTTGAAATTGTATGAGGAAAAAGTACTGTTGTTTAGTTCAGAGGCTATTTTTAAAACTATTTGAATTTTTTATTTTATTTTTTTTAGAGTCTTGGAAATTCACAGAGAGAATATGAAAAGCAGGTTGTTCTGTACAGTATCCGCAATCAGTTACGATACAGAAATAACTTAGGTAAGTAGAGACATTTTTATATTGAGGTGGAAACGACTATTGCTGATTTACCATTTTCATTAATCCTATCTTTAAAAAAATTTCTTTTTTAATGTTTACTTATTTTTGAAAGAGAGAGGGAGAAAGCACACACGAATGGGGGAGGGACAGAAATGGGGGGGACAGAGAATCCGAAGTGGGCTCCGCCCTGACAGAGAGCCATATGCGGGGCTCAGACTCATGAACTGGGAGATCGTGACCTGAGCCGAAGTTGGGCGCTCAACCAACTGAGCCACCCAGGTGCCCCATCCTGTCTTTTCAGTACATGTTTCACAGTACTGAAAGTATTCCATGTACAGACTCTAAGAAGCTCTGTACTGGGGTGCCTGGGTGGCTCAGTTGGTTGAATGTCCATCTTCGGCTCAGGTCACGATTTTGCGATTTGTGGGCCCACATGGGGCCCTGTGCTGACAGCTCAGAGCCTGGAGCCTGCTTCAGATTCTGTGTCTCCTTCTCTCTCTGCCCCTCCCCTGCTCGCACTCTGTGGCCTGATTGTTTCTTTGTTCCAACTTGGAGTGTTTCGTTTGCTCTCTTCCAACTACTGTGCTTTTATTTTTTATTAAGGTTGGTTTATGAAGTAGTTCCTATTGCATTTGTAATTATATGTAAGTGTAAGACACCTGACAAAAACTGGATAATTTCTCTTTCCCCAGTTAAACATGTCAAGAAAGATGAGCGCAAATACTATGAGGAGCTCCTCAAGTACAGTCGCGATCATCTCATGCTGTACCCTTACCATCTGTCAGATATTATGGTAAAGGGCCTGAGGATAACACCCTTTTCGTATTATACTGGGATCATGGAGGTGAGTTGGCAGTATACATGGGCCATCACGGGCTACTTGTCAGGGACTCTGCCGACAGTGACCGGCTCTGCACATCTCCGCCACATTGGCCATCATTCTTGAGTTTACAGCAGAGAGGGGAGTGTTCGTAACAAGTTAACCGCTTGCGCCACACTCATCTAAGCAGCTGCTGGAAGTTCCAGGTGTTCACGGCGGAAGAGTATCTGTTTTTCTTCTGGGTTCTCGAAGGCATTTGTTGACCCTTTGTGCTCTTGTAGCATTAATGATTTATGTTAGCAGCGTCTCTGTAAAACAGACTGCTTTTGACACATGATGAAGGTCGAAAATGCAGCTGATGGAACTGACCACCGGGCTCAGAAAAACAATGCATTTAACTCTTCACTGACTACAGAAAGAATTAATGATGCAATACGTGTGTCAGAAACAGAAATATGTTTCTAGTCCCGGCCTCTAATTTCTTTCCTTTATTATTAACTTTTAGATGTTAGCCTTCCTCCAAAAGCAGTTTTTTAAATACCAGTTATATACTGTTTTTAAGTGAGCTGTATGTAAAGACTGGCAATGTTTATGTAGTATTCATTTGCTACTTAATTTTATGTGAGTGCTGCTGTTTTGGGCCCACTCACCGCTTCCAGAGCAGAGAGAAGCCTAGAACTGAAGGAGTTGGGAACCTACGAGTAACAGTGAGGTTCCTTTCCAATGGGGCTTCCTTTGCAAGATCTCCCTTTGCTTTTCTCCCCGAGCCCCTTCTTCACGGGCACTTATGCTGCCCTGCGTCTCCCGCGTCCCCATTCGGAAGGAAACATTAGAGAAATACTGAGGCCTGACAGCCCAGGTTTCTGTCAGTTCCTTTTCACTAGAACCAAGGCAGCATAATGGAGGCGGTAGCTAATCAGTAAGTAGCATCATTATGGCTGTCTCTTTATTATTTTGCTGGTATTGACCACAAAGTTTAGGAGAGAAAATAGAGGGAGGTTTTTCCTCAGTTACCCGCTTTCGGTTACATCCACGTGCTTGTTGCTCTCTGGTTTCTGTTCTTACACCATGGGGTATAGCTGCTGGGCTGAAAATGGGCCCTATCTCCACAGTAAACAGTTGGTTTGCTGTTGGAGAAACAAGCAGGAGTTGAAAAAAGCTGGATACTGCGTTTAACTCTGCTGCTGGTTGGGTCTCGTAGGAGCAGAGATGACTAAGTGGTTAAAATCTTGGTTGGTAGCGCATGTGTCAGATGCATATTGATGGAGCTGTGAGCCATCACGCCCCTTGTTTCGGGGTACGCCTCTAGGGTTGGGTGTGAGGTGTGGAGAGGCTGGAGCCCAGAGCTCTAAATGCGGTATTCCTGGCACAGCTTCCACAGGGCAGAGGTTACAGGGCAAATGTTTGGGATTCATAGAGAGTGCTGTGAGAATCCAGACCTGAAAGTCCGATCTTCAGTTACTAGGTTCGAACCACATAGTGAGTACCACAATGTGGCATGCGTGTTTAGGTTGCAAACTCGAATCTCAGGCCTTCGTGCCAATAATTAATTATTATTCTGTTTGGCTGTAGTAATACATATTTATACAGATTTTTATCTAAGGATATTTTGCATTTAGGATTTTTAATTGTTTTTTTTTTTGAAAGGACATTATGAACAGTGAGAAAAGTTATGATTCGTTGCCCAATTTTACTGCTGCCGACTGTAAGTATTTAATTATGCTGAAGGTAATGATTAGAGTCTGTCTTTCTGTGTGCATGCTATAGTCCGTATCATCATGTGTGTTTTTAACCTAAAACACTTGAAACATGGGAACAGCAGGCACCACTGTTGATAGGAGTTTTATCAGTTTTGTACCAGTCAAATGTAAGATGTAGTCTAAATGTCTACGAGGAATTTTTTGGAGTGGTAGAAGGAGAAAAATGAGACTAATCTCTGTATTTCTAGAAAGTGAAATTCTTCCTGATGCTTGGGCAGTGTAGTGTGCCGAATGAGGGAAGATGATTTGTGCACAGTGGTTTTGCAACATTGACACACGGTTTTTACTAATACAACCTGCTGTGTTATGCTCATTTTAAGGAAGTGTGTATCTGACATGTGACACAGTTCTGTTGTGTAGGAAGAAACTTTTGCTGAGAAGGATGTCCTGACTTCCTGAAGTCGGGAGGGCTTCTGCTCTGTAAAAATTGGCCCATGTGACATTGTCACAAGTGTCAGCTTGAGTTCATCTTTCCCAGTTTGGGTTTTCTTTTATATTTCGTTTGGGAATTCCTTTTAATTTGATATTGATTATCAATCAGTGACCAAAAGGTGAACAAAAGCCAAGGGGTTTTTTTCCTAAAAGACCTGAGTGTCCTGGCATTTTAAGATGCATTACGTGTTTTTAAAGGAAAGGCTTTCTTTCAGGTCTAAGGCTCCTTGGCATAGGAAGAAACCAGTACATTGATCTGATGAATCAGTGTCGGTCATCAAAAGTGAGTTACTTGTTTTCCTTCCTTTCTCGTTTCTTCCTCCTTATCATACAGTCGCATTAATTGTTTTAAGTGGTAAAAATAATGAATTGAATTTCTTCGATCAAGTAAAATATGCATAATACAGAAATAATACCAAAAACACCTCTTCGGTATTCTCTAGGTTATGCTTATGCGATTACTGAATTAAAACATTTAAGGAGTAAAACATTTATTCTTAAAAATCAATTTTGCGGGGTGCCTGGGTGGCTTGGTCAGTTGGGCGTCCGACTTCGGCTCAGGTCACGATCTCATGGTCCGTGAGTTCGAGCCCCACGTCGGGCTCTGTGCTGACAGCTCAGAGCCTGGAGCCTGTTTCAGATTCTGTGTCTCCTTCTGTCTCTGATCCTCCCCAGTTCATGCTCTATCTCTCTCCGTCTCAAAAATAAATAAAAGTTAAAAAAAATTTAAAAAAAATCAATTTTGCTCTGCTGGTCTTTTTACCTGCTGATTCCACTCCCAGGGTTCACTTAATGGTTGAAATGAGTACACATTTTTCAAATTTGTTTTCACCTCCTAGATTTCCTTTGAATTTCTGGATTTAGATCGAGACTTAATGATTTGTGTTTTGAAGTAATTTACTTTGAAATAATTTAAGAATGACTTTTTCTATTCAGTACATCTAGAGTACTTCAGATTTTAAAACGTGGGAATTTAAAAAGATATTTAGCCTGTTGGAAACAGTCTTACACTGTGATCAATAAAAAAGAAAGTAGTGATTTCAGGCTGACTGCAAATTCTTAAATGTTTGTACCGTTGCAGAAATTTTTCAGAAGGAAAACAGCTCGTGATCTTTTGCCAGTGAAGCCGGTGGAAATTGCCATAGAGGCTTGGTGGGTGGTGCAGGCTGGGTATATCACAGAAGATGACATAAAGGTAGGTCCCTTTAGAAATTAGACATGACTTTTATGTTTTAAATTGTAATTCTTCATCATAGTTCTGTAATCTTTCTAAGAAGTAACACTGTTTGGTTTTCCTGAAGAAAATTAAACTTAAGTTCAAAGTTTTAAATGACTGTAGCATATGGGTGGGTTTGAAAGACACTCTTTAATAATGAGGAAGACTTGACTTGGTCCACGTACAGTAATCTGGGGACTTTAACTAGCAGTTTCATGTGAAGTGATGTGATGCTGCCATGACACCGGCCAACACTTCTCGGGCGCTTGCTGTGTGCCGGCTCCACCAGCTCTCCTGCAAGCACTTTTATAGCGTCTCATGTGATTCCTGCAACACCCCAGAGTGGTGTATTATTCGTACTCCATTTCACATAGGAGGAAAGTGAGCACGGAGAAATAAGGTAACGGCTCAAGTCACAGTGGTAGCGAACGTCCAGGATTTTAAGTGAGGCAGTTGCTATGGAAGTTGTGCTCTTGATCACTCTGCTGAAGCGCTGTGCTGACGAGGTAGGAGCTTTGATGGGGGATAGTGTCAAGATCAAGGGGTGGTCAGACCGCATTGGAGATAAGCCTTACGCATGGTAGAAGAGATGCTAATTTAGAGGGAAAGGGGCAGGGCAGTGGACCAGAGGGCCTAGAGACTAGGTCATGTCTCTCTGTGGTTGAAGAAATGGAAGTGAGCAGGTGGACTTTTTTTTCAGTTTACATTTTATTTTACTTCAGAGGACAGATTAAATCCAGTGAGCAGAAGGCTTAGAAATTTTGCTTCAGTGTGAGAACAGAGCTATAGTGATGTACTTCCTGTGCTGATAATAGCCGTGTGGAATTTGAATAAACTTGTGATCTGAGAGATTCAGAATCAGCAAATGGATCTGATTCCCATTCAAAGAAGATGATTAAATATTGGTATTTATTAGGTAACACTTACTGCTTATCAGCAAATATTGGTGCTTATAATTTGTCCTCGATTCTGTTGGTGGCATATCCTGGCACCTTAATCGACAGCTGTGTGCATAGGTTTTTCTTCTGAATTCCAGAGCAATAAGAGAAAAAAAATACATAGTACATTCAGCTAATGGCACCTAATATTTATAAGCATACGTAATAGATAATATATAATCATATATAATAGGCATCAGGATAATCCTTGTCTTAAACATGAAGAGATTTCAAGAGACTTATAAATTAATTTGGACAGAATTTAATTGAAATTATTTTGTTTTTCTTAGATATGCACTTTGCCTGAGAAATGTGCTATTGATAAGATCATCGATGCAGGCCCTCAGCTGTCTGGATCACTAGATTACAATGTAGTACATAGTAAGTGGTTAGTAGAAGTGGTCTTTTGTCAACATAAAAACTAATTTTAGACCAGCAACAATTAATAGTAATTTTTATCAATCTTTTATTCACATACGCTACAAATTTATACAAATGAATCATAGGTAAAAAAATGTTTTTAATTTTGTAGTTCTGAGCATATGAAGGAAACAGATTTGAAAACTTTAACGAATTCTTTTCCTCTTCTTATTTTTTTTCTCCTTTACCTAGTATTCAGTTGTAAGAATCTTTGCAGAAAATCAGGAATCAATTTTGGTTTCTTTTTAAATTTACTGTTGTTTAGTATTCCATCTAAAACAGCTACTTTTGCTTCTGTAGGCTTATATAACAAAGGATTTATTTATCTGGATGTACCAATATCTGATGACAGTTGTATAGCAGGTAAGTATATGCTAACACTTTCCAGGGTTTTTTGAATGGTTACTAGGTGCTGCACGTTGCATGTATCACCCTAATAAATTAGACACATAATCTAGGATCTATGATGTTAGAATCTTTCAAAGAAAGACATTTCTCTTTTGTTATGTTGTAACACATTGTGGTGGTTTTATTTAAATTCCTTATTTTTTATCTTCACGTTATTGTACATGCTATGTTAAAATAATGGAAGTCTGAAATAAATTTCTCGCATCCTAAATCAGGTTAATGTTTTCGTAAATTTATGTCCTTTTAGTCTTTGTTCAGTGCATAACTGTTTTTACAGATGTTCAGTCCTATCATAGCTATTATTTTAACTCCACATACCTGTCTTATTTTGTCATGTTGAAGTCATCTTTTTTGTCTTTATCTACTCCTCCCTTCATCCTTCATCCATTCCCTAAGTTAAACCAATATTAAGGCCCTTGTGTATTTCCTTATGGATGTATCAGTTTATTAGAACATTCTCCTATTGCTGGTTATTTAGGTTGCTTATAATTTTTCTTTTTCTTTCTTTCTTTTTTTTTTTTTTTTCCTGTAGTAGTGATATGCTTAACATCCTTGAACACAGTGAAGCTTTTTTCCTATAGGTTAGATTTTTTAACAAATTTAGGTTGTGTGTTACAGGTATGTTTTTATGTTTCCCAGCATATCTTTGAGCTATGGTTCTGTTTTTTTTTTTTTTTTAAGTTTATTTATCTATTTTGAGAGAGAGGGAACACAGGAGGGGCAGAGAGAGAGAATCCCAAGCAGGCTCCTCACTGTCAGCACAGAGCCTGATGTGGGGCCAGAACTCACAAACCTGTGAGATCGTGACCTGAGCCGAAATCCAGAGTTGGAGGCTTAACCGACTGAGCCACCTAGGCACCCCTGAGCTATCGTTCTTATTTGTTGGTATCTTTTACCATACTAAGATACTTAATATTTGTGTAATCAAATATTAATGTCAAAAATTTCCAGGGAATGACTTTGAGTGATGGTAGGGGCTTATTGCAGAAATACTCCCTCATGTCAGTGTTGAATCTTTACAGGTTATCATGCTGTATTGTATCCTGACCTTTATCTGTGTTACCATGTGTTTGCGATTCTTTAATAAATGGATTTTGAACCATGTACATACATGAATTCTTTAAATTTGGAAAGAAAATCAAAAAGTAATGAGATACTAATTCTTGTTTATATAATTGATGCTATAGCAAATAAAATACTAGTTTTACAATTTGAAAGGTTTTGACAAGGAAGAGATTTCTGGAGGACAGGGCTGGTAGTGGTTTCCTGTCACTATGGGAAAATATGAAGGCATTACTCTAGTCTTTACTGTCGTCAATCAACTGATATTGACTCATTTGAGAATCCCCTGAAAAGATAGGTTTTTGATTAGTTCATTTCAGTCCCTGTTGACTGATAGTTTGAATATTGACTCACGTTAGCACTAAGTGCATTTAAAAGATGTAGTCAGAGAAGGGCCAAGTGGATGGCTACTCCATTACAGTGGTGGGTTCTGCCATGCTTTACCTACTGTCTAGCAATGTTTGCCGGTGCGGACAGACTCAGGCTCTTATTACTGCTGAATTTACCTTCCTTATCACCGTGGAACATGGAATGTTCACCAAATTGTAATAACCAATGAAAAGCAGTTTGACAACCTGGAAGCCATCAAATTCAGCACAAAAGACGCCTGCAGTTGATTTCAGAGAAAGCATTTCAGCTGTGTTTCAACAAAACAAGCACTGTGGTTGGTGGAACAAATAAATTGGGGGAGACAAATACTTTGAATAGTCACTAAAGGGTCTGTTGTTTTTTTAAATTTTTTTGACGTTTATTTTTGAAAAAGAGGGGGGGTGGGGGGACAGAGAGAGGGGGAGACGCAGAATCTGAAGCTGACTCCACGCTCTGAGCTGTCAGCACAGAGCCCAATGCAGGGCTTCAACTCACAAACCGCGAGGTCATGACCTGAGCCAAAGTTGGTCGCTTAACTGACTGAGCCACTCAGGTGCCCCTAAAGGGTCTATTGTTAAAATATGTTTAGTCCATCATTCATCAAACTGTATACTTGTTCAATTTATGTCTCCCCTTTTGCTTATAGATTCTAGATTTCTGTTATGCTTGAATAGAGTACTTTTAAGATATATGTGTATGTATATATGTGTGTGTGTATGTGTATATATGTACACATATATGTGCATATATATGTAAATAGTCTAAAAATTCTTAAAAACTTTTGTCATACAAATTCAGACCTGTAGTTGGAATTATTTTTGTATTTGATGTGAAATAAGGGTCCAACTTGGTTTTTTTCTGTTTGGAAAACCAATAGCATTTGGGTAAATTCCAGGACTGTTTTTTCAGTAACCCATTACCACGGGGTAGAAATGTAACTTTTATCATACATTGAATTCCCCTCTCCACTGGAGCTAGTTCTGATAGTCTTTTGTCTTCACAGATTTGTTTTTATTTTTATACCATATTGTTTTGATTACAGTGACACAAAATAATCTTTAATGTTAGTTATTGCCAGGGGCACCTGAGTGGCTTGGTCGGTTAAGCATCTGACTCTTCGTTTCGGCTCAGGTCATGATCTTACGGTTCATGAGTTCAATCCCTGCCTCAGACTCTGCGCTGACAATGTGGAGCCTGCTTGGGATTCTCTTTCTCTCCCTCTGTCTCTGCCCCTCACCTACTTGCACGGTCTCTATCTCTCTCAAAAATAATACACTTAAAAAAAATTTAAAAAAATGTTAGTTACGGCCAGGCCTTCCTTGTGAGGTTTTTTTTTTAAACTTTCTAGGCTATTCTCAGGTATTTTTCTTTACACTTATTAATTTTTATTAACATGTTTAAAATTTTTATTTTGTTATTTCTTTATTGAGATATAATTGACATACACACTGTGTTAGTTTCAGATATAAATTGTAATGTTGATAGTTATATATATTGTGAAATGATCATCATGAGTCTGGTTAACATCCATCACCACACATAAAAGCAGAAATCTTTTTTCTTGTGGTGAGAACTTTTAAGATCTACGCTTTTAGCAACTTTGAGATAGGCAGTGTGGCATTGTTAACTATAGTTGCTGTGGTGTACGTTACATCTCCATGACTTACTTATTTTATAATTGGAACTTTGAACCTTCTTATTCCTTTTACCCATTTCGCCCATCCTCCACCTCTCATTTCTGGCAGCCACCAGTTCTCTGTGTATGTTAGCTTGATTTTTTTCAATATATTTTTGAGTAGGCAATATTATGATATAATATTCTAAATTTATAAAAGATTATAAAAACATCTGCTTCTGACCCCTGTGCCTGGCTACACAGTTTCTCTCTCCGTGGCCACTCTCTCAGTGGCTCTCTTAAACTTCTTGTTTATCTTTCCAGAAGTATGCTAAGCACATAGGCATGTATGCATATATCCTCTTTTGTATGGTTTTTGTTTTACGCAGATGGTGTGTTGTAATTCATACTTTTTTTTAACTTTGTATTGGAGACTATTCAGTATCTCTTTACCTAGATGTAAATTGTGTGTTTGTAACCTCTTAAGCGTCTTGGTTTCTTGTCTCTGAAATACAGAGGTATAGTATTAGACAACTCATGAGGTTAAGAGGATTAGATGAAATTGTGTGTGTCAAGTACCTGGAAGTCGTCTGGCACTTAGTATGTGCTCAGTAAATGTTTGCTATTATCCACACAGCTGATAGTGTAGGAAAAGAGTTAAGGATATCAAATAGGGGGTTTCTAAAATATTTCAAAAGAGAAACCATTGATCCTTAAAAGTACTTGGATGACTAGAACTATAGGTAACACTAAATTAGAAAATGACCCGAGGGGCGCCTGGGTGGCTTAGTCGGTTGGGCATCCGACTTCGGCTCGGGTCATGATCTCACGGTCGGTGAGTTCAAGCCCCGCGTTGGGCTCTGTGCTGACAGCTCAGGGGCCTGGGGCCTACTTTGGATTCTGTGTCCCCCTCTCTCTCTGCCCCTCCCCTGCTCAAGCTCTGCCTCTGTCTCTCTCAAAAATAAACATTAAAAAAAAAAAAAAAAAAAGTGACATGAGCCAGATCTAAAAAGTGAATAATCTGTCATTGTGATTTTTTGCAATGTCTTCGTTTTGACCACTTAAGTTTTGTCTTACTTCTCTTTGTTAGGAATAATTTAGGTTTTGGGTGCAATAGATGGTATTAGGTCCAGGAGACACAGGACCCCCAAGTCCTTTGATGGCCTGAATACTCTTCCTTCCCAGGATATTTTCAAGGGAAACGTGCACAGTGGAGAATGGTAAAGGAAAGCATAGTGCCTCTTTATTATCAGCTGGGCAGAGTGCTCTAGTAAATTGGATTAGAGTTTCTGGACCAACGAGATGGAGAGAAATGAGTATGAATCCACTTTCAGGTGAACAGCACCTGCTAGGCTGCCTCCTGTGATGAAGAAGGTCTTGCCCTTCTTAATACTGAGGCCACTGAAGAGGGTATAGAAAGAAAGCCCCAAAGAATAAGTTAGTGATTGCTGGTAAAAGTGGCCGTCGTGCAGGTGAATTTCTTCTCTTCTCAGCATGGAGCGGGGATGGTGGGAGAAAGGCAGCCAGTACAGTCTTTGTATAGTCTCTCAGTCTTTTGCTTTTCTGCCTTAGCCTAGTCACCCCTGCTGTCTCTCAGGGCATTACAACACACCCATTGCAGCCTTCCCCATGCGGAAGCAGCCCCAGTGCCCCTGCCTTTCTACCAAGTTCGTGTCCTCCAGCACTTCCTTTGCCTCAGTAATCTGAGAGGTCCATGGGATTAAATTAAATTAACTCTCTGTAGGATTTGTGCTCTACTGTCAGAGTCCTCTGTGTAGACTGGGTTGTAAATGTCCTTAACTTTGGGGGTTTTAGAAAACTTGCTGTGGAGTGGATAAAAGCAAAAGCTGAATTCAATCTCTAAGGTAGAGGTTTTTCTTTTTGAGTAGATATTTGAATTATGCTTTCTTATGTTATAAAATTGTATCACTAAACTAAGTCTATTTTGTTTTAGTTCCTCCTCTTGAAGGTTTTGTAATGAATCGGGTGCAAGGTGATTATTTTGAAACTCTACTTTATAAGATATTTGTTTCAATAGATGAGCATACTAATGTTGCAGAGGTAAGTATGAACAGTGTTTGATGAAAGACTTGGCCTCAAGATTATAAAATAATCTTTGTGTGAAGTAAAGTTATTTAATGATGGTTAAAGTGTTTTTGGAATCTATACATGGTAGAGCATAGACCATTAATATACTTACGTCACTGTTCTTATGCTACTTTTTGTATATACATATTGAGTTTTTTTTTAGTAATAACATAATTTGGCAAATAACTTTTTATATGACTTCTTGGTAAAAGGATTGTAGGCTGTTGATCGATATAGGCATTTTCTTATTTTAAATGAAACTCAAAGAGAAAAGAATCTCCCATTGTTATGGTCACTATCTAGACTCCTACTACTCTAAACATCTTAGACATAAGGAAAGGAGAAAGTTCTGATTTCAAAATTTATTCAGTCTTTCAGTTATTCTTAATTTAAAATTTTGCTCTTTATGGTTCAGTTGTTTATTACAAGCTGTGTAATAATGATAATTCTAGGAATGTAAATAATTTTTTTTTTATCTTCCAGCTTGCAAATGTCCTTGAAATAGACTTATCTTTGGTTAAGGTATGTAATTTTTATACTCTTTTTACTTATAAATACTGAATGGCTTTTATTATAAGCCATTGATAAGCTACTGAGAAATAGAGACAGTGAGATTCTTATCGCTCTCCAAGGGAGTGGGGACAGTAAAGGGGTCCTTGCAAAGATAGAAAGAAATAAGGATCCTGAAGTGGAATTTCACCCCATGCAGTGAAAGCCGGCACTCACATTCCCGTGCACGCAGGAAGCAGAATGATCAGTGTCTAGTAAGGAGTAAGGAGGTCAGTTAAAGCAACAACTTCTGCTAAACTGCACCACTTCAGCCTCTTGCTTCCTAGACAGCGGCAGGCCTGAGGGTTGGGAGCATTCGCTCTTCTACGGATGTGAAGACCTTAGCAGATGAACAGGCCTACTGAAAAATGGTTTTTTCTAGTTATGGGATGAAAATGTGTGAGGATCACTGTTAGCATAGTCCGTGGTGATATTTTCTCTCTACAAACATTCTGATGTCTGGTTCATTGTAAATGCTAATTTCCTTTCTGTTCCTTTCAGAATGCCGTTTCAATGTATTGCCGATTGGGCTTTGCCCATAAGAAGGGACAAGTAATAAATTTGGACCAGCTTCATTCATCGTGGAAGAATGTTCCATCCGTAAACAGATTAAAGTAATTCATTTATTTAGTATGAGATATTAGAGTTTCCTCTTAGGAAAAAATATTGTTTTATGTACAAAAATTTTACTTACCAACCTGTCAGTTGAGGTGAACCCTATATATTAGTGGTTTTTAATCTTTTTTTGTGTGATGAATCTTCTTTAGGATGATGAAAACAAGAACCCTTTCCCCAGAGAAAAGTAAATACGGTATTTTACATACAGTTTTTTTGTTTTTGTTTGTTTTAGTATTTTACATATAGTTTTAAAGAGTTCTCAAATTCCCTGAAGCCTGTCCATGGGTCTTAGTTAAGAACCATTGCTGTATGTGGGCAGAGCATTTGGGGGCTACGTCTCAATTTCAGGCTTGAACAAGAGACTGGATTTGGATGGATATTCATAATTTGAGTACTGACTTTAGTAGCTATTTTTATATAAGATAATTTATATGACTTTTAAAATGTGGATGTATTCTTTGTTAATAGGAGTACTTTAGATCCACAAAAGATGCTGCTCTCATGGGATGGTGGGGAAAGTAGGAGTCCTGTACAAGAAGCTTCATCGGCTACTGACACAGATACTAACAGTCAAGAAGATCCAGGTTAGCACTTACTCACTTTAATTTAGAGTGTTTATAGATGATGGCCTGTGTCTATACATACACTCACAGAGTTAACTCTCCTAGCTTTGTTCTCAGTATCATTCGTTTGGTACATAGTCATTGAGTACTTACCCATATGCTGGGTACTGTGCTAGGTCCTAAGGGTATAAAATTGACAAGAATATGGTACCTTCCTTCTGAGAATTAAGTCTAGGGAGAGAGAAGGCAGGATAACCACAAAACCCACAGCAACGTGAGAAGTGTTTTGGTGCTTGTGGGAGCAGAGGGGAAGTGCTCCCTTGTTGCCTAGAGAGGTTCAGGAAGCTTTCCTGGAGAGGAGGATAGTTGGGCTAAAAATGAATAATAGCCTGCCAGCTGGTGAGTGAGGGAAGGCCTCAGTATGGGCCAAGCACAAGGGGAGGCAAAGCTAATGGACGAGGGGGCTACATGTGGTTTATGTTGGGGTGGGGGGAGGGGAGCACAGCATAGGCTCTCATTCTTATCCCAGCCTCTTATCTGAGCCAGGTGACTCATCTGAAGAGTTTAGGCTAGCTAGTCTTAATGTTCTGTCAGTTATCAAGTCTTGGTTTATGGGGTGTCTGGATGGCTTAGCTGGTTAAACATCCGACTTTGGACTTTGGCTTAGGTTGTGATCTCGCAGTTTTGTGAGTTCTGGCCCCACATTGGTCTCTGCACTGGCAGCACAGAGCCTGCTTGGGGTTCTCTCTCCCTCTCTCTCTGTCCCTCCCCTGCTCGCTCGCTCTCAAAATGAATAAATAAACTAAAAAACAGAAAAGAAAAAAGAAGGAAAGGAATTTATTATAGGGGTGCCTAGGTGGCTCAGTCAGTTAAGTGTCCCGACTCTTGATTTTGGCTCAGGTCATGATCTCATGGTCGTGAGATTGAACTCTGCTTTTGGGTTCTGCACTGAGCGTGAAGACTGCTTGGGATTCTCTCTCTCCCTCTGGCCCTCCCCTGCTCGCACGCGTGCTTGCTCTCAAACAAACAACAACAAAAGAAATTTACTACACAAGTACCTTTAAAAAAATTTTTTTTAACCTTTTTTAGTTCGAGATAGGTGGGACTGGGACCTTTTGGGACTGCAATATTGGCTTACATTTAGTTATGTAATTTTTTTAATTATCAAAGTTGAAAAGAAATACTTTCTCATTCTAAATGATAAGCAAAGAATAATTTTCATTTACCCGATTTTACATTGATTTTTTTTTTTCTAGCTGACACAGCCAGTGTAAGCAGTTTGAGTTTGTCCACAGGATATACAAAGCGTATTGCTTTTCTCTTTGACTCAACTCTCACTGCCTTTTTAATGATGGGAAATCTTTCACCAGTAAGTCAAATTCTTGTTTAAATATGACAGTGTTTAAAGATTAGAGTTAAAATAGTTCATGCTTTTAGGTCCCTTTTTAAGAATTAGATTAATTCCTAAAAATGCAAAATGCAACTGTCTTTGTTTTATATTCCTTAGAGGAGCATAGTAACTCTTTAGTGAGGGTTACTTCTGTAATCAGAAGACTCAGCTTCACATGTCACTCACTTTTTAAGTTTAATTATATTAGACAGCGTAATATAAATGTGAGATGTTAATGCTTCATATAAGAAGAGAAAACTAGGACTTATGAACAATAGACTCATGTAAGGTGTTTAAGGTCCATTTTAAGTTTTTTTGTTTTGTTTCTGTATTACAGAACTTGAAAAGCCATGCTGTCACAATGTTCGAAGTTGGCAAACTGTCAGATGAGTCTCTGGACAGCTTTCTTATAGAACTAGAAAAGGTAAATCTGGACTGGTCAGTATGGGATGTCAGGGCATTTGGAACCATTTCTTGATACAACATCAGTTATTGATTGTATAGGTTTTCATATATTCTTGCTCATTCCTGCCTAATTCCTCACCTTAATACTGCAACAGTCATTTAGACTTTAGAATATCAAGTGGATGAACAGATTTTGTGATTTAGAAAGTGATTTGTGGACCTTATCTATCACTTAGCGTGATTTGGTTTAATGAAATGGGGTATAGAAATAGTCTATGTAATTTTTTGTACATTTTTCTAAAATAGCTTTTAATTTTCTTTAGTATGATTTTCCAAGATCTCCTTTCAGCTGTTTTATTTGAAGTTTTTGTTCCCCTTATCTTAAATCTGAAACAGTGTCCCTGGGTATCATGTTTATGTCCACTCTCACCATCCCCTTTATTATCTGGAAGACTTCAGCCAATGCTCTTAGCCACCTTCTTCTCCGTGAGGACAGCCCTACTTGGCCTTAGCTCTAAATCTGGATTGCCCTTTTGGGGTTTTCCATTTCCTAGGTTTTTTGGGTTTTTGGTGGTGGTGGTCGTGGTGTGGTAGAGGGGTGTGTGTGTGTGTGTGTGTGTGTGTGTGTGTGTGTGTTGTGTGTTTGTTTTCGTTTTTGTTTTTGTCCTCTGTTTTCCTCTCTGCAAATAGTTTCTATGCTGAATCTGTTACTTGACTAATAATTTTGGTACCTTTTGTGTTTTCGTGGTGAACTCTGTGTATTAAATGTGCTACTTAGAGGATTTTATGATTCCATTATCCTTTATATCTTAAGAAAAAGACCATGACATTTTTTCACTCTTCCTTCTCCATAAATTTTTCATTTTTTAAGGGCAGAAATGTATTTGAGATAATCCTTGCTATTAATTGGTCTCTTATTGTTACCTTTATACATCCATTATTCCCTCAATACTTTTAACACCTTGTTAACCCCATTTCTTGTTGTGTATTATCTTGGCAAATTTGCCAATAAATTTTTTATTTTCTAGCACATTCTAAGTTCTGTTTTTCTGATTTTTATTTTTCTCACCTCCACTAGTCTTTTATCACGTTTAGCAAATTGGAAGATCACTTTATTTTTTATATATCTATATTCTCTTATATCACATAGTTATTTTTGGGAAGGCCTTTTAGTCTGAAGTCTAGTTTTTAAAAATAGTTTCTTAGCTATTTTTTAAGAAGCTTCATCTTGATGAGGCTTAAGTGGTTATCTTATTTTTTAATGCAGATCTAATTTAGTCATTTTCCCCTATAGACCTGTCTTTCCATTTTGTGTGTTGTTTCTGGGATATATGTGTTTTTACGTATTGAACAAGTACCTGACTCAGTGTCAGAAGAACATGCGTTAAAATGAAGTCCAGTGAGCACAGCGGTTTTGTCCACTATTCAATCCATACATCCTAGACAGGTCATCCATAGCACATAGTAGGGACTCAGTGAATCCTCGTTGAATGAATTTAAGCTGTATATTTAGTAGTGTTGAAACAGCCGTGTTGAATCACATACTCCACTGAGCCTTGCAGCCAGTGATACAGAACTGTGGACACGGTGATGAGAATTAGGGGCGTAATTGGTGACCATGGATTGGAGTACTCTTCTGGAAGAAGCAGAATGTAGAATGTGGATCTTAGAGTTTTTTTAAGCACTCCATTTGAATCATACGTGAGACATACAACTTATATAATGGTGTAATTTAACATTATTTGGTGTGTTAGTTTTACTTGCTGGGATAATTTCTATCATCTTCAAGGATGTATTCAAATAGAAACTCAACTGAGATTTAAGCTAATGTTTGTTTCAGTATTGCCTGGGCAAATTTGTGGTTTATTGATTCTTAATGTCTTAATATCTCTACTGTATGGTTACGTATTAGGATGAATGGTTTGAGAGTGGTACTGCAAAACTTATTTTCTCTTGGTTTAGGTTCAGAGCACTGGTGAAGGAGAAGCACAGAGATATTTTGATCATGCACTTACTCTGAGAAACACAATATTGTTTCTGCGTCATAATAAAGATCTAGTTGCACAAACTGCACAGCCAGACCAGCCCAATTATGGTATGATAAATGTACTTGATTTTGAAGACATGATCCTATGGAACTTCTTTAAGAAATTAAACAGGTCACGCTCACTTATTTAATACATTTTGTGTAGATGGCATGTCGAGTTTGCAACTAAAGGCTTGTTTTGTGAAGTTCTTTGCTCGTGAACTCTTTCTTACCTGATTTTACTCTTTCTCCTTTCTTATGTGCCACTGTAGTATTTGTAGCATTTAAGTCTGTTCAGTACCTATAAGAAGGGTTGGAGTGTTTAATTTGTTTAAGTGGCTGGACGGAATTTAGAACAGGCCTCAGTTTGAGGGGTGAACAAGTGCCAAAATGTAGTTGTTTTAAGAAGCATAAAATTTCATGAGTGAAAGATTCCATTGTATAAAAATAATAAACAGGAGCTTCCTGTTGAAATGCTGCTGTAATATTTACTAAAGTATTTTACTTTAACAAATAAAAAAGAGGACGGAGAACCTCTTTTTAAAGAGTAAAAGAGGTAGTGACACTTGTAATCTGTGATGAGCCCTACTGTGGCGATCACCTGGCATGCGCTGTCAGTGTTGGGATAGACGAGGGTTCCCAAACTGGGGGTCAGTGGATGGTAGGTACTGCGTTGTGCAGCGCCATCCAGGAATATATGTTTTGAAAAGATGACGTGGCCTGGGCACCAGTGAAGAGCATTTGGCTCAGGTCCTCAGACATTCGCAGGAGCTGCATCTCGGAAGTCTGTGAAATCTTGGCACCACGATAATATTTACTCTCACTCATTCTTTCATTCACTTGATAGTTCTGTTTTCTGGCCAAGAACCGTCGAGTTTCTTAGTGACATCCATTTTCATTCTACTTCTTTCACTAGCATCTGGCTTTCAACTCCATTTAAAAATTTAAGGACGGGGGCGCCTGGGTGGCTCAGTCGGTTGAGCGTCCGACTTCGGCAGGTCATGATCTCACACTCTGTGAGTTCGAGCCCCGCATCGGTCTCTGTGCTGACGGCTCAGAGCCTGGAGCCTGTTTTGGATTCTGTGTCTCCCTCTCTCTCTGTCCCTTCCCCGCTCATGCTCTGTCTCTCTCTGTCTCAAAAATAAATAAAAAACATTAAGAAAAAAAAAATTAAAAAAAAAAATTTAAGGACGGAATCAGTTGTCACTTCACAAAAGTGATTGTGGAGGTGACTGCAAAGCTGCCAGGTGGTTGAGCTGAGTGAGGCTGGACACGCTCAGTTTCCTGTGACTGGGCTCTGCAACCTTTGCGTGTCGGGTGCAGAGACAGACATGAGCAGAAAGAGGAATGGTCCCATGCTGGGGCTCTTTTTGAGATTGTTCGTAAATAGTTAAAACTGAGAATATTAAATCAAATGCCAAGAGGCCAAAGCACTTACTCATAAGTGTTTGTTAATAGTAACCATTTTTTGGCTACCAAATGTTAGATCATGTGACCTAAGCGATGAGCAGCACAATCTTGAAGATGTCTTTGTACGTAAAAGTTACCGGGACTTTTTAGTGACTTACGGAAATAACAGGTTAGAGTATTTGAAATACTCTGCTATAACCATCTTAAAATAAATCATCCTTCTGTGCTCATGATAGAATGCAGGGATGTTGGTGCTAGTGGCCAGGCAAGTTTAACTCATTTTATAGATAAAGAAATTGAAGGTTGTCTCAGTCAGATTTCCTGCCCATATAATCATTATGGTCTGTGTGATCAGTCAGTGGAAGAAATGGGACTTAAATCCATGTCTCTTGAATTTTTTTTTTTTTTTTTTTTTTTGGCTCTGTCCCTTTTATTAACTTCTCTTGAGCACCAGCCTTTTTTTTTTTTTTTTAATTTTTTTAATGTTATTTATTTTTGAGAGAGAGTGAGAGAGAGAGACAGAGCATGAGTGGGGGGGAGGGGCAGAGAGAGAGGGAGAGATAGAATCCAAAGCAGGCTCCAGGCTCTGAGCTGTCAGCACAGAACTCAACACGGGGCTCAAACCCACAAACCACAAGATCGTGACCTGAGCTGAAATCGGATGCTCAACCAACTGAGCCACCCAGGTACCCCAGGCACTAACTAAGCTTTTTATTGATTTATTCATAAACGACCTCTCACTTAGTAATCTGGACTAAACTTTTTCACCATTAATCATTTATGTACCAGAATGTATGTTAAAGGGAAAACCTAAACCTTATCTGTGTGAAAGTAGTTAAGTTTATTTTTCTAACCTCGGAGGTTGGCTTGATACTTGACGGGTTTTGGGTACCAGTTAAAGCTTTTGTTGTTTAGTCTCTCCTCTCTCAGATTTTTTTATCATTTTTTTCACTCGTGGCTGTGATTCCTCCATTTTATTAAATTTGCTCTTGAATTGTTGTACTTAATCAAACATAAGTTTCTCTACTCTTTATAGAACTTTTCCCCTTCTCTCCTTTTCCTAAGCCAACTGCTCACCTCTCATTGTACTTCAAAATGAACATCACATCTGGGTCCAGCCAGTCTTGTCTTACAGCTGCTTTCGGTTCTCTGTCTTTACTTTGTTTGCCAGAGGTGTGGACCCGATGTTCTTCCTGACATCTGTAGGACTCTCTCTCCTCCATTAACATTAAATCACAGACTCCCTGCGGTTTTTTTTTTTTTTTTTTAAAACATCCTATTTGGAAATATTTTAAATTTACTAAAACAAATAAAAGTAGTATAATTACTTTCAGCCCAGAATTTGGGAGTAAGTGAAGTATCATGGTGTTAACTCCACTAAATTTTTCAGGGTATGTTTCTTTTCTATTTTTTTCAGTGTTTATTTTTGAGACAGACAGTGCAAGCAGGGGAGGGGCCGAGGGAAAGGGAGACAGAATCAGAAACAGGCTTCAGGCTGAGCTGTCAGCACAGAGCCTGTCGAGGGGCTCGAACTCACGAACCGTGAGATCGTGATCTGAGCCAAAGTCAGACACTTAACCGACTGAGCCACCCAGGCGCCTCCTCTCAGGGTATGTTTCCTAAGAATAGGGCTATGCCCTCACATCAACTTCAGAAAATGTAATGTTGATACGGTAATCTACCATTTGTATTCCAGTTTATCAGTTGACCTAATCATGTCCTTCATAGCATTTTCGCCCTTCAAATGCAGGATCTGTTTTAAGATCAGATCTGCATGAAATTGTTATGTCTCCTCTATCTCCTTTATTCTGGAACAAATCTGTAACCTTTTTAGTCCTTTAGAACATTCTTTTTTAAGAATATAGTCCCTTTTTGTTGGTTTTGCCAGAAAGGTTCTCACCTGGGGTGTAGGTGATGTTTCATTGTGATTAGTAGATTCAGGTTGTGCGCTCAAGTCTAGAGTATCATGTAAGTAATGTCATGTCCTAAGGGTATGACATCTGGATGCATGTGATTTCCATCTGTCCCCCATTGTGATGGTAATTTTGATCACCCAGTTAATGTGTTTTCTGATATTTCCACTGTACAGTTAATTATTCTCCCCACCCTCAACTACTAAGTAATGTGTGGGCAGATACTTGAAGACCATGCACGTATCCTACTCCTCATCAGTATTTCCTCTCAGACTGAGCATCCAGTGATGGTCCTGTCTGAACCATTCTTTACTGTGATGGCTGCAGATTGATCACTTTTTTCCAATTCCAGCACTTCTTCCAGTAACAGCTGGGACTAGGCATTCTTTTATATTCTCAGTATGGATTGATGAATTCCTGTTTTTTTCAGTGGCTTATAATCAGTCATTGCTCTCTTAATTCGTATGCTGCAGTTGTCTCAGATTTTGCCAGTGGGTTCCCCTTCAAGCTGCCTCCTGTTTTCTTGTGCCATGCCTCCATCCTTTAATTTTTTTTTTTTTTTTTTTTTTTTTTTTTTCCACTTTTGTCGCAGTTGTTTTCTCTCTGGCAAAACAGTGTTATCTTCTCTTGTACTTCTGTCCCATTCCTGGAATCAGCCTTTTCTCTTAGGAGCCTGGTTTCTCATACTAGGGTATGATATTAAAGACCTCCTGGTGCTAGTTGTGCTCAGTACTTCTGTGCCCTTCCAGCAGGCCATGTGTTTTTTGATTCATTCTTGGCTTGAGTGAGAGATGGGCCAACTTGACCTTCCAAAGTTTCTTTCAGCCTTAAATATCTCTTTTTAGAGGGCAAACAGAATTGGTACTTTCCGAAAGGATTAAGAATGGGAACACTTAAAATCTGTTGCGTGCTGAGTGAGTTTATGCTTTACGGACCGGCAGTCTTGGGTACATATTGTTAGCTGAGGAACTCGTTCCTATGCCATACTCAGAACTTGGTCTTGAAGCTCTTTGTAGAAATCAGAAATTGGGGGAGGCAAGGTGACAGCTTTTTTTGTGGCGCTTAGGTCTTCATGATATGCCATTGCCCTGGCGTGGCTGGGGATGGAGAGGAGGCAACGTGGAGCAAGCACATACTTTTAAGGGAAGAGGTGGCCTCACAAAACACCAGTAGACCATTAATCTTTCTAGACCAGGGAATAAAGACCCTTAGTTTTAAGTCTTAAAGTGTCTTAGTGGTCTCCAAGGAAATTGGGCATTTTTAATAGAGATAACTCTGTGAAAACAATGTTTAAATATCAAGGCAATATTTTATTTTAGACATTTACAATATTTAAATATTTTACCAATATTTTGTCTTGGACATTTTTGCTTCACATTGTCAGTCTTTCACTCTATGTGTATGCTTGATCATAATTCAGGTTTTCCTCTGGATCTCTTACGCTGTGAAAGCCTTCTTGGTTTGGACCCTGCAACTTGTAGCAGAGTTCTGAACAAAAATTACACACTACTCGTCTCCATGGCTCCTCTCACCAACGAAATCCGGCCTGTGAGCAGCTGCACCCCTCAGGTAAAGAGCCACCTGGAGTGTCACTAGCCGTGGCATTTCAGACTTGCTCGTGGTGACTTGAAGAAGAGGCTTTCCGGTTTGATTGTGTTATCTCAATTTGCTGATACCAGATATGAAGATCAGGGATCAGGAAGCAGCTTTGTATTTTATGCTGTTGTAAGAAGTTCAGTTCGTTGGGTAGAGTTGGTGCATTTTATTCATGTATCATCTCGTGATTGGTGCCACATTGAAGTTTTCTTGATGAATGCAGTATTTTAAAGAGAATGTTTTGGATGCTCTAGGAAGGAAGCCTGGATCGCCTTGAGGGATCAAGTCAATTAGGAAAAATGAAATGTTTTAGAAGTAGGGCTATGATGGTAAATAAACGGGAAAGATTGCGCTTGAAAGCTAGAACTTTAGTTATCTCTGAAACTGACTTGTGAAAATTACTGCTGCTCTTTTACTTTTTCAGTGTAATCAGTTGTGTATCTGTGTACTTTGCAAGGATGCCATTTCAAAGAGGCGGGATCACATAGCTGTTCTTCAGTGCTGCATCCTGCCTGGTTTCCTAGATATGCAAGGTTAATGGTGTAGAAGAAAGGAAGGGATCCTTGTATAAGGTTGATTTCGTTGCTGTGCTGTTCTAGCTGCCCTCATGAGCACACCTCCCTCACCTCCAAATTCGTCCTCTGTTCGGTAGGAGTGGTTACAGATTTTACATTGACCAACTTTTTTTTTTTTTTTTTTTTTTCATAATTCTTTGTGTGTCCCCCCAACCCTATCCCATATACACATTTCCTCCTGTTCTGTAACACGATTTCTAGGCACAGTAGGAATCCATGAACTGAAGGAATGGTAAGATGGATGGAAGGTTAGATAGTCCCTTTGTGAGGAATTGCATGTGACTAATGACAATAACTAACTTTGAAATAGAGCTTATTATTTGACAGGCACTGTTTTAAACCCTTTTGAGCAAGCGTACAATGTCTTTACAGGGTAGATATTTTGTCACCACATTACAGAAAAGCAAAGAAGTAACCTTCTTAAGGTGATACAGCCGAGGGGGGCGAGGCCAAGATTCAGACCTTGGTGTTTTCCTTCAGGGTCCATCTCCCAATTACGGTGATAAGACGTGCTTTCTCAATTCTGGAATAACATGGAAACCGCTTGGATGGAGCGTTTAAAATTTATTTTCATAAGAACAATAGCAGTGAACATTTATGTGAGGCATTAGCTGTTTGTAAGACCATCCTTGGTCCCTTGTGAAATTTGGCTGCTTTTGAGAAGTATTATAACTTTATCTTACTCGTTTTACGATTACAGCATATTGGACCAGCTATCCCAGAAGTCAGTTCTGTCTGGTTTAAACTATACATTTATTACATCACTGGGCAAGGACCACCATCTCTTTTACTGTCCAAAGGTACAAGACTTCGGAAACTGCCAGATATATTCCAGGTATGTTGTGTGAGGTTTGTTTCTTTAGTTGGTTTTGAGGAGGGTAGAGATTGGTAAGCAGCATTATAGCATTGTATATAAACTGAGATCTTCTTAGTTTTTGTTTGTTTTTTAAAATTTCTAAATGCCATTTTATCTTCATTCATTTCTTTTCCGTAGGGTTATGATCGATTACTAATAACATCTTGGGGTCATGACCCTGGGGTAGTCCCTACGTCCAACGTGCTCACGATGCTGAATGACGCTTTAACACATTCGGCAGTTTTGATTCAGGTACAGTTGCTTTGTTTGAAACAACTGGTTTTGGATTTTTATTTTTAAAGATTCTAATTTGTTAAGTCACAGTCAGATGTCGGTGATTTGAAATTTGTAAAGCTGAAACATAAGAGATGAGATACGGATTTTTGCCCTGGCCTTTGTCCGGCAGTGTGGGAATCCCAGAAACAACATGGATTTTGTAGTGAGACCCAGACTTGAATTCCAGCTTCACATTTGCTACCTGTGTGGCCATAATTGTTTGATACATGTAATCGCTCTATCGAGGTATAATTCACGTAGTGTACGGTTCACCAATTTAAATTGGTGAACAAAAACCACTTCAGTGTTTTTTAGTGTAGTTGCAGGTATCCACAGCCGTCATCAAGCTCAATTTTAGAACATTTTCATTACCTCAAAAAGAACTCCCGAACCTTTAGTTCTCAGTCCCCTAGTCCCCAGCCCCAAACAACACTAATCTACTCGCTCTTTCTCTAGAATGCTTCTTCTGGGCATTTCACACACACAAAGTCACGTAATGTGTGGTCTTTTGTCACCGGTCTCTTGTACTTGGCAGAATGTTCTTGAGCTTCATCATGTTGTAGCGTGTTACCAGTCCATCATGAGTCATTACTGCGTTCCTTTTTACGGCCAAATAAGAAGTCCCTTGTACGAATATACCACGATCTGTTTCTCCCATTCATTGTTGACGGACACTTGGGTTGTTTCCACCTTTTGGCTATTAAGAATCATAGTAATCACTGTTACAACTGTTCATTTATAGGTTTTTGTGTGGCCGTATTGTCATTTCTCTTAGGTATGTGGTTAAGAGTGGAAATGCTGCATCACATGGCGATTCTGTGTGTAACTGTTTAAGGAACTTCCAGGCTGTTTTCCAGAGTGGCTGCACCACTTTCCATTCCCACCAGCACTTGGTATTATCTGACTTTTTAAGTTAGAACCCACCTGGTGGGTGTGAATGGTATCTCATAGTGGTTTTGATTTGTGTTTTCTTGATGCCTGGTGATGGGGCCCTCTTTTCACGTGCTAATGAGCTGTGTGACATTTTGAAGATACTTCTGTTAGTTTCCCACCCATGAAACGGAGATGGTAACATTTACTGTATAGCAACAAAAAATAATGTAGCAGCTAATGGCGAGATAAGCAATTTATAGTCCTAGGATTGTTGAGAGAATGAATTAAGAATGTGCTGAAGTGTGCGGCACACTTTCTGTTTCATAATAGGTTCTCGATAAAGATTTCATTGGTTTATTCAACTATCAATCGTTATGTGCCATATTCTGTGCTAATTAACGTGGATACACAAATAAGTCACGGTCCCTGTGTTCAAGGGATTTAAGTCTGGTGGGAAAAGTTGCATAAGCAGCCAGTTTCCGTTTTTTGCTGAGTGCTGAATAGAATTATCTACGCTGCAAGCATTAGAGAGAAGTACCTAGTTCAGCCTTGAGGCAAGGAGAAAGGCTGAGGGGACACTCAGAGAAAATGAGACTCAGGCTGCATACAGAAGGATGATACAGAAGAGAGCCAGGTCAGGCACAGGGGTTAGCATGAATAAACCTGTGGGCAGAGATGTTTTTCTTTTCCTCCACTGCTATTTCCATAGTACCTACAACAGCACCTGGCTCAGAGTAGCTACTTGCGAGTGTTTTGATGTAGGCAGGCCCTGGAGAGTAGTGTGCCTTGACCCTTTTGCTGCCGAGCTTTGGCTGTACCCTATAGATTGATGAAAGAGAGCAAAGGGTGCTGAGCAGGGGATTTATGTGGTCAGTGTGTCTTGGGAAGATCAGCTTGGAGAGTATGCTGAGAAGGGTTGGGTAAGGTAAGATTCTTGAAGCAAGAGGACCAATTAGCATTTGGTGTAGGAGTCCCGATAAGAGGGGAAGTCAGCCTAGATTAGAAGAATAAGTACTGAAAGGAGGAACTGGGTTCAATAATTCTTACAAATTAAAATTAATAGAATTGATCAGATGTCTGAGAAGGCTATGAGAAGAGGAAGGGTAGGATTCCTGGGGGATTGGCTTGTGAAGGTGGAAGAATGGTGATATCCCTGCTTGAGCAAACAGAGGAGGAAGAGCCGGTTGATGGGGGTCAGATGATGTGTGTTGTGTTTGGGGCAGGCTGAGTCTAAGGTGCCTGTGGGACATTTGGGTGGTAGGGCTATCTAGTCGGTAATGGAAAACATTTTGAAATCCAGACGAGAGTTGAACAGGAAGCATTGACTTGAGTGTCCGCATCAGCACGTGGAGGTAGTTGAAAGCACGAAGAACAGGGTGCGTTCGCCAGCAGGGGGGACACCTAGCAGGGGTAGTGGTGGCAGATGACCTCATAGGATGGGTGAGACGTGGGCTCGAGTCAGTCTGCCTAAGTTAAAATCTTGATTCCACCATTTATTAGGAATCTTGGGCAAATTAAATAATCTTGAATTCCTTCACCTGCAAACTAAAGATAAGGGTTCCTAAGGTCGTTGAAATGAATGACCGAATTGCACCATCTACATAAAATGCCTGTACCTGTGCCTAGCACACGGGACGGTCCCAGAAGGCGTTAGCCGTGTGGCGGTAGTGGTAGCAGATGTGGCCCAGTTTTAACGTGTTTATGAGGAGTTTTGTTTTTGCTAAAAAAGAATGTCTCTTTTATTTTAAGTTTTATGGGAGAAATTCATCTTGCTGGAACTTAAAACACAATTTTGATTAAAACCACGCTTTCATCGTAACAGCCTTGATTGGGGTATAAATCATAATGGTACCGATGAGGTAAAAGTGGGCTGCCAGAAGAAATACATTCGGGTTGTTATACGCACCATTGAAATGAGTGCAGTTTTTCTCTGAAATAATTTTTTTCTTGTGTATCAGAGTACTTTGAATTTAAATAATGCAAAGGGTTTTTTCAATGGAAAAATGTATAGATCCCCAGTGTTAAATTTTCTCTTGTAGCGATACTAAATACACATAAACATAAAATTAAGTTCTTCATTCTTATTATTCTTAAACAGTTATAAAACCAAAATAAACCTGGGGATTTAAATTAAAAAAAAAAAAGAACCCTTTAAAACTAACAAAATTCAAATGAACATTAATTGAAAGTAATAGATAAAACTAAATTATTATTTGTAGCATGGGAGTGGGGTGGTTAGACTCAGATTTTTTTAATTCAGTTTTTGAGTTGATAGAACCTTCGCATGATTCAGAAATAAAACACTGTTAAAAGATGCATGGAGGAAAGTATCACTACCCTTCCAACACTATCTGCCCAGTTCTCCCCATTTCTTTTCCTAACCAGATACATTTTTAGTTTCTGCTGTACTCTTCTAGAATTTCTTTATGCAGATGCAAGCCAACACACAGTGCTATATCCCCATGCTTTTTTCACTTAGCAACTGGAGACCTTTCCATTTCCGTTCATAGGGAGCTTCCTTTTTTTTTTTTTTTTTTTTGGTAGCTGCATTGAAAATACATACGTTGATTTGTTTAACCACAGTTGGGGGCATTCATAATCATATAATTTTGAATATGTCACTAAGTACAGGTGTTTGAGTTTTGCATTCCTAGTTCATGATATGCCAGGTGACTGATGATGGGATTCCTTCACCACTTTTCTTCTCTTGGACCTGCAGCTAACCCTTGTATGAGTGTGCCTGATTTCAGTCTTCAGTTGTCTCACACCTGATGTACCTGTTCAGTCGGCCTCTCTTTCTCGTTAGCCGTATGTTCATTTAGAGACACATTGTCCTATAAGTTAATACACACTTAAGGTCTTTGCTTGCTGAGAAAAATTAAAAATTGTTGAAAGATTTTTGATGGTATGTTAGTGTAGAATATGCCATCACATGGCACAGTCTTGTTTATTGTTTGACTGTTACTGGAAATACAGATTTCTTGTATAACTTTCAACTGTGTTTCTTCATGTTTAGGGACATGGTTTGCATGGGATAGGAGAAACTGTCCACATACCTTTTCCATTTGATGAAACAGAACTACAAGGAGGTATCTTGCTTTTAAATTATATCTGAGTTCTTTATCATTAATCTTTGTCAACAGTTTGGTAGAAAACATAGCAGGAAGTGAATTCTTAATACTTTGAGTTCAAGGGTCTTTAAAAAAAATTTTTTTTTTAATGTTCATTAATTTTTGAGAGAGAGAGAGAGAAAGCTCAGGCCCATAAGTTGGGGAGGGGCAGAGAGAGAGGGAGACGCAGAATTGAAAGGTCTCAGGCTCTGAGTTGTCAGCACAGAGCCTGACGGTGGGGCTCGAACCCATGAACCATGAGATCATGACCTGAACCGAAGTCAGACACTCAACTTACTGGGCCACCTAGACACCCTAGTTCTAGGGTCTTATCGTTGCCACTTTTAAAGAGTATTGGCAAAGGTAGTTTTCTTTCTTTCTTTCTTTTTATTATAATTTATTGGCAAATTGGCTAACATACAATGTATAAAGTGTGCTCTTGGTTTTGGGGGTAGATTCCCGTGGTTCATCGCTTACATACAACACCCAGTGCTCATCCCAACAGCAAAGGTCGTTTTCTGTCATGTGCCTTTTCCCATAAAGAACTAGTAGAATAAGACTTATTTAGGACCTTTGAAGGAATACTAGTTTGCCTTGGAGATGAAGAGAATCAGTAGGTCTCTGTTTAGGTGAGAGACTAGATTTTCCTCTCTGTTTAGCCTTTTACTTTTCTTTTATTATTTATTTGGAGGCTGGGGGAGAAGAATTCATAGGGAATTTTTTTACCCTTAGAAAGCCAATTTTTTCTTTCCCAGTGTTACATACTATTTGCCTCCCTCTTCCAACCCAGGAGCTTTTTTAGGTGATTTAGAAATACATGCCATTGAATATGGGTATAATACTTTACGGTTTACAGAGTACCTGCACGTATTTCCTCTTTCAGCATTTGATTTTGTTGTTAAATGTTACTTTTTGCAATTAGGATTTGAGTGGATTATAGAGTTTGAACTAAATAAAGCTAGTTAGAATCAAGGGCAGGGGGAAAACCCGTTTAAAGTGTTCTCTTTCTAGAATTGGATGTGAACTAAGTACATTTGGTATAAGATGTTCAGAGAATATCTGTTAAAAGCAAATTTATTCTTCCTTTTGTTTAATATAGGAGATGACCCTTTCTCTGTCAAATATTAGGAAGGTATATATGTTCAAAAGAAAAATAATACGATTAAAACTTAACATATATCTATATAGCACTACTCCATGTAAAATTGCTGTTGTATAATCTTATTTTTCTGGTTCTTAGAGCCACCTTGCTTGAATTTTTAGAGAGCAGTGAATGGTTCAAGTAATCTAATTTTTGTTAGTTTATATAAGAACTTAATGTTCTCCCAAAATAATAGAGTGGGGGAAAGGAAGATTTTTAAAATATCTTTTTCCTTTTCACATAGCCAGACTGCGGAAGCCTCATGTTTGAAATTAAGTTCTCTCTCTTGCCTGTTGTGAATAAATGTGTACAAAGTTTAGAGAAGAGTTTTCTCTTCCAAAAAATAGCCCCTTTTCAATAAGTACTTCTCTGCAATTAAACTTTGCTATTTAATCCTCTGATACTTTATAAATTCTGTGGAGGGGCGCCTAGGTGGTTCAGTCGATTAAGCATCCGACCTAGGCTCAGGTCATGATCTCATGGTTCGTGAGTTCGAGCCCCACATCAGGCTGCACTGAGAGTGCAAAGCCTGCTTCCGACCCTCTGTCTCCCTCTCTCTCTCTGCTCCTCCCTTGTTTGCACACATTCCCTCTCTCTCTCTGTCTGTCTCTCTCTCTCAAAAATAAACATTTTACAAAAATAAGTTCTGTGGAAAAATATTAGTTCACCTGAAGATACAGGCTAGTGACAACAGGATCTTAAAATTTATACAAAATCTCAAAAACTGATTAATAGCTCTCTTGCCTTGAGAGATTGTGTCAATTATAAAAGAATCTTCATATCTGAGTATAGAGCATATTTCTGTTATAGAAGTTCATGTATTTATAAAACTTGCACTGGTATTTAAATAATTTATTAAGGATATAATTTCAAGTCCTTTTTGGCGTTAGTCTAAATAGGAATAATTTTACTTTAAAAAGGTTTTCAAAAATATAATGTGTATTTAATACATTTCAAAAATGTAATGTGTATGTAGTACATAGAAGCCCAACAAGGAAGCATTTGAGGCAGAATAGAACCACGAAGAGAAGTCTAGAGAATTTGCCACTGACCAGCCCAACTTCTTATTTTATTTTTTTATTAAAAAAATATATATTTTTTAATGTTTATTTATTTTTGAGAGAGAGAGGCAGAGCATGAGTGGGAGGGAGACACAGAATCTGAAGCAGGCTCCAGGCTCTGTGCTATCAGCACAGAGCCCGATGTGAGACTTGAACCCACGAACTGTGAGATCATGACCTGAGCTGAAGTTGGACACTCAACCAACTGAGCCACCCAGGTGCCCCTGACCGGGCCCTGTTTGCTTGCTTAGCACATAGTTTGTTCTGATACCGTAAATGCCTCCTGGAGGCTATAAATAAATCTGTGTATGCCAGCCTTTTCCATTCACAAGTAGGTTTTTGTTGGAATCAGTGTTGATAGATTCAAGTATAAAAGGAGTTCTGAGAATTGTTCAATAAAGGTATATTTACATTTTTGATGTTGTTTTATGTTACAAAACTATGTACTTACAGTGTAACGTCACCCCTTTGTTCTTAGAGTTCACTCGCGTCAACATGAGTGTTCATAAAGCCTTGCAGATATTAAGGAACAAAGTGGATCTGCAGCATTTTTGTGGCTATGTCACCGTGTTGAATGCTTCGAGCCGCCTTGCACACAGAAAACTCAGTGACGCTTCTGATGAGAGAGGTCAGCCAGTGGTTGGGTTCTCTGAATTAAGGTGGTTGTACTGAGTTTATTGTAATCTTAGTATTTTAAGAAGCAGGGACTCTTGTGGGGATGTCGAATTATGTAATACTTAGTGTTTTTTCACTAAGGTGAGAAAAAATTCTGTGAAAATACAGAAGTACTGACCTGGGGTTAGAGTACGGAGTGGTTTTTAGGTTTTAGCCCTTTCTTTACTGTTGGCTCTGTGGTAATAGGCTTTAAATTAAGTTCCTCTGTGACGTGATGGCTTCAGAACTTGAGTCTCTTTGTAAAGAGGTTTCCAAAGTAGAATTAACAGGTTTTTTTTTCCCATTCAGCCTTTCTTTTTCTGTCAAAGGCACCACTGTCTCAATGACCCAGGCCTAAAATCTTGTCTTTGCCTCTTCCTTCTTTTTTCACGCTGTCCACTTTGTTTCCACGTTCTGGGGAATTAGTCTTTAGAAGTGTCTCTCATATCCTTTCTTCTCTTGTCATTTCTTTTGAAATTCTCTGTAACTGTCCTTCTAACCTGCGTCTCAATACTGTAATCCTGGATCACTGCAGCCATTTCCTGCCTAGCCTTCCTGGCCTCATTCTCCTCTGTCTCCAGCCCATCTTGCACATTGTCAACAGTTAGTTTTCCTTTACTTTTTTAATTAAAGAATTTATTTGCATGTCACCTTCTCATGCTCACTGATTGTTTCCACTCTGGCCTAGTTTTGGCTTGTATGTGGCTTTGGTGGCCATAGTGCCAGCTCTGGTCCATGACTCTAGAAAACATTTCAATTCAGACGTCTGTCATTGATTGACTGTATTCCCTGAGCCTTTTAGTGTGCCATCCTGAGTAGATATGATTGATGTGCTAGCCATCCAGTGGATCGGATTGGCTCCCTCTGAGTTAAATATCCACCGCAAATATCCTTTACGTTTGGCCAGAAGATGTGAGTAAATTTTAACAGTTGACTGCCACGTATCACAGGGGCATTTCCGTGTTTTATTTTTTCATTCCACCAGCATTTATGGAGTACCTGCCGAGGTGCTAGAAAGATAGAAATTAGTAAGACCTAAGGAATGAAACCCTAGAAAGGGAGACAAGCAGGTGAGTCAGCCTGCCGCATAGTGTTAAAATCTGTGCCAAAGCTTGGCATCAGCTCCATGTGCTGACGTAGGGCCGAGAAGGCATATCTCAGGCCAACTGAGCTATCAGAAAAGGCCTCTTAGAGCAGGTAAAGCCTGAAGTAAGTCTTGAAAAGTGAGGATTTGGGTACATAAAAGATGGTTGCTGTGTATTTGAAGGGTAGCAGCCTTTCAGGCAGAGGGAATCAAGCAGTAGAGTAAGCTCATCTTGGCAAAAAGAAAGAATTTGTTGGAAAGTAGTAGAAAATGAGAGTAAAGAAGTTGGTAAGATCAGGAGATCTTGGAGGATCTTCAGTGCTGGAAGATACGAAGAGTCAAAGAATTTTGAAGAGGAATAACATAATCAGATTGCATATTTCCATGGGGATAGAAGCGACTTTGGTAAAGATCTAAGTGAAAGTCTAATAAACTTATGTTCTGCCTTTTGAGTCCTTGTTTCCTTTGGCCAGGGTTTTACAACCTCAGCGCCATTTATATTTTGAGCGGGATAATTGTTTGTTTTGGAGGACTGTCCTGTGCATTGTAGGATGTTTAGCATCCCTAGATATCAGTAGCATCCCTGTCCCCATTCACGACAACCGCATAGGTCTCCAGACATCGTCAGAGGTCTCTTGGGGGACAAAATTGCCCCCTCCTTGGGAACTGCTTTAGGCTGAAGACTGTTCATTATCCTCCATTGTCATTCCTGTTGCTGGAGTCTTCTCTTCCGTTAGAACCGATTTACTGACTTGTGCTGACTACTAAACCCTAATATTGTGTGTGTCCTTTAATTACAAGGAGACCCTGATTTGGCTTCTGGCTCAGATGTAAATGGGAGCACAGAATCATTTGAAATGGTCATTGAGGAAGCAACTCTAGACTCGGCAACAAAACACAACTCTGGTAAGGTTTTAAGAATTAATTTGTAGCTTTAGACTAGTTTCTGATGTTTAACTCTTCTGTTACATCATTTGGATGGCATTTGTCTACTCTGTTTATCCACAATGGGCCTTTTAGTAAGCATTTACCAGGAAACATTTTTTTATGTTTAGAATAACAATTAAAGTATTATAAAAACATGATCTGAGAATGACTTCAGTTGCGTTTTTCCTATGTTAAATTCTTTCATCCTGTAGTTGTCTTACGATATCTTTTTTGGGGGGAAAAGACCATTTTGAACATCTGATGAAAGCTTTGTACCTTCTCCCCAGAAGCATGTACATACTCAAGAAAGATTCTTTCCTGTTTCAGAGATTCACTGACCTCTCTGAATCCTCTCCCCTGTTAAGCCCGTTGCTGGATACCGCAGGGGTGGGAGGAATCTGAAAATTTATGAGCCTCAGTTAAGAAACCCTGGTCAGTCATAATATATATGACTACCTATGTGACTAACAGCTGTGTGCCCTTTGTAGCTGCCACAACAGAAGCGGATTGGGTTCCTCTTGAGCTGTGCTTTGGAATTCCATTGTTTAGTTCTGAATTAAACCGGAAAGTTTGTAGAAAAATTGCGACACATGGCCTTTGCAGAAAAGAGAGGTGAGGGTTTATATTCATTGTCATCTTTTCATTTGTGAGACTTCTAGGCTCTCAGTTGCTACATCTTATTTTCTTTTATTTCACACATGAGCATGGTAATTGCCTTGAGTATATTTGTTGATTGAACAGAGATTGCTAATTAAGGATTTTGCTATATTTTTCAAAATTAAACTTCAGCACCTCAAAAATCTGACATATGCAAACATTTGGGACACATGTTTTGGTTAATTTTAGTTATGTTAACTGAATTACCAGGTCTGGCGAGGTATATGAGATGATAAACCTAGTGTTTGTAATATGTATGTGTCTAGAACATTTCCCTTGTGCACTTCTGTCACTCTTAGCAAACACACGTTCAACTTATGTCATGTAAATAGTGGTTATCTATTATGGTGGAATTATAGCTGAATTTCTAAATTTGGTTCAAATTTCCATGTTTTCTAAAATGAGCACGTATTACTTCTCAGAGATGGTCTGTAGGTTTTGTTTCCCATGCCTACTCTGATCTGTTGGGAGCAGTTGCTAAGAGGCAGTGTTGTGAAAGTTCTGCGACTTTGGAGCATATGGGAATATTCCTCAGTCTCATTGTCTTGGTAGGGTGGCTGAGAGAGCTGATGTCCACAGGTCTCCTTGACTTCTTTTAGAAAACAAAGTTGTAGAAGTAATTCATTTAATTGGCTTAATATAGTTTATCAGAAGATTAAAAGTGCTCAGTCAACAAATAATTTCAGCAATTCTCTGAAAGTAACATACATGAGTAAAAAGTAGAAACACTAATAACAGCTTTAAAGATGGCCACCATGATTGTTACCAGTTTGCATATTTGAAAAATATTTGATTTAGGTGGGTTGATGTGTATGAAATCTGTCAGGCTTTTTATCAGGATGTATTTTAAAATTACATTGGGTATTTGAAGTTTGTATCATAATTGTCATTCCTGCCTGAATTTTCGTTTTAAAAATTTTCTTTCATTTAACATTTATATTTGCTAATAGTTTAAACTCTTCCTGACAATAACTTCTCAGTTTTCGTTTTATACATGGTTTTTTATTTCAGAATGGTCTTTTTATGCACTGTTAAACTCCCTACTCTTAAAACTGGCAGAAATTTCACGGATGAGAACCACTGAAAAATGTTTTAATTTTTTATGTGATTAATCAGAATGTATTTACACATATAAATGCATTTAAATTGCTGAAATTATTGTGAGATATTAGTTCTTGCTATTAAAATTATATTTGTCTTAAAATTTCCTTTTTTTTTCAGCCTTCAGAACCTCTTACATTCCAGTAGAAAACTCTCTCTACAAGTCCTTAACTTTGTTCACTCATTCCAGGTAACGAAACCCAAAAAATCCAAATGGTATTTGCATAGAGCTTTATAGGATGCAGAGCAGTTCCATGTCATGCTCAAGTGCAAAGAGTGCAAAGAGATGTTATTTAAAGACTTTTAACTGATGGGACTTGCGAGTGGGGGAGGGGCAGAAGGGGGGGCTGGACAGAGGATCCAAAGCAGGCTCTGTGCTGACAGCAGCCAGCTGGATGCGGGGCTTGAACTCATGAACTGTGAGATCATGACCTGAGCCGAAGTCAGATGCTCAACCAACTGGGCCACCCAGGCGCCCCAGTTGTTAAAGACTTTTAAATAGGAATGACATTATTTCTGATTGCCTGTTTTAAAAAATTAGTTACTGTTCAGAAAGCAGATGAAAAAGGGACAAGCATAAAAGCAAGACTAGTTCAGAGAATGTTATAATAGCCCAGGTGAGAATTTTTGGTAGCTGAGCTCCCCTTTTCATTAAAAATAGCCCCAAAGTTTGCATGTGTCCATAATAAAGGTTGATTGCACATATATACTGTTATATCAACAAATGATACTATAAAACATACACAAAAATAGAAATTTTGTGAGGATGTAATAGTCGATAGAGCATTTGTAAGATTTTGACAGTCCCGTGCCCTGCTTTGGAGTGAGTACCCAACTTTGGAGACCACTGGCCCAGACTGGGTGGCGGGTTCTGGTGACTGTATCAAGCAGTTTGGGATACACATTGGATGTAGACGGATTGACCTGATTAACTCAATGTGAGGAAAAGATTGAGGGTGTGGTGAGGAAGGGAAGACTCAAGAATGAGTCTCCTGTTTCTGGACTAGCTTCGTGTGTGGAGTAGGGAAGGCTGGCGAGGAATTGGAGAATTAAGGTCACGGACATGGTAAGTGTGGAACGTGTGGCGAAACACCCAGGAGCAGATGTCAGCTCGGTGCATGTTTGAGCCTGGAGTCCTGGGGAGAGGTCTGTGCTAGGTGATGGGAATCTGAGAGCCTTGGGAGCGCATGGAGTGTTCCGGGTGCTTAATGCTACGTGAGGGGTTTTTAGAGATTGCTTAAGAATTAACTTTTTTCTTGTCCTCTGGCCTCCTAGCCTATTTTTGTTTATTTCTAAGCGCTTATCGTGGTGTGACTTGTGTCCGTCATTACCGCGTACAATAATTCCCCTGATTGATTATTGGGGATTATGACGTAGATCTTGGCATCTCCCACAGTGCTTTGCATCCCAGAAACATTTCTCGGGCAGTCAAAGCCTGTATTTGTAACTAGCTATGTTCCGTGGTTTGGTAAAGTGTCGAATATGGGATTTTTTCTCTTCCTTGGTCTTCTAGGAAGGTGCTTCCACACTGGATGTTCACACAGAGGCCAGCTTTTCCAGTGTGCCTTCACAGTCCTCCTGTGCCGACACGGGAGTTCCGCTTCCTGCAAAGAACTTAATATTTAAAGATGGTGTCTTATCGGAGTGGAGTGGACGGTCACCTTCCTCACTTCTTGTTGCTAATCTCCATTTGCAATAATTTCGTTCCACCATGCATTGCTCACACTTTCTGCCTTTTTTTCTTTCTTAACGTAGCTTTATAGTGCCCGCCACTAAGAAGCACCCTGCTGCTACAGTGCACTTCATGCTTAACTGATGTGAAGAGATTGGGGAACATGTTCATGTTTTCTAAAGTTTTCCTCATTATTGCACCTCTTAATGCAACAAAGAGCTTTTTAGCAGCCTGCACTGTATTTTTTACCTTGAGACAATCTGCATTTCTTTTATAAAACTGAGGATATACTTTATAGGCTTTATGATGACTGTTACGTTTATAAGCAGTCACTATGAATATTGCAGTGGTAATTTTATATGTTAGTTTATCAAACATAAATCTTGTTTAATTTTATATTTTGTTACCTACTCTTTAGGGGATCACAGGAAGAGGTGGAACTCTTCCTCTGAAAAGGCTTCTTGGTACTTAAAAGTAGCAAAACTATAAAACAATAAACATCCAGTTTTGAGAGATGATATGATGGGGCATTAAGAATTTCTGTGGATGTCTGTAAATTATGTATATGAGTTGAACATTGTTGAAGGTATGTAAATCAGCATAGTTATGTATAACCTAACCTTGATTTATAAGGTCTTAACTCAGACTCTGACTATACATTGACATCTCATGAGAAGCTTTGGAAAACATTCTATTTTTAAACAACATTTATATGTGGACTTCTGTCGTCACTCACTTTGGGCTTTATATTTTCATAGAGTCTTTATGGAAAAATAGAATTTGTTTTCCACTGTTGTAACTGTGGCTGCTGCACGTTTTTACCCTCATTTATTTTTTGTTTAGTAGCTTTACCAATGAATTGTTATGAAATCGAATTTGGTGTTTAAAAACCAAGGATTGTGATTTTAGGTTAGAATTACATATTTAGAGGCATTAAGGCTATATGTCTTCTGATCAAAACACTTGGGGATAAACCTACTTTGAAGACATTCTTAGGCAATCTGGACCTTAAATTTATGTGAATAGTTTTGGAGGGACTGATAAAGAAAAATTGAGCAATTTCAAAATGTTTCTCGAATCATTAATTCTTTTAGATCTCAAATGTTAATTAGAATAATTGGAATCACTTTCTAGATTTTTTAAGTTGCCTTCCTTGGGAAGTTTGTGCAGTGTCCTAGTTTAGTGTAGCTCTTCTCATAGGATAACGGTTTGCTTGTTTAAAACTGTAACCAAACTAACTGGTCAAACAACATATATCTAAAAACACTTAAAGCATTAGAAAATTTGGGAATGTTATAACCTAAACATTTTTGCTGATAATTTTTTGTCATTTATAGAACTGATATTTGTGTATTTAACATACTTCTGGAAATATATGCCTTTCTTAAAACTGTTAACATAACCATGCATTCAATACCATGGCCTACCTATAGAATCGAATATCTTGGAGCAGGTTACCTGTGGCACATGGTCAGTGCTGTGTTTGGGGTAAGTGCAGTAACGTTTAGTTTTCTACTTTGTCTTATATGAGGTAGAAATCAAGTGTATGTTATAAATGTTTGTCTATAAAAGGAAAAATACATACTAATATGAAAATAATTTCTTATGACTGTGAATCACTCATTTATTTTTCCAATAATTGATATTGTACATTCCTAGTGCTATTAGGTATGTATGTAACTTACAGTTTTTCAACTGAAAGTTGTAAGTGTTTCATTTGATCAGGGCTCTTTAATCTCATTTTCATTTGCTTTGTTTATATTAACTGTAGTTATTTTATTTATTCCTGTATTAACAATCTAAGCCTACTGTAATGACATGTACACTAATAAAGAATCGAATAATTTGTAGTTGTTGGCAGTGAACCCAGTTGGTGGTTAATTGAAAACTTAAAATATGGGAGTGATTTGCTGCTATATTACCTTTGAGAGATAATAGAGGAAGAAATAGAACCTAACAGTGATCATGAATTTTAAAATACTGGAAAACATGTGGACAACTCTGGTTTCTCCGGTGAATGGAGAAAGTTCTGATTCCCAGCTGGAAACCTCTCATATGTTTAAGGAGGGAGAATCTGCTTTGTAGAGCTGTTAGTAAAATGTGAAAGCTGCTTTTGTGCTTTGCTTTATGAACTTGGCTTTGTTTCATTCATGTGTTAACTCATGTAAAGATGCATCTCCTAAATCTTACAAGTTTTGATCCAGTTCAGCAACATGTTAAATTTTAAATACAGACTTTATTATTTGCCAAAGAAGACTTATGAAAGAATTCTAAAGTAATTTCATTTGGCTTTGTGCTACCTCCCCATTCGATTCCCCCCTTAATGTAGCTTAAACCATGGGAAACGTTCTTTAGAAACCAAGAGAAAACGAAGTCACAGAGGACATAGAATTTAGCATGGTCCAGATTAACCTCTCAGGTGGGTCTAAAGAAATACAACTTTATGTCATTTACAAACATACCAGGTTTTCTTGATTCCTTTCTTTCTTTCATTTTAAGTATGTAATCAGATGATTTTGTATTTGTTTTCTGGGGGGGAGTATCACTTTTCTTTTACTTGATGTATTCAATATTCTCTGCCATTCATGTTTCTATTTTATGTTCAGTGTTTCAAATACAGTTTGTATTTAAAGATCTTAAAGTACCAAAACTGTAAGTGAGTACAGTGGACTGTTTTCTGGTATGATGTTAATATTATACAACAAAATGTATAGAGTGTTGTCAATTTGATTATTGACACCTTATAATATGTTTACAATAAACTGTGGTGTTGATCAACTTACTGTGGACATGTGTATATAATCTGTAAGTCCCTTTCTCAGTATTAAATACAGCACCTCAGTGCTAAATGCTTTCAGTGCTGTGGCTTTCCTACATGTTTTTTTCATGACCTTTTTACTTTAGAATAATTTCAGATTTATAGGAAAGTTGCAGAGAGTCCAGAGATGTTTCTTCTACCCTTCCCCACGCTTCCCTTAAAGTTAACACCTTATGTAAACTGTGGCATTTATTTGTCAAAATTCAGAAATTAACCTTGGGACAGTTCTGTTAACTATGTCTACTACGGACTTTATTTGGTTTCTGTTTTCCACTACTGTCTTTCTGCTGTTCTAGGACCAGTCCCGGACACCACACTGCATTCATTTATTTAGTCGTTAATGCCTCCTTTGTCTCTTCCAGTCTGTGACAGCTAGTCTTTCAAGACCTTGGCACTGTGAACAGTACTGATTGGTTATTTTGTACAATGATCCTTAATGTGGGTTTGCCGGACGTTTTCTTGTGAGTCGATTTGAGGTTATGCTTTATCAGGAAGGAGAGCACAGAGTTGATGTGCCCTTCTACACTGTATAATATCAAGTACATGATGTTAGTAGGTATCACCGGTGATATTCCTTCATCGGCTAGGTTGGTGTCCACTAGGTCTTCCACTGTATTTTTTCACTTTCCGTACTTTTTTTCCCTTTGGAAGTGAATTACTAAATCTAGCCCACAGTCAAGAGGAGGGGACAGTATATATATTATTTAGCATTTTTCTTAAAGAAAATTTGTTCCTCTTTCCTATTCATTTGATACTTTGTATTAATATGTGATTGTGGCAGTTTATTTTCTACTTTAGGTTAAAATCTAATACCGTTGTAATTTACTGGGTGAATTATTTCAGCTTTGGGACTCTTTGAGGTTGGCTCCTAAATTCTTTTGACATGCCCTTATTTTTCTAAGACCATATTTTTACCTTTTAGCACTGCCAAGTATTATCTGAGTGCCATTCCTAGAATTAGCTATTTCTCCAAGAAGCCCTCGTTTCTTTCATTGGAGAACAGTATTTTTTTTTTTTTTTTAAATGTTTATCTTTGAGAGAGAGACAGAGTGCAAGCTGAGGAGGAGCAGAGAGAGAGAGAGAGAAAGACATAGAATCAGAAGCAGGCTCCAGGCTCTGAGCTGTCAGCACAGACCCCGACGCAGGGCTCGAACCCACAAACTGTGAGATTTTGAACTGAGCTGAAGTCGGTCGCTTAACCAACTGAGCCACCCAGGCATCTCTAGAGAATGGTATTTAGAAACAAAGATCTGGATGTTGGATGTGCTCACTGCTACTGCTGCTGTGGTTTTTCAGTGAAACGTGCTAAGAGATGACAAATACGCATACTGACCAATGTACAGTACACGTCTCTGTAATTATTTCTAGATCTGTCTGTATATATATTAAACATTCAATTATACTGACTCAGCCAGCACTACAAGGTTTTGCCTCCATGTTTATTTGTAACTTTTTTTTCTGAGAGTGAGAACCCTGACTTCTTTATCTACAATTTATTTGCTCGTTGAACCTTAGAATACTTAAAAAGTGGTTTTAGAATAGTTAAGTTGTACCCCTGTGAGAAAAATGGACCAACAAATGGAATTCGGTGTTCAAGTCCTTGTCTTGTCCTTAGCTTTACGGTATCTGCTCAAAGTACCACTTTCCGTAGTAACTTAGTTCAGCTCCCTTTATTTCCCACTTTCTTCGTGGAGGTTATGTCATACGTTCGTGAAACACGTTACTTGTCACACTGCGCACCCCACTTGAGGTCTCTTGACATCCCTGTTGGGTTTTTCACACCACAAAGTCCACTCTGCATGAGCTTTGACAAGTTTGTGATTATGGACCCACCGTCTCCGTACTACCCAGAGCAGTCCCATCACCCTAAAAATTCCTCTTTGTACTCAGCCCCCACCCCACCCCACCCCTCACAACCACTTATCTGTTTTCCATTCCTGTAATTTTGCTTTTTCTGGAATGTCAAGTAAATAGGTTGTACAATTCATAGCTTTTTTCATCTGGCCTCTTACAAGAGCAATGCAGAATGCATTTTAAATTCATGGTGTCATGTGAACCAATAAGTAGCTCGTCCCTTCTGTTGCTGAGAACTTTGCTGGGTGGATGAATCAAGATGTGTTTATCTTCTTCATAATAAACATAATTTGGTTTGCCGGGAGTGGGTTTGTTAACTAACTCATTTGGTAAGTGTACGTTTAATCTTATAAGAAAGACACTGCCACCCTGTCTTCCAAAATGATTGCAGTTTTGCACCCCGCCAGCGGTGAATGAGAGTTTCCGTTGCAGTGGTAGCTCTTTGTGGCTGAAATACTCATTTCCCTGACGAAAGACGATGTTGAGCATCTCTGTCTCCATATGCTTACTTGCCACCCATATGCCTTCTTTGCTGAAGGGTCTGTGCAGATCAGTTGTCCATATTTTAAAAATTGGGTTTTGCTGAGTTTTAAGAGTTCAGTATATTATTTTGAGTACAATTCCTTTGTCAGATGTGTTTTGCAAATATTTTCTCCCAATCTGACTTGTTTTTTCATTCTCTTAATAGTATGTGTTCAAGAACAAAAGTTTTTAATTTTCATGAAGTCTAGCTTTTTTTTTTTTTTTTTTTTTTTTTTAAAGGGATTGTGCTTTCTGTGCTGTTACCTAAAAACTCCTCATGAACGCTAGGTCATGCAGATGTTTCCTGTTTTCTTTTGAAAGTTTTATAGTCTTATGTGTAGGTCTTTGACCCCTGTTGAGCTCATTTTAATATATGGGGCGAGGTGTATGTCAAGGTTTGTTTTTGCACATGAACATCCAGTTCATAGAACACCATTTCTTGAGAAGACTTCTTTCCTCATTGACTTGCCATTACACCTTTATCAAAAGTCAGTTGATAGGTCTCTAGATTGGTCGTTGCCACAGATAGAAATGGGGAGTGAGTGCAAATGGGCAGACAGCATCTTCCTGGACTGCTGGAAATGTTACCAAAAAATAATTGCATTGTACACTTGAGACAAGTGAATTTTACTATATGTAAGTCATACTTCAATAAAGCTGTTTTTAAAAAACCAGTTGACATTTGTGTGGGTGTGCTTCTCGGCTCTCTGTTCTGCTGCACTCATCAATGTCTGTCCTTCCAATGCCACACTGAAATTGGATAGTAGGAGTCTTCCCCAACTTTGTTCTTTTTTTTTTTTTAATTGATTTTGGCTTTTTTAGTTCTTTGCCTTTCCATATAAATTTTAAACTCAGCTTGTGAGTGTCTACACACAAACTTGCAGGGGTTTATTCAAAGTGTTATTGAATCTATAAATCAAGCTGTGGAGAACTGACACCCTAATCAGTATCTGTCCACTTATTTAGAACTTCTTTTTTGGTCACTGTTTTATAGATTTCGGCAGACATGAACTACATCTTCTGTTAGATTTCTTCATAAGTACTTCATTTTTTTGTGCTGTTGGAAGTTTTTTAATATTTCAATTTGAAATTGTTCATTACTCATGTATAGGAATATGACTGACATGTACATTTTGGTCTTGCCAAGCTCACTTAGTGAATTTTTTAGTAGATTCTTGAAGATTTTCTACATAGATGATTATGTTGTCTATGAATAAAGACATTTTATTCTTTCTAACGTGTATGCCTTTTATTTCTTTTTCTTGCATTATTTCACTGGCTTAAGACTACCAGTGTGATACTGAATAGAAATTGTGAGAACAGACATCCTTACCTTGCTCCCCCATCTTAGGGGAAAGCATTCCATCTCTAGCTATTAAGTATGATGTTAGCTACAGATTTTTTTATTTTAAAAAGTTTTTTTAATGTTTATTTATTTTAGAGAGAGAGAGAATGAGCTTGGGAGGGGCAGACAGAGTGGGGGACAGGATCCAAAGTGGGCTCTGTGGGCAGTTGAGAGCCCGATGAAGGGCTCAGAACTCACAAACTGTGAGATCATGACCTGAACCAAAGCCAAATGCTTTTAACCCACTGAGCCTCCCAGGCTCCCCTTAGCTATAGATTTTTAAATAGATGACCATTAGGTTAAAGAAGTTCCTTTCTAGTTCTACTTAGGTGTTTGGTTTTTTTTTTTTTTTAATCATGAGTAGATGTTGGATTTTATATGTTTTCACTATCATATGATTCGTTTTTATTTAGACTCTATATGGTGAATTCCACAGATTAGTTTTTGAATCTTTAATCAGCCTTACATTCTTGGTATGAATTCAACTTGGTCACAATGGATTATCCTTTCTATCTATTGCTGGATTTGATTGGCTAATATTTTTATATCCATATTCCTGAAGAATGTTGTTTTGTGGTTTTGTAATACCTTAGTCTGATTTTGGTAGAATTTGCTAGTGAAACTACCTGGGCCTAAAGTTCTCTTTTTTGGAAGATTTTGAACTATAAGTTAAATTTCTTTAATAGATATACTCAGGTTAGCTATTTCTTTCTTTCTTGAGTTTTGGAAGTTTGTGTCTTTCAAGGAATTGGTCTATTTCATCTAAATTATTGAACTTATGGGCATTTATTATACATAGTAGAGGCATACCTCATTTTATTGCTCTCCACTTGATTGTGCTTCACAGATAATTGCATTTTTTACAAAAGGAAGGTTTGTGGCAACTGTGTCGGGAAAGTATCGGCACTATTTTTCCAACAGCATTTGCTCGCTTTGTGTCCCTGTGTCATATTCTGGTAATTGTCTCAGTATTTCAACCTTTTTATTATTATTATGTTTGTAATAGTGATCTGTGATCAGTGGTTACAAGTCACTGAAAGCTCAGATGATGGTTAGCAGTTTTTATCAATAAAGCATTTTTTAATTAAGATATGTACATTCTTTTAGACAATGCTATTACACAATTATGTATAATGACATACAGTATAATGTAAACATAACTTACATGCACTAAGAAACCAAAAAGTTCATTTGACTTTATTGCATTCTCTTTGTTGCAGTGGTCTGGAAGCAAACCCGCAGTATCTCTGAAGTATCCCTGCATTCCTATTGTCCTTTTAGTCTGTGGGATCAGATAAGAAAATGAAAAGATGAAGTGAGGTAGATTCCAAAGAGAAAATGTTTGAGAATTGTCCAGAGCAGATGAAAGATAAGAATCTGGAGATACAGGAATCCAATGCATATCAATAATGAATTTAGGAAACAATTCAATCACAAAAATACTTGGAAAAAATGCTAGCCTACAATTGTGAGTCCAGCAAAAATTATCTTTCAACAAGGGTGAAAAAGACCTATGTTTTCAAATATGCATTACCGAGTTTATTATTGGACTCAGCTCAAAAAAAAAAAAAAAAATTCAAATAAAGGAGAATTATTCTAGAAGGAATTCTTGCAATGTGAGGAAGGCTTCTCTGTGTAAGATGGTGATTAAAATGTTGATTAATCTCAATTTTTTCTGAATAAATATAAAAATGTTTAATTTGGGAAAAGAAACAGGACAATAGTCCCCAAAAGATAATAGCATGTGAGTCAGGAGAAGTTTTACATAGAGTTCACTCTATGCTCACTATACTTTTCAAATAGTAAATAATACTCTTCACTTGCACGCCCAACACTTACTGTACACTTACTAAGTGGCAAAATACTAGTTTTTAGGGATGGATCAGTGCATTAATTCCAGATATCCTAGAGCTTACATTCTAGTTAGTGGGGATACACACTAAACAAAATAGGACAGCACATTAGTAGGTGGTAATTGCTATAGGAAAAAAGTCATGGTGAGAAGGATGGGAAACACCAAGGAATGGGAATGTATTTCATCAGTAACTGGTCAGAGAAGACCTCAATGAGAGGGAGACATTTAAATGCAGACTTAATGAGAATGTGAGCCATGTGCCCGTCTGGGAAAGAGTCTTGAGGGAGAGAAAACTACCGGTGCAAAGGCTCTCAGGTAAGAGCATGTGTATCATGTCCAAGGAACTTCAGGAAATGTGATAAGACTGGGTAAGGAAACTAGGGTGGTTGTCAGATAAATCTGGTAGCAGGAGAAGAGGCCAGAAGGTTTGGTATCTTAGTGGCCATTGTAAGCACTTGGACTAAAGTGTGAAATCATTAGGTTTTGAGCAGAAAGGCACACAATTTGGCCTTTTATTGGTAACTCTGGCTAGTTGAGAATAAAAGGGGCAAGTACGAAATTTGAGTATATGCAACAATGTATGTGTGATGTATTGATTGCTTCTGTGAAGATGGTTCATGGAAGTAGCTAGAAATGATTTGGATTCTGCATGATAAAATATGAGTAACACTAAGGGAATAGAGTCTATAACTTTGAAATTGGTAGAAGGGAATACGGAACAGGGAAATAAGGAAAAAGGTTGTGGGGGGGAGTGGGATAGAGAAGGAAAAGCAGGTCAAATATAAAGCAGGAATATGGTGAAACAGCCCAAATTCATGGAATCACAGTGCACATAAATTGACTAAATTTGCAAACTTAAAAAGAAAAAAAAAAAAAGAACAACCAAATTGTTAGGTTGAATTCTATCCCATATCCCCCAAACCTGTCAACTTGATGTTTACGGGAGACACCCTAAAAACATGAAAGGGTTAAAAGTGAAATAATGGAAAAGATAGACGAGGAAACTAGGTACCAAAAGAAACCTGATATTTACATAAGACAAAGTAGACCTTAAGCTAAAAAGCATTATTGGGGATGGACAGCTTATCAGGGCCCCAAATGGAGGCAGATGACACATTAAAATCAGGACCATTTAAGGAGAATTCTTTTATAAAAGGATTAACTGCTGATATATTAGTGAGTTAGAAAACAAAAACTACAAACAGGAAGCCCACTGCCAAAAGATAAATTAGATTAATCATAAGAAAGAAGAAACCAAAGTAGCATTAGGAATTAAAAAGGGGTCATCACCATAGATCTGGTAGAGTTTAAAAAAGTACAAGAATATATGACAATTGGGGTGCCTGGGTGGCTCAGTCGGTTAAGTGACTCTTGATTTTGGTTCAGATCATGATCTCAGGTTCATGGGTTTGAGCCCCGTGGTGGACTCCACTCTGACAGCATGGAGCTTGCTTGGGATTTTTTTTCTCTTCCCTACCCTCTCCCTCCCCACCCCCCCCCAACTTGCTCTGTCTCTCTCAAAATAAATAAAACTTAAAAAAAAAAAAAAAGAATGTATGACAGTTTATGCTGGTAAATTTGAAAGCATTGACAAAATTATAAAAAGTGTAGCTTAGTAAAATTGTGATTCAGGAAGAAACCAAAAGTCTGAACAGTCCTGTAACTGTTAAATCAGTAATTTAAAATCTTACGAAGAAAACACCTAATCTAAATAATTTTATAGATATGTTCTACCAAACTTTCAAAGAATAGATAATTTCAACTTAGGCAAATTCTTCTGTTAAGTAAAAAGGAGAAAAGACTCATTCTATGAAGCTAGTATAACTTTCAGGGCAAATTCAGAGAAGCGTGGGCCAAGAAAGGCCAACTACAGTCTAATCTCACCCATGAATGTAGTTGCAAAATTGTAAGCAAAATATTTAGCAAATTGTACCCCTGTGAAATTTACAAAATATAGCAAGTTGAGCATATTCCAGGAATGTAGGGCTCATTTAACAAATCTATTAATACAATTCATGTCACTAAAGTTAAAATATATCTATATGATCATCTCAATAGATGTGGAAATTGATTTTGATAAAATGCAACACCCAATTGAAGAAAAAAAGACAATGATATTTTTAGCAAATTAAGAGGAGAAAGGAACTTCCTCAATCTGATGTACTACTAGAAACCTACAACAAACAGCATTTTAATGGTGAAGTGTTAGAAGCATTGCCTTTGAATCCAACTAGATTAGGATACCCATAATTCCTACTTTTATTAAATCATATGTGGGAGGTTCTAGCAGTGAAGAAAAAAAAAAAAAGATTTGCAAAGAATGAAAGAAAAAGCCATTATCCAGAGATAGTATAATTTTATATAGGAAACAAATTAACCTGGTGGATTATTAGAAATAATAAGTACAACATGAGTAGATGTATAATCACAGATCAAAATTAATTGCATCTCTATTCACCAGGAATAAACAAAAATTAAATATCTTAAAAGATACTATATAGCAAAGGCATAAAAGTTCCTAGCAATGAGGTTGTAAGAATTTATGCAGCACTTCTGTGGAGAATTTCATTTGTCTATCAGAGTTTATTTAGAAAATAGAAGCCACATTAATTATTTTATTTTTATTAAAAAAAAGTTTTTTAATGCTTATTTATTTGGGGCGGGGGGAAGGGCAGAGAGAGATGGAGACAGAATCCGAAGCAGGTGCTAGGCTCCATGCTGTCAGCACTGAGCCCATTGCGGGGCTCCCAACCCACGAACTATGAAATTATGACCTGAGCCAAAGTCGGACACTTAACCGACTGAGCCACCCAGGTGCCTCAAGAAGCTGCACTAATTATTTTAATAGAGATAAGTAAGATAGAAGGAATCAGTGGAACAGTTTTGGGGGGAAAAAGGAAAACTGACATAACACAGTTAATAACTGCAGGAACTCTAGCACCCCCAGGTCTGAAGTAAACCTGGAAAGAGGTTAGCGTTACCAGAACCTAGACGCATGGAGGAGGAGCCCTCGGGAGTCAGGAAGCTGACCACTAAGGAGAAGGCACCACCCCCCAGGAGCTGGGAGGAGGTTCCTGGTGATACTAAGACTCAGACTCTTAGGATCGGGCACAGCCTGACCGAGGGAGAGAAGCTGGAAACTGGAACTTATGTTGCCTGTTGTGTGGTAGTGATTCAGTTTATCCTCGGTGGTTAACCAGAGTTACTTGGCCAGTTCAGTGACCAACGCCCCCCCCCCCCCCCCAACCCCAAACCTTTGGTTACCTGTTCTTTCAATGACATGAGAAATCCAACGTGGCCAGGTGGCAGCCTCTAACTACCAGTTCAGTGGAGGCTTTGTGGTGCTCCCTGGAGGAAGCATTCCTCCTTGGGGAGCCTAAAATCTGCAAATGGCTTATTAGCATAGTAGTGAAGGAAGCCATGCCTGTCTCCCCTCCTCGACTCCGGAGACCACCTTCTTTGCAGCTGGACAGCTCTACGAAGGGAGATTGGAGGGCTGCATCTCTGTGCCTGCTGCATTTGCTATACAAAAACCTCTTTTAAGAAAAAAAAAAGGCAAGCTAGAGAAGAAAAATGGGAAAAATGTATGAATAGGCAGTTCATAGGAAAAGAAATAGAATAGCTAACAAAAATTAAAACACATCAATTCCTAATTAAACACAAACTAATACTACTGTGAGGTAGCATTTTGCACCCAACCAACACACGGGCAAAAATGAAAAAGATGGTAATCCCCAGTGTTCGTGAAGGTCTAAGGCAGCATGCATAGTATTAGCTGGAAGGTAAATTATTGTAACTTTCTTTGGAGGGAAATTTGAATATATCAGAATACACTATGCTTTTTGATACATTATGACCCCTGGGCATATTATTTTTAGACATACTTGGACATATGTGTAGGAGGATATGCACTGCAGTTTTGGTTATAGTAGCAAAAAAAAAAAAAAAATTAGCTAAAAAATGACGGGTGGCTAGGTGGGTTAAGTGTCTGACTTCCGCTCAGGTCATAGTCTCACCGTTTGAGTTTGAGCCCCGGGTCGGGTTCTGCGCTGCCATTGGGAAGCCTGCTTGGGATCCTCTTTCTTCCTCTCTCTCTCTGCCCCTCCCTGCCCCTCTCTCTCAAAGAAAAAAAAAAAAAACTTAAAATTTTTTAAAAAAGGGAATATCTGCCATTATCTGAAAAGATTATTAAATTCCTTCCTCTCTTTGCCAAATAACGTATTTGTTGTGAGGCAAGATGTTCCTCATGTACTTTAACCAAAATAATGTCTCATGACAGGTGAAATCAGAAGCACATGAGAATCCAGCTGCCTTTAGTAACCAGACATTAAAGAGATTTGCAAGGACATACAGCAATGCTCATTTTCTCACTAAAAGTACTTTTTCTTTGGAAAACATAGTTATTTTTCGTTCAGTGTGTTGTTTATGTAAACATGCAATGGATTTATTATTTTATTTTTAGCTGAATTTAAAAAATGCTCAGACTTTTTCGGTTTTAATTTCTACTGAATATCAATAGATACAAATATAATCCATTCAAGCAAAAGCTCTTTGCAGGCCTCAATAAATAAGTTTTAATATTATAAAGGAGCCCTGAGACCAAAATGATTACAACTGCTGACCTAGACTATTCCAACTGTGGCAGCAATTAGGGATATACACGTATTTTAAAATCGCCATCAGCCATGGCCTATACAATCGCTTAAACTTTTATGTTATTTTTATTTAAAAAATTGTTTTTAATGTTTCTTTTTGAGAGAGAGAGAGAAACAGAGTGTGAGTGGGGGAGGAGCAGAGAGAGAGGGAGTCACAGAATCCGAAGCACAGAATCCGAATCTGAGCTGTCAGCACAGAGCCTGAAGTGGGGCTGGAACTCACAAACTGCGAGATCATGACCTGAGCCAAAGTCAGAGGCTTAACCTACTGGGCCACCCAGGCGCCCCTATATTATTTTTAGAAAGCTTTTTAAGTCACAGGTTTTTTTTCTAATTAGGACACAATTCGCTTTCACTGTGTAAATTGGAAAATGCAGGAAAAAATGAAGAAGACAATGTCAACCATAATCTCACTGCGCAGAGTTGAACACTGGGAGATTTTGGCGTGTTTCTTTGCAGGACTTTCCCCCACACACACGGATACACAGACATAGACATAGGTAGACACCTGGAACTATCTGGAACCATCCTCTCCATTAAGCTTGGTCCCTTGCTTTTTCCATTTCACGTTACACGGTTAGGATTTTTTCATCTTAAATGTTCTCATCTCAAATGTATACTTTTCATGACTGATGAGGGAGCATAAGACAAGCTGACAGGTCACAAACACCGCCCCCACCCTCCCCACTCCACCCCCAGGTGGCATATGTGATATTCCTCAGGCACTCCTGGCTGCCCAAGAACAAAGGAAAGGGGAAAAGCAAATGGATAACTGATAGAGCTCATAGTCCTGCAGGACCTAAGTCTCCATCACCCGTCCACAGCGATGTGGGAAACAAAGGCAGAAGGAAATAGAACTAGATTTCCTTATAACCTGCAGCCCATTGGCAAATACTTGAGGCTGGCCGAGTAAAATGTTTCTCTAGGAACTCCCTACTGTATTAATGCTAATGCTTTGCTAGAGGGAAAAACAACCCTTAGCCTGACAATAGCGAGGCCTCTTATTCTGGGAGTCTTCTTTAGCATATGAAAGTCTTACTGGAAACTTCCCCTGGACTTTACCTCCCCCATCTCCACAGTATAAAACCAGTCTCTCTGCTGAGGCAGCTCTTCCTGCCCACGGGTCCTGTCCCCTGCTTCAATAAAATCACCTTTTTTGCACCAAAGACATCTTCAGGAATTCTTTCTTGGTCCTTGTCTCTGGACCTCATGAACCCCACTGTCACCCCCCAAAGCCTTATTAATGCTCAACTTCCCTCATTGATACATGGCATCTTCAGTTATTTGTCAAAAAAAAACCCAAGAAGATCAAAAACTTAAGTGGTCCCTTAAGACCAACTGAATAAAAGTGACACTTATTTAAAATAAAGCCCATGAAAAATTAGCTTGTTTTCTCGATTCAAAAATCTCCCAATGAAAGTATGGTGAACTTCTGTCTTTAGTAAATCTTAAGAGACCTGTTCTTAGGCCCAAATCATCAGGAGTGTGATTTTTCTCTTGGTGCAGGAGAAAAAGGACAGAACTTTGTAAAATGCCAAGTCTGCTTTAAAATGTTTTGTTGTTTCGTATGTTTCGCCCGAGAGAGAAAACAACAAATGCTTTCCACTCTCCAAGCAGGCACCTACTTACTTCTAAAGCAGGATTGTGCAGTAGAAGTTGTCTTCAGACCATTGTTGCCGTTTTTTGGACACTATTGTAAATCCAGAATGCCAAAAGGGGCACGGTTGCCCGATTAAACTTTTCTTTTAACTTGATCTCTCAGTGATTTTCTTGCTGGTGTTTGAAAAGTCACCGTCCATGCCCCTGGAGTGCTGATGTTTCGGTTTAAAGTCCAGTAGGATGCTGGGGCCTTGAACGGCGGGAGTACTTTGAATTTCCTCTGCAGGCTTTTTCCATCCAGTGGGTGGCAGTGTTTCACTTTTTATTCCTCCTTGCTCTTAGGGAATTCTCAACTTGAAAGAGGAAGGCACATATTTTCTTTTCACAAGAGTAAACAGGATCCTATTGTTGGCCCCCTCCCCGCCCCCCAGTCCTGTTAACTGTTGTTCACCCGGGGAAATGTTCTGAGAACATCAGGACTTACTGTCCTAGGTTGATTATGAGTATATTTCCGAGGGAAAGCATCTTGTGCTGGAGTACCTGTGTGTAGGATGACACAGAAACATTTCAAAAAGCCACTTGAATGTGTTTGGGTGATAATGATTGAGGTGGGTGGTCATGGCCCCTTCTTCCTTCCTTTGTTCTAGGAATCACCCCTCCCCAACACAGCCATGCAGGGGCATCTAATCCAGCCCACCATCACAGATGGGGCAGAGAAGGGTGGGTTTGGAACTCAGAGACAATAGTTTATTCTGAGAGAAAGAGAGAGCTGGGGAGGGGCAGAGAGAGAATCCCAAGCAGGCTCTGCATTGTGAGCGCAGAGCCCAATGCAGGGCTCGAACTCACAAACCGTGAGATCATGGCCTGAGCCGAAATCAAGAGTCGGATGCTTAACAGCCTGAGCCACCCAGGCGCCCCCAGGGACAATAGTTCAATAGTCAGCCTGGTGTCTGTGGTGGAGGAATGTTACTGAGTCTGAAAAACTGACACTTGATCGGTTTTTATGCATATAATAAAATGTTCCATGCGTGTTGGATGTCTATTGCTATGTAATAATTACCACAGACTTTGTGGCTTAAAACAACATCCAGTTCCGTGGATCTGAAGTCCGTGCGTGGCATAACTGGGTTCTCTTCGCAGAGTCGTCTAAGGCTAACATCAAGGTGTCCTGACAGCTGCTTGTCACCCAGAGCTGAGCATCTTCTGGGCTCGTATATTTGTGGCAGAATCCAGACCCTTACGGTCCTGGTTTCCTTGCTGACCGTCTTGCCGGGAGCTCTTCTCGTTCCTAAAGGCTGCCTGCATTCCCCGACATGTGTCCCCTCTATCTCCAAAGTCGTGGAGAATCTTCCTTGTGTTGAATCTGCAGTGTGACTCCCCCTGACTTCTCTGTATCTGGTCTCTAGAGTCAGAGTTAAGGGCTCATGTGCTTAGGTCAGGCCACCCTCATATACTCCTCTTATTTTACCTTAATTAAATCTGCAAAATCCCTTCATGGTGGCACCTACATGTAAGTGTTTGATTGCAGAACTGAGAGAATATATGTGACACCAGGGATGGGAATCTTGGGGGCCGTGTTTGAATTCTGCCCATCACAGCAGGTAACAGTTCAGGTGTTAGAAAGAAGCTATGCAAGCTCCCTGCTCAGAGCTCCAGGGAGGATGCTGGGCTGGGGACACACAACAAAGGAAGAAAGGCAGTGACAAGATCCCTTCCCGTGGCGATAAGTACTCATGAAGGAAGTTAACCAGGAGGTGCTGGGAACCACTTTACAAGCGCTCTTTAGCCAAGGCCTCTCCGGGAGAGGTGGTGCTGAGCTGAGACACGAAGCGATGAGTTGAACCAGCGACACAAAGCTGGAGGAAAAGTCTTCCAGGCGGATGGAACAGTAAATGCAAAGGCGGGATTCTGAGGAATAGAAAGGGAGATCAAGGTGGCAGGTGGGTGACTCATTTTCTTGGTAGGTCTGTGCAGGTGGGCAGGGAAGCCTCCTCAGGCAGACCCAGGTGAGCCCCCGTTTCTACTGGCTCAGCTCTGGTCTATACACAACGGAGGGCTGGTCCTGCAGGTGAGGCCAGTTGGTCTCGTGGAGGAAGAAGCAGAGGGTTTCCGGAAGGCCCTGAAGGCAAGTAAGACCCTCGGTTCCACAGGACCAGAGAGCCCGAGAGCCATGACAGTGTGCTCGCCCAGAAGTCAGTAAGTGTTGCGCGTGATGCTCGCTGGTTGGACAGTTCATAGTACCTCCCCACCCCCACCCCGACCCCAAAGACAGCCTTAGAGGAGTTTAAAAGGATCTGAGCAAGTCAGGGGCAATGTATGAAAACTCTGGGGAAAAGAGACTTGAACCTGCATTCCGCACCCCTGCACCCTGGGCTCACCCCACCCCTGGGCTCCCCCTGTGGCACACAGTGGCCCTGGGGTCAGTGTCAGGCACTGAAGGCTGCCCTTCCTCTTGTATTTGAACTTGTGTATTTGTGTGAAGTGAAGCGGTAGTGACATCTCTATTTGATGTCTTGGTTTTTTTTGGTATAAATTAAAGGTGTGTTTTGGGCAGGAGTTACGTCAAAATGAGACAGATTTTGGTGCAAATAGCTTATCTGAGAGCTGATCCCTGGAGTCACATTGGGGGTGGGTGGGGAAGGGAGAAAAGTCATTAAGGGGTCAGTCAATGAGAGGGTTAAGGCTGTGGACAATCAGGGCTCCATTCCAAAGGGGACCCTCTGCGAGATCAGGTAAGACACATCTGAGCAATGTCCCCTGTGGGGCGAGGAGCCTGGGGATGGCTTCTCTGACTGGTCTGGGGCCGCTCCTGTGGGGGTTAACTTCCTGGAGCCTTTGACCTGCCCTGCCAGGGGGCTGAGTATACGTCCCGGGTCAGTGTGATGCTTTAAGGCAGAGAGACACCTGTACATGGGGCAGGAAGGCAGCAACACATAGGAGCTGAAGATGCAGGTGACCTTTGAGTCACAGCGGGGCTCACAACCCTGGGTAGGTAGCTGGGGAAATGTGTGCTGTGGTCTGGAGCCCCTTTGGCCAAGAGCTTCACGAGATGGAGGTATACTGGGCTATGGCTGCAAGCTGGCTCTCTCCTTGGCCTGCCCTTGGAGGGGTCAGCTGACCCCCATCCCCATAGCCTAGCCCTGGGGAACTGGCAACTTTCAGCAAAAGTGACAGAAATCCAGGGAGGAAAGGAGAGGAGAGAGGGAGATGGTGTATGCTGACATATCAACAGTGATCCTGGCTACAGGCTCCTGTCGCGGATATTCACTGGACTTGACTTCCTAGTCCTTGCAGCCCTTTTTTGATTCTCTGAGATATCCTAGCAGCCTTCTAGGGAGACCCATTTTTGGCATAGGCTTTTTTTCCTTATTTATTTATTTATTTATTTAATCCAAGTTAGTTAACACATGGTGCAACAATGATTTCAGGAGTAGATTCCTTAATGCCCCTTCCCCATTTAGCCCATCCCCCCTCCCACAATCCCTCCAGCAACCCTCTGCTTGTTCTCTATATTTAAGAGTCTCTTACGTTTTGTCCCCCTCCCTGTTTTTATATTATTTTTCCCTTCCCTTATGTTCATCTGTTTTGTCTCTTAAAGGCCTCATATGAGAGAAGTCCTATGATTTTTGTCTTTCTCCAACTAATTTCACTTAGCATAATACCCTCCAGTTCCATCCACGTAGTTGCGAATGGCAAGATTTCATTCTTTCTGATTGCCGAGTAATACTCCAATGTATATCTATACCACATCTTCTTTATCCATTCATCCGTCGATGGACATTTGGGCTCTTTCCATAATTTGGCTATTGTTGATAGTGCTGCTATAAACATGGGGTGCATATGTCCCTTCGAAACAGCACACCTGTATCCCTTGGATGAATACCTACTAGTGCAATTGCTGGGTCGTAGGGTAGTTCTATTTTTAGTTTTTTGAGGAACCTCCATCCTGTTTTCCAGAGTGGCCGCACCAGCTTGCATTGCCACCAACAATGCAGAAGAGATCCTGTTTCTCCACATCCTCGCCAACATCTGTTGTTGCCTGAGTTAATGTTAGCCATTCTGACAGGTGTTAGGTGGCATCTCATTGTGGTTTTGATTTGTATTTCCCTGATGATGAGTGATGTTGAGCATTTTTTCATGTGTCATTTTGGCCATCTGGATGTCTTTGGAGAAGTGTCTATTCATATCTTTTGCCCATTTCTTCACTGGATTATTTGTTTTTGGGGTGTTGAGTTTGACAAGTTCTTTATAGATTTTAGATACTAACCCTTCATTTGATATGTCGTCTGCAAGTATCTTCTCCCATTCCGTCGGTTGCCTTTTAATTTTGCTGATAGTTTCCTTCACTGTGCAGAAGCTTTTTATTTTGATGAGGTCCCAGTAGTTCAATTTTGCTTTGGTTTCCCATGCCTCCGGAGACGTATTGAGTAAGAAGTTGCTGTGGCCAAGGTCAAAGAGGTTTTTGCCTGCTTTCTCCTTGAGGATTTTGATGGCTTCCCGTCTTACGTTTAGGTCTTTCAACCATTTTGAGTTTGTTTTTATGTATGGTGTAAGAAAGTGGTCCAGGTTCATTTTTCTGCATGCCGCTGTCCAGTTTTCCCAGCACCACTTGCTGAAGAGACTGTCTTTATTCCTTTGGATATTCTTTCCTTTGGATATTCTTTTCTACTTTGTCAAAGATTAGTTGGCCATATGTTTGTGGGTCGCTTTCTGGGTTCTCTATTCTGTTCCTTTTATCTGAGTGTCTGTTTTTGTGCTGGCACCATACTGTCTTGATGATTACAGCTTTGTAGTATAGCTTGAAGTCCGGGATTGTGATACCTCCTGCTTTGGTTTTCTTTTTTCAAGATTGCTTTGGCTGTTTGGGGTCTTTTCTGGTTCCATACAAATTTTAGGATTGTTTGTTCTAGCTCTGTGAAGAATCCTGGTATGATTTTGATAGGTATTGCATTGAATATGTAGATTGTTTGAGGTAGTATTGACATTTTAACAATATTTGTTCTTCCTATCCAGGAGCATGGACTTTTTTTCCTTTTTTTTGTGTGTCTTCTTCAATCCGTTTCATAAGCTTTCTATATTTTTCAGTGTATAGAATTTTCACCTCTTTGGTTAGATTTATTTCTAGGTATTTTGTGGTTTTTGGTGCAATTGTAAAAGGGATAGATTCCTTGATTTCTCTTTCTGTTGCCTCATTATTGGTGTATAGGAATACAACTGATTTTGTGCATTGATTTTATATCCTGCGACTTTGCTGAATTCATGGATCAGTTCTAGCAGTTTTTGGTGGAATCTTTTGGATTTTCCATATAGAGTAACATGTCATCTGAGAAGAGTGAAAGTTTGACTTCCTGATGGCCGATTTGGATGCCTTTTATTCCTTTGTGCTGTATGATTGCTGAGGCTAAGACTTCCAATACTATGTTGATTAACAGTGGTAAAAATGGACATCCCTGTCGTGTTCCTGGCCTTAGGGGGAAAGCTCTCACTTTTTCCTCATTTAGGATATCATTGGTGGGTCTTTCATATATAGCTTTTATGATCTTGAGGTATGATCCTTCTATCCCTACTCTCGAGTTTTGTTTTTTTTTTAATCAAGAAAGGATGCTGTATTTTGTTAAATGCTTTCTCTGGATCTATTGAGAAGATCATGTGGTTTTTGTCTTTTCTTTTATTGACATGATGTATCACATTGATTGTTTTGTGGATATTGAACCAGCCCAGCATCTCAGGTATAAATCCCACTTGGTCGTGGTGAATAATTCTTTTAATGTATTGTTGGATCTGGTTGGCTAGTATCTTGTTGAGGATTTTTGCATCCATGTTCATTAGGGGAATTGGTCTGTGGTTCTCCTTTTTAGTGGGGTCTTTGTCTGGTTTTGGAATCAGAGTAATTCTGGCTTCATAGAAAGAGTTTGGAAGTTTTCCTTATTTTTTGGAACAGTTTCAAGAGAATAGGTGTTAACTCTTCCTTAAATGTTTGGTAGAATTCCCCTGGAAAGTCATCTGGCCCTGGGCTCTTGTTTTGGGGGGGATTTTTGATTACTAATTATATTTCTTTACTGGTTATGGGTCTGTTCAAATTTTCTGTTTCTTCCTGTTTCATTTTTGGTAGTTGATATGTTTCTAGGAATTTGTCCATTTCTTCCAGATTGCCCATTTTATTGGCATGTAATTGTTCATAATATTCTCTTACTGTTGTTTGTATTCTGTGTTGGTTGTGATCTCTCTTTCATTCTTGATATTTTTTTATTTGGTCCTTTCCTTTTTCTTTTTGATCAAACTGGCTAGGGGTTTATCAATTTTGTTAATTCTTTCAAAGAAACAGCTTCTGGTTTCATTGATCTGTTCTACTGGTTTGTTTGTTTGTTTTTGGGTTTAATAGCATTGATTTCTGCTGTAATCTATTATTTCCTATCTTCTGCTGGCTTGGGGTTTTATTTGTGGTTCTTTTTCCAATTCTTTAAGGTATAAGGTTAGGTTGTGTATTTGAGACCTTTCTTCCTTCTTTAGGAAGACCTGAATTGCTATATACTTCCTGCTTATGACTGCCTTTGCTGTGTCGCAGAGGTTTTGGGCAGTGGTGTTATCATTTTCATTGGCTTCCATGTACTTTTTTTTTAAATGTTTTTATTTATTTTTGAGACAGAGAGAGACAGAGCATGAGCAGGGGAGGGGCAGAGAGAGAGGGAGACACAGAATCTGAAGCAGGCTCCAGGCTCTGAGCTGTCAGCACAGAGCCTGATGTGGGGCTCAAACTCACGGAGTGTGAGATCATGACCTGATCTGAAGTCAGATGCTTAACCGACTAAGCCACCCAGAGAGCCCCAGCTTCCATGTACTTTTTAATTTCCTCTTTAACTTCTTGGTTAGCCTATTCATTCTTTAGTAGGATGTTCTTTGGTTATCTTTCCAAATTTTTTCTTGTGGTTGATTTCGAGTTTCATAGCGTTGTGGTCTGAAAATATGCATGGTATGATCTCAATCTTTTTGTACTTCTTGAGGGCTGATTTGTGTCCCAGTATGTGATCTATTCTGGAAAATATTCCATGTACACTGGAGAAGAATGTGTATTCTGCTGCTTGAGGATGACATGTTCTGTATATATCTGTTAAGTCCATCTGGTCCAGCGTGTCATTCAAAGCCATTGTTTCCTTCTTGATTTTCTGTTTAGATGATCTGTCCATTGTTGTAAGTGTGGTATTGAAGTCCCCTACTATTATGATATTATTATCAATGAGTTTTTTTATGTTTATGATTAACTGATTTACATATTTGGGTGCATATATTTGGAGCATAAATGTTTACAATTGTCGGATCTTCTTGGTGGATAGACCCCTTAATTATGATGTAATGTCCTTCTTCATCTCTTGTTACAGTCTTTATTTTAAAATCTAGATTGTCTGATATAAGTATGGCTACTCTGGCTTTCTTTTGTTGACTGTTAGCATGATAGATGGTTCTCCATCCCCTTACTTTCAATCTGAAGGTGACTTTAGGTCTAAAATGGGTCTCTTGTAAACAGCATATGGATGGACCTTGTTTTCTTATCCATTCTGTTACCCTATGTCTTTTGATTGGAGCATTTAGTCCATTGATGTTTAGAGTGAGTACTGACAGATGTGAGTTTATTGCCATTATGTTGCCTATAGAGTTGGAGTTTCTGGTGGTGTTCACTGGTCCTTTCTAGTCTTTGTTGCTTTTGGTCTTTTTGCTTTTTTTTGTCTTCCCTCCCTTCAGAGAGTCTCCCTCAAAATTTCTTACAGGGCTGGTTTAGTGGCCATGAACTCCTGTAGTTTTTGTTTGTCTGGGAAACTTTTAGTCTCTCCTTCTATTTTGAATGACAGCCTTGCTGGGTAAAGAATTCTTGGCTACATATTTTTCCAACTCAGCATCTTGAATATATCCTGCCACTTCTTTCTAGCCTACTTCTCTCTTTTCTCTGGATATCATCCTGTCTGAAATGTGGTATCTGGAACAGTGGTAGCCATCTTGGGATCATGAGGGCCACTAGACTGTGGGACAAAGCTGACATTTTGAGGATGATGGAGCAGAGAATTGGGAAGAACTTCAATCTCTAACAATGTCATTAACTCACTGAAGTAATTAGACCTGAAGACACCTGACAATGGAACTTCTTACCTGGTGAGATAATAAAATTGTTTTATCATCTGAGGCATTTTGATTTGAGTTTTCTATTACATGTAACCCAAAGCATCGTAAATGATAAATTATTTATTAGGTCCCCAAACCGAAGTTCAAATAGGTCAGATAAGTTATTGAAGGTCACCAAATGAGGAATTATGGGGTTGAATTTGCACTCAAGGCTGTCTGGCTTCAATGCTCTCTCTGTTATATCAATTCAACCATTTCCTTACAGTATGGCCTTGGACAAATTCTGCCCTTCTCTGAACTTTGACTTCCTTATCTTGTAAGGTGGGGATATACTCTTTCTTCACCATGATGTATTAAACATTTAAAGAAACAGTATGAATAGAAACGTCAGCATGAAGATGCCTCATAAGCTCTTCCTTTCTTGCCCACTTTGTGCTTTTATTCTTAGGAATACTCATTCACTCCTTACCGTGAGAGGAGATGAATAGTCCTCTCCTTTTACAAAGGGTTGGCAAAATATAAAGACTTAAAAAAGATAACAAAGTTTCCTGTTCTATGGAATTACTCAGACTTATGGGTGTCTCACTGTTGGTCTGACTTAATGAAGTTCATCAGTTCTGTAGACTGTGGAGGTCACTCACAGCTACGTCTTTGTGCGGGGGAGCATTTTCTTCAGTCTTGTGACTATTCTCCAGGTTGGCCATCCCCTATCTCTGGTTTTCACACTGTGCACGACCGTCATGGAGGGGAACTGCCTGCACCAGCAACCTAGGTATGATGGTTCTCAGATCCATGTTCTCTAAAAACAAGGCAGAGACCGGGGCGCCTGGGTGGCTCAGTGGGTTGAGCGACCGACTTCGACTCAGGTCATGATCTCACAGTTCGAGCCCAGCGTCGTGCTCTGTGCTGACAGCTTGGAGCCTGGATTCTGCCTCGGATTCTGTGTCTCCCTCTCTCTCTGCCCCTCCCCCACTCATGCTCTGTCTCTCTCTGTCTCAGCAATAAATAAACATTAAAAAAAACAAAAACAAGGCAGAGACCTCTGTTTTGAGAATACTGGCTAAGTGACCTTGGGCAGGCTGCATTATCATTCTGAACTTCACTTTCCTTAGCAGGAAAATGGGGACAATAAGACTTACTTCACAGACTGACACAAGCATTAAATAAGGTGAAGTAAGGCCTCCTGATGCATGGAGGGTGAACAGAACATCCTCACCTTCCATAAATCCAGACAAATATGCTCAGCTCAACATCCTGTTAATATCACCCCCGCAGTGGAAGAGTCACCTGCCAAGATGTTCCCTTTTATGGAAAAAAAATACACGAAGAAGGGTTTCAGGCTTTCAGTCACACATCATTTCTCTTTAGCAATTGAGCAGTAATCAGATTTCCAGAACTTGTGGTCCTGCAGGGGCATGAATTGTTCACAGCTCCATCAGAATCCCCAGCGGGTTACTGGCACCCAGCCAGCATCTTGAGTTTGGATATAAGCAGGACAGCCTGTGGGGCTCTTGGAAGGCCCGTGCTGGGGTCTGTGTAACTTGAAATTTGGGCAGATAGTTCCATTCCCTCTGATGCTTCCCTGTAAGTTAACTCATGCCAAAGGACATCACTCGATCCATCCCAAAGGTTAAGAAAAACGATGAAATTAATCTTTTCTTGGGATCAAAATAAAATGTGTTTCTCATGAGAAGTTACAGAGGAGATAGACTAGAAGGAGGCAGGTTGGTCACTCTGTCTATATTGTCCACCTTTAAATCACTGTTCCCACGGGACTGTGTTTATGGACACTCGTATATGCCTCTCAACCCTTCCCTTTCTCTGACCTCGGCATGATATTTTAAGATTCAAACACTGTGTGTGTGTGTGTGTGTGTGTGTGTGTGTGTGCTCACAAATATCTGAAATGAACATTTCCAACACCCCAGGAAACTCTTCCTTAGTAACTCATGCCCCCTCCAGAGATAACTGCTGTCTGACCTCTGTCACCTTACTTTTGAACTTCATGTACTGGAATCATACAGTTTACATTCTTTTGAAGCTGGGCTTCTTTTGCTCATCGATATGTCTATTAGACTGCTTGCTGCTTGGAACAGGAAGCAAAAGTTTTGCTAGTGGCTAATAATGACGGGTGCTACTCCCATTTCTGTTCTTTGATTCCTGTTCCCATGGATCTTCACTAGGGGAGAAAGAGTACCATATGTTGGATGCTGACTCAGAGCACATACAGCCCCCTGAAGAAACTTGCTCCAGCCCTGCAAGGGATTGCCAGCTAGCTGACACTGTGATCTAGTCCTCCACTGTTCTGTATAGCCGGCTGCTTCAGGGTGATGGTGAGACCCGTGAATTCCATAATCATGGGTCCACAGCCTGCACTTCATTTGTTGTGTTAGTTAGGGCACTGCTAGCTCCTGTAACAGAACAGACCCACACTGGAATCTCAGTGCCAACATGCCAGATGCTTCTTTCTTGCAGAGTTACAGTTGGGCCCCAAACTGATGGGCCACTGTGCCATCTTCAACACCTGTTGGCAGATGAGGGAAGAGAGAGAGAAAGCACAGGAACCAGAGTGAATTGTGTGAACACAGGAGCTGTTGTAGATCACTTCTCTTCATGTGCTTTGGCCACAACTCTGTTACAATACAACCCAAGAAATACAACCCGGTGCATATCCAGGGCGTGGGGGAGGTAGGCTGAGAAACAGATTTGTCTCTGTCACAGGAGTTTTCCACAATAGACCTTCAGAGTTTGGACAGCAGAATGCTAGCTCCGGAAGGGATTGAAGAGGTCATGAAGCCTGCTGGTTTTCAACCAGGGCTGTGCCGCCCTCTTAGGGACCACACGATGGGAAATGCATGGTGCTATCTAAATTGTGACAATCAGTGACAATCACTGTTGGACGTGGCTAGGAGCCGGGAATGGTAAACTTCCTGCAATGTGCCCTGTGGTCCCGTGCAGGGAACAGCTAGCTCAAACCTGTTCATTTTACAGGGGAGTTAAAGCCTAAGGTGGAAAGATGCCTGTCTGTGGTCACAGTGTGACTTGGGACGATTCAGGTGCCCCACTAAGAGTCAGCGTCCGCACTTCTCTAACACGAGATGCAACGGTTAAAAGTGTAGGCTCTGGGGGCACCCAGGTGGCTCAGTCGATTGAACGTCCAATTCTTGGTTTCAGCTCAGGTCACGATCTCATGGTTTGTGAGTTCAAGCACCTCAACGGGCTATGTACTGACAATGTGGAGCCTGCTTGGGATTCTCTCTCTTTCCCTCTCTTTCTGCCCCTCCTCCACTGATGCTGTCTCTCTCACTCAAAATAAATAAATAAACTTAAGAAAAAAGTGTAGACTCAGGAGTCAGACAACCTGGGTTCAGATCCTGACGCCAGTATATTCTATCTGTGTGACACTGGGCAAATGACTTATCTAAGCTTCGTTTTCTTCATCTGTAAAATGGGGACAACTTTAGTACTTGCCTCATAGAGTAGTTTTTTGAGAATAAAAATGAGTTAGTTTTTCACTGAGCAAAGAGCTCAGAACAGTGCCTGGTATGTGGGGACTGCTCCTTAAAGCTAATACTTCCCACAATATTTGCATGTAGTTGTTTTCATAAAGACGCATGCTATTTCCCTTTTTAAAAAGAATTTTAACAAGGTACAATGTATTTATAGAAAAATTTGCATGCCATAAGTGTGCAGATGAACAAATTCTGCCAACTGGAACTGACCTTCATCATCAACATCCAGATCAATATCCGGAACATCCCCAGGACCCCTAGAGTCCCCCTTTGCCTCTACCAATCACATTCCCTCACAAAGGGTAAACCATTATTCTAAATTCTAACAGCGTAGACTCTTTAATGCTTGCTTTTGTACTGTGCATACATGGAATCATATAGCACGCACTTTTTGTGTGTCTGGCTTATTTCATTTGACATCATATTTATGAGTTCTATACCTCTCCTCTCCTCCCTTCTCCCCCTCTCCTCGTATGTGGGGAGGGAATAAGGTGCTGGTACAGAGGGAAAATACATGGGTGGTAACTTAATAGGAATTTTTAAAAGGAAAATATGCTACTTAGATTAAGATTTGGCTGGGGTGCCTGGGTGGTGCAGGCAGTTAAGCATCTGACTCTTGATTTCAGCTCAGGTCATTATCTCATGGTTTTGTGAGTTTGAAGCCTGAGTCAGGCTCTGCACTGACAGTGCAGAACTTGCTTGGGATTCTCTCTCTCCCTCTCTCTGCCCCTCCCCTGCATGTGCGTGTGCATGCTCTCTCTCTCTCTCTCTCTCTCTCTCTCTCTCTCACACACACACACACAAAATAAATAAATAAACAAAAAAAGAGAGAGGAGGATGTGGTGAGCTTTGCTGTCTTATTTAAAATCTGACACTTAAGAATCCCAAGTGTGGTAAGTTTTGAATTAGTGATTTGGGTTTTGAGGAAGGACACAAAGAATGAGAGTCAGGAAAAAAAATACTTAGCATCTTCTCTAGGCTGTTGCTGGATGAGATGCCAGTTTAACAGAGTTGTTTCATCTCTACAATTTTTTCCTGATAATTTTATGCATCCTAACCGAGGTTCATTCCTTTATGTAACAAAAACACATTCTAAGTACAGCATGTTTTCCATTCCCGGAAAAATGATCCCTGCTGCCTGTGCACACTTTGTGAGTTGGCCCTAAGTGACCCCACTGCTTTTTTCTCAAGCCCAGGTCCCTGCAGGCCAGTGGGTACGGTTGTGTGAACAATAAATAAAAGTCTCTTGACTTGAATGGATATTCATCTTTACTTTTATACTCCAGTAGGAGTCATTGTCTGCTTGATTTCAGGACACAGATGTAATAATTTGTCTCTCTTTTGCCATAGCTGCAAAACCAATTCTGAGCTAATGCATCAATAAGGCAGGAAGTCACCAAAGAGTCGGCAGACATTTCAAGAGGGGTATAATATAAAGAAAATAAAGAGTATAACTCTATAGAGGACTTCATGAGTAACTTAATCAACAATTCAACCAGGGAGGGAGAGTTGAGGGTTGTGACTTATAGCTACAACTGCATCCAATTTGTGGCTGAATTCGGGATTGCTGCCAGGTGAGATAGAATGGTTGTTCGAGGTGGTTTAGAGTAATAGGCAGGAACGTTTTTCCTAAGGAAACAGTGAAGGAAGTTGCTGTTGGATAGGGAAGTGAAGCAGGTAAGATCTGAGGGTAGAAAAGACAACGGACTGGACTAGTTTCTTTTCATCTTCACAAGAGTTAACTTTACTGTCACATGTCATTGTAGAGTTGGCCATTTTGTGAGTTCTTAATAATTGCCCATATATGATCTCCCTGTTTCCTTGTACACGCTCATGGCTTCAACCATTACCTTGCACAGGTGACTCCCAAATTCAAATCTTTTTTTTCTAATTTTTAATTTGTTTTAATGTTTATTTATTTTTGAGAGGGAGAGAGACAGAGCACGAGCAGGGGAGGGGCAGAGAGAGAGGGAGACACAGAAGCAGGCTCCAGGCTCTGAGCTGTCAGCACAGAGCCCCATGCAGGGCTCAAACCCACAAACTGTGAGATCATGACCGAGCTTAAGTCAGATGCTCAACCGACTGAACCACCCAGGCATCCCCCTCCAAATCTAAACCTTGAGCACATCCCATCTCCTGTGCTCTGAATCTATAGAACCAAATGCTGGCTGGGCATCTTCATCTGGATGTCCTGTCATCACCTCCATATGCCGAAAGAAGTAAGTCCAGCATTTCTACTCCTTTGCTGTCAAATCCATTTCATATGGTGTTATCTGACTTGGTAAATGGCACTACCCACTTGTTCAAGCTCAAGGTATAGAACTGGAAGCCAACTTACTCTCCTCTCTCTATTTCTTTTCACATATTCCGTTATTTCTGAATCTTGCCAATTCTAACTTCTAAATACTGCTTGAGTCCAACTGTTCATTCTTTCAAATTCTCATCACCTCTAGGGAATTTTGATTCCTTTCTACTTCTTAATCAAATTGTTCTAATAGTCTTCCAATGGATCATCTGGTCTCCACTCTGACCAGATGAGCCTCATCAGTCTACCTTGAACACTGATGCCATAATGATCAATATTGAAAGCGTATCTGAGTCTAACAACGTATACAAAAAACTATACTCAACAACCAAGTGGCATTTATTCCAGATATGCAAAACTGGTTCGGGAATCAAACATCAGTCAATATTACCTACCATATCAACAAGCTAAAAGAAGAAAAATCAGGGGCATCTGGGTGGCTCAGTTGGTTAAGCGTCTGGCTTTGGCTCAGGTCATGATCTCATGGTTTGTTGGTTCGAGCCCCATGTCGGGCTCTGTGCTGACCACTCAGAGCCTGGAGACTGCTTTGGATTCTGTGTCTCCCTCTCTCTCTGCCCTTCCCCTGCTCATGCTCTGTCTCCCTCTCAAAAAAAAAAAAAACATTAAATTTTTTAAAGAAAAATCACATGATTATACCAAATTGATGCAGAAAAGGAATTTGACAAAATTCAACACCCAGTCATGACAAAAACTAAGAATAGAGAGTGACACCTTTAACTTGATACAGGACATCTACAAAAACTCTACAGCTAACATCATACTTAATGATGAGAGACTAGATGCTTCCCTCTAAGATCAGCAGCGATGCAAGGAATGTCCTCTCTCCCCACTCTTATTCAACATCCCAATGGGACTCATAGTTAGTGGAATACAAGAAAAAGAAATAATAGTATACAGTTTGGAAAACTTTACTTCATATAATATTGCAAAACTTTTAGAAGAAAATATAGAAGAAAATCTATGTGACTTTGGCTTTGGTGATGAGCTTTTCAATACAACAGAAATGTGATCTATGAAAGAAAAATTAGTAGGTTGAATTTGATTAAAATTAAAAACCTCTGCCTTGGGAAAGATACAGTTAAGAGAATAAAAATACAAGTGACAGACTGGGAAAAAATATTTGCAAAGCACATGCCTGATAAAAGCCTTGCATCCAAATTATACAAAGAAATTTTAAAACTCAACAATAAGAAAACAAACCACCCAGTTTTAAAACTGAGCAAAAGATCTGCACAGCATCTAGTAGAAGGAGATACATGGATTGCAAGTGAGCATATGAAAAGATGCTCAAAGTCGTTTTTCATTAATGAAATGCAAAATGAAAGAAAAATGAGATTCTAGTAGTTATCTATTAGAATGGCTAAAATCTGAAAAAGTAGCAAAACCAGATGCTAACAAAGATGTGGGGCAACAGGAACTCTCATTCATTTCTGGTGGGAATGCAAAATGGTATAGTCGTTTTGGAAGACACTTGGGCCATTTCTCACAAAGCTAAACATAGTCTTCATAGATAATCCAACGATCGTGCTTCTAGGTATTTACTCAACAGATGTGAAAACTGAGGTGCGCACAAAAACCAGCACCGGAATGTTTACAGCAGTTTTATTAAATTATCAAAAACTGCGAGCATTTAATGTGTCCTTAAATGGGTGAATGGATAAACAAAGGTGTGCTACATCCATATAATGGAATTTTATTCAGCAATAAAAAAGAATGGGCTATTGAGCCATGCAAACATGGATCAATCTCAAATGCATTTTTCTTTTTCTCTTTCTTTCTTTCTTTCTTCCTTCCTTTCTTTTTTAATAAATATTTTTATGATCTCTGAGGAATGACAGCCATTTTATTTTTTAAAGTTTATTTATTTTGACAGAGAGATAGAGAGCAAGTGGGGGAAGGGCAGAGAGAGAGGGAATCCCAAGCAAGCTCCCTGCTGTCAGTGCAGAGCCAGATGTGGGGCTCGAACTCACAAACTGTGAGATCATGACCTGAGCCAAAATCCAGAGTCGGACGCTTAACCAACTGAGTCACTCAGGCGCCCCTCAAATGCATTTTTCTAAGTAGAAGATGACAGTCTGAAAAAAACTACATACCGTATTATTCCATTGGTGTGAATGGGAACAGCAAAACCATAGGAGTGATAAGCCAATCAGGGTTTGGGGGGGGGGGGTAGCATTAACTAGATGAAACACGGGGATTGTTTTAGGGTGCTGAGACTATTCTGTATCCTACTTCAGTGGTGAATACATGATACCACATGTTTGTCAAAACCCATGAAACTTCACAGCAGAAAGAGTGGACCTTCATATATGCAAATATTAAAAAGTTACTTAAGAGGTTAGAGGATCCCAGGTTGGAATGCAGAACTTGACAAAATAATCTAACTGTATTAACATGTGCAGAACAACCTCACCGAAGGGGTGGGGGTAAAGATGTTGGCCTAAGTAACTTTGGACATGAGTGGAGTCTATAAGACTCAAGTCAAAAGAAGCTACATACACAGTGTACTTTAGGTGAGAATGTTGGTTCCCATCAGGTATGTGTTAGTGCTTCTAAAACCCCTATACATGTATATGAGAGTTTAGCAATTAAGTAAATGAACGGTTGATGGTGGGAGCCATTTTCTCACTTAGGGAGTAAACCTTGGCCATTGGGACCTCTTTCACTTAGATCTTTTTTCCCTATTGACATATCCTTGTGGGTATTTGGGGCAGGGGGTGCACTTCCTAACTTTTTTGCACTACAAAGTGTTCCAGGGTCATCTTGTACAGTTTCTGCATCAGTCCTAAAATCTGCCATTTCCCCCAAAGTGTTCCTCTGCCTCCTCTTATTGGTGGAGATGTGCTTGTTACTACCAGGGTGTTATTGTTTCTATGTCCTTTCTGCGGACAGAGTATATTTATGTACACTACCCCATGTATATGCACATATGTTAAAATATTTCTGCATGGATCCATCTGTATCTGCTTTAAGCTAAACATGAGTCCATTCTGACGTGTCCAGCTTTAGCCCATCATCACATGAGCAACTATCATAGCCAAGAGGAACCTAAGGAGACATGACAACTAAATGTAATGTACCCTGAATGGGAACCTGGAACGGAAGAAAGACACTAGGAAAAACCTAAGGAAGTCAGAATGAAGTGTATAGACTTTAGTTGATAATAACGATCAGTATTGGTTCGGTAATTGTGACAAGCATAACATAGTATAATAAGATGTTAATAATAAGAGATTTGGGGTATGGAAAATATAGGAACTCTCTGTACTTCCTTTGCAATTTTTCTGTAAGTCTAAAACTATTCTAAAATTTAAAAGAAAATTCCATTTCACAAAACATATCTGATAGGGTCATTCCCTGCCGGAAACTTATTTCACCATTCAAGTCACTGCTTCTCTTATAGCCCCATCAGTGACAGCCTTTTATTACCCTTAGTTTCTTCCGTATCACTAGGCTTTGAAACAGGATATTCTCCTTTCTTCTCACCGATGTTCCACATCACTGTTTCCTTCTCCTTCCTGAAATCTTCCAGCTTGAAACTTATGTCATCAGGTTTAAAGTACCTGCTACACTTGTCACTGAAATCATTTACAGATCATATCCCTAACCCCAGGACACTCCTCTTCATTCCTTGAAGATTTAGATCCGGGCTCAGCATCATTCTCTCCGACCCTGCTTCTCATAATGCCTGGTGATTTCAACGTCTGCATGGATGGTTTCTGCAGTATCCTGAGCTCTCAGCCTCTTACCCTGCTCTCCAGTGACCTTGTTCTCTGCTCGCCCTCAGCTTCCCATTCCCAAGGCCATGCCCTAAACTCATCAATATCTGTACTTGCATCCCCTCTGTGTCTCCTTCCACTCAGACCACAGTCTCTGATCTTTATATTTTTGTCCTCAAATACCCCGAATCCAACAATTATTCAAGCCGCTGGCATCCACAATACCTTGACCTGATCATATTTTCCCTGCTGCCTTTTCCCCTCATGTCATCACTTTCCCTCCTGTCAGTTTCAGTTCTGTACTGACCATCTTATACTTGCTACCGTGCACACAGCCTTGGTGCTTTGCTCTGATTTCCTTTTTATTGAGTTCACGTGGCCAAGTTCCAGCCACGGTTAATTACAACTTTCCATCTTTCTTGCATACCATATCCAGTCTATGAGCAAAGCTTGCAGTCCCAAATACATCCAGGAGCTAACCATGTTCACCACCTCTGTCGCTACCCTTCTGGTCTAAGCCACTCTTGTCTTTTGTCTGTGTTAATAGATTTCATGGCTGTCCCCATACTTTCTCCTCTGCAGTCTATTCTCCACTCAGAATCTAGAGTGATCTTTGAAAAATGTAAGTCAAATCATGTCACTCTGCTCAAAACCCTCCGGTGACTCTCTGTGTCCCTCAAGGGTCTAGTCATATTCCTCCCTTGCTCTTTATTGAACAGACCGAATAAGCTCCTACCTCAGGGCCTTTGCACTTGCTGGTTCCTCTTCCTGGGATATCTTCATTCCTATTTCCTGGATAGCTGTATGGTTTGCTTCTTCCCTTCTTCAGGTTTATTCAAATATCATTCTTTTCTTTTTATTTTCTTTTTAATTTTTTTTAACATTTATTTATTTTTGAGACAGAGAGAGACAGAGCATGAACGGGGGAAGGTCAGAGAGAGAGAAGGAGACACAATCTGAAACAGGCTCCAGGCTCTGAGCTGTCAGCACAGAGCTCGATGCGGGGCTTGAACTCATGGACAGTGAAATCATGACCTGAGCCGAAGCTGGCCGCTTAATCGACTGAGCCACCCAGGCACCCCCAAATATCACTCTTTTAGATAGTCTTTCCTCAACCACCTTACAGAAAATAGTGACCTCTTCTCCATTGTCACTCCATCACTTTCTATTCCCTTTACCCTGTTTTCTTTTTTTTTCATATCCTTGTCAGCATCTGACATAGGATATAGCTATGTATTTTTGATATCTTCCCCCAACTAGAATACAGGCTGCATGAGGGCAGGGACTTTGTTTTGTTTTGTTATGTTTCACTTAAAAAAGCCTTAGAATCTAGAAGAGTCCTTGTCAGTATTTGTATGGGTAAAAGTTCTTTACCCTTCAAGGCTCAGATTCCATGTCACTTCTTAAGGAAAGTCTTACCTGATCCTAGGTCCCTAAGGCCTCCCCCCAATAAGTTGTCCATTCCCTCTCTGTTCCCCATACCCTGCACTTAGAGCTTTGTAATGGCATGTGGGTCCCTCTGTCCCATCCTCAGTCCCTGCTGGTCTGTAAGACTTTCTTAGACCAGGTCTTCCTTCTCCTCCTCATACCCTGGTACCCAAAGCACTTGGCCCCTAGAAATGGTTACTGATAGGGTCAGCTGGCTGGCTCAGTCAGTGGAGCATGTGACTCTTGATCTCAGGGTTGTGAGTTTGAACCCCACATTGGCTGTAGAGGTTACTTAAAAATAGAAAAATCTTTAAAGAAAAATTATATACTCTATGTGAGAACATTTGACAAACATCCAGTGGTGTCATTCTTTTATTTATTCTTCATAATTTATTTGGTAATGTTTCATCGGGCCTGTCTGGTACTACTAGCCTCTTTTTGGTTCATGGCCATGGTTTTATCCAACCCTTGTCTATTTAGCAGATTTTTCCACGTCCAATTTCCTCTCTGCTCCCAAAATAGCAGTATAATTTTCTCCGATTGATGCTGTTTCACTGTACAAAACAGTGAAGTTCTGGGTTCACACACCTGAGTTCTCTGGGCTCAGGAGGGGTTCAGAAGGACACTTGGGAACTCAGCTGCCCACAGATGAATGTGCTTGGCATCAGAGGAAGTATGGGGAGCGGTAGAACACTTTGGAAGGGCAGACATGGTAAGGACCACTGTCCCTCTGCTGCTCTGAACGGCAGTTTCCGGACCTGTTCTGTGAGTACCTTGCTGGCAGCCTCATCTCGTTTGAATTTCCCTCTCTCGGGATTTGAATTAGCATTTTCATAAGATTTCTCCAATGATAGGAAACTCGATCACATGTTATGCAAATAATCCTCTAGAATACACATGTGAAATAAGCCTCCTTTAATTTTGTTTACCTGACGCTGCAAAGAAAATGAAATCATCATCTCCCATTAGATTGGACACGGAGTCAGAGAGCTGACAGGGGCCAGACTGAGCAGGACCTTGTAGACCATTGGACACACCTCCCATAGATCTTTCCTAACAAAGCTTTTACCATTAGGAAGGATTACCAGGCGTCGTGGAGGTTGACAAGTTATTTTGGTTCTTTGCATCAGCAGATTTATCTAGCCAAAGATAGTTTTTGCCTTTTTTTTTTCTTTTGTGGTTGTATCTTATATTCATTCTAGTTGGGGGAGAGGACGATAAAGGAAGGGAGCAAGTAAGAGAGAGGGAGCTCTACAGAAATCTTTGTATTGTGAAGAATCTAATGCTTATTAGAATCTATTTTATTATTGTTATTTTTGGGAAAATGGAGGGAGTCCTTTAAGAAGTCAGGCTTAATACTGTCGAGCCATCTTGTGTCACTGTCCCAGAGGGAGCAAAAGTCTTTGCGACGAAAAAAAACAGCTTGCGGGCTGGGGTCACAGCCACACACCAGCCCAGGAAAGAGGAGAGGCGGGAAGGGCGCTGAGAATTACTGCAGGGAAACTGGGGGGGGCTCACTGGAAGCATTTTGCACCCAAATGTGCTTCTTGACCCTTTAATGGCCCAGGAGAAGCTGGCATTCATAGAGTCAAAGTCCTAAGTTAAAAGGGGGGTAATGATGGAGACCTGGATCTCTTCATGATAACCTCGACCCACCTCCCCTCCACTGCCAGAGAGCCTCTGTCCTCCGACTGCCTGGCACCAGCTCCGTGACCTTGTCTGAGTTTTGTCATCCATCAGGCTTATCCCCAAGATAGACAAGTTAATGTCTGTGAAGCATTTGGTATAGTGCTTGGCACATGGCAAGAGTTATGTGTACATTAAATAAAATGCTTGTTTTGGGTTTTTTTTTGCCTTGTCCAAATACTATTTTTTCTATTACTTTTCCATAAACTTTTCCATTTCGCTTTATCTTAAAAGGAAACTTTGTCATTCTTAAAAATGGATAGGCTTGCTATAAAAAGAAAGTACTTAAAAATAAAAACAATGTTATTAAATGATAGCCATATTCTGTGCCCTGCTTCAGGCTCTGAGCCTGAGGCCTCCTTCTCTTTGTGAGATTAGCTATGCTTGGGCATTAAAGATACAGGAGCACCAAAATGAAACTTTCCCTTTGGTGTAATCACAAGGGTCGAGGGAGACAGTTATGATAATTTGATTGTAAGGTTTAATAATATTTCATATCACCTAAAATATATATATTTTAGACATTTATTTATTTTTGAAAGAGAGAGAGAGGGACCGAGGGGGAGAGAGAGAGGGAGACACAGAATCCAAAGCAGGCTCTATGCTCTGAGCTATTAGCACAGAGCCTGATGTGGGGCTCAAACTCACAAACCTTGAGATCATGACCTAAGCCAAAGTCAGACGCTTAATCAACTGAGCCACCTAGGCGCCCTACATCTCACCTATAATAATCTCAGGAACATCAGTATCCTGTGGCCATGTGTCCACCACTATGGGAAACATTCAAATACACACACACACACACACACACACACACACACTTTGGTGCCCAGAAAGAGGAAATGGAAAGGCAAACACACAGCACTGTCTCTTTCCTTGTGCTGGTTTGTTTAAAAGCAGGAGATGGTTCTGCTCCTGCCATTGAAATGGGAAAACCTAGATTCCCTGCCTGACAAGTCCGAGGATTAAGTATGATACAGTTCTGGAAGTTTTGCCTAATGCATAAGAGGACCAAGTCAAGGGATTAGAATGCCCTGAGGTCCTACTCCGTGCATGGAAGCTGGGCTCCATTGCCTGTCATCTGCAGTTTGACTCTAAAACCCTTCCCATAGTTCAACTTCCCACACTGATGGAAGATCTCTTGTGAAGTAATCACATCGAAGTAGCAGTGACAAGTCACAGGAAATGGGGAATGTTCATCTCCGGAGTCATTTCAGACAGTTATCCTTTGCTTATTTACTTTCTAGATTATTGTATTAGTGTCCACTTTTAAGAAATACAAATACCAGGGGTGTCCGGGTGGCTCAGTCAGTGAAGCGTCCAGCTTCGGCTCAGGTCATGATCCCACGGTGCATGAGTTTGAGCCCCGCGTCAGGCTCTGTGCTGACAGCTCAGAGCCTGGAGCCTGCTTCGGATTCTGTGTCTCCCTCTCTCTGTTCCTTCCTCTGCTCATGGTCTCTCTCTCTCTTTCTCTCTCTCAAAAATAAAGATTAAAAAAAAGAAATACAAATAAAATCTTTCTTTACCATTAGGATATTAATGTTTTCTCACAAAGTGCATTAAAATTAAAAAAAAAACTGGGAATAAGAGAAAGAAGAAAATAAAAGACCACTACCTGTAGAGATTTCCACTCTTCCACTGTCTTCCAGCTGAATCTCGGTGAGAGGTAGGGGGGAGGGGGGAGGGAGGTGGTGGGAAAGGGGGGCAGTGGGGGGAGGTAGGGGGTGTTGAGGGGAAGGTAGAGGTAAGACCGGGGAGTTGGGGATAAAAGGCAGGAATGCAGAATCAGCCTGATTCACTTAGGGCCCAAAACGGGAATGTGTTCTCTGTATTTTGATGTTACAAATCAATTAGTGTGATTTTCCTTTAAGATTCTGAGTATAGATTTACATGATGTCCGTGTAAAGGGTAAGTTCCTATTTCCGAAGATGAAACTGAGAGAAGAATCTTTCCTTCTAAAGAGTGGCCTTTCATCCAGAGAACACACACTTGCCAGAGGTGCCTAAAAGGGAAAGTGAGCTTTAGGACCACCTCCCAGCCACCGCCGGGGCCATGAGGCCCGAGGAAAGGGTTACAGCTGTCAGCCTCCCAGACAGACCCAGCATGGTCCTCCTTGATGCTGGGCCTTCACCCCAGAGTGTGAAGGTCCCCGAGGAGCTGGCTCAGCCTCCTTCCGGGAAAAGGTACAATTCCCCCCAAGGGCACGGCCGACTTGGCAGCAATGACATGGACTGGGTGTCACTATTGCATCAGAAAGAGAGTCGCCATAGGTCTCCTTCTTTGTTGGCCTGTTGGGCACATTGCTGGATGTCATCTGCAGCTGCCTGGCACTTAGGGACTTTAAGTGTCACTAGCCTGCCATCTGCCTCACATCATCGCTGAAAGCCAGTCATGTTACACACCTTTTCGATCACTGCTTTTGTATCAAAATTCAAAGGCTCCATTATAACCAAATTGCATCGTCCTTCTTGTATTTTTATGGCCTACAGATGACAACTAATTGAGGCAGTCCTTTGGGGATGAAAGTAAGAAAATCTCATGTGAATGTGATGTTTACTTCAAGGGCATTGGATTCCTGGGGCGCTGGGTGGCTTAGTAAGTTGAGTGTCCGAATTCAGCTCAGGTCATGATCTCGCCGTCCGTGGGTTCGGGCCCCGCGTCAGGCTCTGTGCTGACAGCTCGGAGCCTGGAGCCTGTTTCAGATTCTGTCTCCCTCTCTCTCTGCCCCTCCCCCACTCACGCTCTGTCTGTCTCTGAAAAATGAATACACCTTAAAAAAAATTAAAGGACATTGGATTCCTAAGGGGATTACCTTAAAACCCCACCCAATATAGCCCATACTGCATTTTGTTTTCAAAGCCTCTAATGACCAAGAGTGTTTTTTTTTAAGACTTTTTTTTTTTTTTTTTTTTTTTTTTTTTTTTTTTAGAGCAGTTCTAGGCTTTTAGGTTCACAGCAAAATTGAGCGGAAGGTACAGAGACTTCCCATAGGCCTCTGGCCCCCACACTCGCACAGCCTTCCCCATTATCAACATCCCCACGCCCCCGGTACAGTTGTTACAACTGATGAACCTACAGAGACACGTCATTATCATCCGAAGTGCAAGGTTTGTGTGTTCAGAGGGTTTGGGCAAACGTATAAAGACATGAATCTCACATCACAGTATCATACAGGGTAGTTTCACCTCCCTAAAAATCCTCTGTGCTTTGCCAAGGGCGTTTTGAAATAGATTCTAGTGTAGATTTGTGTAGTCCCGTTTAGAGCAAAGGAATGAGGCGAGACCCCACCTGCGTGAAAACCCCTCGGCTGCCTGTCTCCCTGATGTCTCCCTTCCAAGCCCTTAAAAGGACAAGTTAGTGCAGTTGGTGAAGAATAGTTAGGGTGGGGACCAGGTGAAGATATGCTTACATGGCTGGGAGCAGAGGTTCTGATCTCTCCTTGAGAACAGGGCCCATGTCTGTTCGACTCGTTCGTTCATTCGTTCACTCAAATATTTATGGAGCACTGACGATGTGCTAGGGGAGCACAGTCATTAAACAGGGTAGACAAAGTGTCTTCACAGAGCCAGTAAGGTGGGGGTGGTGAGGGTGTCAAACAATAGCTACATAAATAACACAATTTCTGACGGTGCTAAGTGTTACAGAGGAAATAAAATAGTCAAGAGTGACAAGGGGAGAAGAGGGCTATCGTAGATAAGGTGATCAAAGAAGGCCTCTCTGAAAAGACTTTGAAGCTGGGACAGGAACAGAGAGGGGTGAGGTGGGAACCCAGGGTAAGTGCTTTCCTGGCAGAGGATGGGCACGCCCAGGAGGAAGGAGGTGGGAGCCGCCAACGACACTTGTGTTCCTGGGGTCTACTCAGGGCCCTCGCTCTCAGGAGCTGCTCTGTGAATGCTGGACTATGTCCAGCTTTGGAGGATGCCCTGAGGAAGGAATCAGGGCGAACAGGCACGGTCATGCGGGTGAGACAGGGCCTCCCGGAGAGTCTGCTGGAACAAATCATGACTTTTAAGTGGCCTCTGAGGCATATAGGAGGAGACATATAAACACTCCATGGTATTTGTTAACACCTGGTGGCACAAAATAATGGTGGTTCAGATTCAGGCTAATGTCTTTCCAGGTCCTCTTACACATTAAGTAGCGTTTTGAACGCACCCTTATCCATCCCCTATGAGAAGCGTGCCCTGGGCAAGACCGGTGCGCACCCTTGGAGCACATGGTGAGTTACTCGAGCTGCAAATCACAACAGCACTGTTTGATGCTCCGATGTCCCTGCCTCGGTGCTCCCGTGTCATTCACAGAGAACACGTGTGTGCACTGTCCTGGAGGTGAGCAGTGCTGTGCCCCTGGGTGGGTGTCTCAGGGAAGGCAGGACATAATATCCCTGTAAATGGTCCTCCAATCTTGGGATGGAGGTATGATTATCCACTGCAGATTAGGAAACTGAGGCAGCAAGTGGCCTGCTCCTGACCACGGAGATAGTCAGGGACAGATCTAGGATCCACACCCAGGCCCTCTGCCCCAAGGCCAGAGCTCTACCCTGGGCCACACAGCATGGCTGGGTGGGGGCCGGGGATGGACAGAGAGAAGGGAAGGGCAGAGGCGATCAGTCAGCTGTCATCCACAGCGTGGTCTCTGCAGAGTGTTCTGGAATTCCTCCACAGCAGTTTGCTTCAGTTTTTCTTGACCAGGGGATCCTTGATGTTGCAACTATCAGTCAGGGTCCCAGTCTGAACAGATGGCATGCTCAGAATGAAGAGAAGTTTAGTAAGGGGACTATTTGTAAAGACACAGGCAGGATCTAGGGAAAACCCAAGGGTTAGACATACCCTCTGGTGCTAGTGAGGGCTCTAGAAGGATCTGGGGAGACAGAGAGGGTCTCCTGACAGGAGCTGTGGCCCTTGGACAAAGATAGGGCAGCCTCTGCTGACCTCACGGGGAGGCGGCTGGCCTGGCCTTTCTCTCCTTCTCCCCACATCTTCTGTTCCACTGCCCCAAATGCTGTGCCCACTTCCCCTGAGTCCCAAGTTTCAAAAGTGCAGTGGATTGAATAGCACCCTCTAAAACCTGGTGTCCACCTGGAAGCTCAAGATGTGACCTTATTTGAAAATAGTCTTTGCAGATGTAATTGGGTAAGGTTAGGGTGGTCCCCAAATCCTCTGAGAATCTGCGTGTAAGAGACAGAAAAGAACAGAGAGACCCAGAGGAGAAGGCTAGGTGCAAACGGAGAAAGAGATCGGAGTGATGCATCTCAAAGCCAAGGATGACCAAGGATTGCCAGAACCACCGGAAGCTAAGAAGAGGCAAGGAAGGATTCTGCCCTTGAGCCCTTTGGAGAGAGCAGGGCCTTGCTGACACTCTGATTTTAGGCTTCCAGCCTCCAGAACTGTGAGAGAATACATGTCTGTGGTTTTAAGCCATACATTTTGCTATAAGTTGATACGGCAGCCCCAGGAAACAAACACAGGTAGTGAGGTTTTCTCCTTTCGCTGTCCTCTTGATCCTCTGTTTCTTCCCCAGTAATAGGCAACATGTATATAGTTTGGATCTAGTGATAGACCCTGTTATAATTCCTCCATATGTGGGTTAGCTCGTTGTTATTCTCACAACAACTCAATGAGGTAAGTCCTACTATTATACCCTTTTACAGACGAGGGAACTAAGGCACAGAGTGGGTAAGGAGCTTGTCCAAGGCCACACAGCAAGCAGGAGGCAGCAATGGGACAAACTGAAATTGTATGCCACCTGATAAGGTAAAACGAGAAGATTGCATTATCACTTCTGTGATATTTCTGCCAAAGATGCGTGCAAATTGAATCAGAGGAGACGTCAGACAAACCAAAACTGAGGGACATTCTACAACACTGGTGACCTGCCGTCTTCGAGAATCTATTGAAATACTGACAGCCAAGGAAAAATCGAGGAACGGTTCTGACTGAAGGAGAGCTGAGAGACTTAACAACAAAATGCAGAATGTGATGGTGGCCTGGGTCCTTCGGCTACCAAGGGCAACAGTGGTATTGTCAGTGAGACTTGAATGGGGTCTAAGGGCGAGGTCACGGTGATTCCCTTTGGGTATGTCTTACGCACATTTACTCCTTTAATCTTCATATTCACCCCATGAAGTATTGATTTCACCCCACGAAGATGAGACAGATGAGGCCCAGAGAGGTTAAGTAACTTGCCCAAGGTCACACGAGCTAGGGGGTAGTGGAGTTGGGATTGCCCAGACGGAGTCTGGGATCTTATCACCGCACTAAACTGCCTCTCAGTACAGGAACAAACAATAAACACACAAATAAGCTAAACATACCAAGATGCAGAGGGTGACTGATGCTAACGGAGAAGATTAAAGCAGGGAGTGTGAGGGCTGGCTTTTGACTGAAGCAAGGTATTCAGGGGTAGACCTCACTCAGCAAGAGAGTGCTAGAGCAGAGACCCGAAGGGGCGGAGGGAGGAGCCTTGGAAAACCATTCATCTGCTCGTCAAGTCAAGCTTAGCAAAATTACAGGATGTATTAGCTCTGATGTATGAGCCACTGCTGCGTTCAGTGTAATAAGATACTGAGAATCAAGTTACAAAGAATATATTGATGTTCAGTGCTGGGAAATAGAAATGAGAAGATCGGGACAAACAGGATGGAGAATAAGGATGGTTTCTTAGCCTTCTCGTTGCCTGGTTCCAAGTGAAGGCGGGGGAGGTTATGGTGCACACAGCCCAGGCTGCCTGTGGGGACAGGGCTTCCTGGGGCCCAACAGAGGGCTCAATCTGGAGGCAGCACCTCTAAGATGGATGAGTGAGTGCTGTCCTGGGAGGAGGAGGAGGGGCAGGGTGGTCCCGCAGGAGGTGACAGACAATGAAACCCAGCAGAGGAATGGCAAAGGGCCATGGGGGCTGTGGGTGATGGAGGAGAGCGAACTCAGCTCAAAGCCTTCCCTATTTCAGTGCTAACAACACACTCGCCTTTATGTGTTATTCATTCCAAGTCGAACTGTGAGTCCTTCCCAGAGAAAGGGCACCTGGGTGTCGTATTTGTGACTGGTTTGTACATCAGAGGAAGCCTGGCTTCTTCCTCGCTTCTGCTGGGCAGCTCGGCAAAATCAGGTGGGACACATGGAATTTATTCTCATCATGGTGTTTCATTATGTGTTGTCAGGAGAAACCCGAAACCGTCCTGACTTGACTCCTTTGCAAGGGCTCTGCCCTTCTGCTTTGAATCTAGAAAGATTTGGGGGAAGGATGTGTCTTGGCAGTGATGTGTTGCTTTTCTTTTTGCCTGAAAGGTCACGAGTCTCTCATTTTCTCTTTCATCTTGACGTCCCCCTGCCACTGCCCCTATTTTGCTTTTTGAGTATTGCCCTGATTTGTTTGTTTTCCCTTCTTGAAGACTCAGAAACCATGTTTGTAGTTCTCACTGTATAAAAGTAGTGTCTGAACTAGGTAGAAAATAGTGGTTTTAAACACCTGCTTATGCTGATGACCCAGTCGCAGCCTCTCCCTGAACTCCATGCTCATATATCCAACTGGCTGCTCTACCAAGGTGTCCACCATCTTGGAGACTGGCATCTCCAGTCAGTCCATTACTCAGACCGAAAATACACCTGAGCATCCTCGACCAAACTCTGTGTCATACGTCTCAGAGATGATCCATTAACAAATTGCAAAGTCTCCTCCATCATGGTGTATCCCCCACCTTCCCGCCACCTTCGCTGCCGCCTGTTTTCTCTTCCCTGGAACAACCCAGTAGCCTCCCTCCCAGGCTTATATTCTACCCTTATCCTCTTCAAATACCAATCAGAATGTTCCTTTCAAAATGTGAGTTCAATCACGCCGTCTCCTGATATTCTAAAGCTCCCAGTATTTCTTCTCGGTTCAGACTGTTGAAGTTTTCCCATCTGTAAAATGGGGCCAACCTTGTCTGCCTCATGGGTCTGTTAATGAAGGGAGGCACTTTGGAAAGTGCTAGACCTGCCAGTAATACATGCAGGGCTTGGGATCAGTTGACGAGTGGACCTCCCCATCTCACATGTCTCAAGATTTAAGAGTTATAAGTCAAGCCAAAACCTGGCTTTAGTGAAATATGTTCAATGTTTATATCTTGACACATTTGCCTTCATCCTGATCACAGCAAAATATGTAGGTAAGATGACTGTTTTTATAGGACTGAAATTGGCACAATATCAAGGACAGCTGAATTTAATGGACGATTTTGCATGTCCAAATGGTCTGTTGACAGAGGGTGAGCGATCCATGGAAGGGTAGATAACTCACAGCAAGCTACTTATTTATTCAGCAACAGTTGCTTTTCTTTTTTTCAACGTTTTTTATTTATTTTTGGGACAGAGAGAGACAGAGCATGAACGGGGGAGGGGCAGAGAGAGAGGGAGACACAGAATCTGAAACAGGCTCCAGGCTCCGAGCCATCAGCCCAGAGCCTGACGCGGGGCTCGAACTCACAGACCGCGAGATCGTGACCTGGCTGAAGTCGGACGCTTAACCGACTGCGCCACCCAGGCGCCCCAACAGTTGCTTTTCTTAACCTGGTATCAGCAAACTCACTCGCTTTATTGTTATGATCAAGAGTTTCACATAATTTGTGTTCTGTTGACAGTAAAGCAAGAATTGGCAAACTTTCTGTAAAAGATCAAACGAGAAATATTTTAGGTGATACGGGTTATTTGTCCCCGTCCCAATTACTCAACTCTGCTGTTGGAGCAGGAAAAGACCATGGACAAAACATAAATGAATAGGTTGACTCTGATCTAGTGACACCTTATTTACAAAAACAGGCAGTGGGCTGGATTTTTGCCTGTTCTAAAAGACTAAAAGAATAAAATGCAATTTACTCAAAATATAAAAATTTGAATATATTTTAATCAAAATGTTGCTTAAGGTAAGTGTAAAAATAAAAAAAAAAACCCCTGTGTTTTCTACCTGTTTTAATAGTAATTTTCTTTTTTTAAATGTCTACTTACTTTTATTTTGACAGAGAAAGAGCACAGCAGGGGGAGGGGCAGAGAGAGATGGAGAGAGAGAGAGAGAGAGAGAGAGAGAGAGAGAATCCCAAGCAGGCTCTGCACTGTCAGCACAGAGCCCCACGGGGCTTGAAACTCACCAATCATCAGACCATGACCTGAGCCAAAATCAAGAGTCACTCTGGCACCACTTAACAGTAATTTTCTTCTAAAATATTCAAAACTATTAAAATTACAAAGCAGAATACAAGTACGATTAATGACTATCCAAATTGTAAGTCAAAACTATTTACACAGAGCTGAAAATTTTAATTTAGTGTTTTGAGAACGTAATGATTTCTCATTATTAAATGTATGAAAAGGACACCGTTGGCAAGTTTAACATTCAAAGTCCAGTTAGCTGCCAATGTGAAGAGTTAGCATAATGTCTCAGTGTATGGAGTCTACACTTAGATATGTGCAAGCTTAAGGCATTTGGATTGTTTCACGTTGCAGAATGTTCTCTAGGATCCATGTGCGGCTGTTGGTAATATTGCACTGAATCAGCAAGTACTCCTGGACGGGCAAATTAGAGCGCAGACAGGAGCCAGACAAGGGATGCTGGGCGCCACTGGAAAGGGATACTTAGTGATGCAAGAATCTCACGTTCCCCAGGAGCAGAGATTTGACAACTTAATTAACTTACCTTTTCTCCTACCTAAGCACGGCTGCCACTCAAACGCTCCCCACGCTCCACAGCAGCAGTTGCGGTCACTTTTGGTTTGAAGAACGTAGGGCAGTAGATGTGTGGCAGTGTTGCCCTGAGGCCTGGAGTGATGTGAGTGGCATGAGAAAGGATATGGTATTTGAGAATATGATTCTTGCTGTGCCAGCACCGGGTGCTGCTCTTGAACGACAGAGGCATCCGTGGAATCTTTAATAAACTCTGTGTGTGCGTGCGCGCGCGCGTGTGTGTGTGCGCGCATGTGTGTGTGTGCGCGCGCGTGTGTGCGTGTGTGTTTTGGGGGCGGGAGGGGGACGTGTGGGCTAAGTCATGTCCTTTCTTGCTTTGAGTCTACAGGCGAGGTTGGAAAGCGCTTGGCACGTGTGTGAAAATATAATGGAGTAGACCCGGCCTACACTGCGTACCCGTGAGCTCCCATGCCCGAAGCCCCTTCCAGTAGGGGGCGGGAGAGTGGAACCGGGGCAAGCAACTGCTTCCGAGAGCCACATTCCACAGGAGGTGTGGACGGAGCCCTCGTAGGTTGAGAGCGAAAGGCCACCCGGAGGGCAGCACGCTTTGTAAAAGTAGGGCTGTTATTTGGAGCAATAGTGACTATTTCAACACAGAACAAGGAACCTTGGAAGGTGGTGAGCTCCCGGAGACCAGAGCGTTCAGCAGAAGGCCATGGGGATGGCCTGGAGGGGTCTTCTTGTGAGGAGGTGGTGAAGTCTAAACACCCTCTGAGGTCTCACCCCAGCCTGGGATTCCAAGAATATAAGATAAAGTGCTTGCAGCAGCAAACAACACAGAGAAACAAGAAACAAACAGGACATGGGTGTCCTGGGGTGCTGGAGGCAGCTCATCCCGCCTTGCAAGCGTCAACTATTTATTCAGGAAATTTGAGGAGATGGCTAAACCACCGGTAGCTTGAAATCAGCCATGGTGGGAGTATGTGCACCATGGAAACTGGCAGACACTATAGTTCGGGACTTCCTTTTTCTCTGGAGAGCTGGCTTACCTCTTAATGTCTGGGGGTGCCTGGGTGGCTCGGTCAGTTAAGCGTCCTACTCTTGATTTAGGCTCAGGTCATGATCTCACGGTTCATAAGTTCGAGCCCTGCATCAGGCTCTGTGTTGACAGGGTGCAGCCTGCTTGGGATTCTCTCTCTCTTCCTATCTCTCTGTCCTTCTCTCCCTAACCCCTCTCAAAATAAAGAAATAAATAAATAAATAAGCTTAAAAAAATGCATAGTTGGTCCAGCTATTCAATTTTATTTTAGCTAGCATCTACAAAACTCAGTCAGTAACACTCCCTCTAGCATAAGAATACAGGAACTTGGAAGAAGAGTAAAGCGTCAAGCCCCCTGGTTTGGGGCACAGACAGACCTAGTACTAACCAGCCGCGTGGCCTTGGATTACTTGGCCTCTCTAAGCCTTAATTTTTTCATCTATAAAAGGGGGATAATAATGGCATTTAATAGGATTGTTGTGAGAACGACATGTGATAATTCATGAATAATGATTAACATGGTTCCTGTCACATGATAATCTCTTAACAGATTAATAAATAGCTGTTATGATTATTCTTCTAAGCTATCCATTGGTAAAAGCTTCAGAGTCTTGGGTTTAAATGGCGCAAACTATTCCTGTTTACATGAAGCAACAGTTGATTGAGAGGATATGGCGGCTGATAGGCCTGATGGAAACGCAGAAGAGGGAGGGTCAGACAATAAGCAGGAACCAAGAGAAGCAAGGGGGCTGGAAATTCAGGCAGAATGGTGCCGCAGGGACGGGCCTGGGTGATTGGCCTTGCTCTTGGCCCCATGGCTACCACTGTTTCTGCCTCTCCCAGGACCAACTGTAGGAATGCAGCATCTGTCCCTGTTTCTTTGCAGTCTTCAGTGATAAGGGAGCATAGGACAAGCTGATGGTCTGCAAACACTCCCCCCCCCTCCCCACCCAGGTGGGATGTGTGTGATATTCCTCTGGCACCCCTGGCTGCCCAGGAACAAAGGAAAGGGGAAAAACAAATGGTGAACTGATAGAGATCGTAGTCCTGCAGGACCTAAGTCTCCATCACCCGTCCACAGTGATGTGGGAAACAAAGGCAGAAGGAAACAGATAGAACTAGATTTCCTTATAATCTGCAGCCATTGACAAACACTTGAGGCTGACAGATTGAAATGTTTCTCTAGGAACTCCCTACCGTCTTAATGTTAATACTTTGTTAGAGAGAAGAACAACCCTACCTTGACAATAGCTGGGCCTCCAGTATCCTGGGAGTCTTCTTTAACATATGAAAATCTCACTGGCAACTTCCCCTGGAGTTTACCTACCCCCATAGTATATAACCAGTCTCTCCTCTTGGTCCTGGGGCAACTCTTCCTGCCCACAGGTCCTGTCCCTGTGCTTTAATAAAATCACCTTTTTGCACCAAAGTCGTCTTCAAGAATTCTTTCTTGGTCATTGGCTCCAGACCAAGCTGGACCAAGCCCCAAAAACCTCATCATTAAGTATCAGATTCAAGGTCATGGGCAGATTTGTCCAATTGATCAGTCCTAATCTGGTACCAGTGATTATAAGTTTTGGGGGGATGGTGGGGTTCGTGGGGTCTTGAGACGTCTTTGGTCCAAAAAGGTGATTTTACTCAAGTTAGGGGGACAGGACGCTGTGGGCAGGAAGAGCTGAGCTGGGGTCCTGAAGAATGACTGGTTATATACTATGGGATTGGAGGAGGTAAAGACAAAAGGGAGGCCTCCAGAGGGACTTTGATGTGCTAAAGAGGACTCCTAAGATACCTGAGGCCTTGCTAGTGTCACGCTAAGGTTGTTTTCCCTCCAGTAAGTATTAACATTATGAAAGGAGGGGGTTCCTGGAGAAATGTTGTAGTCTATATTTGTGCCAAGTATTTGCCAATGGGCTGCAGGTTATAAGATTATAATTTTAATTTTACCTGCCATTTCCTTCTTGCCTTTGTTCCCCATATCACTATGGAGGGGTGATGTTGGGGCTTTAGGAAACGGAGTCTATAGGTTTCTGGAGATTAGGCTATTGATAAGACTGCCTTTTCTTGTAATTTATTGAGATATTTGTAAGCTGATGGAGACTCCTGTGTCACTGTGATCTCTATTAGTTAACCATTTGTTTTCTTTCTTCTCCTTTGTCCTTGGGCAGCCAAGAGTGCCTGAGGAATATTACACATATCCCACTGTGGGGAGGGGCAGAGTGTGATGGTGCTAGCTTGTGCTTTGTCCTCAGCTTGCCTTATGGTCCCATATCATCAGCACCTTAATTTCCAGAGGTATTGAATAAAAGTAAGCATCTGATGTTTTCAGGATCTGTTCTAGAAGGTGGGCTCTATCTCCCACCAAAACTCACATCGTGGCTCATTTCCAAACATAGGAAAAATCTGGGCAAGTGACACATGTCCGATACGGTTGTATCCATTTAGGTACCCTGCAGTCTTCCTCCCGTAGTGTTAAAAAACAACACCAGACTGAACACAAATATAAAAACATTCCTCCATTTAGTGTAATTGACCAATCTGAAAACACTTGCACATCTGAAAACACTTTAACCCCTTCTCTAAAGAGAGACCAACGAGTCTCCTGAGTTAATGTCCTGTTCCAAGTCCTAGAGGTCTGATTCAGGCAAATTCTTCCTTTAGTTTTTGGGGCTCCCAACCAAGTAGATCAGGGGTTGGCAAACTTTTCTGTAAAGGACCTTAAGATATATTTTTTAGACTTTGCAATTGTGATATTGTGATTTACAATAAATATTTATTTGGTCTTTGTCCCTGACCCAGACACAGAGGCTCTAAAATCCTTGGAGTCTCCTAAGTGATGAGAGGGAAAAAGGTATCTTTTGTTATGTTAACAAGGTGACTTTGAGGAAGCCCTGGTTACCATGGGAACCAACTATATGAATAGAAGGTTGGAATAGCCAATGATTTAATCAATTGTGTCTAAGTAATGAAGCCTCCATAGAAACCCAAAAGGATGGGGTTCAGAGAGCCTCCAGACTGGTAAACAAGTAGAGATTCAAGGAGATTAGTGTTGCAGGATCTTTTTACCTCAATGTCCAGGGTTCATTGTCTCACCACTTCAAAGGATGAAGAGGTGGGCAAAGAATAAAATGAGCAGCAGGCAAAAGTTTATTCCAGTGTAAGATCAGAAAGTAAGAATAGTGTGAAAACTCTCTTTACAGAGAGGGGGCATTTGAAAGTGAATACCCACGGACGGTAGTCAAGGGACTTTGTTTCTTAGGGTTTTGGTGGGTCCCTTCCCTTCCCCCTTGTTCCTTCTCAGGGGGTAAGCTTATTGGCTAGCGTGAGAAGGGAGATGATTCATTTTCAGAAATGCCAAATAAAAGCTGTGCCATCTAATCAACAATAGGTTTACAACCTATTGGAAATATGTACGAACCGTCCCCCCCTTCCACACACACAATGGAGTCTAAACCCCTTAGACACTTCACTTCCTGGTTCTTCTACCCACTCTCCATTTTTGCAGGCTTATTTTCATGGGCTTTGCAATGAGGATGTGCCAAAGAACAAAGGAGGGACTGAAAGTTTCTGTGTCTCCTCAGGAAATGTACATTTCTTCCAATCAGACTACTTTTTGCCTTATATGGGCATAGATGATGTTCCGGTGAGGCTGTAACTTCTGTAGTGCTCAGCCAATGAGGAACCAGGGGAGGGACTTGCACGCTAGGAGATAAACTGTCTGCTGTAACTGCCTGAGTGTGCCTGTCCATCAGACACCCTCTTCTGCAAGAATCTTGATTAAAGCCTCCCTTCAGTGTGCTCCAAGTGTCCGCGTCCCTCCTTTGATTGGGTCTATGGGCTTATTTCTAATACTAGATAATTCTAAATGCCTAGTCTTTCCTTTGTGATTGGCTTGTTTCCACTGTGTGAGGGGTCATCTATGGCCATACCGTTCCTCGTGGGTCATATGATTTATGGTCCACTACTTATTTTTAGTTAGGTCTTTTGTCAAATTCCTGAGGGAAACCTATGGGGGAGTAGGTGGTGTCTGTTACTTTCTTAAGAGGAACCTTAACCCCCAAAGGGGTTTGCTGTGGTCAGACACTCCCAGCATTGTCCCCAAATATGTGTTTTCCCCCACCCAAGGACCTCAGGTCCTATCCTTTCCCTCTCTGCCTACTGAATCCTATCTTTCCCTATCATAATGGGCACCTCTGATTTACATCCAGTTCGTCGGAAAGACAAGGGACAACGTGGACCTGCTATTGGCATCTCAAGTGGGGGACAAGGGCCAGTCTTACAGGACTAAGCTCTTAACCTGCGGAATCAGATGCTATTTCCAAGCAGATAGTGTCAGAATTGAGTTGAATCGTAGGACACCTAGCTGCTGTCTGCAAATCGCTCAGTGGGGTAGAAAAAACAGATACATAGGAACTGGTATCAGAATTGTGGGAATCTGTGCAGCAGGAAAGCAGCCATAGCCGATCTGTAAATGAATGGATGTGGCTGTGTTCTAATACGACTTCATTCATGAAAACCTGCTGTAGGCTAGATTTGGCCTGCAGTCTGTCGTTTACCAGTCCCTGGGCTAGATTATAAAGTTTGCTATCGCCAGCACACTCTGGGTGTAATAATCAGGCAACATAAAGGGAGAGGGGGCTGTTATCTGTTGTTGTATACACAAACACACACCTAGCACTAAATGCGGGAAGGAAGGACGTAGAGGCACAGGGAAGGGCTATAAGCCCCACTTCACCGAGAGACCACAAAGTCATAGCTGCTGATATCCTTTCCTCCCCTTAGGGCCCTTGCTGTGTCCCCTTGTCAGTCAGCAGCTCAACCACTTGTGGCTCATTATCTTATAGAGCGGCCCAAGTCTCTGTATCGTGTCCAAACTTTCGTTAATTCTGCCTGGGTGGGGTTGGAGTGGTCAGCCAATGACTTTCTCGCAGGGCATGATTGTGTGAGAGGCAACCAGGGGAGTTCCTGCGTTTCAACCATATTCTTCGCACTCTGGGAGTGGCAGTCTCTATTTCTCCTTGACACTCAAAGCTTAGGAAAGAAGTTCAAATGGTCGCAGGGTGAACTGGGGAGACCCTGGGTCCTGGGAGGAGTCACTGAAGGTTCTCGATCTTGTCGCGAGAGTAAATTCAAGGACAGACATGCAGCACGGCAGATGAGTGACATGAGCGGGAAACCTTATTAAAGCGGAAAGTACACTCTTGAGATACGAGAGTGGGAGAGCTGGAGAGCAGAGCTGCACACCCTGGGGGTTGGATCTCTATCTGTTATGAACAGCTGTTAACTAGGGGGTGGGATGTTTATTACTTAAGGTGGAAAGCAGGTTTTCTCGCTTTTTCTTCCCAAGTCAGGGGGTTTCCTGGCCTGGTGTCCAGCCGCTGGGTCTGTCTGGTTAGACCCGGCTTCTGGTGGTGAAGTGCTTCCAGGATGGGACTCAGACCTTCCCAATAGCTGGAATGTTCCGGTTGCTGGCCTCCAGGTATCCTGTTAGGACCTAACTAATTGCCTCCTCTAACACGACTGCGGGCTGAGAAGTAGGTTATAAGTGCTCACTACATAAGCTGGATGTCAGAGTGGCAGTACATTTGCAAAGACTGCCTCCCACATGCATGTCATTCACGATGGATGGGGTGGTGAGAGTCTGCTCTGTTTATGGGTGGCATTGACAAAATGTCCCTAAATGATTTGTTTCCCCATTAGGCTGTGATCCTCCCAGGACATGAGAACAACAGCACATACTTATTTTTGCCAGAACAAAGAATATTTGTTTTGCCCAGAACCAAGCACAGTGCCTGATAAACCGTTAGATGTTTGAAAAATAAATGTTATATGAAAGGGTAATATTAGTTAAAATGTTAACATCCAGAAATATGAGGCAGTAGCTCGTAAAAATGTAACTTGCATGAAATAAGAGGACAACGGTTTTTCATGGACAAATACCGTATGTAAGAAACATGTACTATTTGAGGAAACCGTAGTTCGAGAGTAGACCATGATGTGGGGTGATTGCAGTCCTCACGTGAGGGTGGAGATTGGGGATTACTCTTTCTTCTCTTGAGAAGACCTTGCAAAATACTCTGCCTGTGGGGAGTAGTACTGGCTCAGGGCCAAAGCAAATTTCCTGCTTTTGCTTTTCCTTGGAGGATGATTTATTTAAGAGTTTAAACTTTCCAATCAACAGAACTTGGAAAAATAGTTTGTTTCCTCAGTAGATAAGCAGGGGCGAGAAGCAGGTGGTATTGGGACTAATAAAAGCTCAAGTCTGGTTGAGGAATGGGAAAATATGATTACAGAAGAGTTGGCTTCTGTTGGAAAGTTTAAATGCCGATTGGACTAAATTAAACTAAGTTCATGTCAACAGATATTTTTTGAACATGTCCAAAGAATAAGACATGGTATTAGGCAGTATGAGGGTACGCGCTAAATAAGAGTTTTTGCCCTCAAATCCATTGTAATCTAGTGAAGTCCTTTATGTGGTCAAGCACCGATTAACACGTTTAAGGAAGAAGAAGAGATTAATTTGCATTCAGAGAATCAATATAAGCTTCATGGAAGAATTATTTGAGAAATGACTAATATTTTGAAAGAAGTATATGGGGAAGTACATTTCTGGTGGTGAGCACATAAAGCAAAGGTTGCAAACTCAAATGTCTAAGGGGTCAAGCATAGCACAATCATGAGTAAGCCAGTTGGATGTAACACAATAGGGAGTAGTGGGGATTGTGGCCAATTGGAGAGGGTGTGCCCCATTTAAAGGGATTAGCCACTTGTCAGGTTCAGTTGATTGTTAACCTTGATCTCTTACTGGAAGATCAAGAGAAGCTGGAAATTTTCCTAATGTTGCCAATGGATTAGATAAAACAAAAACCACTATAACATCATGTGATCCAAATCCATCTAAATCCAGTGTGCAGACGGTAATTTACATAAAGACGCAGAGGGAGAAATTTTCAAGCCATCCTTGGGAGCTGGCACTGCTGAATGTGTGCGAACACGAGTGGTCATGAGCAGCGGCAATAAGGCAAAGAGGTGTAAGAACCGGATCTCCCAAGACACTGAATTCACCTTGAAGGAGTTCAGATCTTCTTCTGGGGGCAGCAAGAAGCCTGTGATCCTAGAGGTGATTTGTTGAAAACTCTGTCTTTCTAAAGACTTCTCTGGCTGCCTCTGGAGGAAGGAATCGAAAAGGTTGATGAGAGCAGGGAGATGGGGTAAGAGGATGCTGAGGCAATCCAGGGTGAGAATTGATGAGAGTCTGAATCTGGACTGAAGGAGACTGGTGAGATATAGTAACTGCCAAAAACTATTCCTGATTGGATAGAAAAATAAAGGTTGCTTTCTCTTTCTTCAGATGTTGATTTAGGAAACTGAAGTCTAAGTCCCAGACAGACCACTAACTAGTTTTGTGGCCTAAGGCCACTCATTGTTCTTAAACTTTAGCTTTTCCTCCATCAAATGGTGACAATAATAACCATCTTGTCAACACGGGATGCTGTGGCAATCGAGACAAGCGGAATACCCGAAAGAGCAGCCGCCTCTGTAAAAGACTGTATCCGTGGAAGTGACTTTTATTGGTGTTGTTATAGTCAGCTCTGGGATTCCACATCAGTTAGGACTTTGTAAACATATGGAGGCATGAAACGTTATCCAAAAGTGACAATTTTTTTTTAAAAGATTTATATGAAATGAAAGCATCTGGAGAGGAAAATTTTACTTTCTTGATACTAGCATGATAATCATGGCACATGCTGTGGCTTACAGCCCCTTCTAAGTAAAATGGATCTACCCACTACCTTAACTGAGGGCCCAACCCAAGGCATGTTTGACACCTCAAGCTACGCCTGACCCAGCAGCAGTAGATTCATCTGCTGACCGGTGGTCCAAGATGTGCCCCGTATCAAAAAACCTCTTCCAAAGGGGAGTAATTGTAATTAGCTGAGCCAGGAAAGTCGTTTCTGCAGGGAATTTCAGTGGGGAACTAAAGAGTAAGGCACCCAGTCTATGGCATAAGGACAAAGGGAAAGATGAGTAATATGGCAGACCGCTCCATGGTACAATGGTTGATGGAAGATGGCAAGATGGAAGGACCGCTAAAGATCCAGTGCCTTCTGTACTGCTGACACTGCTTGAAGTCAACAACCACCATTTATTCCCAGTTTCCATGACGCCATGTCAACTTTTATAATTTTGTTCAATAAAATCCCATTCAGTGGGAATCCTTAAAATAATCTTCACCCTTCACTTGACTTAGTTCTTTTTTGCAACCAAAACACTCTCCTACAATACTGTCCCTATTCCTTGGAAATTAGAATAACCTTTTCTTAGGTGTTTGACTTTAAAAACAGAGGTCATCTAAAATTTGATCTGATGTCTTCTAGTGGGAAAAAGTGGTTGAATTAGATGGCATGTGACTGGGTAGACTCCAGAGTTAATGTTAAACACTTAAGAAATGCTGCACTTCAAATTCCACATATATGGAAAGATGGTTGCTTTAAAAAAAAAAAAAGAAAGAAAGAAAGATGTTTTATAACTAGTCCAGGCAATGGCTGGGGGGAAAAAACCAAATTAATTCATGAAGTTGATGGAGTGGAATAATCATGAGCTTCAGAGTCAGAAGCCTTAACCAGAAGTCCAAAACCTGTGACTTCCTGGTTGGATGGATGGACACTGAGATCTCAGGTAAGTTGCTCATTCCTGTAGGATCCTAGGTGTTGATGAATGGAGGCATGATGGTCATGGTGGTAATGATGATGATGATGGCAGTGAAGGAATCCATGAGATAACACATGTGAAATTCCTCATGAACTAAGCTATATGGTTTGCTATCATTAAGGAACTATAGTGTTGGCAATGAAACAGTGACCACATTGAAAAGCAAAAGCAGTTATACATGGGAGAAGGAAATTGACTAATTTCAGACAAGTTACCAGTGAAGAGTTGATATTCTTATCTGACCCCACATGACCGTGATATAGTAGGATGTTTTTGGGTCTTCACCTTTTAAAAGAAAGGTAATATTGGGGCACCTGGGGGGATCAGTCGGTTAAGCCTCTGACTCTTGATTTTGGCTCAGGTCGTGATCTCACAGTTAGCGAGTTCGAGTCCTGAGTTGGGCTCCCACATGACAGTAAAGAGCCCTCTTGGAATTCTCATTCTCTTTCTCTGCCCTGCCCCTGTTCTCTCTCTCTCTCGCTCTCTCTCTCTCAAAACTAATTAACTGACTAAAAAAGGTAATATTAATAATGATGACTGTGATAATGATGCTAATAATAATCACAGCAGGCACCACCTACTAACATTTCCAATGGCCTGGTTCTTGATATTCACTGTCTCCAACCCTCCAATAGCCATGTTATTATCCCCATTCTGCCCATGAGAAAACCAAATCTCAGAGAGATTAAGAAGCTTGATCAGGGTCAACCAGCCAAGGATTCGAACCTGGGTCTTTCTTACTCTGCATCCTGTGCCCATCGTGCTGTTGGCCTAATTAGCTCATTCTAGAACGGTGTAACAGAGGGGCTGCATTGATCCTTGGAGAATGTCTAGCGTAGGCCCTTCTTTTGAGAGAACAGGAAGAGGCCCAGAGAAGTGAAATGGCCTGTCCAAGGGCACACAGCCAGTTACTGGTGAGATCAAATTCTCAGACTCATGGCATCTGACTCTCAGAGCAGTAGGCTGATGTCTACCCTGGGCTGCATCTCTGACGTGCAGCTATTTTGAATACCGTGCACCCTTGCAAACAGTCTGTTTGCTTTATTCCAGAGAATTACAGGGCAAATGTATCCTTCCTGAGGGAACAGCTGGCATGCATGCTGTGGTGTCTTATCACAGCACACCCTGGATTTATGGTGGCTTGCCTCTGGCTTCTGTTGGCTTTAGGGAAGCTATCTGTCATGGAGTGAGCAAATAAGGGAGTTCACGGAAAATCAATCCCTAGATTCTTGTTTATTAGCCACCTCTAGCATAAATGTTACGTGGTGCCTTACTAAGGTGGGAGCGAGGATGACACATTAATATACTTAAAATAGGCAGCCTTTATGAATGTTCATTACCTCCCAAGGTCCTCTGATGCTCATGGTTAAGCTCCAAGTTAATGGATTAAACCCATTTAACAGATGAGAAAATCGAGACCCAGAAATATCAAGAATGTTAAAAAAAAACCCCAAAACCTAGTAAGTCCTGGAGCTAGGTTAGAGCCTTCAACCCCGGGCATGTCTGACACCAAAGATGACATTTGTAATCAACACATGTACCTGCACTGCACCTATAAAGCTTTGCAACTATACGGAATGGGGGTGGTTGGGAAATAAAGGCAGTCTTTGCCTTCACAAAGTTTATAGTCTAACATGGGACATGAGCAAGACTAATTATAATACCCTGTCTCAGAGAGAGCATTAACTTACTCTAAGGCACTCTTCGAAGGGATTGATGAGAATCATCTTTACTTTCTCAGAATGGCTATGTAATGAATTTTTATCCCCATTTTACAGGTAAGAAAACTGAGGCTGACAGAGGTGAAGCAAATACCACACTTTCTGTAGTTAATAAGTATTAGAGTCTGGATTCAGTCCAGGGTCATAGTCACCGTGGTCTAGTTTACAATAAATAAATACATAAAATTCTATGAGAATCCAAAGCGAGAAGCCCATAAAGTTGAAGGCTAATTACACTAAATCCTTAGAACTGACTTAAGTAAATTTTCCTGCCAGCCCCAGTGATCTAGAAAAGCAGAGCAGTGCATGATATTGGACGCAGCATGGTGCAATTAAAATAGAAAGAGGGAGGGGTGCCTGGGTGGCTCAGTCGGTTGAGTGTCCGACTTTGGATTTCGACTCAAGTCATGATTTTGTGGTTTGTGGGTTCGAGCCACATATCGGGCTCTGAGCTGACATGTAGAGCCTGCTTAGGATTCTCACCCTCTCCTCTCTCTCTGTCCTACCCCCCTGCTCTCATGCTCGCTCTCTCTCTCTCTAAAAATCAATAAATAAACTTAAAAAAATAACATAGAAAGAGGGGTGCATGGGTGGCTCAGTTGGTTGAGCATCTGACTCTTGACATCAGCTGAGGTCATGGTCTCACAGTTTGTGGGTTGGAGCCCTACCTTGGGCTCCAAGCTGACAGCACAGGGCCTGCTTAGGATTCTCTGTCCCTCTCTCTCTGCCCCTCCCCCCACCTCTCAAAAATAAATGAATAAATAAATAAACACACACACGCAGACACACACACATACACAATACAGAATGGGAGTCCGAGCTCTGGGTTTAAGACAGTCTCTTCCTCAGGGTGAACTTGGAGGCCATTGTAACCAAAGAAAACGCCTTGGCTCTTTCTTCTGTGTCCTGCTTCCTGTCACTGATAGGAACTCTCAAACCTGGTTTATTTTTAAGAGGCGATTTTTGTTTTATTACTTGTCTCTGGAAGGATGCCCTCAGATGTTAATGAAGACTGGGGAACCTATAAAAGATTCAGAAAATTCTCAAAGGTATTGAGTTTCACTGAAACACGAAAAGGGCTAGTTCTATTTTCCTCATAGCTCCTTCACAGGCATAATTATGTAATTTTCATCAGTAAATTTATTTTTTACATTGCAAAAATCCTTTCCTTCTATTCTTTGAAGTTCCCAATAGAAGGAAAAGCAGAGAGGTATTTTCAATTCAGCCAGCTGTGTCTCCCTTGGGATTTTCCAGCTCTGCTTCTTCTCTTTGAGCTTTGTGGCAGAGTGAAAAGAGCATTGATCTGTCAGGCCAACTCCACTGTTCCTTAGCTGTGAGATTTGGACAGGTCTTCTCCTTTCCTGGGCTCCATTTTCTCTCTCTCTCAAATCAAAGGGTTGAACTAAGCCATTGGTTTTTACTCTGAGTTGTGCTCTCTTGCAAAAGACAGTCAGGGGCTGTGGATTATTGGACAGGATCTAAGAATCCATATGTTGAAAAAGTCTGAAGGCTAGATAAAATCATACCTCACACACATCCATTCTATATGTATATGGAGATGCTCTTCTAAGTAATAAAATGCAATTTAAAGGGCTATAATTTTTGTCATTATGCTTTTTGTAATTAAAATGCAATTAAAACTTATTGAATCACTAATTTTGATCATCATGATTTTCCTAATTGAAATGTAATTTCAAATGTTAGTGAAGTTTTGCTAATTTTGGTCATTATGATGTTCTTAATCAACAGATACTAAATATTCCGTTAATATGAGGAAGATCTGAATGTATCTTTGCTAGTAAGAGTGGAACTTAAAAATTGCACGGGTTGAGAATCACAGGTCCAGATGATTTCTTGGGTTCTTTCTAGGTCTGACATTTTGGGATTCTAAACTAAAGTGTCTAAAACAGTAGACGTGTGGTTTAAAAAATCTATTCAGTTGCACTAGCCACATTTCAAATGCTCAGTAGTCACATGGGTTAGTGCCTACCATATTGATCAGTGTAGATAATGGAACAGTTTCATCATCATGGAAAGTTCTATTAGACAGCCAGATGAACTAAATGATTTTACTACTGTGTTTTCCTTGAGGTGAGAGAGTCTTAACATACAATTCTCAGAAGAATATGAGTTTGAAGCTTGAAGTCGTTCAGCCTTTAGTCCTGTCACTGAAGGGAGTGGGAGAGGGGCATGGTTATGAAACCTGACAGATTGATTCACTCTTCCTGGGCCAGTTTGCCTTTGAACCTTTGAGTGTAATAGGTAACATGATGCTCAGAAGAGCCATGCACACCAAGTGTTGATTCAGCCACACCCCCAAATACTCTCACCCACCAGATTATTCTGAAACTCAGAAGCTTGTATCCAGGATCTGGATATAGCCAGACACCAGGATTTTGCTGGTTCCTAGCCCAGAGGAGCCACTAAGAAGAGGAAGAATGGAGAAGCCATCCAAAGCCAAGTAACATATTTTCTTCTCCTAACAGGAAGGCTTCTGGGTGTGACTGGAGCCAAAGGGCTGGGAGCTGGGGGCAAGGGTCTCCCTTGAAAAATTCTCAAGGGTTGGGGCACCTGGGTGGCTCAGTCTGTTAAGCGTCCAACTCTTGGTTTCGGCTCAGGTCATGATCTCGTGGTTCATGAGTTAGAGCCCCGAGTCTGGCTTTGTACTGTCAGTGCAGACCCTGCTTGGGATTCTCTCTCTCTCTCTCTCTCTCTGCCCCTCCCCTGCTTTCTCTCTCTCTCTCTCTCTAAAAAAAAATCCTCAAGGGTTGTTAACTAAGACTTAACACTTAGTAGGCAAAGGCCAGGGGCCAGGAGGCATGATGTTTTTAAGAGACACATTTCTCCTTCTGATGAGAAAATACGTATATACTATTCATTGTAGAAAATTTAGCAGATACAGAAGCTATGAGGATTTTAAAAATCCCTCATAATACAACTGGAAATAGCCATTGTTAACATTTAAGGCGATTTCCTTAATTCATTGAGCTGGACTATAAAGGGTTTATATTTAAAAGCTTTCATTTTCTGAAACCAAGGCCTTTCCTTATTTAAATGCACTGACCTATAAGCCAACTTAAACCTGGTTTCTTTTCTCTAGCCATGTTCTTCTGCTTAAAGGGTCTCTTTTCTCCATTTGTAAGTGACAGGTGAGGTTTTTCAGGTCATTTTGCAAGAATGATGTCCACTGGCCTCACTCATAGACTTGCTGAGGGAGCTCCTCTGGGCTCAAACTGTCCCCTTATGACCATAGTGACCTTGGGGGAGTTAGTCATGTGACTTACAGCAGGCCTTGGCTTTTTATTTGCTTTGGGGCTGGATAAAAGGGGTCTGGGCACATTTGTATTTTTCATCTGCAAAGTAATTTGGTAGAATTACACGGGTATGTGGTCAGCTCAGACTGGGAGTAGCTTTGGGTTTGTGGTATAGAATGTCTGCTGAATCATTAAAAACTTCAATCATTTGATAAATATTTCTCTTATGAAGATAGCGCTTTACTAGGCCCTGGGCTCACAAAAATTCATCTAAACAGATTATTCTCCTAGAGTGCTTATGGATAAGTATTGATCAATAACAACATGGGTGATTATGATTTGGGTGTTATAGGTGTTATGATGGGGGTATGCTCTTGGTACTGTGAAAGCCCAGGTGAGGAGAACTCCATTTGGGGAGCTCAAGGAAGGCTCATTAGAAAAAGTACACCTAAGCTCAGAAGTGAAGGATGTGGAAATAGAAATGAAGGTGAGGAAGAATGTTCCAGACAGAAGAGACAGCACCAGTAAAGAGTGGGACATGAGAAAGCATGATGCATTTGGAAATGACATGTTCAGGAAAGTGTGTACGATGTTCATTTTATATATTTTGCTGGCAAATGTCTTGAACAATAATGTTTGCTTCAAGACTGGCCTATGCTGATATCTGATGACACATTTCCCTTCCTGCACAAGTGTAAATACCACTGGTATTCTGAAGAAGACCCAGGTCAAGGCCACCTTCCTCAGGAAGTCTTCCTCAATTTCCTCTGGTGGAAATAAGCTCTCCCTCCTCTGAATTCCCACAGAGCTCTTGTCCTTTCTGACCTTTATTAAACAGTTTATAAAACACTTTATAAAACAGTTACTTACAGATGCCTCTCCTTCTACCTTAACTATGAACGGATCGGGGTCAGGGAAAGTCTCCTTGCCTTCCAGAATCTTACCTGGTGCCGGAGCAAAAATGCACTTAAATAACATGTGTGTAGTCAGAGAATTCTGGGCTCCTGACTAGAGCTGGTCTTTTGTGCTGTGTCTCATGTTTGGTTTTTTTGTGTTTTTTTTTTTTTTTTTTTTTGAGATTTTAGCACATTCTCTCTCTCACCGAAATTATTATTATTATTTTTCCAGGCGCCTTCCCTGATACCCTACCATAGTTAGGCTCAGGATAATTTTCAGAAGAAAATAATGGCATTTGATTTCATTTATTCATGAAGAGTGAATTCATTGGGATGAAGGTTTTAAGTGGCATTACGAATAGTGCCTGGAATAAGGGTTCTGCTGTGAGAGGACAGAGAGCAGAATTTCTCACGTGGGTAGCAACCGTTCTAAGTGTTGTGGAGGGTTTTTAGCAAGGCTTAGAGGCAACCATTATGTACTTGCATGGCTGCCTTTGTTGTTAAAATAATGAAATGGTTTCATACCAGCAGGTGAGTAGCTCTTGTCTTAAGCCCACTGAGTGCCCTTCTGACACCCAGTACCCACTTATATCCAGCAATGAATGGGTTAATGCCTGGCATAGTGGGAGGTCTCCAGGCTCGTGCACTAGTGACACGATTGGTGGCATTTTGGGAGGTCAATTCCCATGCCCTTGACATTTTGACTATAACTCCTGATGATCAAGTATATGTCTGTCAGTGATTTTGAAGTACTTCCTCCTGAATAAAACAGGTTTTGGGTGCATTTTGGATAAAAGAGAGCTGATTAGGAAACCAGTAACAGCAATGATTCCAACCATTGACTCTATCATTTACTAACTATATTACTTTAGGCATGTCACTTCCCCTCTGCTTCTGTTTTCTTGTCTGTAAAAGAGGGAAAAGAATGCATTCTTTTATCCACCCACCCATCCATTCATCCATCCATCCACTCATTTATCCATCCAACAAACAACTGTGCCAACCCTAAGCTGGAAATGTTGCCTGACAGTGACCAGACAGAGATTTAGGGAATTCTCTTTGGGGGACCAGTCACACATCTAGTTTTGAAGGTCAGACAAGATTTAAGATTTCTTTTTTAATGTTCATTTATTTTTGAGAGAGAGAGAGAGAGAGAGAGCATAAATGGGGGCAGGAGGCAGAGAGAGAGGGAGGCACAGAATCTGAAGCAGATTCTTGGCTCTGAGCTTTATCACAGAACCTGACGTGGGGCTTGAACTCATGAGCTATGAGATCATGACCTGAGCTAGTTGGACGCTTAACCGACTGAGCCACCCAGGTGCCCCTAGGTCAGATGAGATTTTAAAAGTGAAAGCCTTTAGAATCTGTACAGGACTTCATTGACACGGGTGTTGTCACATTAATAGCAGCATTAATTCCTTTGTACTTACTTAGAGAACAGTCTACGGCCTTTTTTGTGTGCAGTATAATATTTTAGTAAGGCCCTTTGGCACTTATTCATGACATTTGTATAAATCCTGCATACAATTCCAAAAGGACTGTGAATCAGTTTCCATTTAACTAGTATTTGACGAAAACTTCCTTGTTCCCACTGCTACTTTTTTTTTCCAAATCAAAAAGAGCTTCACACTTTTGGCTGAATGAAAAATACTGCGCGGCCCTTATAAAAATGTGAAACAATACAGAAAAGGATATAAGTGAAAGTAAAATGAATGCCAAATCCCACCTGCCAATCTTTTTGATGAAAAATGGCCTCAGAAATCTTCCCATGCCCTTTTTTTTTTTTTTTTTTTTTTACATAAACATAAATCATATCGTACGTAGCGTTCTGCAGCCTACTTCGCTCTGAATGGTGTCAGCACACACCGGAGGTTCTATTACCAGGTAGACGATTGAAAAAGAAGTGTTTAGCATTAAAAAGTGCTGTGATCCCTGTGACTCCCTTCATCACAGCACTCTAGAGTTCTCTGGGTCGAATCCTTTTCTTGCAGTTTTTTTCCCCTGAACTACCAAAGTTTACGTCTGGGTCTTGTACGGACGTACTTTCTCAATTCAGTAAATACATAGCTGCACCACCCTTGTCAATGAGCACATGGAATTCTGTGGTATGCACAAAATTATTTAATTAGTCCTCCGGGGACGGGTTTTTGAGTTATTTCCCATTTTCAGCTAATGCAATAATTTTGTAACAAGCATCCTTCTGTATTCAACTTTGCCCAGTTGCAAACTTCTGCCATCCAACCTTCAGGGTAAACTCCTAGAAATGAGAAGACTGAGGTCAAAGGTTTCTAGGCTTTAATTAAGGGACTATTCGGGGACATGAGGGGTGTATGTTGTGGAAGCTGGAGATTCAGCTGGGGTGGTGGGACTTAAAACTCACAGCACACCTTGAGAACAGAGCAGAAAGTGTTTAGCAGAGAGGTGAAGAACGAACGCTGTTGACTGAAGGGGTCACTGAATGTGAAGTGACCTTGCTTTTGAGTCCCTGAAAATAGCCTGGGCCCTCATCCATGAGGGTATCTCTTTTAGAGAGAGTCTTCAAAAAAATTTTTTTTAACATTTATTTATTTTTGAGAGAGAGACAGAGCGTGAGCAGGGGAGGAGCAGAGAGAGAAGGAGACACAGAATCTTAAGCAGGCTCCAGGCTCCAAGCTGTCAGCACAGAGCCTGACATGGGGCTTGAACCCAAGAACTGTGAGATCATGACCTGAGCTCAAGTTGGATGCTTAACGGACTGAGTCACCCAGGCGTCCCTTATATTCTTTTTAAAGTCAGTTATTGGGGAGCCTGGGTGGCTTGGTTAAGTGTCTGACTTCGGCTCAGGTCAGGAGCTCATGGTTCGTGAGTTTGAGCCCCACATCAGGCTCTGTGCTGACAGCTCAGAGCCTGGAGCCTGCTTTGGATTCTGTGTCTCCCTCTCTCTCTGCCCCTCCTCTGCTCACACTCTGTCTCTCCAAAATGAATAAAACCTTAAAAAAAATAAAGTCAGTTATCTAGGCATAATAATGATGGCGGTGGTGATGATGGTGGTGGTGGTGATGATTATGGTAATGATAGCCGATAACTTATGGAGCACTTAACACATGCCGGGTCCTGTGCTAAGCACTGCCCATGCATTATTTCACTTAACCCTCCCAACTATAAGGCACGAACTAGTGTCATCCTCATGTTACAGACGAGGAAGCTTAAATTTAAGAATAAGAAAGTGAAAACACTCAGTTAATCAGAATATCCAATTAATCGCGACCCTCAACCAGACTACCACGAGAAGGTGAAGTCCTGGTGCTCAGAGACGGCCATCACATGTAGAGAATTTTCTCTGCCCTGCATCTAGAATGGTACCCCTGGGAGAACTGAGAAAGAAGCACAGATCATTTTCTGTGCCTCGTGGCTCTGATGAACAACATTGGACAAGAAAGGCTGCTAGATAGTGCAGGCACCTGTTCTTTCCTCTCAGTTCTGTGTTTCATTCTCCTGACTATTCTCTCACAGCCCCTGTCAAAACTGAATGCGCTGTGTGATGTGGTGCTTTTTAGGTTGTTTTTTTTGTTTTGTTTCATTTTGTTTTGTTTTGTATGCCTCTTTGTTCATAGAAGGTAAGCTTTTGACTTTGATCTAAAAGTCAGTGGGATGTCTAAAGTTCAGTTCTCTCCAAGTGAAATCTTTAGGTTGTTTTAGTTATATACTCCGTTACTGTTATTTGTTATTCATAAATTCTATTCTTGTTTTAAGGTATTGATACATTAGTTAGGATATTGGTTTGGCTGCATGTGATAGACACTAAAAACTGTGGCTTAAATTGATAGAAATGGACTTCTCTTTCATAGAATAGTCAGGAGGGAGGCGGTCCAGGGTTGAAATGGCAGCTCTGATCCACGAGGGTGCCCAGGGATCCTGTTTCTGTCTCCCCTGTGGTTCTGACATGCTGACAGTGTTTCATTCATCTGCACAGTCTGCTGAATTACTCATGTTCCAAGTGGCAGAATGGGGGAAAAGAAAGGGTACAGCATGACCCCTGTCTTTAAGGATGGAGCTGGGTTACAACATCACATTCACGACCCTCCTACTGGCTGATTCAGCTTCAAGGCACCAGGCTGCAAGGGATGCTGAGAAATATAGTTTTGTAATTTCTGTGGCTATAAGCCTAGCTAAAAATTAGTAATTCTATTACTATGAAATAGAAGGAGAAAAGGATAGCAGGGGACAGTATTCAAAAATAAAGCTGAACAGCAATGAGATAAAAATATATAAATAGAAGTTTTAATATTTCTTTTCTGCATTTCAGTGGATGGTCTTGTCCAGACCCCAGAATGTATCGACTCTTCCTTGGAAGCCATTGCCCTACAGGGTTTTCTGATTTTCCAACACATTGGAAGGAGGTCTCTGAAAATAATAGAATGCTATCCTTAGAAACATAAGCTCCAGGACCAGGTACATTATTTGTAATGAAAATACAGGATCCTTCGTTCAAAAATGATTAAGAATTTCAAGATGGAAAAACCAGAAAAAAAAAAAGTCAGCATGCAGCTTGTCTAAGAGCATGGCACCCAGTGCAATGACATAGGTCACATATTCATCATGAGGCTGGCCCAGCTCAGCTGTCACTGGGGAGTGGCAGAAAAGGTGTTAAAGCTCCCACTGACTTCTTACCGTTGTCACATAAGTTATGGCAGTCCACGCTTATAACACAGTGCGGTGTAAATCAACACCCAGAGTGGACCTCAACAGCTAAGTGGTAGAGTGTTGGGGTGACCACTGGTGGAGGCTTTGGGAATATTCTCAGACTTGGGATGCCAGTCATACATTTCTGCAAGTTAGAGACAATCTGTCTTGTGACTTCATTAAATGTTCTTTGCATGACTTCCCCTGAAGGTAGGTTAGTACTATGTTTAGTAACCTGGATGACCTACTTTTCTCTGGGTTCTGGGACAAAGGCTATGCCCATATGCTTTGGAAATAGTCCGTCCATTCACTTTGCCTGCTTCGGTGCACAGTGACCAGAGTGCACACTGTGGGAATGTTGAGCTGGGGCCAGCTCTGGGAGGTCATCACAAGCAGGGCTAGACTGGTGGGATGTCAGTTCAGGTTATGGTTGAGGAGGGGAGACTTGCCAACTATTAGGTCAAGGTTTTAAGAAGGCAATATAAACATGGATCAGAAATTCGAGTTCTAGGAGATTGCAGGTAACAGAACAGACAGAGTATAAGCTGGCTCACAATCCTGTACTCACAATTCTTAAGTCCATACAGCTCTGAAATCTGAGAGTTTTCTCTAGGTTTGGTACAGACTCTTTTGTTGTAGAACCTGATATGAGGCTACTTATTATCTTTATCCCAGTTAATAGGAACGGTTATATGTTTTGCTATAGAAATATTAATACATTTGATTATGCAATGCTGGGCCAGACTCTAATGGGAAATTATTTAGCACTCTCTCGTTTTCTAAAATCAGAAACATTTTGAATTTGTAATACACTGGGATCCAAAGATTTGGGGTTATAATATATAGCATTTATTGAACATACATTATGTGACAGACATTATTCGGAGCACTTTACATGTCTTAATTTCTTTAATACTCATGGTATGCTATGAGATAGATACCAATATTTTCCCCACGTGACTGGTAAGAAATCTGGAGCTGAGAAGTTTTGTAATTTGCCTATAGTCATGGATAATCAGTAAATGACAGACAGCGACAAAGGTGAATGTCTTGGGGGCCTACTTTTATATCATGGAGGTGAGTCATCTCAAGAGGCATGAACGCCAATCTCATTTTGGGCAAAAAGGCTTGGCTGAAATGACTGGGAAAATTAGTCATAATAGTGAATCTATTTGTTGGGTGAGATATGAGGCTTAATGAAAAAGTGTTCTTTCTACTATTTCTGTAGTGAAACTATTCAGGAACAGTTAAAACTGTACTAATCCTTTGGGAGAATCAAGTGACCTTCGGGTGCTAAGGATTCATTGATAGAAGTCATACTTCTGGGAGCACCTGGGTGGCTCAGTCTGTTAAGCATCCAACTTCAGCTCAGGTCATGAACTCGCAGTTCGTGAGTTCGAGTCCCGCGTCGGGCTCTGTGCGGACGGCTCAGAGCCTGGAGCCTGCTTCGGATTCTGTGTCTCCCTCTGTCTCTCTACCCCTCCCCTGCTTGTGCTTGCTCTCTCTCAAAAATAAATAAACCCTTAAAAAATAAACAAAACTTCCTTATTTAAAAAAAAAGTCACACTTCTTTATTTAAATATCCAAAGGGCAACCCAATTTTTATGTGTTAAATTGATTTTTGGCTTCGATTGTAACAGACATACTACATTAAAAACATCTTTACATTAGCTTTTGTGAAAGCACCATTTGTCTTAGTAGAAATCTTACTTTAATGCTTCTCTCAAAAATTGTACTTCTGGATAATAGCTGGGTGGGTCGACTGATAGTATCTTGCTTTATTGAAGCCCACATTATTCAAGGCAGATTCCCAATCCCTGACAAAATAAAAATAGATGACATCTATTGCTTCTTCTAGATGTTCCACACTTGTCTTGGTAAGAGAGATGAATTAGATTAGTTTGACAGGATTTGTTCTTTGTGAGACTTTAGTGACTATCTTATACCTCTGTATATCACTGTGTTTCTACCCACACAGTTTTTGTCTGATAATTTCTTTCCACTGATTTTTTTTCTTTTTGGAAATGGATGCAATGTGTGTATCATGAATAATGGATGGTTTTATTTCTATAATTGCTACAAATGATGATAGGGGTTAGACAGGAGTATTAATTTCTCCATCAACACTTGAATATGAATCAAGAATTTTGTTCATTTGTAAATTACCTTGTAATGAAATTTGGAAAAAAACTTTTCTCATCATAGTTTCTCGATAGATTCTTAATACATGCTTACTTTTGCATACAAAAGCATGAATATTCCAACATGAATAAAAGCGTATTTAATTTTTTGGTGCAAAAATGATACTTAGATGAACTCTTATCACAGCAGCCTGGTGGAGATTCATTGAAGCTTTTTATTGCTGGTAGAATGGAATTTTTCTTTTCTTTTTTCTTTTTCTTTTTGAGAGAGAGAGAGAGAGAGCGAGCTTGCTAGTGGGAGAGGAGCAGAGAGAGAGGTTGCTGGATGATCCAGGGAGGCTCTGGACTGATAGCAGAGAGCCTGATGCAGGGCTCCAACTCAAGATCGATGAGATCATGATCTGAGCTGAAGTTGGATGCTTAACCGACTGAGCCACCCAGGGGACCCTGGAACTTTGCTTTTCTTTCTGACTGCTCTGCATCTTTAAACATCCTGTCCCATTTGTAAATTCTTTCCAAGTAAAAGATACAAACTTGCCTTCCCAGCTTCTCTTGTAGCCGGGATGCCGGCATGTGACCAGGCTGCATCACTCAGATGCTTGCATTTGAGGTTCTGGCTTGAAAGCCAGTGATACAAATAAGCATCAGTGACATCCTGATGAGGAAGAGGGCAAATAGACCCGTTTTCTCAGAGAGGGCAGTTGTAGAAGTTCTGGCAATGCCCTCTTGTTTCCGATGTGGCAGATAAGCTGAAGTGTCTGTGTCCAGAATGGGGTCTATCTAGGGGCCGTCTGTGGTGTGAGATGGGCATAGCTCCTTGCTTTTTCATATTCAAATTTGATTCTCTGGGCCTCTTCCCAAATCTGGAAACTGTCATTCCTTTTCTGTTTAGTCAGGGAGGGTTTCTGTAATTTGCAATTAAATTTCATTGATGCAGCTGAGATATGAGAATAATGACAAGGAAATAGGATTCTTTTGTGTGTATCTCCTTCCAGCTGTTGAAAGATATGGGTAGAACAAGACTCTTTGCCAGGTCATTCTTACTGTCGTCATCATTTACTTAAACTGATTCACTGTTGAGAACAGCAAACTGTAAAGAGTGATGCATATGCAGGCAGACTGTTTCTAAGGAAAATGGAAGATGACTTCATGCTTGTGCAATGACTGGCTATGAGTCTGGAATTTACCAGTGGCCTTAGTTAAAAGATGAGTCATGAAGAGGTCCTGGATAGAGATCTGGAAGGTTCCAGGGTCTTAGTTTGAGATGTTGGTTGGAACAAAGAATACATTTCACTAGAGGCCCATGATTTAATTCTTCCATTCACTTATTCAGTACATATTTATTAAGTCCCTTCTCTGCACAATGCACATGCAAAGTATTGGGGAAACAGTGAATCAGCTAGGGCCAGGCAGATCTTTGTTTGGTGCTCTGGGGGTTCCAAGTATTTCCATACAGACATGAGGAAAGATAACGGGTTTTTTTTTTAAATTATTTTTTGTAACTGAAGATACTGAACAGTGGAGACCTTACATGATTTATCCACAATCCCGTTCAGTAAGTAGTAGAACTAAGAATTGAACTCAATTCTTCTGGTTCCAGAATCCTGTAATTTTTCCAGGATACCAGCCACTTCTTACCTGCCATATCAACTCTCATATCAACTCGGAGAGTCAGGTATCAAAATCTTGCCATTTCTCAAATTTCTTCCCATTTCTAGAAAGGAAACCTGAGCCAAGAAGGGGTTAGACTGGTAAATAAAAAGGTGGGTCTCCCCTTTCTATGGCTTGTAGTCCCTTTACTATCCTTCATTTCTGCTACCCCAGGCTGCCTCTGTCATTTATATGTTGATTGGGAACATGGTATTGAGAGCTGTCCTTGTTGGATGATATGAAGGGAAAATATCCACATCAATAGTACATCTCGAGATGAGGGTCAGGTGCCATAGAATATAGTTAAGTGTGAGAACTGGGGGGCAAGGGTACGAGAAAAGGAACTCTACCTACTTGAGCATTTGTTTCCTAGGGTTGTGGTGTTACAAAAGACAAGGTCCCCACCCCTACTTAACGCCAGAATCTAGTGGGCAAGATCAGTATGTACACAGCTGAGTCATCCCTATTATTAGGTCTGTGCCTCTTGTGTTATTTATGCTATTAGAGGACATGGGTTTCTTTCTTTTTTAATTGAACATTTTGTTGAGATCATTGTAGGTTATGGAGACATGTAGATAACACACAGCTGTAAGAAATAATACAAAGATCTCCTGTACCTTTTACCTAATTTCCCCCAATGGTAATAGTTTACAAAACTATAGTACAATATCACAACCAGGATATGGACATTGATACAGTCCACTGATCTTATTCAGATTTCTCAAATATTACTTGTACTCCTTGTACTCGTGTGAATGTGTATATGTATGTGTGTGTATTACTTGCGCGAATGTGTATATGTATGTGTGTGTATTTAGTTCTCTACAGTCTTTTTTTTTTTAATTTTTTTTTTTTTACATTTATTTATTTTTGAGAGAGAGAGACAGCATGAGCAGGGGAGGGGCAGAGAGAGAGGGAGACACAGAATCAGAAGCAGCCTCCAGGCTCCAAGCTGTCAGCACAGAGCCCGATGCGGGGCTCGAACCCACAAACTGTGAGATCATGACCTGAGCTGAAGTCAGATGCTTAACGAACTGAGCCACCCAGGCGCCCCTCTACAGTCTTATCACCAGTGTTGGTTGGTGAACCCAACACCACTGTCAAGACACAGAATAGTTCCACCATCACAAGGATCTCATGTGTTGTCCTTTTGTATATTTTTAACCACACCTCTTCTCTCCCTGGTTTTATTTATTTTTGTCTCATGTGTCCTTGGTATCTATAAAGTTACTTAATAAATTCCTATTATATGACTAAATCAACTTAACAGTGCCATAAGAGATTAACATATGTAAATAATGTCTTCTGGAGGGCAGGGAGCCATGAAGACAGAGAAAGAGGAGAGGCAGAATGTAACAGTGAGTGGGCATTTAGGACTTGGGCTGGACAGCACAATGAATAATCTCGAGAGGAGCTTCCTGGGTTGGAAGTCCCTCTCTATCACTTACGTCAGAGGTTGCCTTGGGACAAAGGCAATGGCATGTGTACTACCCCGGCCAGGGCTTGCTACATGGTGAGACTTACCTCAACAAACAGATGCTGCTCTGAATAGTCTTGGTTCTCGTTGTTTGAGAGGAGTCTCCAATGACTTAGAATGGAGATCCTGTCTAAATCTGCCTTTGTGAGGAGGTGTGGACTGAATCTTCTCCTCAAGGCTGCTATGGGGGAGGGGGCACTCAGCTGGTGGCCGAGCATGGCTGATACCCAGCCACCACCCCTCTGTGGTTCGGTCATCCTTGCCCCTGTGGCCACTCCCATTGAGGCTCTGGAGACACTGTTTGCATTTTTCACATCTTTTAGAACTTTCTATGGGGGAAATGACATGCCAATGGGCAGTTGTGAATCTGGGGATTAATGAAGGTTCTGGGAGGTTGCTCTCCTGAATAATCAGAGTCTTGTGTACCAAAGACCCCACCAAAACTTTGCACGGTCAGTAGATGAGTTTTACCCCAGCCTTGACTTCTTCCTAAGAAGGGTGTACACAATAATTTACAAGAATCAGCTCCCCTTCCTGGCAACTTCCTCTTTGTGAGATTGGGGAGGGGTGTTGACTCAGGATCTGATATGCGTTGTGTCTGGACCTCTCTTGGTTCCACTGAAATTCCCTCACTGTGTACACAGCTGTTGTGAGAAAATAAATCCCTGTGGGTTACAAGGCTAGAGCACTATCCAAGTTAAGAAACCCTTACAAATCTCCCTGCCAACTATCAAGCCCACTGCGGTAGGCCACCACAGCAAAGGCCTGTCTGGGTTGCTGCAGAGACCATATTCTTTTCTTTTTCAAGATTGGAATCGAACAGAGCCTGGGAAAGTTCCTTCCATCCACAAATTTCTTTTCAAGTGGTGTCATCAACAAAATTTATTGCTTGCTATCCGATATTACTATCTCCATCTTTCTTTGGAGCTTTTTATGAACTCATCAGGTCAGGGATTTAACACATTAAGTATGCACAGTGCACACTTAAGGGTAGGGTGGATAATGAACTGTTTCCCAATTAACAGACACAAGACTTACACTGCTGTTTGCACAAGCCATAGTTTTACGGGGCATGGGGACATTGACACTAAACAATATTGGATCACGAAGAAATCTGTTCTCTTTAAAATTATCTTCCGTTTCTGCTTTTGTCAGAGAAAACATCTTTAACAGCTCTCTAAGATTTGCCAATTCTTTTTTGAATGAGAACAAGCCTCATACTTAGAATCAGTTACAGCTATGGTGTAGCAATAGTGTTTCCCCCACCCAATTTATTTTTAAAGTCACTTTCTGTGAAGGCATGTGTTACTAGTTTACCATTTAAAATAAAACACACAGTATTATTTCATTATACATTTATTTGGTTAATAAATGGTGAGCTAATTTTTTTATTTTTATTTTTTAAATGTTTATTATTTGAGAAAGAGACGGAGAGCAAGCAGGGGGCCAGAGAGAGAGGGAGAAACAGAATCGGAAGCAGGCTCCAGGTTCTGAGCTGCCAGCACAGAGCCCGACGTGGGGCTGGAACTCACAGACCACGAGATCATGACCTGAGCTGAAGTCAGACATTTAACCGACTGAGCCACCCAGGCACCCCCTGGTGAGCTACTTTTAAAAATTAGGGTCAATGATTAAAGAGAGATGTGGTTTTGGCATTTCCTGAAGGTGGCATTTCAAATAGCTGAAGTGGGAAAGCATTGGTGTAATGGAAGGAAGTTTGGACTAGGTGAGAGGAGAACTGGCTTTTTTTTTTTTTTTTTAATGTTTATTTACTTATTATGAGAGAGAGTGTGTGTGTGAGTGGGAGAGGAACAGAGAGAAAGTCCCAAGCAGGCTCTGCGTTCTCAGTGCAGAACCTGACGCAGGGCTCAATCTCACAAACATTGAGATCATGACCTGAGCCAAAATCAAGAGTCAGACACTCAACCAACTGAGCCACCCAGGTACCCTGAGCACTGACTTTTAGAATTAGATTCTGCAGCAAGTATAATAGGACCCTGAGCAACTTACAGCTTCACTGGGCTTCTGTTCCTTTATCTGAAATTTCAGTGGGTTTGCACCTATGAAACCTATTCCTCAAACACCCATTGTCTGCAAAATGTTGTACTTATGAGTGTGATGCTACAGTGATGACCATGGGGTGAATCCTTCTCTCGGGGAGTTTACAGACTAAAACAGAACACAGCCCAAGTTTGATGTGTTAGAGGAGGAGGCAGATAGCCAGCTACCAAGGAAAGCAGAGTATGGCTGAGTTCCGGCTCTGGCTCTGCCAGTTATGACCTGGTTTTCACCAGTCATTCAACTTCTCTGAGCCCCAGGTTCTTCGTTTTGTTTGTTTGTTTTTGTTTTTTTGCTTTTGTTCTTTTTTACCTCCATTAGCTGAAGTCTTTTTTTTTTGAAATTTTATTTTTTATTTTTTAAAATTTACATCCAAATAAGTTAGCATAGAGTGAAACAATGATTTCAGGAGTAGATTCCTTAGGGCCCCTTCCCCATTTAGCCCATCCCCCTTCCCACAACCCCTCCAGTAACCCTCAGTTTGCTCTCCATATTTATGAGTCTCTTCTGTTTTGTCCCCCTCCCTGTTTTTATATTATTTTTGTTTCCCTTCCCTTATGTTCATCTGTTTTGTCTCTTAAAGGCCTCATATGAGTGAAGTCATCTGGTTTTTGTCTTTCTCTGACTGACTAATTTCACTTAGCATAATACCCTCCAGTTCCATGCATGTAGTTGCAAATGGCAAGATTTCATTCTTTTTGATTGCCGAGTAATACTCCATTATATATATTATATATATATATATATAATATATATACACACCACATTTTCTTTCTCCATCCATTGATGGACATTTGGGCTCTTTCCATACTTTGGCTATTGTTGATAGTGCTGCTATAAACATACGGGTGCATGTGTCCCTTTGAAACAGCACACCTGTATCTTGTGGATAAATGCCTAGTAGTGCAATTGCTGGGCCGTAGGGTAGTTCTATTTTTAGTTTTTTGAGGAACCTCCATACTGTTTTCCAGAGTGGCTGCACCAGCTTGCATTGCCACCAACAATGCAGAAGAGATCCTCTTTCTCCACATTCTCGCCAACATCTGTTGTTGCCTGAGTTGTTAATGTGAGCCATTCTGACAGGCGTGAGGTGGTATCTCATTGTGGTTTTGATTTGTATTTCCCTGGTGATGAGTGATGTTGAGCTTTTTTTCATGTGTCGGTTGGCCATCTGGATGTCTTCCTTGGAGAAGTGTCTATTCATGTCTTTTGCCCATTTCTTCACTGGACCCAGGTTCTTGGTTTTTAAACCAATGGCCCTCCTACCCCTGCTCTGTCAGAGGTTTACTTTTCCCTGGGGAGGAGGAGCATCTTTCAGCAAAAGGTGTAGGTCTGGCTGCCCCAAACTGTTGGCTTGGAGGTCTCTGGACACCTCTGAAGCCGATCACCAAAGGTTGTCCCCAGAGCCATTGATGGATCCTGTAAATGCAGTATTCCAAACTGGAGCAGAAGGTACCTTTTCCTTTTGTCGAAATCCTTTAGTCCTTTAAAACAATGTGAATTTCTGGGACCTCGGAGAAGCATGCTTTCTCCTCTGTGTCCTATTCTGACTACTGGATCACTCCCTTGTGACATGTTATGCTGTATTACAACATATTGCATCGTGTGTATATGTATGTGTGTGTGTGTGTGTGTGTGTGTGTGTGTGTGTGTAAGCCTCACACTGGCCTATGAACTTGCAGAACACAGGGACCAGGTCTGCACTCTTTCTGTCTCTCTAACACATAACTCAGTATCTGGCACATAGTAGGCAATACCCAGCTCTTACGTGAATGTGTGCACATGTGTGCATGTGTGTGTGTGTGTGTGTATGTGTGCATGTGCATGAATGTTTTGGTGGTAAAAAACAGTCATAAAATTTGGAAGATAGTTGAATAACAAAGCGTTTTTAAATCAACTTTTTATAAACAGCCTAAGGACAAGTACACAAAACCAAAATAACAACTCAACAAATGATCACAAAGTGAAGTCATGTAAATACCCCTCAGATCTAGAGCTAGAACATTGTGTGCTCTGCCGGCCTTCCTTTCTCTCAATCTTGTCCAAGTGTAACTGCTTTCTTCACTCATCTTTCTTGTAGTTTTTTTTCCTGTGAATTTTTATTTGGAAAAACTTGAAATCTACAGATGAGTTTCAACAACAATGTAACAAACACGGACGCTTTTACCTTGAGAGGGTAATTAACACCTTGCCATCTTTGGCATATCTTTCTCCATATCTTTGTTTTTTGATTGTTGTTGTTTTTGCCTTTTTTCCCCTGGAAACATTTGGGAGTTAGTCATAGGCATCATGATACATAACCATCAAGTATTTGATCATCATCATGTCCCAAGATCAAAGGTATTCTCTTAACTACCATACAACCACTACACTCAGGAAATTGATACAGTACTACTGATATTATGGCTGTAATACTATTGTCCAACATGGTACCAGTTCAGATTTCTCCAGTGGTCCCAAAAGTGCCCTTTAAAACCCTTGAAAGAATTGTTTGGGGGACCCAGAATCCAGACAGGGAGTCTCACACATTGTACTTAGTCATGTTTCCAGGCTCCTTTAATATAGGGTGGTTTCCTGACCTTTTGGTTTTGTCTTATGAAATTGATGTTCCTAAAGACCCATTATTTTGCATATTTTTCTCAACTTATACTTGTTTGATTACTTCTTCATGATCAGATGCAGGCTGAACTTTCTTTTTTCAGAGGAGCAAACAGATAATGTGCCCTCAGTGCATTACTAGGGAAGGCACGTGATATCCATTGACTCATTATTGTTGGTAAGTGCGATTATTTGGTTAAGTGGTGTCCACCAGATTCTTCCCAACAGCCTTTCATCCAATGGTTTTAGCTCCATGGAGATTCTTACCTAATTAATGATTGCTGTAGGGATTGCAAAATGGTGATTTACGATCTTTTTTTTTCTATTATTACCTTTATGTATAAAAAGAGATTTCTCACCTGCTTTTCTCTTCTAACCCCCTCCCCCTCTTTAGCATCAGTATCAGTTTATAGGTTATTTAATGAATCATAATCCATCCCTGTGTTATTTATTTTGATATTCAAATTGCCCCATATTTTGCCAGAGGGAGCCCCTTCACATCGGCTCCTGTGTCCTTTTTACACGTCCCCATGAGCTTTTGAGCACTTTCTTTCTTTCTGGCATAGTAATTTGTTCCAGGTTTATCATAAGAGAGAAACTGAGGGGCTCCTGGGTGGCTCAGTCGGTTGAGCGTCCGACTTCAGCTCAGGTCATGATCTCACTGTCCGTGGGTTTGAGCCCCGCATAGGGCTCTGTGCTGACAGCTCAGGGCCTGGAACCTGTTTCAGATTCTGTGTCTCCCTCTCTCTCTGCCCCTCCCCCACTCATGCTCGCTCTCTCTCTCTCTCTCTCTCTCTCTCTGTAAAAAATAAATAAACATTAAAAAAATAATAAAATAATAAAAAAAGAGAGCAATTGAACTGCCTATTTAACCTCTTATGATTAAAATGTTAGAAAAAACAGGAAGGTGAAAATCAATGCCCAGCTTCCTCACTAGCGAATACAGCCCTGAGCTTTGACAAAACACAGCAGGTTCTAGAGTAGTCTTCCTAATCATTGAAGCCCCAGAAATGGGTTGTGGCAAAGTCACTTGTCTGTGAGAGGCTGCTGGGTACAGACCCTGCTGGTGATGGGCAGGCCCATGGGCTCAGCCGAATGTAATCTCATGAATGCCTGGTCAGCACTGCTCAAGTGTTTCCATGGTAATGGATGACCCAAAGCACATGGTAATTAAAACCACAAGTAGTTTTCAGTCTTGCTTCATGAACAATATGAGAGCATCAAACCAGTTGTGAAATTATGTTTGCTTTGCATCCATTTAAATTTCATCTGCCCTCTCATCCGTAGAGACGAGGATGCTCAGAAAAGGGGCCGATACAAGGAAAATGGAGAAGATGATGAGGTTAAAAATCTCCCAAACTGGTTGATGCAAGGAAAAAAAAAAGTCAAATGTGAAAATGATCCTCCCAAGCAGAGACACTTAGGGTCAGGGACTTCTAGATAGTTTGCATTTCACTTGGCAGATGTCTCTCAAACAATTGTGCAATGCCAGATGAGTATGTGAAAAGAAATAAATATACCTGTGATTTAGGATGGGAAAGAAAGTAACCTCTTGGTCAGAGGTGGCCACGGAAACCTGATATTGCAATAGGAAAAATGTTATTATGGGATGTCCCCAGTAAACTGTCCACATGCTTTAAAATTGCTCTGCACCTGCCCAGTTGTTGTAAGCACAGAACCCCAGAAAATAGCCCACACTTCTTACAGGGCAAGTTCAATGAGAAGGCCAGATCCTGGGGAAGATATGAACAGCAGCTGATTTCTATCCCACAGTGCGTTGCCCTACTTTTTCACCAGAGATTTTCCAGGTCCTTCAGTATTATTTACTGAGTTAATTAAGATGTTTGCCCTCCGCGTTTGGAAAGAGCATTGATATTTTTAGATAAAAGATGGTTGCAGGCTGACCTTTTAAATAAACAGCAGTGAATTTTCTAAGGCAAAATAAGAGTACTGGGACCTCTCATCCACTTGGACCCAACCACCCAGCATTTTCTGGTCTTCCTATTAATAAAACAGATATGTAGAATTCAAGCTTTAAAAAGTCAACTTCCGGAGGATGTTCAGGAGTTGAGCCATTAAACACACAACACTCTTCTCTACCTTGCCCGTTACAGACATAGGTAATCTGCCACAGCTTTAAAACCTTCTGAACCACTTCTGCAGGGAGCCACTGACAACTGATGGGAGCTTATGTTTATTGTAACCCAGATCAAGTTAGCTCCAGCTCACTCTCTTACCTTTTCTTATATCTGCCTGTTGCTTGTTGAAATAATGGCCCCGGTGCAAGATTCCTAACTACCAAAGAACATTCGATAATGTTCACTCTATCCTAATTGACTGAACCAAGAAATAATCTAGTCCAAATATCATTAAAAAAAACCACCAAAAAACAACACCACTGTTTCATTCAAGAAGAAAGGCCACATGCTAAGGCAGAAGGAGTGCTAGATGACTGACAGGCAGAGATCTTGGGTTCCACTCTGAGTTTGACCCATGTTTGACCTGTGTGCCGGCGGGGGGGTCTGATCTGGCCCTCAGTTTTCCTCCAGAGGGAAGGTGTTGGGCTGAATCGCTAAGTTTTCTCCCGTGTACATTCTGCATTTAAAATTTTTGTGAGTGCATGTGCGCTGTATATTATTAATTGGATACACACACTGGACGGGATGCTGAGGGCAAGAAAAGTGAACTGTATCCTGTCTCCATCTCCAGGAGCTTTCTGTCACTTGGTCGTGATGATAATTGCTTGGGGGTCCTCCCTCAGTCTATCCACATGGAATCGAAATCACCCACTTCTTACTGTGTGCAGCAATAGTGGCATGAAGATGCCCTGTTTCTCCTGGATATTTCAGAAGATGATAGTACTTTCCAGAAAGAAACCTGTCCCTTAGCCGCTTTTGGTGATGATTCCCCTGTGCGTTTTGGTGTTAAGTATGATTTGGGCTCTTTGAGACTGCACAGAACAAAATAACATGCAGGTTACCCCCAGTAAGGGAAGCTTGTTCTACGGATACATTGAATATGGGAGAATAAAACAAGGAAGTGTAGAAGTCAAGGGCAAAGGCGTCAGAGGCTCGTCTTGGCTCCACCACCTGTAGGGTGGGGGATTCTGGGCAAATCCCTTGGCTTCTCTGTATCTGTTTCTGTATCTGTATCTGTAAAATAGGGATAATAGTAGCGACCTTACAGAGTTGTTCTGAGGATGAAATGAAACAAGAACATAAAAGTGCTACAGCTCCTGGCATGCCATTCACGCTTAAGTATTAACTTGAGTATTAACATAATTGCCATTATGATTATGATTATTTGTTGTTACAAGCAGAATGGATTCCAGCAGGCAGCCTCGTGAAGGAGCGGAAAGCTCCGTACAGGCCTCCTCTTAGGGATGGGAGCACCACCGCTCAGGAACCAGCAGGCCATTCAGGGCTTACATTGGCAGGGGAGGTCTGATTATCCCTAAGTCCCCAGCCCCCCCCCCCCCCGCCCCCGCCCCAGGGCACCAGCCTTCCTTTGATTCTTTCTTGCATGATCACATGTAGATTTCACGACTCTGTCTCTGTTTTGACTGCTGCTATCACCACCAATTAATTTCTTTCTACCCCTTCCCTAAATTGTGACTTCTGTTGACTCATAGCTTTTGAAGCCATGTTGCTCCTCCCTCCTAGTGGCCTCAGCAGGCTGTCTTTCCCCGCGTGAGTTTGGGCTTCTGCCTTCTGGCCCTGCTCCCAGCATCTCAGCTCTGTCTGACTTGAATTTAAATCTTTTCAGCCATCACTTTTATGACAGGTCACCTCCCAGACTGCTGAGTGACCAGTGATTGACGTCACATGGTTCCGGAATGGCCTGGCCCCTGAGATGGGGCCTATGCGGGTCACAGGCAAGCTCAGCCTAGTCTTTCCAATCCTGTGGACACAAGGGTGAACAGAGACCACCTAAGCTCACCAGTGCTCTTCACACCCAAGTTGGGAAAAGGATAGGAAGGAGTTACAATCTAGTATAATAATTATAATAGTACATATATAGTATTATGTACATATATATAATGTAGCTTTGTTAATGCCTTTCATTTTCCCTTCTAGAATGTTAGCAACTTTAGGAAAGGAATTATTTCTGGTCTTTTGTGTGTGCTTGTGGCCTAATACGGACAACTGGTCAGTAATACAAGTCTAATTTATTTGCCCTTTATTTATTATTATTATTATTATTATTTTTTTTTTTTTTTTTTTTGAGAGAGGGCACAAGTGAGCAAGGGGCAGAGGGTGGGGGGAGAGAGAAGTGGGGCTAACCCAAAGCAGAGCTCATGTTTTGTTTTTGTTTTTTTTTTTTACCTGAAGCCAGGCATGGGCTCACCTGAAGGGAGGCTTGAGCTCACCTGAGGTGCGACTTGAACTCATGAACTGTGAGATCATGACCTGAGCTGAAGTTGGATGCTTAGTGACTGAGCCACCCAGGCGCCCTTAGCTGCCCTTTCAACAAATGTTTAGTAAATTTGCTTCACTTTTCCTTTTTAGAAAATGTTTTTCTACTATCAAAGTAATTTAAGGGTCTCGTTGAAAAGTTGCAATACACAGAGAAGTACGGGAGAGAGGAAAAGAACCAAGAGATTACAGATGACAGAATCAGACATAATTCTAAGGGGTGTTAAGAAAGGTCACTTGCAATCTCTACCATCTTGTGCCAGTGGCTTTCCTTCTCGAATCCCCTGTTTCTTCATCTAAAAAGAAATGGGGCTCACGGTCCTACTTACCTCCTAGATTATGAGGGCTGACTGACACATTTGTAAGGTGCCTGCTATGGTATTTGCCTATTACCTAATGGGAGACAAAAAGAGTGATCGGTTCCCCCATTCTATCTTACCAAGAACATCTTTTCATGACTGGGCTTCTCAAGGAAGGAGAAAAAGGAAAACCTGTGAAGTGTAAGAAGACCGAACCCCAAATAGACTCATTTTTAGGCCTCTTGCCCCTGAAATGACCCTAGATTCCTCTTTCAGGTGCATCTCCTCTAACTGTTTACACAAGGAACGCCTCCTTGGTACACAGAAAGGCATTTGATTTTCCCACCAAGCTTCGAACATGCTGAGCTTTTGCACTGCCAGGGATTTTACAGAAAAGCTGTAGAATAATTTGTGTCACGGATTGTTTCCTTTTCATTCAAGTGTTGAATCATGAAGAGGAGTTGAGGTCCAATCACTGGCTTTTGACACTGAATGGAACCATTTTAATGTTAATTCGCTGAGAAATGCCTACAATAATAATAGGGTTCAATATTCAAACCTGCAGACAATTTAGAATTCATAGCTTATGGTTGAAAGCTTTTCGGTTTACCCATCTCTTGAAGATGAACCTGTTCTAAATCATCAAAATCAAACCATTTTCTAAAAATAGGAATAAAGCTTTAAGGTAAAGGATAATTAAGTTCCTGTTCTTCCAGGGAAGATTACATTGTTGGAGGGTTGCTTGGGTCACTTGCTTTTTCTGCCCATTTTTTTCACCATATTATGGCCCATACATTTGAGCATAGCAAAAGAAGAAAATATCAAATCATCATTTTGAGGCCCTTTGAGCAATGCCAAGGAAAGAATAGGTGTTTCTTTGTTGGAGAGTGAGGCTTAGCAGCATTTCCCAAATTGTGGTCTGTGAAAAACCAATGTTTCAGTCTCCAATTTGGAAGAACTAAATAAAAGTTGTTGTTGTCAAATCAATCTGGGAACTAGATTCTGTGGTACTTTTGTACTTTGGAGGAGTCAATTACACATTAGCATCTTGTTGAATCCAGGAAGTCCTATGAAACTGGGTTTACCCCAGAATTTTCCAAATGTATTTTAAAATGGAATCTCTTTATTGGTGGAATCCATTTGTGAATGACAAGGTCTGGATTAGAGTTCTTTAGGGTGAGTCCTCCAGAAACCAGATTCCAAGATGGCATTGGCCTGCTCAAGATTTATTGGAGAAACAGCTGGGAAGGATCAAAAGGTAGGAGCAGGAGGAGGTGAGGAGAGTCTTTAGACCGTGATACAGGTCTGACATCTGTGACAGAGGGCAGAAAGGAAGGGGAACTTGGGAAGGGAGAATCTTCTAAGAAAGTGTCCTCCAGGTTGATAGGGATTCTTGTGGCCCAAGTCACCCACTGGAGGAGTTCTAGTCTTGCAGGAAGGGCCTGAATTAGTTCACTCACTGTGCTTAGTCATTAGCTGGGAGTAGTCCACGGGCAGCAGGGCCTCAGTGTGGCATAGTAGTGGATTAAAAGGTGTGGGAGCTGGGGCCGTCAGTTAACTGAGTTTCCTGCAGCTGGAGATCTGTGTGGTGCTTTTTCATGACTGCCATATTTTCCAGTTGTGCCCCTTGTTAGCCCTGCAACCTTGAGTAAGTCAGTAGAGGCTTCTGGAACCTAAACAGTCAATCTACTAAATGGGGGCGGGGGTGGGGGTCTGTCCTTCCTGTCTCACATAGCTGCTGTGACACATAGCCACATATGAAAGCTGTTTGTATTCTATGAAGCATTCTAGAAATGGAGAAGATTGTTATTATGGTATTATGGGGAGGTGATAGCCTTTTTCAAGTGCATTAGTTGCTAGAATCCCATTGTAATGCCATCACAGTGCTGAATCTCCCAAGCCTTCTACAGTGCTGGGCATCCAGTAGGTACTGAGTAAATGTTTGTTGAATCATGATAATAAGTGTTGTGAGTTCTCCAAGGAAACAGTCCATGACTATGGCTGTACGTGGGATAATGATTGTAGACATTGCAATGTATGTCCTCTGGCAGGAGACCACATGGTGAAGGCAAAGCACGCAGGAGGGTGGGGGGTGATGCCCGTCGATTCGATCTATACTTGTATCTGTAACCAATATAGCAGCTTCATGGGAAGGGCGCTATTCTTCCCAGAGCGGGGAGGGCTGGAGGAGCGTTGCTCAGCCTTCTCACTTGGCAACATATTCTCTCTTTTGCTTTTCTAAAATAATTCTGAAGCTAATTGAATTGCAAAGACAATTCCCAAACTTCATTCTAGATAATTGTATGGCATCGCTCCCCTGAAGTTCATTTTCCAGAGTTGTTTACCAGTTACATTATTGACTGCTTTGAGTTTTTTCAACTCCTCCTTTGGGGATGAGCCAGAGCTAAATGGTTAAGAGGCAAGCACAGGAAAGAGGGTAAGTGAGGCAGCAGAGGTGATTTCTGACCCCGTCATTTCGTAGCTCATCTATTTGACTCTGCTGTCCTGAGGGGTGGTAGCTTTGTCTATTCCTTCAGCAGCTCAGCATTTTGTTCAATAAATGTTTGTGGAACAAACCAATGAATGAATTACATGTGTATGTGCTGGGTGCTGGGGAGATAACGGTGAATCAGCTAGACAGAGTTCCTGCCCTAATGGAACTTTTTGTCTGATCGTGGTGAACACAACTGAAAAGGAGTCATACAAAAATAAAACTTCGAATTAGGATAAGCAATGAAAAGAAACAGCACCTGCTGGACCTGGGGAAAAGGCCTCTGACAAAGGATGTCGTGACCCCTGGAGGCTGGGACAGCGTGACACTGGCAAAGAGGTGTGCGAAGCTGTGTGCCTTCCAGGCACAGAGAGGAGCATGCGCAGAGACCCGGAGGGCGGGGCAGATTCTGGTTACGCCGCCGAAGGAAGTGGGTGTGGCCGGGGCGGACCGCAGGCAGCAGGAGATGCCGCAGAGAAATGAGGCTTCGAGCGAGCCAGCAGGTTTGTTCATCCGGCATTTCCCTGCAGTGAGCAGTCAACAAACATTTGCTGTAGGGGGACTGCTGTACAGCCAAGTGGTGTGTCCGCCGTTACGATGCGGGCTGGTGTCTGAATCGGACGCAGCAGCCACGTCGGCCACGTCGGCGGGGCAGGGTATCACTCCGCAGACAAAGCGCTAAGTCCAAATTTTAGCAGGAGGGAAGTGAACTTTAGCAGGAGGATGTTTTGGGCTCAGGGCTGCTGAGCTCTAAGGGTCGCCACGACACTCTTCCTTTGAGAAGAACAGATCAGATGCGAGGAGGAGGTTTGGTTCCTTTGCAAGAATTGGGGGTCTGGAGACAGGTTCCCTTCTGACCGTGCGTGATTCTGCTGTGCCACTTGAGCTTTGTGGTCATTGCTTTCCCCGTCTGGGACACGTGAGGCTGGGGCTCCCTGACTTCCGACGATCTTTACTTCTGATTGGGATCAACTATACCATGATCCAAAAACGGGAGGAGGATTGCACAGGAGACCCGCTCTCTTGTGTGTGAAGCCCTGGGCCAAGGCCCATTTCTCTGGGGACAATGAGCAGTCGGCTGGGGATTTTGAATGAGGCCTCCTTGTGGATTACTATTCAACCTGCTCAGTCCTCACCTGCAGAACCTGCTTCCCAGCCTCCTGGCCCACGCTGGGGACCGCCTTCCTCCCTTGGTGTCTGTACCTTGGAGGCACTTATGTCACTGCCTGGCCCACAGGAGCTGACCTCGCGGCCTTCTGCATGAGGCGCTCAGTGCAGCGAAGCCGACGTTCTCTCCTTTTCCGTGGTGCCAAGAAGTGCAAGACAGCAGGGTACCAGTTTCCTAGGGCTGCCATAACAAATTACCACAGACTTGGGGGCTGAAAACCCCAGAAATTTACCCTCTTACGGTTCTGGAGGCCAGAGGTCTAAAATCAAGGGGTGGGGGGGCACCTGGGTGGCCCAGTCGGTTAAGCCTCCGACTTCAGCTCAGGTCATGACCTTGCGGTTCCTGAGTTTGAGCCCCTGCATTGGGCTCTATGCTGACAGCTCTGAGCCTGGAGCCTGCTTCAGATTCTCTCTCTCTCTTTCTCTCCCTCCCTTTTCCCCTCCCCTGCTCATGCCCTCTCTCCCTCTCTCAAAGAATAAACATTTTAAAAAATTTAAAAAAATAAATAAAATCAAGGTGCCGACAGGACCGTGCTCCGTCTGAAGGCTCTAGGGAAGGCTCCTTCCTTGCTTCTCCCAGCTTCTGGTGGCTCCAGTGTTCCTTGACCTGTGTCCATATCGTTCCAATCTCTGCCTCTGTTTCCACATGGCCTCCTCCGGGTGTCTTCTCCTTTTCTGCTTCTCCTAAGGGCACTCATTGAATTTAGGGACCACTCAGATAATCCAAAATGATCTCTTGAGATCTTTAACTTAATTTGCATCTGTAAAGATTCTTTTTTTTTTTTTTTCCAAATAAGGGCATATTCACATTTTCTAGAACATGGATATATCTTTTGGGGTGCCACCATTCTTTTTTTTTTTTTTTAATTTTTTTTAACGTTTATTTATTTTTTTGAGACAGAGAGAGACAGAGCATGAGCGGGGGAGGGTCAGAGAGAGGGAGACACAGAATCTGAAACAGGCTCCAGGCTCTGAGCTGTCAGCACAGAGCCCGACGCGGGGCTCGAACTCATGGACCGCGAGATCATGACCTGAGCCGAAGTCGCCACCCAACCGACTGAGCCACCCAGGCGCCCCTGGGGTGCCACCATTCAACACACTATAGGCAGAGTTTCTGAGGCGTTTGACATGAAAATTTCTTCTTTTTGTTTTCTTCATTTTTATAAACTTGCCCTCTTTGAAATAGGAGCAGGACACAAGTCCCAATGAAATGCCACAGAGCAGAGACCGCAGGCCAGAGGGCCTGAGGACACAGGCTCTGAAGTCAGGTGGCTTCAGTTCAACCGCCAACTCTGTGGCTGAGTTTTGCCATCCACACATTGAACACAATAACAGTTTCTACCTCTGAGAGCTGTTGTGGGACTTGAATAGGTGAAAGCCCTAAGTTAAGTGCTTAATAAATGTTAATTATTATTAAATGAACAATGGGATGTATTATAAATGAGCAGGGGATGGTGTGAAGGATTAGAAGGGCAGGCTGGATGGCTGGATGGTGGCTGGAAAGCATCCAGGGATTCGATATCACCTGGAGCTAGGGTTCTTCTGAGCCCTGATCTACATGGGGCTACCTGACTTGGAATGAAACACATCGGTAGCCCCTCCTCTCCAGACCTGCTCTGAGCTGCTGTGTTTGCTGATTGATATCTTGGGATCTGGCACTAAGCCACGTGGAGAAGTTCAGAGATAGGGAACTGCCGGCAGCCACACACACAGGTGGAAAGTCATTTCCTGGGAGGCACCTGCCCCTTGCAATGGGTCAGCCTTGTGCCTGATACCCATTCCCCTGGGCCGCTGCGTTCCAGAGAGAAGCTTCTCTCTTCCCAAGACTGGCTGGTCGCTGTACCTCCTGCCCTGCTGACCTGACGCGGGTCCAAGAAGTTAGTGAGCGCGAGTGCTTCTGGGCACTGTTAGGAGCCCTCTCTGGTCAAGGTGAGCTTCGGGTTCTAATTGCTGAGCCTCACCCGCACCCTGTGCTGCAGTCTGGGCCGCTGGAAGCCCACAGGGATCTGCCGCTGCTCCTCTGCTTGTTCCTAGAGAGCCGGGCCACCACGGTGAGGCTCCAGAGTGCAGAGCCTGGGCTTCGGTGACAGATGGCTGTGTGTCTGTAGGCAAGTTAGCAGACCTCTCTGAGCTGTGGTGTGCAGCATCTGGGAAGTGAGGATTGCACAATACTTGGCTCTAGTTAGGTGCTTGCAAAGCTGCCGTTTGGGAGGTAGCAAAGAGTGGAGTCTGCCAGGCCAGAGTGAGCTTGCAGCTTATGGCTGTGGCATCTTAGGCAGGTTATTTGACCTTCCAGGCTTCGATTTCCACATCCGTAAGGGAGATTGAACACGTCTATCAGATGGTTGTTGGGATGCCTAAGTGAAAAAAACGTCTGTAGAACCTTAACCCAATGCCTGGCTTATCCTACATGCCTAAGGGACGGTAGCTATTATGACTGTTCCAGAACACTTGGAATAACGATAATAAAATGAATTGAGTAAATTGTACATTGTACAATGGATAACTAAATATTGGCTCAATCCCAGTGTGGTCTGGGAAGAAAAGCATTCAGCTAGCTGTGAGGAAACAGTCTTGGAATGGCCTGAACTCCTTTCTTCCAATATGTTACATTTTTGAAGGCAGCCAAAGAACTTCCAGTGAATTCTTGTGGAGCTTTCTGTATGTGTGCTCTATCTGTCCATCTGTCCATCCATGTGTCCAACAGTCATTGAGCCCTGCTCTGTGCCAAGCGTTGTGCCAGATCCTGAAGGTACAGACATAAACCAGACATGGTGACTGGCTTCGAAAGCTCGGCATGTGGTAAAAGAGAAGGATCTTTTTCAAGTAATTATTATGAGCCATGTGATTAATGCTCTAATAAGGATAAGAGCAAAGTGCTAGGAATTCAGAAGACCGAGTGACTTGTTCCTCCTTGCCAAACCAGAGAGCCCATTGTATAAGAGGAGGTAGCTAAGCTGGGCCTGGAAAAATGGTGTTGGCAGGTAGACGTGGGAGAAGTAACCTTCAATGGAGGGCCTGGAGGGAGAAGAGTTTCATGGGCAAGAGTGTGATGAATTCAGGAAGAGCTGCCATTTGGGCTAATCACAGACTTTGGGGGGTGTCAGGTGCTGAGTTGGTGAGCTAAGGGACATTCATAGAATGTTGCATTAAATTAAATTTAATTAGCATGTGTAGGGTACAGCACATTAGTGTTTACCAACAGAGTGTTGCATCTTTTACCTCATTTGATCACGGCAGCTGTAAGACAGACATAACTTACTTTATTTATAAGGGACATTTTACAGATGAAGGAAATGAGGGCAGAAAGGTTAAGGATTTGCTCAAGATGACATAATTAGTAAGTGACTGAGTTGATATTCAAAGCCAGGGTTTGGGATCCCCACATCAATGCTTTTTTTTTTTTAAGTTCATTTACTTATTTGGAGAGGCAGAGAGACACAGAGAGAGCAAGCGAGCACAGGGGAGGGGCAGAGAGAGAGAGGGAGAGAGAGAGAGAATCCCAAGCAGGCTCCACATTGTCAGCATGGAGCCTGATGCAGGGCTCAGTCTCACAAACTGTGAGATCATGACCTGAGCCAAAACCAAGAGTCAGACACTTACCCAACTGAGCCACCCAGGCGCCCCCAAATTGATGCTTTTTAAAAGTTAAACATTTTGTTGGAGCATGACACATCCAGGGAAAAAACACACACAGATCATAAACATGTAATTTGAAAATTTTCACCAAGAGGAGATAATATAAATAATAATCTTCAAATCAAGCTGGAGAAGTTTGACACCTTCCCAGTATTGCATTTTCCAGTCTATGAGCATGGAATATCCCTTATTTTATTTTATTTTATTTTATTTTATTTTATTTTATTTTATTTTATTTTTGGTAACTTCCAGTGTAGAGGTCAATGTTTATTTTTATGTAATTAAAAATTTTTAAAAAAATTTTATTTTAATTTTTTAAAAAACATACACTGTTCTGTTAGTTTCAGGTGTATAGTATAGTGAGTCACCAATTCCACATAGAGGTCAGTTTTTTAGAATGATTCCTAAGTTTTAAATTTTTGATCCTATTATAATTTTTATTTACGGTTTTAGCTTATAATTCTTTGTTTTTGGTACAAAGAAGTACACTTGATTTTGTATATTGACCTTGTTTCTAGATATCCTGCTAAATCCACTTAGCAACTCAAACAATCAAACTTTATTGACTGGGTAAGTGCCTCCAGCACGGTGTTGAATAGAAGGGGTGTTAGTGAGTATCCTTGTCTCATTTTTTTTTTTAATCTTAAGGGGAAGTCTTTCAATATTTACTATTTTTTTAAAAGTCTTATTTATTTTGAGAGAGAGAGAGAATCCCAAGCACGTTCCGTGCTGTCATTGCAGAGCCTGACTCTGGACTTGATCTCACAAACTGTGAGATCATGACCAGAGCCAAAATCAAGAGTTGGACACTCAACCACTGAGCCACCCAGGCACCCCTCAATATTACTATTGATATGATATGAACTCTAAGGGTTTTTGTAGATATCCTTTGTCATCTTAGGAAAGCTCTCTGCTCTTCTATTTTGTGAAGGTGGCTATGGAGTGGAGACTAGTTTGCAGGAAGGAGAGAGAATGGAAGCAGGCAAACCAGTTAGGTGTTGCTCTAGAATAGGAGCAGTGTAGATGCAGAGAAGGGATGTCCTGGGCTATTTCCTCAGTGGTTGTCAGTTTTTCTAATTTTTATTTAAATTGTAGTTAACATACAGTGTAATATTGGTTTCAGGAGTAGAATTTAGTGACTCATCACTTACAACACACAGTGCTCATCCCAACATGTGCCCCCCTTAATGCCCATCACCCCTCAGTGGTTCTTACTTAATCACTGCTCACCTCATAAAGGTTTCAAAAGAGAAAAGAGCACTAAAGATTGCCAGGGCTCTCTTTCTCTGGGCATTCCACGTAGTGTTCTTTAAGATATTATCAGATGTTTTATGATAAAGGTGTGGTCACGTTAATGTAGAAAAATCTGAATGCTGTGTCATCCCCTTGGAGTGTCACCACAAACATCAGCATTACTAAAGGGTTTGAGACCCTACAGCAAAGGTAGTTATTTAGTTAAGAAAAAAGTTTTTAATGTATATTTATTTTTGAGAGAAAGAGAGAGAGAGTGAGTACAAGCGAGAGAGAGAGTGAGTGAGAAAGTACAAGCAGGGGAGGGGCAGAGAGAGAGGGAGACACCGAATCTGAAACAGGCTCCAGGCTCTGAGCTGTCAGCACAAAGCTCAACGTGGGGCTTTAACTTGGGAATGGTGAGATCATGACCTGAGCCGAAGTCGGACACTTAACTGACTGAGCCACCCAGGTGCCTCCTTTTTAAAAAAAAAATTTAAGGTAGTTATTTAATTTAATATAGCACCATCCTTCTGTCTTCAATGTCCATGGCACCAAAAAATGAGGTTCAGAAGGCATTTCCTGTGTCCTTTCCTTACCCATCATGGAGTTAATGACTCTCACTTGTACGTCAGTGTAGTGGCATCCCCGAGGTTATAACCAAGCCCTTCTCTCTCACTGTTATGTTCAAAACCTATTGAGACATAGGCCCACGCATCAAATAGGGATCAAAATATCATGTCTATTGATGGTAAAGCTAGATTGGAGATTGGAGGAAGGTGTATGGATTGGAATCCAGGTTAGTTTTCAAATAGGTTACTGAGAATCAGATGAAGTGGTCCGCCCAGGTACAGAGGGAAGAAGCCCTGCCTCAGCGACTTACTTCCACTTGACGTTAGGGGCAGAAAATAGAATACAGATGCGACAAGGTGGACCCACAGAAGGGAAAACCACACGGGAATAGGAACCTTGGACCTTAACACAACCCAAGAGCGGAAAATCACATGATGGATGCCATCTTCTTGCCATTCTGCCAAGATGAAATCAAAGAATGTATGATGAGAAGAGGAAGGTTCTGGAAGTAAAGGAAAGGAGAAAGCCTGGAAAGGGAGGGAGTTTGAAGACTCCTTTATGCGGAGACACAGGGAGAGAGAACTGCTTGTTTCAAGAGGGAAGCTGCCTGTAGTCTATTTTTGAATTAGAGGTTGGTTCTTTTGTCTTTAAGACAACAGAGATCAGGGCTCTAATTAGCCTGGTTGTAAAGAGGATGGAATAAGAAAAATGAATATTTTCATAGGGGCCCAAGCAAGAGAAAGTTTGGGGCTGGAAAGAATTCAGCAGCCCTATTTATACTGCCTGCCAATATTTATTTCTGTGGTTTCCTTGCGTTCTGACCAACCCGGTCATGTGCCAATCTTAGCTATAGAGGAGAAGGAATAGGACATCAGTGGCCACAGGTTGAAAAAGGCTCCCCCAACCCTTGGAAGATGGCATCAATAGTGGGCCCTGTTGGCATCCTGCGGGATGGGCAAGATGCATGTGAGGGAAAAGTCCCCATTTCCCTGAGGCAGTCCTACAGCAGCACCCTTCTACCTTGCCCTTGAACATTTGGCAAAGCTCTCTGAAGGGCTGTCAGAGGCTGGCTTAACCAGGCTGGCTCTACACAAGGTGGCTCTGAATTATTCCTGAGTCATCCTTGGTTCAGAGAAACCACTGGAGGAGGGATTCAGTAGCATCCTTGGAGGTGCATTTCCTAGACTCAGCTGACTCTTGCAGGTGAAATATCAAGGTTCTTGGTGATTGTCTGTGGAGTTGGTGACGTTTGAATCTCCTTATGATGGCCTCTGAGGCTGGAATGTACAAAATGGGGGCCTAACAGAGAAACATTCATTTACCGCAATGAGGTAGGAGATTGCAAATCACAGTAGAGAAAACTGGTTCCCATGAGATTGGGAGTCAGGGCCCAATCTCTTTACGCCATTGTCTGGGACACTTTGGACCCAAATAGAGGACTGATCCTTCTCTGTCTTAAACTGAAGGACTCAGTTCCTCCAAGAATGGGTTGATCCTGTGCAGAGTAGAGAAGGCAACCAAATTGTGGGCCAGTTGTCAGGATGGGGGTTGAGTGGAAGACGAGCTGGGGTAGGATGATAAAGTCCAGCCCACCAAACAGATTCACCAAGTGCTCTGAACTTCCTAAGTTTCACTGCCCCCCTTTGATTAAAAATTTGCCTTTGAACTTCCTTTAAAAAACGTGCACTTTCTCTTTGTGAGGAGAGTTCACTGGCACTAATTACTTAAGTACAGGGATTTGCAACCCTACTTCACATTAGAATGACCTTGGGAACCTAAAAACTACCAAGCCATTGGCCTTGCTGCTGACCAGGGAAATCAGATTCTCCGGGATGGGATCTGGCCGCAGTGTGGGAGACAGTTTTAGAAAGCGCCTCATATGAGTCCAATATACAGCCAAAGTTGACCATCATTGCCTAAAGAAATAAGATATAGAGCAGGCAAGTTGCTATAGGAAGATTATGGGGAGAGAGGAAGAAACATTTCGGTCTTGGCAAGGCAGGAAGACACATGGATTTATATTTTAACAATCTTCAGTCAAAAGCCAACATAATGGCTATTTCTATATTTGGTGATTTGCCTTTAATGAATATATCCCAGGCTTAAAAGTAAGATGAGTACACAGATCAGATATTCCCAAGAAGGTATTTCTCCGTAGGCAACTGGGTATTTATCCAAGGCTCTCTGGATGACCTCAGAATGGTGGTAAGGCTTGATTTTGCTTTATTTTTAAGGTAGTCCTGATTCCATACAAAGCCATTCTTTTAATAAGGAATTTTAAAGTTTATAAGAGTTTGCCATATAAATCAATTCATAAATCAAAGTTGTTTTTTCCACACTGGATGTTATGACTCTGTGTTTGGAGGGTGAGGTGCACAGATGACCTGTATCCCGTGACCTTAGGTGGGAGGAGAGCAGGAGGGGCTAGTAACAGACACATTGGTTGACTCAGCTTCGTGTTTGGTTGTTGGGCCTGAGCTGCTTCTGTTCCACATTGAAGGTAGAAAAGGTGACTCCGGAAGGGGAATTTTGTGATGCAAGTGGAAAACCACATGGAGACCCTCATTGTGAGCCATTTCCTAATCTGTGTCCAGTGAGCCATGGACATGAGATTAAATTAGTTATTTGTAAAGCTCCTAACCATTCAGCATGAGCACTGAATGGGGTCATAATACATAACATCCTACAAGAAAAGCAGAGTTAATAACTTTATTGCCACTTCCTGCAGAAGAAGAGCCTGAAGCTCAGAGAAGTCCCATGGCCAGCCCCACTGGCGTAGTTAGAAAATGGTAGACGTGAGACCCAAACTCTAGTTGTCCAGCCCCTCTTTCTGTGTGCCAGGCCGGCTGCCTCCCCGCGGGGCCGGCTCTGTGGTTCAACATGGAGTGATGCCCACCTGGAACAGATGTGCTGAAGCCAAAGCCTAACACGTGCACTGTTGTACGCTCTTATTGTTTGGATACAGATATCGGAGTCATGGTAGCTTTCACCCCGAGGAGACCAGGTTGGTATGGGGGTTTCTGTGTGTCTTGACTTACCTTGGGGTGGCCCTGGGAGGAGATTCAATAGTTCTGATACCAGAGAGCCGCATCGCTTTTGTAAAGTGGGAGGGTTCCCTTGCTAGAGTCCTCAGCAAGCCGAGAAGGAGAAGGGCGGTTTGATGGCCGTTGCCCTGGGGACTTATTTCCTCATTTACTGTCCGATCCCAACATACTGGCTAGAAACCCCTGACAACCTCTTGTTTGTAAAGATGGATAATAATAGCATCCGTCTCGCGGTCTGTTGGGAGAACCCTAGGAGATGGTGTGTGTAAAATGGTGCTCCTGGCACATAGCGTTAATACATGTTTAAAAAATATTGAACTCAGGGGAATAGTGCAGCACATTTCCGTGTCATCAATGTTGTAATGCAGCATTTTGCAGTGGGTTTTACACTTTCCAAGCCTTGTTTCCTATTTTAACGCCACCCTATGAGTTGGGTAAGAAATGTCGTTGGGTCATGTGGGAATGAACCATGCTCATCTGGGTTAAGTGGCTGGTCCTAAATTCAAGAGGTAACAGGCGATTCAAGCAGGCCCGTGGGCCGTCTTCTGTCACTGGTTCACTCTCTGCTGCCCAATCTGCCCATGGCCGATTATTCTGGGCTGCTGAGCCATGCCTTCTCTCTACTGCAGATGTCACAGGGCTGAGGAGGAAAAATCAATTTTCATCAAGAAGCCTTTCATGCTGGGAGTCATGCTGGGAGTGCCCTTGATGACTGACTCAGGGTTTCAGGCAAACAACCTTGTGCGTTTGTGAAACAAACATCAAGCCATCCAGGGGAGCTGAGCTGATAGTAAATCCGTTGGGCATTACTGAAAGGCTCTGCGGCTTCCTTGGTGGCTGGGTCTGAGCTGTGCCTAGAAAAGAGCTTCTCAGCATTGGGTCTTCTACAAAGCAATTACAAATTTCTGAAAGTGGCTCCAGACATTGGTATGTTTTAAATTTCCTGAGGTGCCCCTAGTGGTCAGCTGGGCCAAGAGATCTTGGTTTCAGAGGGGGCAGGGGCATCTGTCTTTCTCTCTTTTTCTGCCCTCGCTAGCAACCTCGGGCATGCTTCAGTGCCTCCGTCACAAGCTGCCTGATGGGAGATGCAGAATGCCAAGGCCATCTGTGATGAGGATGTCAGCTTCCTAAAGGAACATCAAGTCTCCCTGTGGTAGATACTGTCATTTATGAGTAGTGACTTCCTGTTTGCTGATGGAAGAAATTCAGCCTTTTCAAATATGCCTCCATGAAATGATCAAGGCATTGAGTCGCTGGGGACCACAATGGCAAGTCAGGGTTTGGAAGGTGCTGGCTTGGGCCCTCTGGTAACTCTCTTTTGAAAACAGGAAAGTTATTGGAAGTTGCCTTTAAGAAATTTCAGAAGAGGGAAATCCTCCTTGTGTATGTTCCTCTGAGATTCTTGGGATACTTAGAATGATTTGCATCACAGATGATGGCAAACCAAAGAGGGGGAAATGCTACCTGCAAAAAGGGCACATTCTAGCACTTTCTATATACCAGGCACTGCCTTCAGTGCTTTGATGACTTCACCTCATTTTTAGTCTCACAGGTCTGTGAAGCAGGTACGTTATTATTCCTTTCCATAAATTTGTACCCGTGGGGAAACTGAGGCAAAGAGAAGTATGTGACTTGCCCAATCCATCGATGTCTTGCAGGGTTCCAGAGCCTGTTCTTTCCATTCTACTGTATCTCAGGGTCTTAAAGGACCCCCAAGATCCCATAAACCACTCCCCCTCTTCTGATGTTTGTTCTCTCTACAACATCCTTTTCTGGTGGTCACCAGGCCTTTGCTTGCCCACCTCCAGGAACAGGGAACTCACTGCTACCCAATGCAGTCCATTTCACTGTTCAGACAACACCAATGTGGGGGGCTTCTTAATTTCTCAGTTGAATTAAGGCAGAACATAAAAAGAGTAAATAAATAAATAAGTAAATTAATAAATAAATAGAATGAACATCTGTCACCTAGTAGCTTCCATTCATTGGTCTTAATCCTATCCTTTATGAGAAGAACAAGAATACTAACATTTATTGAGCAACCTGTATGTTCCATGTACTGTGCTAAATGCTTTACTTTTCTTATCTTGTCTCACACGTGAGGGCCCTAAAGTGCAGAGAGGGTCAGCCTGCACAGATAGCACCGGGACTAGAACCCTGACAGTCTGATGTGGAATCCCTGCTCTGAGCTCCTCGCGAGTCCTACCCACATGAGCAGCACACTGGACGTCGTTGATGGCCCTCCACTCTCTTCACATGCAGGACTGCAGGATGTTCCCTGGGAGGCTTTGCTGCTCTCCCCTCCCTTCTCCTTTCTGCCCTTTTTCTTCCTTCTCCATCCTCTGGGGGGCCAGCTCACCAGCCTGCCTGACTCAGGGCCAGGACTTCCCTCTGAACTGGGTCCATCATTGTACTGTCCTGTGTTCGGTCCCCCTCAACTCCAGAAAGGGCTCTCTCAGGAGGAGTGTCCAGAATGCTTCTGTTGTCTGTCAAGATGGAGAAGCAGGGCTCTTTCCTGGGATAGAGGGAGGCCCCAAGTAGCTTCTGCTCACAGCTAATAATGACAGTAATAATAGAAGCTAATATTCCAGGCACACACCATCAGTGTCAGCTGAGCTGTGCACTTGTGGTGGGACCTCACAGGGTCTCGACCTTGGAAATAGTATGGGAGCGTGGCTCTGGAGAATGTGTTCACTCTGCTCAGGGAAACCTGTTCAGGCCGCCCACTGGCTCTAGTCTGGGTTCTGAAATCAGACAGACCTGGGTTCTGGGTAGCTTTGATGCTCAGAGCTGTGTGACCTTAGAAATACTACCTACCCTCTCTGGGCCTTGGCTCTTCATCTGTAAGATGGGTGAGAGGGGGGTTGCTGTGTTGGCTAAGTGATGTCATTCATTTTGAGTGCCTGGTACAGGGAAGTGAGGAGAAATGGTGAAATACCAGCCGGTGGTGTTAGTATTCATATTCTGCGTCATTTAAGTTCTAGGTGGACCTCATGATTTCTGGTGAGGTTTCATGGTTTCTGCAAATGTAGAGCTGTCTGAAGAGCTTGTTGGTTCTTCCTGACTTGTCTTTTGATCCTCATCCACCAGGGTGAAAGAGGAGGCTGGTCAGCTTCCAGGAAAACTCAGTGTGTGTGTGTGTGTGTGTGTGTGTGTGTGTGTGTGTGTGTGTGTGTGTGTTTTCTCCTAATATGTCTGAATGACTTGAAGTTACTGTTACAATGTGGTTTAGTTTTTCTTCTTCTTTTCAGAAAGGGGATGTTTGGGCTCAAGCTGAAGAAGAAGAAGAAGAAAGCAGAGAAGGGGTTAACATTAGCCAATAAGGCTGCTCAAGGTGAGGCTTTTGGGGGTGGGGGAAAATGCACTACTCTGGCATTGGGAGCCTACAGGTCTCATAGAGTTGACACCTCCTTGGCTGAGAATGGAGCTGTCCCTCCGTGGAAGCGTGGAAGCCAGGTGGGGGGTGTGCTACCTGCTGGGTCTTCAGGCCCTGCTGGTCACAGGTGCAATCCACCCCAGTGCTGCTGGTCACCTGGTCATTGGGCCCAACAGGGGTGGGGCGGACACCTGCTGGGCCATGGAAGGGGACCCCAAGGAGACGCAGTGACAAGGTCCAAGCTCCTGTTTCTCTTCTCATTTGCTCTGTAGCCCAGGATAAGCCACTGCACAGCTCTGATTCTGTTTCTTCCTTTGTCAAGCGGGTACGATATGGGTTGCTGGGCTGACCTCACACACCATGGGGAGGATCCAGTGAGATTTTAAAAATAAGGGTGAGGACAGCAGCTGCTACGGGGGAGGCTCTGCATTTATTGTCTCATTTGACCCTGCCATCATCTTACCAGTGGGTGTTGTTATCCCAGGTTTACAAATGAGGTTGCAGAGATGCAGAGAGAGTAAGTAAAGTATGGGAAGGACAGCGGCAGAATTTGCAGGGCCTAGTGTATGAAAATAAGAACGCAAAGCCCTTGCTAAGAAATTATTAAGAGTTTGTGGGTGGCAATAGCAGAGTGCTGAGCTCAGTGTGACAAGGTCCTTCGGATCACAGGACCCTGCGTGGAGGCACAGACCCCACAAGCCTCTCAGGCTGGGAGCCCAGAACCAGGAAGCAGTGGCGTTGGGATGCACGTCCTGGCTGTCGGACTTGTCGCCCTCAGAATGGGCGGCTTGCTTCTTCGAAAGAACAAATAAATCCCCAAGTTACAGTGTGAACCGTACGTACCGATGGGGCCAGGCCTGGCATCAGGTAGACACACGTTTGTTGAGTCAAATAGGATTAACTGCTTCCGATGGACAGGTCTGCGGTGGTCTTCCAGAGACTTCTGAGTGGCCCTGACAACAACCAGCGTGAGGCTAGCTTTCTGGAACATTTACGAGCCCAAATGGTGCAATGGGTCTGCTGTGTCTTCACCCCTCTCGTCTCCTTGGAGGGACCCATTGGGATGGGATGGGAGAGGCATTTTAAGTGGAGACAGGACTTAAAGCTTAAAGAAATACTTGTCTGTTCAGTCAAATTGAAGGTATCAGGGAGTAGGTAGAAAAGGCTTTTAGGTCTTTCCTGGTGTCTTTGAAACTGTGACCCTACAGTAGGTCCTGGGGCACAAGGTTGAATGAAACAGTCCCTTACTTTCACGGTGTTACGAAAAATAATATTTATGACACATTTAACAAGTCCCTGCTGCTTTTTATTTGACATGCATCATTCATGACTCTGAAATGTAGGTTCTTTTGCCCCTATTTTACAATAGAGGTTCAGAGAGGGTGAGTGCTTGCCCAAAGTCACACAGCTAATAAGTGGAGAAGCCAGCTCCTGAGCCTAGGTCAATCTTATACACGGGCCTGGGTTTTCCTATTCCATGGGTCAGCCTCCAGTTAGGAGCCTATAATGACCACGTAGGGAAGGAAAGAACAAGGTGGTGGAGATTTAGGGCAGTCAACCTCAGGCATTTCAGAGAAGCTGGCTCCTATGGCTCATTCTAATTAGAGTTGTCAGCCCAGAAAGCAAACAGGGCAGAGAGGAATCAGACCCTTCCTAGAAAGTAAATAGCATTCATCCTGCTGACTAGGGGCTTGCCCTGTGGGAGACTGACAAAACAAAGTCCATAGAACTGAGTACACTTTGGTCTTTCCTTTTGGGACTATCCTGGAAAGTTAGGCTCTTCTGGATGTAGCATTTGGAGATTCTCAGAGTCAGTGGGTCTCATGTCTGTGTATTTGAGGCATAGTGGCTATATCTTAATTTCATAAAATTCCAGTGATCCTAACCCATCCTTTAACTAGTTATCCAACAGAGTTTTTGAGTACCTCCCATGATCTTCCATTCATGCGTTTACTCAAGAAAGACTAACGGAAGTTCCAATGAGTGTTGGGTCCTGTGCTAGATTCTATTCTATATGATGGTGAACATCGGATAGATTAGAGAGGGGCTAGCCCTGTGTAGGACTCTTCCGTTTGTCTTTCCAAATCAATTCTCCACCTGTCCTCAGCCCCAGGAGGCTGACCTGTATTGATGCACAGCCCAGGTCCCTTTCCCGATGGGGCGCCCCAGCAGGAAGTTTGAGGGACGGAGGAGTGTGAGCTCAGGATTCATGGTTGGATGTGCCCCTCAACGAAGGGGATGGTTACTGCTCTTTATAGGGAAGCCAGCTGGACCTGACTTCCTCTCCTTCCAGGTTCTGGTAACTGCTCTCCTCATTTTGGGGTCTTCCAAACAGATACAGTGTGGCTGCTCTGAGCCTCAGGTAGCTGCACAACCCTTTGTGATTTTCCTGTACCCACACCCGTGTAAATTACCAAGTCCTCAGATCATTCTGTTCTGGGGGCACCCTCTGTTACCTATTGGGACCTGAGGAGGTACCTGAATTACAAGGTGAGAAAAGTGCTATAAAGAAAATAGAAAAAAAAGCATCTCTGTGGGATGGGTAACATTGGCCTTGCTTCGCTTTATAGATGAGGACAACAGGGCTGAGAGAAGATCCTCAAGTTAGGGTGTGGCAGGGCTGGGATTTCCACCCAACCTTTGGGGCCAGGGTTTTGAACTACACCATGCAGAGTCTCTTAGTGCATGAGAGTATTCCACACTGTCTGTTTTTTACCAAAAACCTGGCTGAGAGGTGGTTCCTCAGCTTTGCTACACATTAGAATCACCTGGGGTCCATGTGGGGCGGTGCACCTGGGTGGCTCAGCTCAGGTCATGATCTCGTTTGTGAATTTGAGCCCTGCTTCAGGCTCCGAAGTGGCAGTGTGGAGCCTGCTTGGGATTCTCTGTCTCTGTCTCTCTCTCTCTCTCAAAATAAATAAACAAACTTTAAAAAGAAAAGGAATCACCTGGGGATTTAAAACATCTTGACATCCAGGTGATATCCCAGATAAATTAAATCAGAATCCCACAGTGGGGGAAGAGATCTAAAGAATATGTTTACTATCTATTCATTTAAATTTTTTAGACACTTGTGCATTCCTTTCCTGTGGCTGCTACAACAAATTACCACAAACTGGGTGGGTTAAAATAACCCACAGTAATTTTCTCATAGTAATGGAGGCTGGAAATCAGTATCACTGGGTGGAAATAAAAATATTGGCAGGGCCCCATCCCCTGGGGAGTATCTGATTCCTGCCTCTAGTGTTCTTCTTTTTTTTTTTTTTTTTTTTTAATTTATTTTTGGGACAGAGAGAGACAGAGCATGAACGGGGGAGGGGCAGAGAGAGAGGGAGACACAGAATCGGAAACAGGCTCCAGGCTCCGAGCCATCAGCCCAGCGCCTGACGCGGGGCTCAGAGCCTGACGCGGGGCTCGAACTCACGGACAGTGAGATCGTGACCTGGCTGAAGTCGGACGCTTAACCGACTGCGCCACCCAGGCGCCCCCTCTAGTGTTCTTCTGATGGTTATGATGGGCATCTGTCCCACCTCTGCCTGTGATTACATTGCATTCTTCTGTTCCCTGCCTCCCTCTTGTAAGGATATATATTATTGCAATTAGGACCCACCTGTATAATCTAGGATAATCTCCTCATTTCAAAATCCTTCATTTAATCACATCTGCAAAGACCCTTTTTCCAAGTAACATTTACAGGTTCTGGAGACTAGGACTCGATATCTTTGGGGACTATGATTCAACCTAGGGCACCTTTCTACTCAAAATTGGCCCTCAGACAGCAGGAACAGATCTACATGGGACATTGCTATTGGAAATGCAGACTCTTGGGCTCCACCCCAGACCTACTGAATCAGAATCTGCATTTTAACAGCTTCCCAGGTGATTCTTATGCACATTAAATTTTACTGATGAGGTTCAGAGGGAATAAATTACTTGTCTGAAATTCCACTGTGGCAAGTGGAATGCCTTGAAAGCATGTCTTTGAATTCATAATCCAGTTTTCTTTCCATAATACCATGCATATAAATCTACTCTTTTTTGGAAATAGAAGACGAATTTACTGTTTAGGAAAGTTAAGGTATGTGCCTGTCTTTTCTGCCAATAAAATGTTAAGTTGCATACTGGCAGGGACTGTCTGGATGTCTTCATGTACCCCTTATGGTGATTAGCATAGCGCTGGACGGTTGAGGCTCAGATCACCACTGTGGATCATATTTGACAGAGTTTTCTTCCTTGTTTGCTTCTCTAGATGGCCAGGATGAAGCAGAAGCGTCACAGGAGGGGCCTTCACACCAGGAAGGACCGGGAGGAGATTTAATTTATGGTCCTGCGTCTGTGACCCCTGTCCCTGCAGCTCCTCCAAAGAGAAGGTACAGTGCTGGTGCAGGCAGTCAGCACACATTTACTGGGCACCTCCATGTGCAGGAACCCCTGCAGGCTCTGGAAAACAGACAATAATAACTGATCACTGGTCACAAGGTGCCAAAGGTCTAAGGCAGGAAGACAAGAGGTCTGTATGTATTCAGTTTCCTCCATGGCAGTGCTGGCGTCCTGATAGTGGTCAGCCTTCAGCAAGCCAGGGTCCCACCTTGACCAACTTCTGCTCTTAAATCCCCTGAGTTAAGGTCTCATAATTCAGCAATGACAGCAACAACAGCAGGCAGACTCAGGAGCTGTCCCTCACCTGCTCTTTAATTCATCAAGGTGCCAGGTGTCTTAGCTCTGTGTTTGTCCCAAATGTTTGTACTACCCGACAAAAAGTCAGGACAAACTGGCCTTCGTGCCTGTGATTTGCTCTGTCAGTTAGCAATTGATGTGTAACACTCCCAAACTCAGAGGCTTAGTGAAAAATTTGTTGCTCCTTATGAGTCTGTGGGCTCGTTGGTTAGTTTTACTGGTTCTAGACTGATACACATCCACACTTGTGTGTGCGTGTGGTCATTTGGTAGCTCTGCTGATTTTAGTTTGAGTGTTGGCTGGTAATAGGCTGGTCTCAGATTGCTTCACCTGGGACCACCGAGCTCCCCTCGATACGGCATTAGATCCTCCAGCAGGCTAGTCTGATCTTGTTCTAATGGTGGTGATGGCAGAGTTCCGGGAGAAGGAGTATGAGTACATAAGGTCTTTTGAGCCCAGGCTTGGAATTAGCATGAGTCATTTCTGCTGCATTCTATTAGCCAGTGCAAGTCTCGAGTCCAGCCCATGTCAGAATGAGGGACAAGTCATAAGGCAAAGAGCATTGTTCCGAGGAAGCTAATACCTGGGGCTATCAATGCCTTCAGTCTACCATATTTGTTTATGTCTATTTCTTACTCATGGTAATTCCTCATGCCATCCCTTCTTTGTCCACTCAGAATTCTTATTGTCAGTAAAGCAAATTAGTGCTTCCCTGTATGGCAGACTGAGTTGTTATTACTGGGCCCTACAGGATGGCACACAGTAGATATGTGGGTAGAGGGGGTTGGGAAACAGCTGGAAATCAGAGATGGTGACAGCTGAGAGGTTGACTCTTTAAAGGAGACATGAAGTTTGTATGCACATACTCACTGCGGTATCTCCTTCCCCCTTTACTGCACCATGACAACCATGGCCCCCTAAGCTCCCTGACTCAGGATTTCAATTACTTTGAAATATCCTTGAAGGGATCCCTTGCCATTTATCTCACCAGAATAACAGCACCGCATGGAGGAGGGCAGGAGAAAAAGAAATAGGGAGTAGACTTTTTCTTTTTCCCTGGTCAGTGCATTCTCCATCAGTTGAAATTCTACCCACCAGATAATGCTCATTGACATCCAACCTCTGCAGTGAAGTCTTCGTTGCTTACCTGGGCTCTCGGGAACTTCTCTCTTCTCTGAACTCCTATCACGTTTTTTTTTTTTTTTTTTTTTCTACAACACATTTTACACTTAAGAGTTTTTTCTTGCCATGCTTTGGTCCTCTCTCCCTTGGATAGATTGCTAGCTCTGTAACGGCCAGGATGATGGCTCATTCATCTGTTTTTTTCTCTGAGACCAGCACAGAGCTTTCCCACAGTAAATGATCAATGCGAATTTGCCATTTTATTAATGAACATATATACCTTTTGCTATGTACTCTTCCCTACATACATTATCTCCTTTCAGCCTCAGAACAACACTACATGGTAGGAATTATTATGTCCATTTTCAGATGAGGAAATTAAGGGTAACGTCACAAAATTGGGAAAAATAAATATTTTAATTCAGATCAGTCTGAGTCTAAAGCTTTGGGATTTTTACTAGCCTTCTTTGTTCTCTACTGGACTCAGTTGTAATCGGCAGAAATGGAATGAAGTCAAATGCAAGATGGTATTGTTGGAAAGCAGGAGAATAAAATCCAATAGGAACTCAAGCTCAGTTCATTTCCCACTCATTGCTGCCTTGGTGACAACAGGGATCCGTCACCTCTTTCTACCGTTATCCAATTTCTAAATGCCCAGGTGTTGTGCATCCGTTTCTAATTCCTTACGACAGTCCAGATAAATGAAATCCCCTGGAATGTGAAATCTCACTGGCTTGGCATCTGGGTTGCTCCTTCCGATTTTCTCTTTTACCAATTCTTTCAAAAGCAATCACAAAACTCAGGATTGTTTTACCTACTATAAATGGCAAAGGCGTCCTGTGGATAGGATTGGACAGGAAATAAGGGAGATCTTTATGCAGACCCAGCTGTGCTAATGACTTGCTGAGGCATCTGAGTTTCTCATTTTGTAAAACCAAAAATAAATGATGCTGGTGATCATACGCACAATAAGAGTTGACACTTATTCTCACCAAGCACTGGGTTAAACCTTTACATGCATTATATCATTTAATTGTAGCCATTATCTCATGCGGTAAGTACTATTATTAGCTTCATTTTTAAGATGGAGAAACTGAGTCATAGAGAGGTTGAGTCACTTGTTCATTTACATTTTATCTCTTCCAGAGATGGAGAGAGAATATGTGATACAGTATAAATAAAAGCACTTAGAAGTACCTGGGAAAATATTATCAAGGCTTATGGATCCCAAGTATGTTCTTATTTAATGAAACAAATACGTTAAACTTTCTTTTAATAGATCAAAGCTGTCGACTAAGATCCATGATGGGGAGATCAGATCCCAAAACTATCAAGTAAGTGACAGTCTGTCCTGTGTCTTCTTGTGTGAATGAACAGCAAGGTCCAGAGTGCATATCTGCTACTTTGTGTTGTAGATTGCCATCACCATCATTGAGGCCCGCCAGCTGGTGGGTGAGAACATTGATCCAGTTGTGATCATTGAGGTTGGGGATGAGAAGAAGCAGAGCACCGTGAAGGAAGGAACCAACAGCCCATTTTACAATGAAGTAAGTCACGGAGGTCACCAGTATCCTCTCCACCAACACTCCCTGCACTGCCACCTGGGGTGTTCTTTAGCCAAATAGAAAAACTGTGTCCCTCCTCGCTGCTTCCCACCACTCATCTAAGCCCTGGAAAATTCTCTGAGCTCCTTGCAGACAGCCCCATAGAGTTTCACAAAAAGATAATGGAAAGGAGAGATGAGGAATTCCCACTGATTTTAAATTCATTGCTGTGTTTTCGAAATACCCCATTTTCTTGTCTCTTTTTTTGAAATTTATTCTTATATCTTATATGATGATCTTCATTCACTATAAGGTCTGGTTTTATATTCAATAAATGTATTGAGTGTTGGTTGTAAAGAAGATAAACATTCTTTTTCATGAAAGAGACCCTCGAAATTTAATTATTAATTTTGAAATAGACATGTTGCATCGGAAAGTAAAATAGTCATATTTTTCCAAGCAGTGCAGAAATTGTGGACATCAAAGAGAGGAAAGCATCAAAGAGAGACAGGAGGCTTCTAAGTATTATACACACTGAATTATTTTTTTTTTAATAAAAAGATTACACAGTAAAAAAAATGGTAAAAGATAGAGTATAAAATGATATATGATGAAGAATATGCATCCCTCTGATCTTTGATCCCTTAACCCCCTTCCTCTTGCCCTAGAGGCAGCCAACCTCACCAGGCATTTGTGTACCCTTCCAGAGATATCCCAGGCATGTATGTGAGTACAAATAAATATTATAACCAAATGGTAGCATTCTGTCCACACTGTACTGGACCTTGATCTTTTCACAAAACAATGTATTTTAGATGATATTAGAGGTAATATCAAGACATATAGTTCAGTCTCATTTTCCCCTCATTGGTGTAGTTTCCCATTGCATTGATACACCATAATTTTCTAAACCAGTCAATCTCTCATTGATGGATATTAATTTTTTTCATCTTTCGGCTACTACTTATACTCACATTAATATGGCATAACTGGGGCAAAGAATATGCGTATTAAGAATTTTGAGGGGCGCCTGGGTGGCTCAGTCGGTTAAGCGTCCGACTTCGGCTCAGGTCATGATCTCACGGTCCGTGAGTTCGAGCCCCGCGTCGGGCTCTGTGCTGACAGCTCAGAGCCTGGAGCCTGTTTCAGATTCTGTATCTCCCTCTCTCTCTGCCCCTCCCCTATTCATGCTCTGTCTCTCTCTGTCTCAAAAATAAATAAACGTTAAAAAAAAATTAAAAAAAAAAAGAATTTTGATATCACAAAATGCCCTCAAAGAGGTAATAATTTATACTCCAACTAACAGTGCACAAGAGTGCCTATTTCCCCATAGTCACTTTGACACCACGAATTACGAAAAAAAATGCAGCAAACTCTTAATTATTTCCCTAATGGGAGTAGTGATTGAAAAGGGAGACCGTTGGTAATGAAATCAACAGAAAATGGGCGAATCGGATTTGAGCTGTTAACTGCTTTCCTTGTCATCCATCACTCCTGTCTCTAAGCCTTTTACCATGAGTTGTTTCCTTCCTGTTCTACCCCCAACTCCATAACAACTTTTAGCATGGATGGGACATAAAATAATGTGTATGAAAATGCTTTAAAACTGCAAAGCTCTACAGGTTTGTTAAATGCTGTAATTAGTATTTTCTTTATGCATACAAGTCCTGGATCTAAATTACATTAAGTTGGGACCAAGTGCGATCAGTAGACACTCAAGTAAAAATATAGAAGTTGAAGTAAAAACTTTTGGTACAGTTGCACTAAAAACCTTTGTTACAGCGTTTGCCTCTAATTTTCAAGCCAAAGGCCATCAGATGTTGAAGGAACCAGTTAATAGTGGCTAGGGAATATTTTTCAGCTATAAAAATGTGTGTGGCTCAAAGGTCTAGGGAACCTGTGTGAGGCAATTGAGTTTGAAATGTGAAATGCAGCAGAAAGCAATAAACATTAGAACTAATTTATTGGTCCACGGAACCCACAGCATCTCATACATCAAAATAAGAAATTTCATGTGGGTTTTCCACATAAAAGAAATTCTGAACAATAAAACTCTTTAAAAGTTTGATATATATATATATATATATATATATATATATATCTTTAAAAGTTTCATAACTTCCTGAAATGTCATATGTATTTTCCCATTTTCTTAAACAGAAGACATGGAATGTAATGTGACCTGTCATTGATATCTAAGGACCGCCATTTTGAAGGTCTCTTATTATGGCGTGTGATGGCATCTTTCATTTTCCACATTTTGGTTTTTCTGTTTTTCCCTGTAAAAGCAGGCTGTGAGCAGAGAGCTCTCCCATTCCTACTACTGTCCTGTTCATCTCTAAGGCCCTTGTGTTATTTCTCCACAACGAAGCTCAAAAACATATAAAAAGCAACTTTCTGGCCCTGCCTCCCTCACCCCAACTAGTCCCCCAAAAGACACAACCCACAATGAGACACCATCCCAGTGTTCTAAATCTTAGGAGAATACAACTTCACATTTGGGAGGTACTCAGTAAAGTTCAAACAGTGAAATATCTAGTACTTGAACCCCTTGTGTGATAACTTCTGGAGAAATAAGCCGAGCTCTCAGGTCCATCAATAACCAGCTGTCTGAATCTAGGCATGTCTTTTAAATCCTTTGGGCTTCAGTCTTCCTTTGTCTGTAGAATATGGAGACTGGTCTAATTTCTTCGACTCTGAAATTTAACCACTTTTTTGGGACGCCTGGGTGGCTCAGTCGGTTAAGCGTCTGACTCTCGATTTTGGCTCAGGTCATGGTCTCACAGTTCGTGAGTTCGAGCCCTGCGTCGAGCTCTGAGGGAGACTGATATGTCTGTCTCCCTCTCTTTCTGCCCCTCTCCTGCTCTCTCCCTCTCTCTCAAATAAATAAACATTAGAAAAAATAAAATTCAAACACTTTCTTAAAATTAGAAGTTTTCCTTGTCCATAATTTCTTTTCATACTCTTCCTGGTCAATCTTGGGAATATCACAGCAATGTTTGAAACTGCAAAATCCTGAGGAAATTAGATTTTAATCAAGTTTACCCCATATTAAAACCACATTGAGATATGATTTTTTATCCATCCTTATTAATAGGCAAAAAATTTAAGAGAATTGATGATATAAAGGGTTTACAGGGTTCTGGGGAAATGGTATTTTTGTATGCTGGCAGTGAGAATATAAAATGGCTTGGCCCCTTTGGAAAGAAATTTCACACTATCTATTAGAAATTCACATGCACATAAGCTATGACCCAACAATTCCACTTTTCATGTCCATTTTAGAGGAAAAATCACCTATATCCTGGGCAAGTATGGGGTGAGAGCATTTTTTTTTTTTTGCATTTGAAAACAAAAAGAATTTAGGTGACCTTAAATAGGAGATGACCAATCAACTGATGGTATATTCATGCCACTGAGGACCATGCAGCAATTGGTTAGAATTATAGAAATCTACAACTACTCCAGTAATAAGGTTTTTAGATGCAAGTCTGGAATTTATGGTCAAAATGAATTTTATGTTTTATAGTACTTTGTCTTCGACTTCATTGGACCCCAAGTGCATCTTTTTGACAAGATCATCAAAATCTCAGTAAGTGTATCATTGGTGATGGAGGGGCGGGGTGATGGAAAAGATTGTAGGCATTGGGAACTCTCTAGAACAGCTCAGCCTGTGTAGGGGTGAATAGGTTTGGGAGGGGTGAGTGTGGGTTGGTGAGTTCAAAACAACAGGATAGAACATGAAATAACTAGTGTGGAGGAATTTGGGAAGGAAAACCTCTTCAAGGAGATCTGTGCTTCCTGGAAACAAGCTATAAGCTACTCTCAAGCCACCATGAATTGAACTGTGGAGTTTACTAATGTGGGAATGTGAAATACATGCTTCAACGGCCATCTCTACGATTGCCATTTTGAATTGATTTCTTTCTTTTTATGAAATGAAATGTGAGTGTCTCTCTCCTGGGATGATATCCACACTAATGATAATTAATCACAGCACTCCCCACTTGTAGTTGGTAATAAATAGAGAAGTAGGAAAAAGCATCAGGAAGGAACCACATATATCAGTGATGCTGGATCAGAGAATGTGATTTAGAGCAAGTGGTTGCCATTAGGCTTCTTCATAGCTGCCTGAGAGTAGACTTTAGGACCTGCTCATGTGGGGTCGTGTCTGCTGCATAGACCCTTCCTCAGCCCTGCGGAGTGAATTCCTGCCTCCACAGATCATGTCTAAACAGCAGAGATAGAGAAGATTCTTGGTCTGGCCAATGATGCCTTACGAAGGTGGTCCACCATACGGAGGGCATGAATGGGAAGGGAAGGTGCCCGTGCTGAAGCCGTACTCGCCCAGATGAGAGAGCACGGGGGCCAGACGGAACTCACGCCAACCTCACGCCACTCACTAAAGAGACAGAGAGACCAGCGGGTGACAGACTGCATCTATCTCACCCCTCTGAGAAATCACTGCTTCTCCCAAGAAGAGGGTAGCATGGTTATGCATCCCTGAGAGAGGCGGGGTGGGTGGTACAAAGGTTAGTGCTCTCCTCCTAATGGTTCTAAAAGGACAGACCCTGTACTTTATGTGACAGTGCAAGAAGCATGGAGAATGGGGAAATGTTTTCCTCCACAGTGACACCAACTCTAATCAGAATTTTAAGATGGCAAAAATTGTCTCAGGGACTTCCTTGCCTGTCCTTGTCACCCACATATTCTATTCTATTCTATTCTATTCTATTCTATTCTATTCTATTCTATTCTATTCGTATCACATCATATATTTGATATTATATGTATGCACAGTATTATATGTATAACATATATAAATACTGCATTAAGTCTTAGGTAATAGTGGAATTATTATATTCTCTTTCTCAGGGGCACTTGAAGAATGTGACTCTTGAAGAATGAAAAGTTGTCAAGAGCCAAACATTCTTAATGTGAATTTCAGGCATGAGGACAAGTGTTGCAGAAGATATTTCAGGACCTGGGGCACGGCCTAAGACTTTGTTACATTGCATAGCTCAGGCGACCATCTGTTTGTGAGATGGGCAGTGTAGGTGGGTCCTAAGGAACTGTCTAGATTTCAGACAAACAGTGACTAGCTAGATTTTTATACCGTAGCATAGATAAGGGTCATGACTGTCTGTAGGACAGTGGATTTTTAGACCGAGGACCAAAGCTGGTGTTGCCTATCTTTGTTCCTCTAGCTTGGAAGAAGAGAATACTTTGGGCTCCCTAGATGACTCTTAGGGACAGAAACCAAAGATTTTACAGGGAAAAGTCCCTTGGAGGGGAGTGTTTAATACAAGTTTTTGGCTAGTCCATGAACTAAAAGTCAATGTGCCCCAACAACATTGGACACGGGGGACGAAGGAGGGAGTGCAGTAAGCAGGGGCTATTGGGATGGCCACGCTGTGGCAGACCTTGGTGGTGCTAAAGACCATCTTCCCTTGACAAGCAGCCCCTGGCATGCAAGGCCCCAGCAGTCTGTGTGTGCCATTCCCTGAAGTCCTGGTAATCTAATGCTTGACCACACCAGGCTTCCCTGGCCCTAAGACTGGGTGGATGGATGATTTGAAGAGGCCTCCTGTGTTATTTAAAGACACTTTAAACAGGCTCTTGCTTCCCATCATCCCATCAAGCCCACAGGGACCCAGATGCCTTTGACCTGAGAAGAGAGCCTGAGTCAGGCTTGTGTTCTTGCTTGGGCCTTTGGGAAGCCACATTAGCAACTGCAAGCATAGGAGGTTTGGAGTGAGCTTTGTATGTGTGGCCTTAAATAACTCTTCCCCTGGAGCCAAGCTGTCTTTGCTTCCCCTCAGTTATCTTAACTCGCTTGTAAAGTTTGGGCAAGGGAGCAAGGGTGGAAAGGGAGATGGGAAGGGCTGTCATTTCTTCATTTCCTGAAGTCCATTGAATTGATTTATTCTTATTGCCTCTGCCAAAGGGAGCTTAGAAACCACAAAAGTCTCCTATTCATATACATCATTCAGTCAGTGAATCATTCATTAATTCACTGAATGTTTATTGAACACGTATGATGAACAAGGCCATGCATGTGGTGGGTAGGAGAAAGTAGGAAACTGTCTTTGATTTAAGGAACTCAGAATGTCATAGAAGGAAGCCCAGAGGCCATCTAGTCTATAACTAGTAGGAATCACTCTCACCACCTCCATGACATGGGGTTTTGGTGCACTGCGTGGTTATAGCCAGTGATGGGAATTCACTATCTCCAGAAAAACCTATTCATTGCCAGAAAGTTCTGTTATACAAACTGTCCTTATAGTGAGCTGAGTCTCTCCTTCTGTGGCTTGGAAACCACATGGGGAACTTACTCCCTATTATAGATGGCAGGATTTCCAAGATTGGAAAACATTTAAGTTACCATTACCCCTTCTCCACACCCCCGGTTTTCTCTTTTCTGGGTTGAAGGTTAAATTGCTCCTGCTTCTTCAGTAGTTTCCCATTCAGCGTGCCTCCTGGACCCGGTACCAGCTCTGCTGCTTTCCTTTAGAACTTCTGCATCTTGATAGCACTGCATTACAGTGTGTTGCTGTAACCAGCCAGGCACCCTGCTGACTTCTGATCTGATAAAATATTGAGGATGACCACTTCCCTTGTTCTCACTATTGTACTTCTCAAAGCAATATGTGATGAGTTCTCCGAGCAAGCTGTGCGCAGAGTGTTATGAATGTTTAGGGGAGAAAGAGGACTTTCAGCTGAGGGGGATCAGGGAGGGCTGCTTGGAGGAGGGAATATTTGCTCTAGACATTGAAGGATGGGTAGAGTTTCAATAGGCAGAGATGGGTTGTACTAGAGCTTACTTTGGCTTAAAAAATAGTTTTCAAGATAGTGAGATTTGTTAGATGTCCTTTGCTAGCTGAAAACCTGCCAGGAGGAACAGGTACAGGTGAGATAACTTCCGGCTGCCCTTTTGACTTGATGACCAAATGTCATTGTGCTCCAGATGAGTGAAGGCCAGACAAGCGTCAAGGTCTAGAATCCTCGCTGAGGTATCACGAACCCATTTCACAGATTTATCCTCAAAGAGAAATCTAGTGCGGCCGGACTCACTGCTCCATCTCTCCTCAGGTCTTTCACCACAAGCTGATAGGAAGCATACTGATCGGTTCCTTCAAAGTAGACCTGGGGACTGTGTACAACCAACCTGGTAAGAAAGCGTCGCTTCCCCATCTCTCCCTTACTCATCTCCAGTTTACCACACCTGGAGGTCAACTCATTCATTTGCCCGTCCACTGACCCATTCATTCAACAGTATGACACTGACCCATTCATTCAACAGTATCAACACCAATTACACAATTGGAGCAACACCTGGCTCTTTTCCTCAAAGTTCACAGTCTAATTGCAAAATTGTCTTTTATGTCCACATTTCTGAACAGTTCTCCCGCCAACAAATTCGATCTCATTTACTGCTGTGAGGCAGACACAGGAAAGGTGACACACGGGAGTTCCACATTTGGACTCTGGAGCCAGATGACATAGCTTCAACTTTTTTTTTTTTAACGTTTATTCATTTTTGGGAGACAGAGACGGAGCGTGAGCAGGGGAGGGACAGAGAGAGAGGAAGAGAGGGAGACACAGAATCTGAAGCAGGCTTCAGGCTCTGAGCTGTCAGCACAGAGCCTGATGCGGGGCTCGAACCCACGAACTGCGAGATCACGATCTGAGCCAAAGTCGGACGCTTAAATGACTGAGCCACGTAGGCACCCCTATGGAGCCAGATGGCTTGGCTTCAAATACCACCCTGCTGTTTCTGGTTGTCCAACCTTGGGCAAATGACTTGACTTCTCTGCACCTCAGTTTCCTCATCTGAGAAAATGAAGATAAAAATAGTGCCTCCTTTCTGGGGTTGTTGCATGCCATATAAGGATTTGCTATGATAATTCTTATCCCTGATTTATAGAAAGTGAAACTCAGAGAAGGCAGGTAATTTGTCCAAGGTCGGGAGTGGATAAGTAACTGGGCCATCAACAAATACAGATCTTTTCTTACAAGGCCCCTTCTCTTCAAAAGTAGTTGCAACTCACATGAGCCCAGGGGGCCAGGCCTTGGGTAGAGTGCAGTGGGTTAATATGTTAAGGGGTGCTTCAGGCTGTGGGGAACAGGAGGGCTCACAACCCACAGTGGCTACTCCGCTCCTTTACCACCTGCTGACATGTGGAAATGTGCATTCTGTATTGGCAGATCTAACAGTTTTTTTCAGATAAGCCAGAAGTCTAGATTTTGTAAGAGATATTAAAGTTTGGATTGACAGTGTAGGCCAAACAAAAAGATCCACGAGTCACATTTACAGCCTGTGAAATAGTACTGACTTCTCTACTCCATTCATGTCCTGTCATAGCCGTTCATAGCCTGTCAGAGCTAGGAACCTGTCCAGGCAATTAGCACTGGGTTGGAGGCTTTCCAAATACCTGTGGCAGGTTGGAGAGAAAGACAGAGAAGAAGGTGGGAACAAAAGGAGAGGAGGGAAGGAGGGGAGGAGCGGAAGGAGGCAGCACGAGGCTGGGGAATACCCTGATGAGCTGCCCCCTCCAGGGAACAGAGCTTGGGAGGCCTTGTGTGTGGGATGGAACTGGCTGCACCTGCTGGGTCCAGCCGTGCAGGGTATCTGAGCTGTCAGGATGCTTTTACAGGTCATCAGTTCTGTGACAAGTGGGCCCTGCTCACAGACCCTGGCGACATCAGGACGGGCATGAAGGGGTACCTGAAGTGTGACATCAGCGTGACTGGGAGAGGCGACATCTTAAAGACCAACCCCAAAACCTCCGATGCCGAGGAGCAAATAGAAAAGTGAGGCGGGTCTATCCAGGGCCACTCAAGACAAATGAATGATATGCCCGAAGTTGATCTGTCTTTCCCCTCCCTCCCTCCCTTTCCTGGTGGGTACATGAGAATTGCCAAATTCGTGCCTTGTCCACCTGGGATTCTACTCTCTCAGAGGCACCAAGACGTGTCTTATCAGCAGTGTCACTAGCCTTTGGGAGATCAGCTTCTAGGACAAGGACAGCCTGTCTCCCCATAGAGATAAACTGTTCTTGAGTTTATCCTATTTATCTGGATTTGGTTGATTTTTCTTTGAAGGAATTATACTTTCAACCACTGGTTTATGAAATGGGAAGACTTAATGCACTTCTTTTAAGGTGTGGTGTGGAAGATGGTGTTTACTCTATAATTTGAGGACTGGAATGAGTTTGCTTTCACTGTTTTCATGTCCTTTGCTGCCACTTACACCACAAAGAAAACTCATTTTAGCGATGAATCCTGATCTTTTCAGTATTTTCTCCTATATCACGATCCTTCTTTCTACGTCCAGATTGCTTCCACTTTTTCTGTTCTTTCAAGTGAGAGAGGTTTTTATTTTTTGTTTTTGTTCCCCCTCAAGGAACCTCTTGATCCCTCAAGGGTTTCCATCAGAGAGACCCTGGGCCAGATTCTATGTGAGACTCTACAAAGCAGAGGGGTTGCCTAAAATGAACTCCAGCATCATGGCGAACGTCACCAAAGCATTTGTGGGTGACAATAAGGACCTTGTGGACCCCTTTGTGGAGGTCTCCTTTGCTGGGCAGATGGTAAGGAAACATCGTCACCAACAACGGCAAACCCAGGCCAGAACTCCACTCTTTCCCCAGGACATTTCTAGTCAAATGAAATTAAGTTAAAATAAAAATTAGGAAGTGCCCTGCGAGAGAAAGCTTGTCATAAAAGGCATTGAATCATGTGGCAGGTAAGTGGGAGGGTGACCCACTTACTCTCTATTTGAGATCATAGAGAGGAACTATGGGGTATTATGATTTAGGGCCTAGGCAGACAGACCTCCTTCCTCACCTCTGGCTATTCTTCGAGCTGTTACCCAGGCTCTGTAGCATTGCCATCTGCCTCCCAACCTGCTCCCCAGGCTTCCCAAGTAGTCCTTGTCCTCTGTAAGCCTGGACATCTCTGTTCTCTGTTGTTCCCTACTCAAGAGCCATTGGAAGTACCAGGGCCTAAGCACATGGTCACAGCTTAATCCTTGTTGGCTGGACATTGAAGCTTCAGCTGGCACATATGGTGTCTATCCTTACAATATATGCTACCCTAACCCTCCTCTTGGCAGGGTGAACACTGGAGTATTTTTTACCTGAACCCCTTGACAGTCCTATAGAACATCACCTCCATTTTTATGATGAGGAAACTGAGGTCCAGATGGGGGAAGTGCACAAAGCCCTTATAAAAGCCTTTTTCTAAGACACAAACTCAGGGTCTAACTATATCTGCTGCATTCCTAGAGATGCATGGAACAAGTTATGTTCATAACATGCATGTTGGCTTGATCTTGTAATCTTGTGATTACAAGGACTTCCAGAGGGCAGGACCCACCATTATTCCCTTTGTCCCTGATGCCTGGCATGGTGTCTGGTGCGGGGTAGGACGTCAGCACAGTATTCCTCCCTTATCTGTGGTTTTGCTTTCTGTGGTTTCAGTTACCCATGGTCTACCATGGCCTGAAATTATTAAACGGAAAATTCCAGAAATAAATGATCAATGAGTTTGAAATTGCACACTGTTCCAAATAGCGTGTTGAAATTTCGCGCTATCCTGCCCCATCCTACCCAGATGTGAATCATCCCTTTGTCCAGTGTATCCACACTATTGTTGGTCACTTAGTAGCTGGCCAGGTTATCAGGTCCACTGTGGTGTTATGGCAGTACTTGAGGTCAAATAGCCTTATATTACTTAATAATGGCCCTTGGATGCAGGAACAGTGATCCTGGCAATTCGGATACACCAAAGAGAAGCTATAAAGTGTTTAAGCGAAAGTTGAAAGTTCTTGACTTAATACTAAAAGGAAAGAAATCATACGCTGAAGTTGCTAAGATCTATGGTAACTTTTATTAGGGTATATTGTTTTAATTGTTCTATTTTATTACCAGTTATTGTTGGTAATCCCTTACCGTGCCTTATTTATAAATTAAACTTTATCATAGGTATGTACATAAAGGAAAAAGAGTGCATCTCAGGTTCTGTCTGTGGGTTCAGGCATCCACTGGTGTCTTGGAATCCATTCCCCCGTGGGTAAGGGGAGGCTACTATAATGTTCCTGGGTACAACATATTTCCATGGGTATCGGGTGGAAGCAGGTTCATTATGTCTGGCAACTTGGTTTGCCAGTTGGCTTGAAGTCAGGTCAGGTCAGTGACATCTTTCATTTCCTTCAACAGCTCACATCCTGCTCACTTTGTTTTTAGGGGCGAACTACAGTGCAGAAGAACTGTGCTGATCCTGTGTGGCACGAACAGGTTGTCTTCAAGGAAATGTTCCCTCCTTTGTGTCGGAGGGTAAAACTCCAGGTGTGGGATGAAGGCAGCGTGAATGATGTTGCATTGGCCACCCATTTCATCGACCTGAAGAAAATCTCCAGTGAACAGGACGGAGATAGAGGTAAAGCCTCATCTGTCTGACTTGGAAATGAGGCCACAAAATAATTGGTTTGAAGCCCTCGTCGTTAAAACAAGAGGATTGGAGCAGGCAGTGTGGTAGGCACTTGTAAGCTCTGTGTGGTTTGTGGTTTGGGTTTAGGGCAGTAGGTCGAGCCGGGCTGTGGGAGCCAGGAGGCTTGGTCCTGGTCCCAGGTCTTCCACGAACATTGCTGTGTGGCCTTGAGGAGTCACTCCCTCTCTTTGGGCCTTAGGTATCTTAAATGAAAAATGAAGGGTTTAGATTAGATCAGATGTTGACAGGCTATGGTCCATGGGCCACATCCAGCCTGCCAAATATCTTTGTATGGCTCACAAGCTAAGAATGTTTTTTTTTTCAACATATGAAGTTTATTGTCAAATTGGTTTCCATACAACACCCAGTGCTCATCCCAAAAGGTGCCCTCCTCAATACCCATCACCCACCCTCCTCTCCCTCCCACCCCCCATCAACCCTCAGTTTGTTCTCAGTTTTTAAGAGTCTCTTATGCTTTGGCTCTCTCCCACTCTAACCTCTTTTTTTTTCCTTCCCCTCCCCCCATGGGTTTCTGTTAAGTTTCTCAGGATCCACATAAGAGTGAAACCATATGGTATCTGTCTTTCTCTGTATGGCTTATTTCACTTAGCATAACACTCTCCAGTTCCATCCATGTTGCTACAAAGGGCCATATTTCATTCTTTCTCATTGCCACGTAGTACTCCATTGTATATATAAACCACAATTTCTTTATCCATTCATCAGTTGATGGACATTTAGGTTCTTTCCATAATTTGGCTATTGTTGAGAGTGCTGCTATAAACATTGGGGTACAAGTGCCCCTATGCATCAGTACTCCTGTATCCCTTGGGTAAATTCCTAGCAGTGCTATTGCTGGGTCATAGGGTAGGTCTATTTTTAATTTTTTGAGGAACCTCCACACTGTTTTCCAGAGTGGCTGCACCAATTTGCATTCCCACCAACAGTGCAAGAGGGTTCCTGTTTTCTCCACATCCTTGCCAGCATCTATAGTCTCCTGATTTGTTCATTTTGGCCACTCTGACGGCGTGAGGTGATATCTGAGTGTGGTTTTGATTTGTATTTCCCGGATGAGGAGTGATGTTGAGCATCTTTTCATGTGCCTGTTGGCCATCTGGATGTCTTCTTTAGAGAAGTGTCTATTCATGTTTTCTGCCCATTTCTTCACTGGATTATTTGTTTTTAGGGTGTGGAGTTTGGTGAGCTCTTTATAGATTTTGGATACTAGCCCTTTGTCCGATATGTCATTTGCAAATATCTTTTCCCATTCCATTGGTTGCCTTTTAGTTTTGTTGGTTGTTTCCTTTGCTGTGCAGAAGCTTTTTATCTTCGTAAGGTCCCAGTAGTTCATTTTTTCTTTTAATTCCTTTGCCTTTGGGGATGTGTCAAGTAAGAAATTGCTACGGCTGAGGTCAGAGAGGTCTTTTCCTGCTTTCGCCTCTAGGGTTTTGATGGTTTCCTGTCTCACATTCAGGTCCTTTATCCATTTTGAGTTTATTTTTGTGAATGGTGTGAGAAAGTGGCCTAGTTTCAATCTTCTGTATGTTGCTGTCCAGTTCTCCCAGCACCATTTGTTAAAGAGACTGTCTTTTTTCCATTGGATGTTCTTTCCTGCTTTGTCAAAGATTAGTTGGCCATACGTTTGTGGGTCTAGTTCTGGGGTTTCTATTCTATTCCATTGGTCTATGTGTCTGTTTTTTGCCAATACCGTGCTGTCTTGATGATTATAGCTTTGTAGTAGAGGCTAAAGTCTGGGATTGTGATGCCTCCTGCTTTGGTCTTCTTCAAAATTACTTTGGCTATTCGGGGCCTTTTGTGGTTCCATATGAATTTTAGGATTGCTTGTTCTAGTTTCGAGAAGAATGCTGGTGCAATTTTGATTGGGATTGCACTGAATGTGTAGATAGCTTTGGGTAGTATTGACATTTTGACAATATTTATTCTTCCAATCCATGAGCATGGAATGTTTCTCCATTTCTTTGTATCTTCTTCAATTTCCTTCATAAGCTTTCTATAGTTTTCAGCATACAGATCTTTTACATCTTTGGTTAGATTTATTTCTAGGTATTTTATGCTTCTTGGTACAATTGTGAATGGGATCAGTTCCTTTATTTGTCTTTCTGTTGCTTCATTGTTAGTGTATAAGAATGCAACTGATTTCTGTACATTGATTTTGTATCCTGCAACTTTGCTAAATTCATGTATCAGTTCTAGCAGACTTCTGGTGGAGTCTATCGGATTTTCCATGTATAATATCATGTCATCTGCAAAAAGTGAAAGCTTGACTTCATCTTTGCCAATTTTGATGCCTTTGATTTCCTTTTGTTGTCTGATTGCTGATGCTAGAACTTCCAACACTATGTTAAACAACAGCAGTGAGAGTGGACATCCCTGTTGTGTTCCTGATCTCAGGGAAAAAGCTCTCAGTTTTTCCCCATTGAGGATGATGTTACCTGTGGGCTTTTCAGAAATGGCTTTTATGATCTTTAAGTATGTTCCTTCTATCCCGACTTTCTCGAGGGTTTTTATTAAGAAAGATTGCTGAATTTTATCAAAGGCCTTTTCTGCATCAATTGACAGGATCATATGGTTCTTAACTTTTCTTTTATTAATGTGATGTATCACATTGATTGATTTGCGAATGTTGAACCAGCCCTGCATCCCAGGAATGAATCCCACTTGATCATGGTGAATAATTCTTTTTGTATGCTGTTGAATTCGATTTGCTAGTATCTTATTGAGAATTTTTGCATCCATATTCATCAGGGATATTGGCCTGTAGTTCTCTTTTTTTTACTGGGTCTCTGTCTGGTTTAGGAATGAAAGTAATACTGGCTTTATAAAATGAGTCTGGAAGTTTTCCTTCCCTTTCTATTTTTTGGAATAGCTTGAGAAGGATAGGTATTATCTCTGCTTTAAACGTCTGGTAGAACTCCCCTGGGAAGCCATCTGGTCCTGGACTCTTATTTGTTGGGAAATTTTTGATGACTGATTCAATTTCTTCGCTGGTTATGGGTCTGTTCAAGCTTTCTATTTCTTCCTGATTGAGTTTTGGAAGCGTGTGGGTGTTTAGGAATTTGTCCATTTCTTCCAGGTTGTCCAGTTTGTTGGCATATAATTTTTCATAGTATTCCCTGATAATTGCTTGTATCTCTGAGGGATTGGTTGTAATAATTCCATTTTCATTCATGATTTTATCTATTTGGGTCATCTCCCTTTTCTTTTTGAGAAGCCTGGCAAGAGGTTTATCAATTTTGTTTATTTTTTCAAAAAACCAACTTTTGGTTTTGTTGATCTGCTATATAGTTTTTTTAGATTCTATATTGTTTATTTCTGCTCTGATCTTTATTATTTCTCTTCCTCTGCTGGATTTAGGCTGTCTTTGCTGTTCTGCTTCTATTTCCTTTAGGTGTGCTGTTAGATTTTGTATTTGGGATTTTTCTTGTTTCTTGAGATAGGCCTGGATTGCAAGGTATTTTCCTCTCAGGACTGCCTTCGCTGCGTCCCAAAGCGTTTGGATTGTTGTATTTTCATTTTCGTTTGTTTCCACATATTTTTTAATTTCTTCTCTAATTGCCTGGTTGACCCACTCATTCGTTAGTAGGGTGTTCTTTAACCTCCATGCTTTTGGAGGTTTTCCAGACTTTTTCCTGTGGTTGATTTCAAGCTTCATAGCATTGTGGTCTGAAAGTATGCATGGTATGATTTCAATTCTTGTAAACTTATGAAGGGCTGTTTTGTGACCCAGTATGTGATCTATCTTGGAGAATGTTCCAAGTGCACTCGAGAAAAAAGTATATTCTGTTGCTTTGGGATGCAGAGTTCTAAATATATCTGTCAAGTCCATCGGATCCAATGTATCATTCAGGGCCTTTGTTTCTTTATTGACCGTGTGTCTAGATGATCTATCCATTTCTGTAAGTGGAGTGTTAAAGTCCCCTGCAATTACCACATTCTTATCAATAAGGTTGCTTATGTTTATGAGTAATTGTTTTATATATCTGGGGGCTCGGGTATTTGGCGCATAGACATTTATAATTGTTAGCTCTTCCTGATGGATAGACCCTGTAATTATTATATAATGCCCTTCTTCATCTCTTGTTACAGCCTTTAATTTAAAGTCTAGTTTGGGGCGCCTGGGTGGCACAGTCAGTTAAGCGTCCGACTTCAGCCAGGTCACGATCTCGCGGTCCGTGAGTTCGAGCCCCGCGTCAGGCTCTGGGCTGATGGCTCGGAGCCTGGAGCCTGTTTCCGATTCTGTGTCTCCCTCTCTCTCTGCCCCTCCCCCGTTCATGCTCTGTCTCTCTCTGTCCCAAAAATAAATTAAAAACGTTGAAAAAAAAAAATTTTAAAGTCTAGTTTGTCTGATATAAGTATGGCTACTCCAGCTTTCTTTTGACTTCCAGTGGCATGATAAATAATTCTCCATCCCTTCACTCTCAATCTGAAGGTGTCCTCAGGTCTAAAATGAGTCTCTTGTAGACAGCAAATAGATGGGTCTTGTTTTTTTATCCATTCTGATACCCTATGTCTTTTGTTTGGCGCATTTAGTCCATTTACATTCAGTGTTATCGTAGATAGATATGGGTTTAGAGTCATTGTGATGTCCGTAGGTTTCATGCTTGTAGCGATGTCTCTGGTACTTTGTCTCACAGGATCCCCCGTAGGATCTCTTGTAGGGCTGGTTTAGTGGTGACAAATTCCTTCAGTTTTTGTTTGGGAAGACCTTTATCTCTCCTTCTATTCTAAATGACAGACTTGCTGGATAAAGGATTCTCGGCTGCATATTTTTTTCTGTTCAACACATTGAAGATCTCCTGCCAATCCTTTCTGGCCTGCCAAGTTTCAGTAGAGAGATCAGTCACGAGTCTTATAGGTCTCCCTTTATATGTTAGAGCACGTTCATCTCTAGCTGCTTTCAGAAATTTCTCTTTATCCTTGTATTTTGCCAGTTTCACTATGATATGTCGTTCAGAAGATCGATTCAAGTTACGTCTGAGGGGAGTTCTCTGTGCCTCTTGGATTTCAATGCCTTTTTCCTTCCCCAGATCAGGGAAGTTCTCAGCTATTATTTCTTCAAGTACACCTTCAGCACCTTTCCCTCTCTCTTCCTCCTCTGGAATACCAATTATGCATAGATTATTTCTCTTTAGTGCATCACTTAGTTCTCTAATTTTCCCCTCATACTCCTGGATTTTTTTATCTCTCTTTTTCTCAGCTTCTTCTTTTTCCATAATTTTATCTTCTAGTTCACCTATTCTCTCCTCTACCTCTTCAATCCAAGCTGTAGTTGTCTCCATTTTATTTTGCAACTCGTTGATGGCATTTTTTAGCTCCTCCTGGCTGTTCCTTAGTCCCTTGATCTCTGTCGCAAGAGATTGTCTGCTGTCCTTTATACAGTTTTCAAGCCCAGTGATTAATTTTATGACTATTATTCTAAACTCACTTTCTGTTATATTGTTTAAATCATTTTTGATCAATTCGTTAGCTGTTGTTATTTCCTGGACGTTTTTCTGAGGGGAATTCTTCCGTTTCGTCGTTTTGGCTAGTCACTGGAGTGGTGCGGGACTGCGGGGCACTTCCCCTGTGCTGTGGTGTATAACTGGAGTTGGTGGGTGGGGCCGCAGTCAGACCCGATGTCTGCCCCCAGCCCACCGCTGGGGCCACAGTCAGACTGGCGTGTGCCTTCTCTTCCCCTCTCCTAGGGGCGGGATTCACTGTGGGGTGGCGTGGCCCGTCTGGGCTACTTGCACACTGCCAGGCTTGTGGTGCTGGGGATCTGGGATATTAGCTGGGGTGGATCGGCAAGGTGCGTGAGGGTGGGAGGGGCAGGCTCAGCTCGCTTTTCCTTTGGAGATCCGCTTCGGGAGGGGCTCTGCGGCCGGGAGGGAGTCAGACCCGCCGGAGGGATGGATCCGCAGAAGCACAACTTTGGGTGTTTGCGTGGTGCAAGCAAGTTCCCTGGCAGGAACTGGTTCCCTTTGGGCTTTTGGCTGAGGGATGGGCGAGGGAGGTGGCGCTGGCGAGCGCCTTTGTTCCCTGACAAGCTGAGCTCTGTCTTCCGGGGGCTCAGCAACTCTCCCTCCCGTTGTCCCCCAGCCCTCCTGTTCTCTTAGCAGAGCTGTTAGCTTATAACCTTCCAGATGTCAAGTCCCGCTTGCTGTCGGAACATACTCCGTCCGGCCCCTCCGCTTTTGCAATCCAAACTCGGGGGCTCTGCTTGGCCGCCGCCCCTCCGCCCCGGCTCCCTCCCACCAATCCGTGTAGCGTGCACCCTCTTCCGTGGGCCTCTCGTCTGCGCTTGGCTCCGGAGACTCCGTTCTGCTAGTCTTCTGGCGGTTTTCTGGGTTATTTAGGCAGGTGTAGGTGGAATCTAAGTGATCAGCAGGACACGCGGTGAGCCCAGCGTCCTCCTACGCCGCCATCTTCCCAGGATTCCAACCTTATGATATTTTAAGATTAGTTATTTTGAGAGAGAGAGAGAGAGAGAGAGAGAGAGAGAGAGAGGCATGCCCAAGTTGGGGAGGGGTGGCGAACAGGTCGGGGAGAGGAAGAGAGAGAATGCCAAGCTAGCTCCGTGTGGTCAGTATGGAACCCTACTCTAAGAATGGTTTTAACATGTTTAAATGGTCCAAAAATACCGTGCCCCCAGCTCAGTGATAGGAGCGCATGGTCAGGAGTATTGCAGGAAGGTGCTGCTGACTGTGCATTCAGAGAGCCAGGGAGGGAATAGAGAGTCCCAGCTAATTCATCAGTCAGGAGAAAGGACTTCTACTCTTTATTTGCAAAACCTAAATTAGCCGGTGATAACTTTCTAAATATCTCCCCAAACCCCTCCATACTTAAAATCCCAAGGCAATCTTTCTCTGCATTACAAATCTGTGTTAATTGATAAATATACTTATGCACATATATGTCTGTGTATGTGTATATATGCACGTATATACTGAAGGCTTAGCTTAAGCAGAAGACAAGATTTACATGTTTTTTTTTTTTGCCAGTCACAGTGTGACACCATAGAAGAGCCTCAATAAATACCCATTGTTTAAGTCTCCATATCCTGGAAGGGTTTGCCATGGGATTGTTTTATGCAGAACACACATCCTGCCCACCTTCAGAATTTCTCAACTCGACGTTAACATGTTTTACTCCAACTTTCCAGGAACATCTTGATGGTATTCAAAGACAGGTATAAAAGTGTTTTCAAAATTAGACATCAGGGGCCATAAAATCTTTTTATCCCTTTTAACACAATATCTCTGCTTCTTAAAATTGACCCTTCTTTGGGATAAAATCTCTCTCTCTGCCTGACTCCTCTCCATGCCTCATTAGCCTGTTTTATTTGTTCTTGAAACACAATGTAAATCTCTTTCTTAGCACTTACAAATATTTACCATTTAATATTCCTTTTTGCTCTCTTCTCCACTGGGCTGTGTGTTTAGCACCCACACAGTGCCCGGCACATGTTAGGAGTCAATAAATATTAGATGAGTGAATGAACCGACCGCGATGCATGTGGGCATTCATAGCATCATTACAGCTGTGAACACGTGTAAACATGTGCATGCAAGGACTGGAAAGAAATACAGCAAATATAGCAAAATGGCAATTGTGGCTCTTTTGGGGATGGGATATTCTATAAATATTTTCTCTTGTCTTTTCTGTATATTTTACATTCTACACAGGCATGCACACTGTTCATAAAGCAAGAAATAATCAACTTGCTTTACCGAGCAACTAAAGCTTGGTTTTTGTAGGCTTTCTACCGACCTTTGGACCTGCCTGGATTAACCTGTATGGCTCACCCAGGAACCACAGTCTGATGGATGACTACCAGGAACTGAATGAAGGCTTTGGAGAAGGTGTGTCGTTCAGGGGCAGAATCTTGGTGGAAATTGCTGTGGAGATCCTCTCAGGAGGGGCACAGGAATCTAAGTTTTCCAAGGCATTCAAGGATCTCAAGTCGTCTTCTAAGGACAAAGACTCCAAGTCTTCCAAAGGCTCCAGTAAAGACAAGGATGATAAGACTGATGGTGGAAAATCCCAGCAGGCTTCAGACAAGACCAACTCAACAGAGGTCGAGGTGGAAACTTTCGATGCACCCCCTGAGGTAGGTCTGAGCACTGCCCCTGTGAGGTGAGCCCAGAGTGGAAGCATCACCGGCCAGCTGTTCCCATGGGCCCCCAAAGGCATGCGCAGGTCTCCTTCTGCAATCCGCTGCCTCTTCCTGACACGTCCCAGTCATCTGCTCGTGATAAGTTCCTCCAGTGTCCCCCCAACACACAGATTCCAATGGGAACCAAAGGAAAGGGAAATAAAAGTGTTCTAGGAGACCTGGTGGAAGTAGGTGGTGGGGGGATGGACTGAGCTCCACACATGGCCTCATTTTGTTTAGTTTGTTAGAATAGCATATGCTCTGGTTGTGAGGCATTGTGGGATAGGGAATGAAGAAGAGGAAGAGTGGGTGACAAGTTGGGATACAAGAACTTGAGAAACCTATTGCCCTGCCCAAGCCTGATGGGGGGGGTGGGGCGGGAATCACAATTCAAAGGAATGCTTATTTCTGTGTATTACTCAATATTAAGCATGTTAGCATTTTTTCCAGCCTGCTTCTGTATGATGCGAAAGAGATCTGGGTCACCAAGATGAATACTAACTGTGAATATCCCCTCAACTGTTTAGATTAGTAAGAGTAATTTTTGGTTAAGCAAATGAAGGAACTTGTGTTTTGTCAGTAGCAGAAGTGAGTAGATTCCAGCTCTCAACTTGGATGATCTACCTCTGGGGGTGTATCTCTCAGGTCAACCAGACACTCACTTTGGGTGGGGAAGAGAGGCGATGGCTGGTCTGGGTCGGCTTAGCCCTGGTAGAGCCGCTTATTTTTACTGCTGGGATCCAATACATCTTAAGATACAGTGTGGGGGAGAGGTTGGAGCCCAGGGTTGGAAATCTTGGATATTGGTTCTATTCATGGCTCTGATAGTAGCACCTCTCAATGTTTCAGTTTTCTCATCACCACAATGCGGTAGTAATAGTCTCTCTGTGATAGTCATCTCCTGGGGGTAAATGAGGGAGTGCCTGTAAAATGGTCAGCAGGGTTCTTTGCGCATACATGGTAGGCAGGCAATACATTTGCTGTTGCTGTGACCAGTGTTTCTATGGTTTGTTCCCACTACAAGTGGGCAGCTATTTAGAGCTCTCTACCCTGTTGTTTGGACTTACTTTGGGTATTTCGTGGACCTCTCCTGTTCTCCCTTATGAACTTGTATATTGGGAAATATTCTTTGTAAATGTGTACTGTCAGGTTGTTGTGTTTAAGATTGACATTGCCTTGATGTGATTGTATTTATGTGTATTTTTTCAGAGTATATGGAAACTTTGGAAATGACATTTTTTGGACTTGGCCAGAAACTGTGGGTACCTTAAGTAGCCACCCATGCCAATATCCCCTGTATCTGACTCCGTGGCAGTCTTTCCTACTGTTGAGAGACCGGCCATTCTTTTCTAAATAGAAATTGCCAAGTAGGAAGGGCCTAATAGAAGATTTTCTCAACCCAAGTCAATATCTTGAAGATATTTTGCTAATACCACCTGAAAAAAAATTCTAGCTGAAAGCAAGGGCATCTGGGAATTCTCATAGAGTGTACATTTTCTACAAGGCCAAGGGCCCATCTTGGCTGTTGTGTAGAAGGAGGTAGGGAAGAGAAATTCAGGTCTCATTCAAACCCTTACTTTTCCTTCCTTCTCTTTTCATCTTTGCTTCTTGTTTGTGGTCAGTTTCTTGCTGGGTTTATTAGTTACCTTTCACTATATAACAATCACCCCCAAATTTAGCAACTTAAAACAAACATTTATTTTCTCTGCGGATGAGGAGTTTGGGAATACCTTAACTTGGTGGTTCTGGCTCCGAATTTTTCATGAGGTTTCAATCAAGATGTTGGCAGGGGCTGCAGTCATCTGACAGCTTGACTGGAGCTGCAGGATCTACTTCCAAGATGGCGCACTCACGTGGCTGTTGGCAGGGGGACTTGGTTCCTTGTTGGCTGTTGGCAGGAGGCCTCAGTTCCTCACCACATGGACCCTTCATTAAGTGCTTAGTGTCTTCATGGCAGCTGGCTTCCCCTTGAGTGGAGCAGGTGATCCAAGAGACAGCAAGGCAGAAACTTCAATGTCTTTTATGACAAAATCCATAGAAGCCACACACTGATATGTATGACACATTCTAATTGTTAGAAATGAGTCACTTAAGCCCAGCCCACAGGGGAATTAGGGAGGTGAATTGGGCTCCATCTTTTGAGGGGAGGATTTTCCAAGAATTTGTGGACCTATTTTAAAACTACAGTATTGGGTTTCTACCTTCCCCAGAGCCTCAATAGCCCAGAGCTCACCTTACCAACATGGTGAGGTCACCTTCTTATATCATCTTCTTGTTTAGCTCACCAGGGTCCTGAGCTCTTCTCTCCCTTGCTGCAGCCACGCTCTCATTGCGTACCTGGACAAATGAGATCCCATGATTCTGGTTTTTCCAACTTACCCTCATCACTATCATCAAAGCTTATCTCCCTATGCCAAGCTTTCACAGAGCATAGCTAATCTAACAGATGATGTGCTCATTTTTCTAAATTGTGTAAACACGTACTGAGTAGCTTCTTGTTTAAACATCATCCTCAATATTGGTAGGAATACATGTAGAGTCTGACTCCATGGAAATTATGATACAGAAGGGGAGGTAAGATATACAAAATAAATGTACAGGAAATAAAAAGTGATGCGTGCAATAATGAGCTACAGGTAAAGTGCTGTTATTTCCTGGAGTGAGTGAAGTATAATAATTAAAATGCTGGGTTCCCAAGCAAGACAGCTGGATTTTAGATGTGGCCGAGTGGCGCAACCTCTGGAGAAACATCGCCTCTGAATCTTCGGGCAAGTGACTTAAGCTCCTTCTGCTTATTTCCGATAATAACCTCTACTTCCTAGGCTCAGTGAGGATTTAATGATTTAACATATGCAAAGTTCTAAGAACACAGCCTGGCACGTAGTAAGTGCTCAATAAATATTAGGCATATTTGGTAACTTTGAGCAGATATTTTAACCTTTCAGACTGCATTGTCCTCCTATTTACGCAAGTAGAATAAAAGCATCTCCCTCTTAGGGTGGTTATGAGAATTATATGAGATAGTAGGTAAAAGTCTTAATACCACATTTGACACGTACTAAGAGCTCAGTAAACATGACCGTCATCATTTTTTCCAGCTCAGGAATCAAGGTATGCTTCCAAAAGAAAGGACCGTTTGAGTTAGACCTGGAAGGATGGTTGGATTAAGAGATGAATTCTGGGGGTGCCTGGGTGGCTCAGTCGGTTGAGCAGCCAACTTCGGCTCAGGTCATGATCTTGTACTCCGTGAGTTCGAGCCCCGCGTCGGGCTCTGTGCCGACAGCTCAGAGCCTGGAGCCTGTTTCCGATTCTGTGTCTCCCTCTCTCTCTGACCCTCCCCCGTTCATGCTCTGTCTCTCTCTGTCTCAAAAATAAAGAAACGTTAAAAAAAAAAAATTAAAAAAAAAAAAAGAGATGAATTCTGTCTGTCGACATACCACGAGTACCATTTTTGTGGCGTTTGTGTGTATAGGCTTTATACAAGGTGCTCCATGTGGATGGTCTCATTTCTGCCTCTGTAGGTCCTATGACAAAGTTGGTTTCACAGACAGGGAAAATGACACCCAGGGAGTGGACATGACTTGCCTGAAGTCAACCAGCTAGGAAGTAGCAGGGTTGGGATTTGAAAAAGGGTTTATCTGGCTAAGGAGGCTGCCATCCCTTTTCCAGTCTACATGGCTTACGTTCCCACCAGGTCTCCAAATCCTTTTTAACCTCCTCCCAGCGGGTAAACTTGGCCCCAGGAAGGTGAGATATGTGGCTCTATTGTAGCCAGTGGATACAGTGGCGGCAGGTGGGAGGGGTGTGTGCTTTGTGACTAAGATCCAACATGGGGCCCCCACCCTGTCCAACATTTTCTGGTCAGTAGAAACATTTCCTCCTAAGCCCAACAGCAAGGAGGCTCCTGTGTGAAGGAAGGATCACCCTTTGAGACCTGTTGGCTCTCTGTGGGACAGGGCTCAGGGCTCTTGACTGAATGGGGCTCTTCAGCTCTAAAGCCACAACTGCTTCTTTTCCTTGGATGAACCTTATTGGTTTTTCCATGGAACGTAACAAATCCAGCTGCGAAACCAGGAAGCCCCGACTGTACGGCACTACATCCAGCCTCTTTGCTCAGAAACGTGATGCTGTGTCTTAGCTACATCTGCTCCCTGAACCATCAGCTTGTTCCACATCAACAGGGGTCCTCTCCAGACAGTGTGGTTACCTTGGCATGGCTCCTGTCTTGTGACCTGTCATGGTCCTCTCTTCCACAATGTAGGCTCCTTGAGGGCAGTCTTGGTGGAGACCAGACCTCAAATCTTGGCTGGCTTTAACTTGCTGTGTGACCTGGGGAAGCCCCTTAGTCTCTCTGAGCTTTAGTTTATTTGGATAGAAGGCAGTTGGATCAGATGAACTCTAAAGCCCTTTTCAGTGTAAAAGCAGCTGTGATCCCGGGACTGAGCACCCTCATGCCAGGAATTGCAGTGCTGATAGCTCGTCCTGGATGCACTGGATTGGCTGATGCTCGCACAAGTACCTAGCCCTCCTGTCTCTTTCGTTTGGGCTTGTGTTGTTTGGGGAGTAAGGTCTGTCTTTGAGCAGCACCAAGGCGTTGGGTTAGCACATGTCGGAGCCCCAAGCGCACTGGGTCTGTGATCGGAATACTTGGGGAAGTCACTAAACCTAACCTTAAGTTTAGTCTCCTCAGTTTCCTTACCTATAAAATGGGAATGATCCAGATTTTGACCTCTCGAGGTTCTGAAGAGGAAAAAACATAATGTATGTTGTCATCCTGTATAATCCATAAAAAGATGCTCCAGTGTGAAGTTCTGATCCTGTGACTCTGTTTGTTTTCTAAACGGCTGTTCACCTGAAGGTGATTTCAGACCTGTGTTTTAACAATAGCACCACAGAAAGATGCACATACCAACCTTTGCCTTTAAAATAAAAAAAAAAGATTTTAATCGCAAGGTAGGAGCTCCGAAGGTTGAGATTACATCATTCTAGATAAATGGCTGGATTTGGATGTGTGATTTGTAGGTCCTGGTTCCTGCCTGTCTGATCAGTAGGGAAATGATGTGCCATTTCAGGCTAACATTGACATTCAGAAAATGCCTGAAATGCCTACAATTCACCCTGGACCAGTTAACATCACTAATTCAGCTTATTGGTAGTAAAAAAATAGATCCAGGCCTGTATAATATTTTTTTCTTTCTATAGATTATACCAGAAAAATATGAGGAATTTTTACTCTTTGGAGCATTTTTTGAAGCTACCATGATTGACCGGAGGATTGGAGATAAACCCATTAGCTTTGAAGTTTCTATTGGTAAGTACAGATACATGCGGTGCTTGGCACATGGCATTGACTTTATACCTATTTCTTGAATAAATGAGCTAGTGTCTGACATGGAGATGATAGAATTCTGGTGGAAGTTTGCACCTCAGAAAGAAATGAGTAATTCTTCGTTTACTCTAGCGTCAATATGTAAGGGATGGATTTATTTTCATACTTTAATAAAAGGACTAAGAGTATAGTTTGGATTCAGACAGACTTGGATTACTAATTTTGGTTCCATTACGCCTAGGCTCACTTAATTTCTCTGAGTCTCAGTTTCTTCATCTATAAAATGGGAATAATAATTCCTCATAGAGCTATTGCAAGAGTACAGTGGGTTAATACATGCCAAGTCCTGTGCATATTGTAGTTGCTTTTATTGTAACTCCCAAAGATCTTCCTGGGTTGATGCACATCTGGGAAAACCTTTCCAAGAAAGAGCATTCTATTAGAGAATGGCTTGATTCATATTGGGAGCGTCTCCTTTACAGGAGCAGAAGGAAGTGGAGATGGAATCCAGGTAACTTGTGACTTGAGTAGTTTTTGCAAAAGAGAACATAAGATGGATGAAGGTGATGGCCCATCGTCATTGTCAATCTCATTTGTTTGGTCTGACTGTCATTCTTCCCACCTTCATACTGAGATCTTACTTCTCTGCCCTGCAAGGATATGACCGTGGATCCCCTAGGCCAAGTAGCCTGATTCTGCTTGTTGATACCTGGTCTCTCTCCCCTTGCTGCTGCCTCTATAGGTAATTTTGGGAACCTGCTTGATGGAGGGTCCCATCATGGGAGTAAGAAGAAGTCAGCAGAATCAGCTCAAGAAGACATCCTCCCATTGCTGCATGAAGGAGAAGGGGGTGCAGCCCATAATGGTGCCATCCCTGTGGTCTCCACCACTCACCCAGAGAAGCCACTTGTGACAGAAGGGAACAGGTAGGGGACACAGCAGTGCAGAGCATCCAGGGTTCTGACAGTGGGAGTCCGACCTGTTTCTGGGGCTGTTTGATTCAGTTCTTCCCTAAGATCAGAAACATCATTTTTATTTTATGGGAGCAAGGCACAGGCAAGGGCAACATGGTCAGTCTCACTGTACTGAATCTTTCGTGACATGTTGACAACTCTCCAAATGCCACATCCAGGTAATTCATCTAAGGGCAGGACAATGATGATGATGACTGTCCTATCTATAACTGTGAAGCATAACCAGGTAGGAAGGTCAGAATTTAACATTTCAATCCAAATCCTGTTAACAGTTACTATACTCATCTGAACTCTGTGCTATTATGTATATTTATTTTTAACAGAGAGAGAGAGAGAGAGAGAGAGAGAGAGACAGAGCATGAACAGGGGAGGGTCAGAGAGAGAGGGAGACACAGAATCTGAAACAGGCTCCAGGCTCTGAGCTGTCAGCACAGAGCCGGACGCGGGGCTTGAACTCACAGACCGCGAGATCATGACCTGAGCCGAAGTCAGACGCTCAACCGACTGAGTCATCCAGGCGCCCCCATGAGCTCTGTGTTATTATGTAAACTCAACTCAGTGGGATTATTGGATACATCATTTCTTATCTTGTTTCTGCCACAGTCAGACTGAAGAACTCAAAAAACAACTGTCAGCCACCAAAAAAAAAAAAGACCATTTCAGAAAGCAGCTGGGGCATCTCCATGCACACTCACTGATCTTTAACCCACATAAACTTTCAGCATGCAAAGAGAAGTAAAATTCTAGAATTCTGTTGGAAGAAAGTGGTGTCAAGCACCAACCAAGTGATTTGTGAGAGGAAGGGGAAGTCACACACAGCGAGAGTCTTCTGTGTTCTGAGCCTTGGGCCATGAGGAAGAGCTTTAGGATCTCATCAGGTTCTCCTGAGAGAACATAGTACCCCCCCCCCCCCGCCCCGCCTTTGCCCGTGAGGAGATTGGAACATTGCTGGCGTTCATCACTCTCTCTGCTCTTCCCGACCTAGACACGGCTTTCCGAGCACTGTCAGGATCACAAGGACTCCACGTGCATTTCCCCAGATGGCCCTCTTCCCTGAGCATCAGATCCAGACACCCTCCACTTGGGTGTCCCAAAGTTGTTCACCAGGCTCATGCCTTCCCAGACAACTTGGCTGCTCTTCCTATCTTTCCCATCTCATGGACTGGTCATCCCACTCTCTGAGTCCTCTGAACCACCAATCAGAAAGTTACCAGCTGTCCTCTTCCCCTTCCTTCCCGCATCTAGTCAGCAATGAAGTCTGGTAAAGTTTGGCTCTCAAGTATTTCTCGTATCGATTGTCATCTCTTTAATTTTGGCCATTGGCATCTTTGACCCGGATTATCCTAAAAATCTCCAACCTGGCTTGGATCTTCAAGAAATTCACCAGACTCTCTGTCAGAGCCAGTTACTCCCTGAACTGACATCATTCATCGGCTGCCTGTGGCTTTCAGGTTTATTTTCAGAGGCCACAGCTTGTTGCCTCAATCCCCATCTACTTCTCTACCACCGTCTCCAGTCACGCCCCAAACTCCGCCTTTCCTCCGGCCACACTATGTCTCTGATGGTTCTCCAAATGTGTCCTGCTGTTTGCTGCTTCTGGGCCTGTGAGGATGGTCTTCCCTCTGCCAGGCAATAAGCCCTCTCCTCAGAACTGTTGGCTCCCGTTACCCTTCAAGGTGAAGCCCACATTCCCTTCCCTGAATCCCAAGTCTGATTTGGATTTCTAGACTCCTTCCACCAAGCACCAATCACATTGCATTAAGATGTTTTTACTTGTCTGTCTCCCTATTAGACTGTGGACACTCTGAGGGCAGGGACCGTGTCTTATTTACCTGTGTATCTGCTCCTTTCTAAAGCCTGGAACACAGTAAATCTTCATAAATGTTTTGGAATGAGTTAAGGAATTACTATACCTGGGTTTGCTACAAGGTACTATGGAGGCAGAGAGAGGAGGCAGGTAACTTACTTTCCCTGGGGAGGAGGTGAGGAGTTGAAAAAGGGCACAGAAAAGGTGACATCCTAAAAGGTGAGAAGGGGTTTAAGCAGTGAAAAGAGAGTATTTGGGACAAAAGTAAAAATAATCTTAATTATTCATCCCCTCATTTTTAAGTGTGCCCTATATTTTCTAAATCCTGTCCTCCCATGGACCACCTTCTTTGGAATGTTTTTTTGCTCTCTGGCAGGCATAGTTAGTTGTAAACCCTCCTTTCCACACAGCAACGAGGATCCCAAACTTGGGATGGCCTTTGATGGCTTCTCTGTCTATTCTCAGAACTGAGGAGATCAATGAGTGGGTCCTATAACTGGATCTGCAACTCAGGGAAACGTTTCTGAAATACTCAGAGGCACTCTGCATCCTTTCACTGGAACCAGGCAGTAAAAACCTCCCCACCTTGTTGAACTAGACCATTGGTGACTATGGGTGAGAATGTCAGGAGATCTAATGTGAGAATGGTTTGGGAGGAGATGAGAAGTCTCAAGGCACCCTTGGATGGACTTTATATTAGTGCTGGCCAGCGGGATCAAGGAGACCCAAATGAATCATGCTGATGTTTCCTGGGTTTCCGTCTCTCAGAAATATTCCTCAGTCACTATATTGAGGCTCTGCCTACCTAGTGGCAAACCAGGGTGGCAGTAGCTAAATTGAAAGATCCTGTGTCTATACCACACCCATATGTGCGTGCACACACACATGCTTGCACATGCACATGGTCACGCAGTTGATTTGTGTGTTGCCTTCATTAAAGTAAATTAAACTCCTTGTGTTTGGTCTGGGCTTTCCAGTTTTAGAAAGCACATGCATTCACCTACAATTTATGTATTAGGCTGGAGTTCAGGAATGAGACGAGAGCACAGGACATCCCATGGCAGTTCATCATCTCCTTCTCAGGGCTCTAAGGCTACCCTTGCCCAAAGTCACAAGCCTGGTCTGGTGTCAGAGCAGCCATTCAAACTGGCAGCCTTCTCTTTCCACTGGCAGCACGGTGCCCTCATGGTGCCCTCCCATCTGCTGTGCTCCATCTGTACTGTTTGCCAGAGACCACAGCATCGCAGTCCCAGACCCAGTAAGACTAGGAGGACTCTGGGAATCAAAGAGGAGAAGGCCCTGAACATCATTAGCACAAAATAATCTGAGCCACAGAAACCTTGGAACAAAGGACAAAATCTGGGTGAGAATGTATTTTCTAGGATTCTCGGTGCAGTAATTTTAAAGGAGATGAAAGCATTTTAATTTCTAACTTTTTAATTTATTTATTTTTTGTTCTCCTGCTGTAATAACAACCCCAGTCTCAGCCAAGAACTAATTTGGCTTCTCTTCTAAATGGACACCTGCTGGTTTATCTTCTACAGAAGAGACACCGGACACCTTTGCTACTTTTATGGTCTGCAGAGGAAATTTGGGTTGGACAGCTAAAAAGAACAACCATCCATTCTTTCAGGCTGGAGTCCTCTTCAGCTTTTTGGGATGGAAACAGCTTTCTCTCCCTTGGTCTCTCCTCTGTCTGCCTCTATGGGTGTGTGACTCCAAACCCTGTCCATGTTTATCAGGCCACATGTCTCACCCTGCCCATTTTGAGAACTTTGCCTTGGCCTTCCTGTCACATTTCTCTTTTTGCGGTCCCAGATGTTTCTGGGAAAATTAGAGGGGCTTGGGGAAAACCTAGTCAAGAATATAGCTGCCGTGGGGCGCCTGGGTGCCTCGGTTGTTAAGGGTCCGACTTCGGCTCAGGTCATGATCTTGCAGACTGTGGGTTTGGGCTCTGCGTCAGGCTCTGTGCTGACAGCTCGGAGCCTGGAGCCTGCTTCGGATTCTGTGTGTTCTCTCTCTTCCCCTCCCCCACTAATGCTCTCTCTGTCTCAAAAGTAAATAAACATTAAAAAAATTAAAAAAAAAAAAAAAAGAATATAGCTGCCCTTAGGGAACATCAACTTTTTGCCACACTTCTCCCACCTTACCTGCCTTACCCCATCCCTTTCCTCCCTGGGAGCCAAAACCGACAAATTAGTTCCTTGTTTTGTGTCTTCGATCTCCCACTGTTAGCTGTCTTATTCTCATCAGCATTTAAGCATATCCAACTGCCACCCTTAAACACTTCCTTTGGCTCCACATCTCCCCATCTGGCTACTTTGCTATCCCTCTTATCCCTTCTTAGCCAAGTAGGCAACCTGCATTATCAGCACCATGGCCTGGAAATAGTACATATTTGATTCATGGATGGATGGATGGATGACGGGTGGATGGATGCATGAATGCATAGATGCATGCATGGATGGATGGGTGGATGCATGGGTAGATGAATGCATGAATACATGCATGCATGGATGGATGGACAGATGGATGCATGGATGGATGGATGGATGGCCATATGGTTGCTGCAGTTTAGATTCTTCATCCTAATTAATAATATATTATGCTCTTACAGTTTTATAGCAATTTCATTCACGTCTGTTATCTCAATTTATTTTCACACAGTGGATAGCTTACAGACATTAAAATGAAAATGTTGGTTTTTCTCTCTCCTCTCCTCTCCTCTCCTCTCCTCCCCTCCCCTCCCCTCCCTCCCTCTCCTCTCCTCCCCCCCCCTCCCCTCCCTTCCTCTCCTCTCCTCTAATCTGGAAAGAGAAGTTCCTCCTTGAAGAAGGCTTGCTTGATAAACCCTGCCCCCTGGTGCTCAGCTCTAGGCTTTGTCCTGCGTCTGATGGCGGTAGCTGTTAGTACCTTTCCATTGTAGCCATATATCTGTTCGTTGTTTATTGTTCATGGGTCCCCAATTAGAACACAGTGAATAATTTGATTGTTTTGTCACCACCCTTCCCCACCCCACAAAGACCATACAAAACATGAACATGTGGCTGGAATTGCCTGAAAAATACCAATTGCCAACTAACTTCAAGACCTAACCTGTTTTCACAGGAATTACAACTATTTGCCTTTTGATGCCAAGAAGCCCTGTGTCTACTTTATCAGTTCTTGGGGAGACCAGACGTTTAGGCTGCATTGGTCCAACATGCTGGAGAAAATGGCAGACCTGCTGGTAGGTGACTCTCACAGGTGATGGATTTGAACATTGGGCAGCTGGAGGCAAAAGGGACCTTTTCATTCACACAGTAGAGGGTCTTGACCTTAATTTAAATGCAAATAAATTGTGACTGCTGCACGAGGGCACATAGTTTCTACCTTCTGGACCTAAGGGAATGAGAATACGTTTTGACTTTAAATAAAACTGTCCGGATTAGAATCTCTGTTCTGCTTCTTAACATTAATGGACCTAAGGATAGACTGTTTTCCTAATCAGGATATTAAGGCAGGAGATAGACAACTTTCTCACAGAACTGATGGAGCCTGGCTTCAACTGATAGAAAATCCTACACCCTTCCCATGGCAGAGAATTGCCTTTACGGTGAAGTCCTGCCACTTCTCCAGTCCTGCCTGTCACATACTTTCTCCCTTGTCCCAAGCGCACTGGACTTTTTGTTTCTCGAAGAAACCCAATTCCTTTATGCCTCATAGCCACCTCCATGATGTTCTGTCTGCCTGAGCTACTTTTCCCTCCACGCTTTGCCTATGTAACCCCTTAACCTCCACAGCACAGTTTCAACTACTTCCTCAGAGAGGCCTTCTGACTTCTCCCCCTTACTCTCTCCTGTAATACCCTGTGCTGTACCTTCAGGGCTCTCCGGATTTTACAATTGATTGGTGTGTTTATTTGGTCAATAACCATTTCCTACTGTTCTGTGGCATCTGGCATAGTACCCGGCACCTGAAAGGGGCCAATAGTTATTTGAGGGATTGAAGGGAAGTGTTTATAACAGGGCCAATATGCAACGGCTGCCAGATTGTTCCACCCAACCCCAGGGAGGAAGGCACCCCTGGGAACTCTGCTTCTCTGGGCTCTTGAGCCTGCCCTTCGTGGTTTCTTTGTGCCTGCTCTCATATTTCTCTTCTCACACCACACAGCTCATTGGGGCGCCCTCTACTTTCTGTCCTGCCGTGCCTCACCAGGTGACCCTCTCATTCCATGAAAGCCTATGCTAAGGAAAGAACAAATTTCTCTCTCTCTTTTGCTTTATAATTCTGTCTCTAGTTGTGTGAAACAAAGCATTGCCTCTGGTCTTGGGGATTCCAGGCATCATGGAGATAAGAGTCTGAGGGCGATTTGGTGTCACATTATGTGGAGGCCACAGACTTGCTTTGTAAGGCTGGTTTTGCTTCTCCTTCAGGCAAAATATCTTAGACAGTGTATTTATAGAATTAATCCAAGCAATGCAGCAGCGCTGGCCTGGAGGAGGGGTCCCTCTGGTTCTACAGGGTCTATCCCACTCCAGTAGGTAAACGCAGTTACCGGGCGCGGAGGGGCATGGTTTGCTGTAGGCTGGTCCCGCCTCTACTGTGGGCCCAGCGGACCAATCCTCGAGGCCCCACCTTGGTGGTGGTGGGGAGAAAAATGGCGTCCCCCCAGTCTCTTCTCCACCACCCGGTGTTCCAAATCACTCCTTTGGAGCCATCCTCATTGTGTCACGGTCGCAGACGAGACTCCTGTGCCCCGGCGCTTGACAAACCAAAGCAGAATGCCTCCCTAGAGGCCATAGCTGCCTTTACCATTCATTTCCAATTCCTTTCTCAGTGCCACATCCCTGCCATGCTTGGTGTATCATGCCTAACATGACTGAATGTTTGTTTACTAAGCACTAGGCACCGTCTGAAGAAGTCCACACCTCTCTATGGTGGTGCTATAGGTGGGCGCTCTTATCAACTGACTTTGCACAAAAATGGGCATGCGGGGGTTAGTTCAGTCATAAGGATAGAGTCTGGATTTGAACAGAGGTTGCTTGACACTGCACCTATATTTTTAACCACTCCACAATTTGCCTGTTCTTATAGTGAAGGGGGAAGAGGGAAACATATGTCCCCAGACATCAGACTTTGATGTGTAATACAATTTTTATAGATTCTGGCAAAGCAGTGATAACATGCCTTTTGAGTGCCGTATCCCTCCATTGAGTGCCACTGAATGGAATACTAGAATTTAGGCCTAAAAAGAAAAGTATGATTATTAAATACACAAGCATAAAGCCATTGTCATATGCAACCTGTCCTCTTCTCCTATACCACCTCACCCGCTGCCCCAAACTCCTATAATCAGAAGAATTGATGCCCTTTAAATCAGGATTATTCAGTATTACTATATTCCCATATAATCAATTGACTTGAACGTTGCTTTTGAAGTTTTTTATGTCATATCTAATTTGATCTCCTTTGTTAGGTATTTCCTGACATGAGTTTCCCCCCACGGTAGACGCCAAATAAAGGATCCCCTGTTAGGAAATGATCTGGAATAGGAATGATGGGTTTGAGCAAGGCAGGAGAAGACTTGTCTTTGGACTGATTCCAATGAAGAAAAGGAAGTTTCAAAGTTAGAATGCAGCAGCATTTCCCAGTTCAGACACAAGAAAATGAGGGAAACCTTCCTTCATTTCTAAAACACAAAATCAGCAAAATATGTCTGAGATACTTCAATCAGGGTCTCCACTACAGGGTCTCCTTCTGCCCCTCAGCCCTCTACCCCTATGGTTCGTTTCCAGGAAGAAAGTATAGAAGAAGTGAGAGAATTGATCAAGATTTCAGAGAAAGCATCAGAAGATAAAATGAAGATGGTGCTCAGTGACTTCATCAGTCAAAGCAGGTACCGGGAGAACAGCTGGCATGTGGGTTGCTGAGCTTATATGGAATCAGCTTTTAATTACCTTAGAAAATAGTTGATTTCACATGCATTCAGAGAGGCATTTTATAGTGTTCTATCCATCTTTATTTCGTTCAGTAATTTAGCCGGCACTTGTGGGCTCACGGTTGCTTCCTGACACTTAACTAAAGCATAAAACAAAGGAAAAAAAAAAAAAGAAGAGGGAGAAAAGAAAGACTCACTGCAGAGACTTTTTAATGAAGCAAGAAAAATGCTAGTAATGTTATGCCAAGCACGCGTCTACATCTGGTAGATACTCAGCAACTATTTGACAATTAGATTGGATAATAAATCAAATACTATTTAGTAGAATTTTTTCAGATAACATAGCAAACACCAATTAAGGACTCTGATTCCAGGTGGCAAACAATAATAATAAAAGATTTAAAAATAGAGCATATTAGTTACCTATTATGGAGTAACAACTCCCAAATTTAGGGACTAGACAGTATGTATGATCTCTGTTTCTGTGGGTCAGGAGTCCAGCTGTGGCTTAGCCACAGTTTAGAGCCTCTCAGAGACGCCAATCAAGGCATGGGCTGGGGCTGCAGTTACTGAAGGCCCGGTGGGCAGGCTTCACCGCCAAGCCCACTCACATGGTTTTTTGCGAATTCGGTTCTTCACGGGCTGGTGGATTGAGGACTTCAGTACCCTGACTGCTTGTTGGCAGTCAGCCTCAGTTCCTCACCACGTGGGCTACTCCAGGCTCCTCACGACATGGCGGCTGACTTCATCAGAATGAACAAGCAAGAAGAGTCAGAGCATGCCAGCAAGATGGAAGTCATGGTCTTTTATAACCTAATCTTGGAAGTGACCCCCCCATCACTCTTGACATACTCTACTATGAGCAAGTCACTAGGTCCAGTGCACGTTCAAAGGGAGGGAATTACACAACGGCAAGAAAAGCAGGAGAAGGTCACTGGGGGGACCATTGTAGGGGTTTGTCTACTACAGAAGGAAACAACCTGGATTAACTCTTGAAATTAATTAGGTGAAGAGTTGGGCAAAAATGAGAATTTATCATAATGACGGGCACCTGGGTGGCTCAGTCAGTTAAGCATCGCTTGATTTCGGCTCAGGTCATGATCTCAGTGTGGTGAGATTGAGCCCTGTGTTGGGCCCCACACTGGGCATGGAGCCTGCTTAAGATTCTCTCTCTCTCTCTCTCTCTCTCTCTCTCTCTCTCTCTCTCCCTCCCTTTCCCCCTCCTCCCTTGCTCATGCTGTCTCTAAATAAAAAAATGAAAGAAAGAAAAGAAAAGAAAAAAGATTAAGTCGTAATGGAAGCAATGAGAAGGGGTGGAGATTCATTTGATGGAAGGCAAAATCTAATAGATAGGGGGTAGCTAAATAGCTAAATTCTGGTGTTTTGCTTTATAAGTTCTGTCTTTGCTAATCTCTCAGTTACCCATCATTTTTGCTTTATAAAAGGAAAGCAAACAAATAAATATATAAATTTCTTTCTATCTTTATTTCTTTCTCATTTCTCATTATAGAAGCAATATCTCTCAGTGTTGCTCCTGCTGTGAGCTAAGTGTGACCTGCAATTCTCTTTGAGCATCTTTAAAAAGCTTCATGATCTCATATTTCTAGAAACTGTTTGTGGGCAAATTATAGCTCAATAATTTTCTATATTAGGGGGCTACTTGGGGTGATGATCATTCCCCTTTCCCTGCAAGTTTACAAGCAGCTGAAAACATATTTATGAGGGTCAGACAGAGATCAAAATGTTAGTTTTGTATTTGGTAAACTTGGATTTGAGAAAGCGGCTTGGACCTGAGGTCAAGGTGGGCTTCCTGTTTCCTCCCCGCTGCGACCCCTTCATGGTGAGGCAGCTGGACTTCTGGGGCTTCTCCCCAGGAAGGGACAGGTCACTTGCCACAAGAAGGTGAGGAGGCCGTCCACAGGTCGCAGCAGGCTGGGTATGAAAGATGAAGAATGAACACAAACAGGTGCCGTGGTCATTTACTCCAATTTGATTGAGGGAATCAATGATTTTTCCCCCTGTGAGAAAGGGAGAGAGAGATCAGAAGTCAGAAGTGTCCACCGTGTCTCATTAAGCTGGTCCGTTCGGGAGTGGAATGGAGTTTCTTGTGTGTCTCAGAAGGTAGACGTGTGGCAACAAGATGCCTTCTTCAAAATATAATTCTTCATATTCTTTTTAAACATTAAGGGAAAATGGGGTGCCTGGGTGGCTCAGTCAGTTAAGCATCCGACTTTGGCTCACGTCATGATGTGGTTCGTGGGCTCGGGCCCCCTGTCGGGTCCTGTGCTAACATCTCAGAGCCTGGAGCCTGCTTCGGATTCTGTGTCTGCCTCTCTCTCTGCCCCGCCCCTGCTTGCTCTCTCTCTCTCTCTCTCTCTCTCTCTCTCTCTCTCTCTGTCTCAAAAATAAACATTAAAAATTGTTTTGTTTTAATTAAAAAATAAATAAATAAAAATTAAGAGAAAATGTCACTTGACTAGTATGTCCAAAGAGAATTGCTGGTGAGGTTTCCGACTCTGACGTAGGACCAGGGAGTGTGGTGTTTTCCCCTTTTGTTTCCTTTGTTGTTGATCTTTCTCTTCACAGTATTACATGCTCATCTTACCAAAAGAAAAAAAAAAAAAAAAGGTAGGAATGTATGAAGAAAAAGTGTTCTCAATTCTCTCTCCAATCCCATTTTGCAGAGACAAGTTGATTTGTCCTCCTGGATTTTTTTTCCTGTGCATTTGCAGACCCACACATTCATGAAAACACTATATTTTTCCACAAATGTCACACACTTTGTTCAGCAGGTTGCTTTTTCACTCCACAAACTAGCACTGGAATCTTTCTACAGTTGTATGTGATGGTCCTCAGTAGTTAATTGTGTGATATGTGTCACTTACTTAACTGGTCTCTGATATATTAGTTGCTTCTAATTATTTTGCTACTATAAACGATGCTACAGTAAGCATTACTGTGTAAACATATTCTTGCAAAATTTTTCAGTTGTTTTTGAAGGACAGAATTCTAACCTAATTTTTGGATCAAATTATATAGACGTTTAATTTTTGGCAAGTGCTGTCAAATCGTCTCTTAAACAATTGGTGGAGGAGAGTGACTATTTCCCCACCTTAACTATTATCCAATAGGTGAAAATGGTATTGATTTTAATTTGCATTTAACTTTTCACTAATGAGGGAAGTATCTTATTTCCCTATGTTTTAAAGCCTCTTATATTTCTTCTTCAATTACATGCATAACCTCTACCACTTTCTTATTGACCACATTTTTAACATCATCCCTCCAAGTGTTACTACTCGTCATTGGTAGGGTTTTTAACGTGGGAGGACGTACTCCAGTATGGAGTCTAAAATATTTTTTACATACAACTTTTCAGGAAACTCTTGGTGTGTGTTAAATGTGTAAGATGATGGAAAACTGCATTATTTTACGTGTGGTGTTACGACCTTGGATAGCAATCACAATAGATATGTATATGAAACCAAGTAGGAAAACAAACCTCTATTCCCCAAAATTAATGTGGGGTCTGGGGATCATTTCCAGTCCTCACTTTGTCTCTGAGAAAAGTTAGTGCACCATTGCTTAATTCTTTGGTTTTTTTTTTTTTTAATGTTTATTTGATTTTGAGCTAGAAAGAGAGCGAGTAGGGGAGGGGCAGAGAGAGAGGGAGAGATCTGAAGCACTGACAGCAGAGAGCCAGGCCTGATGCGGGGCTCACACTCACCAACAGTGAGATCATGACCTGAGCCAAAGTCCCACACTTAACTGACTGAGCCACCCAGGTGCCCCCACCACTGCTTAATTCTAAATGAGAAATCTTGGTTCTGTGGCTCCATCAACTTTCCCATTGTATTGCAGGAAGTGTATGTGCAAATCTCTGGAAGTACATAAATGGATTTTCACTAAGTAGGTTTCCAAATTGTTATTCTTCTCTTATAGGGCCTTTATCTCTGAAGCAGAAAAGAAGCCCAAGATGTTGAACCAAACCACTTTAGATAAGAAACGACTTACGCTCTGTTGGCAGGAGCTGGTATGTGAAAATCTATTTATACTTTGAACAGAATTAAAACATGTGCTTTAAAAATAAACCTCATGGATGAGGCATAGGTCATAGACCAGATGAGGATAATGTTCTAAAGGTTCTACATCTGCGTGATGTAGAAGCATGAGTGAGAAGGGGATATATGGGTAAGTTGGAAAGGAATGAGCATTTACTGAATGTTTATAAAATGATCTAGAAGCCCACCAGTCCTATATCCTATTCTGATGGATTTCCTCTTTGACCATTTTCTCGACATTTATATTTTGTCAAAGGCATAGACTTCTTTGCCTCACAAATGGAGAGACCAAACAATAACTGTTGTTCCCTGCTCAGTTTTCTTCCATTAAAAATTGTGAAGAGGTGTAAGCTTTCTTGACATCAGGGCAGGAGCTGATACCTCTCTGTGCCCTGGAGAACCCGCACAGCTCTGCATGCCTCACAGATCCTCAGTCCCTGTCGAATGAGTGATGGTTGAGAAATGCCAGACCAGGTTAGACCCTGGCTTATCTCACCTCGAAAATTCAGCTCCAGCAGTGGCACCAAGGGACATTTTGTAGGAGGCCGTGATAATTCTGCAAAGAAAAATGACTTGATGTTTGACTGGTCAGGGGCATTTTGAAGATGCAAGTGGGGCTCAGCGAGATTAAAGGATTTTTTTTAAAGGTCACAGTTAATTAATCATCGTCTAGACACTAAGACCCAAGTGTCGAAACTGGTTCACCTTTCTTTCCAGGATAATAAACAAGGGTTTATGTACTCCTCCTCTGTACTCCAAGGGAGGCCAGATTTTCACTGTATAGATCTTCCTCCTGCCCCATTTCTTCTTTAGCCCCTCCGGCTGTCTTTCCCTGTCTCTGCAACATCCATCCACTACATATTGCCCACAGAGCTCTGTATTGAGAAATACAGAGTTTTCTCGACATCCAACAGTCCTTGACCCACACGAGTCCACGCATTCAATATCTTGTAGTGGCCCAGCAGTCCCTCCTCATCTCTGGACCTGTATTTCCACCCTCCCAGTGGACACATCACTGCTTGTCTCACAGCGCCTCCAACTCAACCCATCCTATTAAACCCATCGGCTTCCAATCTGACTTTGTTCCACGTCCTCTGTTGGCACGACCAGCTGCACTTGTTGCTCCAACCAGAAGCCTAGACTCAACTTTAAATCTTTACTCCTAACCCTCCATAGTCGATCTGACCACAGGCCCTGTTGCTTCCTCCCCTTAAAGACTCTGGAACTTGTTCCACTTCTTCATCCTCAGGGTTGCTGCCTAAACTGAGTTCCTTAGCACCCACTAGGCCCAGACCGTGGCTTCCTCCAACCCAGACCACAACCAGAATGGTCTTCCCAAAACACAAACCTGATTAGATCGCCATTGCTTCAAAAATCACTGGCATTTGTCAGTCCTACATACCTTCTATCTGTAATTGGTTCCTCTGTCTGGACTTTCCTTTCTCTTCTTATCACCTGATGAATTCCATTCCTTTTTAAAGACCCAGTGTAAATGTCATGGCATCTATAAAACCGAGCTCTGCCTTTCCCTGGTCCCCTGATGTTTTGCACATATATTGCTTTTAGCTCACCAAACTGTCAAGTCTCAGGGAAGGAAGCCTGTGTCTTCCCCTGTCCTAGGCCTTGGCTCCTAGGACAGTACCTGATACAAAGCAAGTATTTAGTCCTCCTGGCCAGCATGTACCTAAGGCTTCCTATGTGCCAGGCCCTGTGCTAGGTGCTGGGAACACAGTGCTGTAAGTACTTGGCACTCGCCCCTGAGGAATTGATTGATTGATTGACTTAGTCATTCTGCAAACACGTATTTAACACCTGCTATGTGTCAGGAACTCTGCCATACACTGAGAATAAGTAAGAACAAGGTAAGAACAAACCAGAGGAGTTCCCTGCCCTAGTGAAGTTTATATTTGAGGGGAGTAGACGGAAGATAGAAAGGTAAGCAACAAATAAACAAAATGATTACAGGTTATGGTTATGAAGGAAATTTTGTAAGGCCGTGGTGATCAGGAAAATGTGGGGGACGGGACGCAGTGGTGACATTGAGGCTGAGGCTTGGGAAGGAACGAGCCGTGCAGAGTCCAGGAGGAGCATCTGAACAAGAGGAAAGCCCATGCACACCAGTCTTGAGGTCGGACTGAGCTTGATGTGTTCTGGGCCTTCTTGAGGACCAGTGTGCCTGGGGCCCAGTGTATGAAGCGATACAAGATGAAGCAAAGAGTAGGCAGGGCCCACTCACGCAGGGTCTCAGAAATCACTATAAATGTTTGGGATTTCCTCTGTACAAAAACACGGCTGAATGGATGTTCCAAACTCTCAGACGGCTGTGAGGAGCAATGAGGATTAATTCAGCAGGTAGGGCTTTGCCTGGCACAGGGTAAGAGCTCAATACATTTTAGTTACTGGATTTGGGTCCTGGCTAACAGAGCCTTGGGACCTTGACAAACCTTTGACTTTTCCAGGCCCTGGCTTCTCATCTATCAAACAAAGGTGAGATGATATTCACTGCCTCCGTATGTCTATGACATTTCTATTAAATGGGCAGTGTGCACACTGGCAGACCCTGAAACAGCCCCATGAATGGCTTGGTGTGGAACTTGACAAGCACCTTCAGGATTCTCCAGCGACAGGACAGTACTTATGTCCAGATATCTAGAAAAACCCACATGGACTCCTGTCTTGTTTCAGGAAACAATGGCCAAGGAAGCCAAGGCAATCATTCAGCAGCAGAAGAAAAAATTATCTCTTGATGAAATGATCCATGAAGCCGAAATCTTTGTGGAAAAAATCCGCTTCCTTGTTGATGAGGTAATCAACTCTAAAGGCAAACTTCCTTTGGGAGATTAGAACAGATATATTCCTAGTGAAGTTTGAATGTTTGATAAGGACAAAAGGCAGAGAGCAATGCTTTCTTCTGAGCCCTGCAGAGCTGAGCAGTCACTATTAGTTTAGGCATGAGAATGGAGATTTTTAAATTAAGCCAAACATGTACAGCTTTATTGATTTTTTAATGAAGCCTGAGTATTCAGCAGAAATAAAAAGCTTGTTGCTTAATGGAATCAAGAAAAGTCAAAATAAGTATGGGACCTTTGATTAGTTTTCAACTGTAAGTGGACTTAAACTCATATCCAGTAAAAGTCAGAACAGCTTCTCCTTTAAAGTCAGTTGTAAACAGTATCTTTTGTGACTTCTAGAATGTTCTAAAAAGGTCCACATATTTGCTTCTGTCAGATGCTGGGTTTTTTATGGGAAGGTTTCAAGGAGAGGTACAGAACATTACTGCTTCTGTCAATCTCAAAAGTTGTATATCTTGTTGCAAATCCATCATTCCCTGGGGACATAATAAACAGTGAGACAGGAAGTCATTTTAACAGATTCAGGAATTTTAATAAGCACCCAGAAGGTTCAAACCAAGCATCAGGACTTTAGGTCTGTGAAGGACCAACCCTCTGGCTAGGGAAACCTCCTCACTGATGTTTCTGTTTCCGTATAAGGAGAGAAGGGATGCCTCTTGGAGAACAAATTATGCCAGAGGATTATGGGGTTAGAGAGGCAGAGCACCCACTTCGAGCCCAGGAAAATAAAAGCGTACTTTGTGACAATGTACCTCCCTTTTGATTGGGTAGCTATGTCGGCTCAGAAATATGCATTTCAAACACAACATAATGGGCCTCTTGGCAGGGAATTCTGTAATTCCTATCTTGATTAGCTCGATTTTAAAGTAGAATTTAATGTGCAAGTTAGTCAAATTTCTCCTGAATAACAACCTAAAATAGAGCTAAAATACTTGGCAACCATATTTTAGGTCTAAAGTCCCTTGTAGAATTGTTTTTCCTTCCTTAAGAGCAAATAGAGGGGTGCCTAGGTAGCTCAGTCAGTTAAGCATCCGACTTTGGCTCAGATCATGATCTCACGGTCCGTGAGTTTGAGCCCTGCGTCAGGCTCTGTACTGACAGCTCAGAGCCTGGAGCCTGCTTCAGATTCTGTCTCCCTCTCTCTCTGTCCTTCCCCCACTCTCACTGTCTCTCTCTCTCTCTCTCAAAAGTAAATAAACATTAAAAAAAAAAGAGCAAATAGAAAGACATTCATGGATTTTTGTTTTTGCTTTTTTAAAAAATATTCTGGAAAGCTACCTGGCTCTTAGGAGAACCAATGTTTGAGGCTAAATCATTACATGATTACAAAAAAACAACAACAAAGGGGAAGATGTTTGTTCCATAGATGGAGAAAAGCAGGTCACCAAAGATGCCAAATCATGGGTCCAACTTGTGTCTCCTCAAAGCACAATAGCCAAGTTGGACATATGGGGTTTGTATGTACTTAGCAGTCATGACATAAGGCTTTCTCAAAGAAGCTACACTTAACGTGCTTGACTGCATAGATGTTTAAGTGCCTTGATGGTTTAAGTCACAGAATGTATTTTTCAGACAGGGACTGTTTCCGGGAGGAGAGTTCTGGAAGGGTACTTGTTAAGCACCAACCCATCAAATCCATTCCCCTCTGTTGCCACAGCCACAGCACACCATCCCCGATGTCTTCATCTGGATGCTCAGCAACAACAAGAAGGTGGCATATGCCCGCATCGCCTCCAAAGACGTGCTCTATTCCCCTGTCGGTGAGCAGATGGGCAAACACTGTGGGAAGATCAAAACTCATTTCCTCAAAGTAAGTCTGCACTATTTTTGACTCAACGATAGGAAATCTCTGCTTTTCCTGAGTCTCTCAGCATTCTTCATGTGTGTCCATGTCCCTGACTTTTCCCCCAAACTTTCAAAGGTCTGAGGACAGACAGCTGAAACACCTTGTCTCCTCTTGATTCAAATTGTGATTTAGTAGACCGTCTTGAGGCTGAGTATTCCCCAGTTTTCCAATTACCATGTCAACAGACATAAAGTTGTTTGTTTTTTTTTTTTAATGTAGCAGATGTACCTCAAGGTTGCTTTAATTTTTATTTCTTTGGTCACTAGGAAAACCAACCATTTTTCTATTAGTTTTCTCTCTACCTTTTCTCTTGTGTGATTTGTCCATGGCATCTCTTCACATGAGTTCATCTATGTTTAAAAAAAGAAAAATTTCAAGGAAAATGACAAGAGAAAAGGTTTGTATTTCACAGAACTGGCAGTTCGGGATTCCTGGTGGCTTCCAATTGTGAAATTTCATCTAGGTTCCCTGTACCCTTCATGAAGACCGGTCACCTGATGCCTCCCCTGAGGCCTCACAAGTGGACAATCATAGGTAGAATCTCTGGATGGATCCTACTGTTTCTTAGTCAAAATTGGAACCTTTCTTGGAGACCCTGGGTATTCTACCTATACTATAAATTTCTATCCCAGAAATAGACTTGAGAAAATATGGAGAAAGAGTGGTCCAGGGGCTTGACACACACCAGTGACTGACAAGAATGTATAATTTGACTGACTAACTGTTCCCAACTTAGAGTAGATTTTCCTGGAAATTGTAGTTCTGATTTCTTGGTACAACATAATTATCTTCCACTGCCTGAGGGGGAGGGTGAGAAGGCTTATTAACCATGCTGTATGAAGAACGGTGAAGAGATAACAGTGTTTAACTGAGAAGAGAAGATTTGATGTCTTGATAGAGATTTTTAGTGTTTGTAGGGCTACCACATGGATGATGAGTTGAGTGTGTGTGTGTGTGAGTGTGTTTCCAGAGGACATAACCAGGCCACATGATAGCTGTTACAGGGAAATGGTTTCCTATATGGAGGTCCATATTTGGTCTTAGTCCCTTTGATATAAATATGGCAATGGGCAGCTAGACTGGGTAGCCTCTAAGTGCCATCCAAATGTTAGAGTCTCCCTTAGATGTGATTATCAAATGTTGCAGACAGAAGAGGCAGCAGGGGATAATGGCTTAATCCTTAGGCTCTGAAATGAGGTGAATCTGGGTTGGAATTTGTACTAGTTTATCAGGGCGGCTGTAACGAAGTACCACTAAGCGGCTTAAACAACAGAAACGTATTATCTCACAATTCTGAGGGTTGGAAATCTTAGATAAAGGTATTGGCGGAACCATGCTCCCTCTGAAAACACTGTTCTAACTCCTGGCAGTTCTTGGCTCATAGGAGCATAACTCCAGTCTCTACACTGTGCTCTCCCTGTGGGTGTCTCTCTTCATGCGATGTCCTTTTTGTAAGAATCACACTCCAGTTTAGGTTCGTGTTAACTGTATCTTCCATGACCCCATTTCCAAATAAGGTCTTATTCTAAGCTACTGGGTGTGAGGACTTCAACGTCTGAAGTTTAGGGGAATACAGTTTTTAACCCACTACAGAATTCTGGGGCAAATATTTACGAGCTGCATGACCTTGGGCAAGTTACTTAACATCTCTGTGTCTCCTATTCCTCATCCGTCAAATGGAGGTGATGCTGAGGGTTAAGTGGATAATTGCCCATGAAGAACACAGAGTGTGTATCATCCAGAGTAATCGCTCAATCAGTGTTGGTGTTCAAACAGATGGGCATCCAACATCTAGAGGATGTTTCTGGAATTGTATGCCCCTTCATATCTGGTGAAGTATTTGTGGCTCGTCATGTATGTTATTTTCTGTCATGTGGATAACATGATTTTTAAACCAATCCCTGTGAAACTGTAACCGGAAAAAAAAATGTTCACTCTAGTTATTTACCGCAAATGTCAGGGCTTCTCTTCAACTTTCTCCATCCAAGGGATTCTGGGGTCACGAGAAACATTTGTCCTAAAAAAAGCAAATTGTTTCAGAAAATGCTAGAAAATCAGTGTAAATTTACTTCCTCCCAAATATTTTGATGTATGCTGGATTTATTTAAAATTAGAACAAAGAACAACTGTCAAATAAAACCAGAGGATGGACATAACTGAGAGTTCAGAACCTTCACCCTGTGGCCCTGGCTGACGTCTTTGTCTGTTATTTTCTTTCTGCCGTTGGGATTACTTTGGGGGATAGCTTTTTAAATGTCGTTGAATTCACTTGCACTGACTTGATGAAACATCTTGATAAGATGATTCAGCAAAACTGTTTCCATTCCTGATTTGATTGTCACTGTTGCTATTCATTCCCTTTCTCCACCTCTCTTTATGCCCTTTTCTCTTCACCCAAATGGTAAATCTGAAGAAAGAAAGAACAGCATCAGGGAGGCAAAGTGTTTACCCTCCTGCCACTCACTCTGGTTTCTTAGCTGAGAATTAAAAGTGCAGGAAGACAGAGCATAGAATGCAAACATCCAAAATCTCTAGGCCAGAGTTTCCTCAGAGTTTATGCTGTGGAACAGCCCTCAGCTCTGTGAACTTCCATGTTCAAACCCATTTGGGGGGTTGCAGGTGCACCCTCTCGTGGGGTCTCATGGTGCCCATTAGCTGGTAGAAGGCTTCCAGAAGTTCTGCAGTCAGGAAACATCTTTATCTTTTACAGCCCACGCTTGCCAACCTTATTCATCTAGAATAGTTATTTACAAATGTTGGGAAACTACTTTTACTAGGGGTCCAGTTCAGAGAATGTTAATCTAGAGGAAACTAAAATGCGTTATCTTAAGTCACAGAGCCAAATAAATAGTAAATAGTAATGGTAAATCATAGTTCCTGGTTCCATGATCTTTCTCTTTAAAAATTTTTTTAAAAAATGTTTATTCATTTTTGAGAGAGAGAGAGAGACAGAGACAGAGCACGAGCGGCGGAGGGGCAGAGAGAGAGAGAGAGGGAAACACAGAATCTGAAGCAGTCTCCAGGCTCTGAACTGTCAGCACGGAGCCTGACACGGGGCTCGAACCCACCACGAGATCATGACCTGAGCGAAAGTCAGAGGCTTAACTGAGCCACCCAGGTGCCCTATCTTTTTCTTTTTTTCTAACTTAAATATATTCATAATGCTATAGTGGACAGCAGAGTGGAGTCACTGGAACAAAATTTGCTAAGCTCAGCTCAATCCACCATCCAAAAGAGCAGAGCTCTCCCACTTGGGTCTCATCCGCACCTTACCCGTAGTGGCCATCGGGTGGAAAAGCACATCCGTGTCCAAAAGCAAACTCCCTGTAGGAGGAGCTGGATGTGCTCAGAGTCCAACAAGAGGGTGACGTTCCACTTTCCTTTTCTCATTGCCTGGAATCATGGCTCCATGTGAGTCCTGCCCGCTGGACTCCAGAGAGCCCCTCCTTGGCCTTGCCTCCATCTTTATCCTGTCTCCTGAGTCTAGTCACTTCTCAGGAGTCCCGCTTTCAATCCACTTTTCCCTAGGATGCAGCACAAAGTGATGACTGGGTCCTGCCACACACAAACATCAACAAAGCAAGCAAAACCTCTCTTTCTGATACTGGTTGACCAACTTCAGCACACTTTGTGTGAATTCCCATCTCTTGCTCCATTTTCTGACTTGCCAAGACTTCCCCTGTTTTTAAAAGCCAGCCGGCATTCACCAGGACCTCTGGAGGAGGTGGGTGGGGCTTGGGAGAGGCTAAGACTGTAGCATTCTGTCTCATGCAGTTGGTATACATTGGTGATCGTAGTTTTTCAACGCACGTTTGCTTTCTTTAATTATTTTGTTTCCTCTCCCCGCCCCACCCCCCCACCACCTTACCATGCTATTCTCAAAAGGAAAGACACTGCAGTGGATGGTCAGGCTTTAGGAGCACACAAGAGAGAAAAGCAACTGGGGAAGTGAGGGAGCCAGGGGAAGACACCCCAGGCTAAACATGCACATGCAGTTGAACAGGAGATACTCTTTCTGAAAGCACTTAGGAGCATGCTCAGTCATGTTGCGGGGGTTCCAGCTGGGATTCCCACGTGAGATATCCTGCAACGTCTTGCAAGCAATTTCAGTTTGTGTGTTTTTTAAACGACGGGTAAACTGCAAACTCTAGGAGTCCATTAGTGGTCCTTACGTAACATTTCCCAAGATGTTAGCTGAGTTATTGGTCCTAATCGCGAATTCACACACCCGTGTTGTTTTCACAGCAGCAGGAATGAATGATGCTTTTGCTGTTGTTTTACTTTAAGAGTAAAGCAAAGGATATCAGACCTGCTTGGGGCAACGCAGATAGGAAGTTAAGTCTTGTTCAAGTACTTACCACTGAGGTCATTGACCAGCAGGATCAGCACCATCAGGGAGAAATGCAGAATCACAAGACCTAGTGAATCAGAATTTACATTTTAGCCAGACGCCCAGGCAGTTCACGCAGATAGATCAGTGTGTGAGGAGCCCTGGCTAAGAGGATGGGCTCTGGAGCCGGGTAGAGCAGGGTTGAGTCTTGGGTCATTCTTGCCTCTCTCTGTGATGGTAGACACTCATCTTAACCTCTCCGAACCTCCATTTCTACATCTTCAAAGTACACATAATAAAGATATTTACTCTTCCTTCACCATGAAGATGAATGATAACCTGTGGCTTGTTAACAGTATGTAAGTACTAAGACACGGTGCGTGCAGGGAGAAACATGAGAGAGACCTAGGACTGTGTAAGCGCTCAACATGCGTGAAGCAGGATTGTTATTAGGAAAATAAATTAATGAGCTGACAAATATTTATTGAGTACTTCATGAATGCCAAGCAGTCTTTTGGGGATGTCACTGCGAACTGACAGATAAAAATCCCTGCCTTTGTGAATCGATATCCTAGTGATATCTACAAATGGCAAAGGGATTACTTTTTATTACAATAGAATAACCGTAGGCTCTCATAAATATTTGTTTTATTGAACAATGCTCAATGCATTTTAGCTATTATTGTTATGGTTATTACAGAAGTGATGAGTTGAGGATTATTTCTTATAATTTTTAAAATTATGAGTTGCAGAGCGGTTATCTTTACCAACAACAAAATGACCTTTTTTTTTTTTTTTTAAGCTGAGTAAATAATGGCATCCCGCTCCCTAAAGAATAAAATCTGAACTCATCCACATAACAAGCAGGATTCCTCATCCTCGTCTGTGTCATTCTTTGCCCCAGATCTTTCTTTTCTAAAAACTTTTAGCAAATCCCCTCCTGGCATGGAGTGAGCACTCACTAAACATTAGCCTGTATCACCACTGTTAGTTCGCACCCCTGTGTCTTTGTTCATGCCTTCCCTCTTCCTGGGATGCTTCCTCTACTGGTCCAGCTCCTGAAGTACCCACTAAAGCCCAGTAAAATGTTTGACTCCTAAAAAAAATAGAAACACCTGCTCCTACTTTTCTGTTCCCTTCGTTTCTCTCTTACCCTTGACCTTGCATTGGAATAAAGGACTGCAAGTCGGTTTCCTTGTGAGCCAATGAAGGGAGGCTCGGGGCGGCGGGGGGGGGGGGGGGGGGTGTCTTGATCATTCTGATGCCTTCCTGACCCCACCGCTTTAGTGAGGCCTAATGGCCCTTCAGGTAGTTGCTGAACTGAGTTGCTGAAAATCCATTTAAGGGACCTGCAGAGCGAAGAGAAAGGTAAACAGCCATGCTCAATTTTGGATTCAGATGCTCTCCACAGGTGCCTTGGAAATTGTCAGAGCATGCTGTGGCCTCTCATGTAGGATTTTGTGATTCCTTCTGGAAAAAAGGTGGTGCCGAAGAAAGTGGACAATATCGATAGGAAATCCTAAGAAACGCTAAGTGACACTTAGAAAAGTCAACGAAATCTGGAGAGGTAGCTACTCTAAGAATGAAGATTTAGGCAGCAGTTCCGAACACAGCCACGTCTGGGGTTGGGAACCCCCTCAGTGGGGAAGGAACCCCCTACTCCTGGTGACTGAGGAATAAAGAAGCCACGCTACACTGAGTTGTATCCTCCACATGTTGAGAACACGTTCACCCACACACATTCATCTGTACGTGCACAGATTCAGACCGCCTACACGAATACACACGTGAACACGCAGATGCAAACACACATAAATATAAATCCAGATCCGAGTACGGTCAAAGGGGAGCATGCAGGGTGGAAAAGGAATTTGAAACCACACTGCATGGGCGGGGGACGAAGGGACTAGAGATGGTTAGGCAGGAAGAAGGATATGGTAGGGCGGGTAGGTCCCTTCAAGCACATGGGGGCCTGGCCTATGGAAGAAGCACATGAGTCCCTCTGAACGAAGCAAAAATGTAGATGCTGTGGTTGGGATTCGAGGTGCTTGGAAGTTCTGGGAAGGGATATTTCTTTCTTTTTTGGGGGGCGGGGGGAAGGATATTTCAGCTCAGTGTGGGAAGAGGCAAGCTTTGGGGGTAGAGTCTGGCATCGAGATATGGAATTACCTCCTCTGGGTTTTGGTCCTGGTTCTGTCACTTGAAAGCTGAGTGATCTAAGGGAACTTCGTTAACCTCTCTGAGCCTGAGTTTCCTCATACATACAAACAGGGGCAATAATCATACCTTCTTGGTAGATTTAAATGATCCAAGGCTCAGAAGTGCCTGTTTTAGCTTCAGGCCCACTAGACCTGGATCCTCCTCTGGGACTGTGCATGGTGGCAACTGGGGTCATCAGTCTCATTTTGATACGAGATTACGGGGCGCCTGGGTGGCTCACTCGGTTAAGTGTCTGACTTCAACTCAGGTCATGATCTCGCAATTTGTGAGTTCGAGCCCCGCATCCAACTGTCTGCTGTCATTGTAGAGTCTGCTTGGGATCCTCTGTCCCCTTCTCTCTGCCCTCCCCAGCTGTGCCCTCTCTTTTTTCACAAATAAATAAACATTGAAAGAAAAAAAAAAAAGATTATGTCCTGAGAACTGCTCTCTGAATACCTGCCCTGGGTGTGTCCCCAGATCCACAGGACCTCTTTTCTCAAAGAGTGAGCCTCCTCCTAACAACGTGGTCTTCCTCGTAACCTTTCCCCAGCTTCCTGGAAAACGGCCGGCTGGTTGGTCAGTGCAAGCGAAGGTCGACCTGTACCTGTGGCTGGGCTCCACCAGACATTCCGGTGCCATTTTGGACAACTTGCCAGCAGGCTATGAAGCAGAGATGTCCTCCAAAGTGGCTGGCACGCATCAACCCCCGGCCAGCCTGCTCTACCCAGGTATGATGCCCACCTGACAAAGAGGGTCAGTAGGTGTATCCAGTGGGCTTCTGAGAAAACAATGAGAAGGATGGCATGCATGGGCTGTTTGCACATTATTTTAGGATCAGCTCATTTCCCTCTTAAAATATAGTTTCTAAATTTTCTTCCTTACCTTCCAATTGTCCCATCTCAAAAGAATAAAGTGAAATCGTTAAATACATCTGGAGTAAAAGTTATAGTTTTCTGCTAATGGAGGGCATTGCAACTTGAGTTTCTTGGTAGGCAGATCATGTGGACTGAGTTTGCATTTGAAGCAGAAGATGCCTTTTAAAACACATCAGTAAGTTCTTATGCTGATATGACCTGTGCAATTCCTTTTACATGGCACTAGGGTTTTGACCTGTAAACAGCGGGCGTTTGCATTTGCCAGTAATGACCCAATGGGAACTGGTATCACTGGGGTCCCTTGTGTTTCTTCAGCTTGGTTCCTGATGTGGTCACTTTGAGAAATTCAGCGTGCTTTATATAATCCTTTCTTCTATGCAGATAGTTTCTATGAGTGCCATTATGTTTACATTTTCATATCATTTTGGATTTTGTTATAAGTATTAATGTCTTACAGTAGCAATTTGCTTTCTCTTTCCAAATTGCTTCAATTTACGGGATCTTTGCTGCTGAATTCAGACAGAATAGATGACAGTTTTGCCTTAACTTCAATTGAAGTTAAGTTTTGAATCGAGCCATTGTTGGAAACACAGGAGAATTGTCCACAAATCCAGGCTTTCTTTGTTACCCAAGACTCGTTTGATGTTGGTTGACCTTAACTGCCAATGGAATCCAAGTGGTTCCGTAGTTAGAAGGCTCTGGAGATATTTATCCAGAGGTTCAGCTCATGATTTCTGTGCCCGGTGTCAATGTATAAGAATAAGGAAAGCTCAGCCCTATTTGGAAAATGCATGGCCCATACAATGTACCAAGCATTGTTCCATCTACTTTATGAATTATATTGAATTTACTTGTCACATAAACCCTGGGCAGTTTCTTCATTTTACAGAGGGAGAAAGGATGTATCAGAAATGCTTGGAATTGTCCAAGATCACACAGCTAGTAAATGACGAAGTCAGCTTCTCCAAACTCTGCTTTATTTCCATTGCTTTCCATCCTGTCTTTAAAGAGGTCTCATCTTGGGGCATCTGGGTGGCTTAGCTGGTTAAGCATCTGACTTCAGCTCAGATCATGATCTCGCAGTTCACGAGTTCAAGCCCCATGTTGGGCTCTGTGCTGACAGCTCAGAGCCTGGAGCCTGCTTTGGATTCTGTGTCTTCCTCTCTGCCTCTCTCTCTCTCTCTCTCTCTCTCTCAAAAATAAATAAACCTTTAAAAAATAAAAAAAAAAGAGGTTTTATCTTTGGGTGAAAGACACTCATATCAAATTACCTTCTAATTTCTATAGATTCTATCTCTGGAGATCAAAGGTACCCAGACATATTGCTGTCCCAGCTGCTAACAATTCAAAGGAGAAGAAAGACTTTTTCAAGAGCTTTCTGATCCTCTGCAGTGTGTTATTTTCATGGAGTGACCTAATAAACTTTCTCCGCTGTGCACTGACATTGATGGCTTTGGCTGCCTTCCAAACCCACTGGAGAATTTTGTTTCTTCACTCACTTGGTGCTTCAGAAAATATCCATCCAGCCAATAATTAGCTTGTACCTACATATGGCAGGCATGGTGGGAAAATTAGTGGGGGATGTAGAGATGAGAGAGGGGTCATCTGGCCCTCGAGTGGGGGCAATCAGACACATCTCTACCAACCGCAAGTAGAAAATGAACTACCACACAAAAGATGGATCACCAAATTGGGAGAGCGAAGAGGAAACTGACTTTATCAGTCTAAGGGACAGAGCTGATAAGAGGTTTCAGAAAAACAAAAACTTTGACCAAATAAATGGTTCCCCCTAGCGTTGTGCAGCATACTGCCTACGTGGCTGCAGCTGGGGGCTCTGAGGGACACCCAGGTGGCCCCAGCTGCCACCGTCACAGGTCACATTACAGTGAACAATAGTAACAGCCACACCAGCATCTTTATACCACTTTTAAAGTTCTTCCCATGTGTTGTCAGGCACCTAGTCCTTTGATCTCCTACATTAACCCTCTGAAGAAATATTTTTACCCCCATTTTATAGGTGGCAAACAAAGGCACAGAGAGGGTTAGTAACTTCGTGTGAGTCCATGTACAGACCTGTGTGACATAAGCCTAGGAGTGGCATGGGAGGGAAGAAGAGGGGGCATCTGCACCCTTAATTTAACAAAGTAATGCTAGTCAAACTGGTATGGAAGAGTTCCTGCCTCCCAGTTCCCACATCAATGCAAAACACTGATATCCTGAACACGGTATAGTATTGCCTTTGGGGGAGACAGGGAACAGGATTGGGTAAGGGGGTAAAAAGGAGCAAGTGAACATAAAAAACAAGAGGGGCTTTACAAAGCCCCATAAACCCAGGAATATGACAAGTCAGCTCTTACTTGGGATGCCCCCACTGAACCCTCATCTGCCCTCACCTGCAGCCCCCTCTCTGCTCCCATCCTGTCCTCAGATGTGCTCACTCCTGCCTTTAATTAACCTCCGTGCCCTCTGCCTGTATCTCTCACAGGACGCTAGTTCCTGGCCTCCTGTCACTGGGATGTGGATGCTGGTCTTATATTCTGCCCTCTTCCTGGGGCTCCCCGAGGGCAGAGGGCAAGGGCTGTCTTAGCCACTTCACAATCCTTAGACCAGACCGTACCTGGTACGCAGTAGGCGCTCAAGATGACATTGGCTGGCTGAATGGAAGAATGGATGAGTGGTTGACTCGAGTTTATGGAAGCACAAGCTATTAGTGGAGCAGCCCCTTTCTTACACACACGTGCACATGAGGGCCAGTGGAAACAGGAGAATTACTAAAACACAAAACGTGGTCTTTTAGAGGGGCGCCCGGGTGGCTCAGTTGGTTAAGCGTCCAACTTTGGCTCAAGTCATGAACTCACCATCCGTGAGTTCGAGCCCTGCGTTGGGCTCTGTGCCGACAGCTCAGAGCCTGGAACCTGCTTTGGATTCTGTGTGTGTGTGTGTGTGTGTGTGTGTGTGTGTCTCCACCCCTTCCCTGCTTGCACTCTGCCTCTCTCTCAAAACTAAATAATAAACATAAGAAAAAAATGTGGTCTTTTAGAAAGAGAAGGTGAATTTGGAATCTGACAGAAATGAAATCCAGGCTCTGGCATTTGATAGCTCTGCAAACCTGGAAAACTTGTGTAGCGTATTTTGTGAGCCATTTCCCTTATACATGTACGGGGATGATTATGATGATTATCTATGTAATCACAGGGCTCTTATGAAGATCAAAACCCATGATGTGGTGAGGCGGCCAAGGAGAATGCCTGGCTCCAAAGTTCCCCGTAGATACCCCCTCTCCCCCTTTCTTCACTGCTTCTGTTTCAGTCTAGAGGCGGGTGGTGCTCCCAGTCTTGGCCTCTGGACACACTCACAGACGCACACGGCACACAGACACCTGTTCGTACTCGCTGTTGGGGAGCGCCCACTGATGCCTGCCCGTTTCCATTTGTCCACAGCCCGGCATGTCTTTCAGCTGAGAGCGCACATGTATCAAGCTCGGGGCCTCATCGCAGCGGACAGCAGTGGACTCTCGGACCCCTTTGCCAAGGTCACATTCCTTTCCCACTGCCAGACCACAAAGGTAACCAGGGAAGCCCGCCTGCCTTCTCATGGCCCACAGCTGATCCGCAGCAGAGCCCAGCAAAGAAAACAGCGGGGGCATGTTGCAAATACCTGTGTCTCTGGGTATGTTGATTTCAGACGCCAAAGCACATGTGCAAGGAAGGATTGCTGTGCAGAAGGTCTCTTGTTCCAGTGTGACCCATTGTCCTGCAGCCGAGATAGCACACACCCGTAGTGAAGGAAGGGGGCTGGGGAAGAGGGATGAGGAGGAGAAGGGCACATCTAGCCCACCTGCCCAAGTGCTGGGCACAAGGCCAAGTTCAGTGGGGGAACAAACACGTGAGAAAACAGCACACAGACATGGCTGCATGAGGCTTATGAACCAACGTTTATTGAGGGTTCATGGTGGGGAGGAGCGTTTTCCAGTTTTGTAGTCAGGAATCCCTAGACTTTGCACTGTTTTCTTTCTACTCACCAGCTGGGGGATTTGGGACACTTTCAAATTGTGCAATGTGGTGTCTCCCTCTGGAAAACACTACTTCCTAATGGATGGTGTGAGAATTAAAGGAAGTGGGTCTACACTGCTTTGCTCTGGGCTCTCTCCCTTTCCTATACACTGAGTGCTGAAAAGTGAAAGTGTTCCTAATCAGTGGACATCCAGTTGGACGCTTTTCCCATTAGATCATATTCTCCAAGGACTGACTCTGTTCTTTGAGGATTCTGTGTTCTGAGAGAGGAGAGTTCACAAAGGATTTGCTCATCTCTGGGAGTTAAGACAAACACCAAGGGCCCAAAGAGACCTGAGGTTATGTTCTAGGTCATCTACTCTCTGGCCACATTTACTCACTAAACCTCCATCTGTCGTCTTAAAATATGACTGTTGTCAAGATGCCCAGAGTTAAGTGTATAAAGTGATTGATGAATGGAGGCCGTTGTATTGGCTAATGTTACACGGGCTGACATTTCTCTCCAAAGTGAGGCCTGTAACCTGGGAGATTGCGTTTGATTTGTGACCTGCAGACTGAGATCATCTTGTCCATTTCTCCATCAGCTGCGGAGTTTTTGCTCTGTGACAGGTCCTTGCTGGGCTCGGGGTCTGCACCATGAAATACGCCATAACGTGGGGCTATAGAAAGACTTCCAAGAGCCACGGGAGAGGGATTCGTTCTGTGGGGGTGGGAATCGAGAGAGACCCCAGAAGGAAGGTGACCCCATCCTCACTTAGTGAAGGAGCGTGAGAACACATGAAGCATGAGGGCTCCAGACTACTTTCTCTTCTCTGTGTTTTCAAGGGTAGTGCCTAGCTCAGTGATGACAGTATAGACTCTGGAGCCACATTGTTTGGGTTCAGGTCTAAGCTCTTTCATTTGCTTGTTGTGTGACCTTAAGCAAAGCTCTCACGATGATGACATTGTATCTATTTCCCAGAGGGTAAACCACCCAGGACAATGCCTTGCTTGTAATCTTTATGTGACTCCTTGTTATTGTCACTGAGGCTTCCCACCAGAAGCAAGGAGGATTCTCAAAGGGTGGACCCCTGGGGCCTTCCTCCATCTGCCACAAAACTGTGGGGTTCCAGGCCCTGGTGATCTCGGGGCCCTGGACGGGGAGGGGGTTTGAGTGAGCTCATTGGGCTGCTATGTGATTATCTTCCTATTTTGCCTCTCTATACAGTAGCTTTATTTGATTCAGACTTATATCTCAAAGGAACAAATGGCATTTATCAAATGATCGTGTGAAAGGGAAAACAGCTTCTGTTGAGGCCTGGACTTTGCCTCTATACTTTTGAACCAAGTACCTAATTTTTGTCAGTAATAATAGCTGCCATTTATCAAGAGCTCCCTACATGCCAGGCATAAAGCCAAGCATCTTATATGCATAGTTCACTACATCTCATGGCAGCCTAAAGGTGGATGTTATTAGTGTCCCCATTCTGCAGGTGAGAAAGGAAGGCTTAGGGACTATATAGGTGGAAGGTGGTAAAGCCAAGATAGAAACCCACGTTGGTCCAGTTCCAAAGCCACTTTGCTTTCCATTTGGGTAAGTAAGGGCTCTGGATTCCCTCTGCCGTTTCAGTGCCATGCTGCCTCGGAGCCTGTGTGTGACGTGCCCCGCTCTCGCACCCTTCATGATGGAGAAAGCTGACCCTGTGGTCCTAGCTGAGCTCCACCGTTCACCCGGTAGCCCGTGCCTGAACTGACCACACAGAGCTCAGGGGGAGCAGTCTCAGCAGGCCTGGTCCCACAACCAGTCCTCTCTAAAATGACGTGACGATCTGAAATATTTCAGAAGGGACACCCAGTTATTCCAGAGGTCACTGAGGATGTGGGATTTAGAAATCTCATGGCGACCAAAGTATAAAGGGAAAGGGAGACAGCTCCCCAAAGAGAAAGGCTTCGGAGCCAGAAGGGGAGAGGGACTAAGTGGCTTGAGAGGAGCCTCAGAGGACAGGAGAGGACATGGCAGAGGGTGGGGAGTGTGGAGCCTGAGATTTCAAGCGACCAGAGTCCTGAGGACACAGACAGTCTCTTGTTAGACGTGAGTACCCAGTGCACCAAGACCGGCATGTGGCAGGTGTTCAGTAACTGCTTACCCATTCATAAATACTGTGGTGGGGTCGAGTCGGGTGGGGAACAAGCACTTAGTGAGCACCTACTGTGTGCCAGGCATTTAATACGCTTTACCTCAGACAGTGGTCATAACAACTCTACAAGGTAGGCGCTAACCATTTACATGAGGGAAACTATGGTTCACGGGGGTGAAATCGCCTGCCCAGTTGGACAGAGGCAGGTGATGAAACCAGGGTTCCATTCCAAAGGTATCTGATTCTAGAGCCACGCTACATCTGTAGTCTCTCACTCCTTCTTCAAAGTGTTAGCTAGTTGCTACCAAAGTCTCCCAAACGTCATCAAATACGGTCACAATGCAGAGCTCCTTAAGGAAGATCTGAAGAGGTGGAGCTTAGTCATGGGCACCTTGGCAGAGAAGTGGGACAATGTACTTTTGTTTGGGTGAGCTTTTGGGGGACCTTTGGAAGGTGGCCACATTGTCCTTGTACTCATGGGAACAACTCTGAGGATAGGCCAATATCCATGCATTTATTCATGCGAAGAGCTCTTGAGCACCTGTTATACGCAGGATGCCATATTGGTGCCCAGTACTGTGCCTAGCACATTGTATGCTGAATGTATTAATAGATACATGTTGAATGAATGAATGCTGGCCTCTGTAATCTTATCAGGTGGTATTTATAACCCCAAGTGCCAAGGAAGCCGTCGAAATATTTCTACAGGAAAGATGCTGTGAGGATCATAAATTGCTTTGGTATTACATTTTTGTATGCGTACTGCGAAAGAGTTTGCATTTCTATTTTTAAAAGCAACATAAAAACCCAGGTTTCTTTGTGATGTCAGATAGCCATACAGGATAACCTTGCATCGCAACTGTATAACTCCTGTTCATAGGTTAGACGAAGCCATTTTTCTCCTGTCCAAAAAGTTAAGGTTTTCTCTGAGATGTTATGTCAGAAACATCACTGTGTCTGAGGCATAGACGCAAAAAGCGAGCGAGGAAGGAAATTGTGGAATGCATATTTTTATGACTCACATAAAGGAGACGAATAAACAATTCTCTCCTGACCACAGTGCCAATGGTTTAATGTCT